>NC_092341.1:160582000-161256500 GCF_046630445.1 Rutidosis leptorrhynchoides | reverse complement strand
ACCTTTTAAGCTTTTACATACATGAAACTAGTGGACAAATCTCTTCCTCCTTCCCCCCATTGAAACCATCAACTTGGGTGTAGTAAGAGTGGGTTTTGTTTCAAATTTTCATTACTTACTCACTTACATTTCTCTCATTCCAAAACACACACTACTTGCTTTCATCTTTTCTTTCTTTTCTCTCTCAAAGTTGTAAGTAAACTAGCTTAATGTTCTTCCTTTTTCTTGTCTTCAAACCGTGACCAAACACCCCTTTAATCATCATCATTTGCTTGTTGTTACTTGTTCATTGATAATGTTTACTTACTAGTTGTTGTTGTTGTTGTTACTTACAAATTACAAGAATCAAACTACCTAGTTTCATTCTTCATTTATCTTGTATTTACAAGAACATACAAGAACATAAGCTTTCTAGTTATGTTCTACACTTGTTGTTTTAAAAAAAAAAAGATTTAAGTTCATGTGTTGTGAAAGCATACTTGTAATTCATGTTAGTAAACTTTAAGTTTACTTTCTTAAAGATCAAACTTTGGTTTGAATCTTTAAAGTATGAACAACCCATGAACTAGTTACTAGTTTACTTAGTTTGTTTCTTTATATTATGCACTTTAAATTCATGTTTGTTGGTTAAGATTGGTCAAGTGTTACTAGTTAACTTTGATCTCATTAATCTTGAACTAAAGTTAACTTTAAATAGTTCAAGATCATGTAAGTAAGCTTTCTTTAATTATAACTTGGTGCAGTTATGTTAGATCTAGACTTTTGGGTCTAGGATCTTCAAGATCTAACTAAGAACTATGTTCTACAACTTAAGATCTTGATTTCATAAGTTCACTTTCAAGTTTGTAACTTATTATTAGTTTTAAAGTTCATGTATGTGTTAGATCTAAGACTTTAATGTAACTTTGGTTCATCAAAACACTTGCAACACTTAAGTGAGTTGTGCTTCATGTCTTAGACTTACACTTGGGTTATGATGGTCAAACCTTGGTGAACATGATGCAAACACATCAACGAGTTGTACACTTGAAGCTATATGCATCAAGGATGTGAACCATGATAAGCATCGAGCACCAAGAACCACCGGAACCTACTGACCCTACTGTTCTACTGTTTATGTGTCTGACCTGTACGACCTGGGCTACTGTAATTATAATTTTCGGATAAATCTGTTCGAGTAGATAACTTTTCATATAGGACTTGTCTTAATCCGAGTTACGGTTTAGGATTTCTGGCCCTCCGATCGTCACTATATCCATTTAACGTTGTGCTGAAAATTCTGACCCACTTGCACTTAGACCGTCGCCACGGTCAAACGAAGTTGAGCTTGCTTCTGTAATTTTTACCACAACTAAAGGACTCATATACGGAGCCATGGCCACTGGTCTCACCTTATTTCAGTAGGTATAGAGGCCGTGGTGACTGACCGAACTCAGCCTTTGTTTTAAACTCTCTTCATGAACGAAACTTACTTTACACCTTTTGTTTGATGATGAATGATGATGACCCTTAAGACCTTATTTACATACTTTTAAACCTATTCGGACAATTTACTGACTTAGTACTATTTGACTTAGGTTGAGGACTTCCCGGACCTACACACTTGCTTATTTCCCGAGTCATACTTTACCACTACTTTATCATTGTGAGTTATAGCATTCCCTTTTTACTTTAACTTGTTTTGGGAACTGAGAGTACATGCGCATTTTACGTTTTACATACTAGGCACGAGTACTTAAACTTATATATGTGTGGGTTATACAACGGCATAAACATTCCCTTTAGCTCGGTAACGTTTAATCATTGGTTTTTGAACCGGTGAACGCGAATCTTAGATATGGATCCATAGGGTTTGACATCACCACTCGGGCTAGTAGCGCTAGCATTTAACGAGTGTTTAATACTTCTTAAACATACGCACTTTCCAAGTGTACTTTCAGGGGGTATAAACGTTAAGTTAGTTACCAAGTGCCCACAGTTAACATATACTTTATCATACTGTTTTGAAACGCTCTTTGTAGCACTAAAATCTCGTGGCCTACCTTACATACTGTTATACTTAAACTATAGCTCACCAACCTTTGTGTTGACGTTTTAAGCATGTTTTTCTCAGGTGCTTAAGGTTAGCTGCTTCCGCTATGTACTAGTCTTGCTGTAGACACCCGCTGCTCTAGAGTTATAACCGCATGAACTGTTTATCTTGCATTCAAAACTTTAATACTTTTGAACTATGATTTGTAACGACCTAAGGGTCACGTACTATTATCTTTGCTTCCGTTCATAGAAGCATACTTTGGTTGTAAAACACTTGACGTTCGTTATGACATCACCTTTTATCTTGAATGCAAATGTATTTTGAAATAGCATATAGTGTTTGACCTTGTAATGATCCCGTTGTTGATGATTCGTACACGATGGTTTTGTACGGGGCATCACATTTGGTATCAGAGCATTGGTTGTAGGGAATTAGGTTGCATTAGTGAGTCTAAGACCGAACCGAGTAGGATTCACTAATAGGACTAATCTACAACTTGCTAGTTTACTTGTTTCCGCTGAACTTACTGCATGCTGCTGCTTACTTTTACTGCTACATGCCGTATGCTACTACATGATTTCACTACTGTATGATATTACTTGCTTTCGATTGCATGCTACTTCTGAACGATTCGTTATTATTGCCATGCTACTTATTGTTATACATGATTTAAACTGTTGGCCTAATACGTGCTTGCTTTATGACTTACTGACATGGAAAAATTTATTTTTCCTTGTTCAGATGTCGGATACTCTACCTACTATCATTTTGGGCAGTTCAGACTCGTCAGCCACCCCACCTGCTGCTGCTGCCGCCGACACACCGATCCCGCTGCCCACGAGTGACCCCGGTGCTTCATCTTCCAGGACTAGCAGCCAGGCGCCTGCCCTAGTGGTTACTTCTAGCGGAGCCCAGGACCCTTCAGAGATTCCAGCTCCATCTGCCCCCGGACCCTCAGGATCACAGCCCCGCTCTGGTGAGATTGTGATTCCCGCGGAGTTCGGGGAAGGTCCATTCCGTAACCGGTATCGCCATTGGTGTTGACGCGCCCCTGATGGACGTCTCATTCCGATCGGACCCACTAGGTACAGACAGATGATGGCCGCTCGAGGAGAGCCAGTTCAGCCACCAGTGCAGCCACCACCGGATGATTCAGACGATTCTTCATCCGATGATTCATCTATAGATGGCTCTAGTGATGATGACTCCGACGAGGAGGACCCTGATGCACCTGTTCAGCCACCCTCCACCCCGCCGAAGAAGCGGTATCGCTTCAACGGTACCATTATTCCGGGGATCAACGGAGGACGAGCATTCACTAACACATTTGGTCGGCATCGTAGGGTTACTGCTCGTAAGCGGCTTGTGCCGTACCCTGCCGACCCACTCGTGCGTAAGGCACCCCGTTACGTACTGACTATTTCTGGAGCCGGACCATCTACATCGGCACCACCTGCACTGCCAGCACCGCCAACACCGCCTGCCCCACCATCTCCCACTGTCGAGGAATTGACAAGGGAGGTGGAGACCCTTCGAGCTCGAGTTGCTGAGATAGAGGACCAGATGGCCCATGTTATGGACATCCTTCACCCACCTTCACCGTAGGGCTTTTGTATTTAGATTTCATTATGTAATCTAGTTGTAGTTTTATGTTTCACTTATGTATTGTACGGACTTATTCAGATGTATGAAACTTATTATTATTAATGAATGGAACTTTGCGTTATTTAATTCTTGCACGATGTTCTATTTACATTACTGTACGATGATTCTGTGGTATTTGTACCTAGATGCGTTATTTAATAACATGTGATGTGTTGATTCCATGTTGGTTGTTGTATACTGTATTATTATATATTGAATGCTGGATTTTGACTTGAGTCAAAATTTTTGTTTAGAACATCATGGCCAACGGACGATCAACACCTACCACCGCCCAAATCGAAGAGATGATTGCCAAAAGGGTAGCCGCAGCCATTGCGGAAATGCAACCCCAAGCTCCACCGCCACCACCACCACCACCGGTTATTCAACCCATTCGTAATGGGTGTACGTACAAGGAATTCCAGAGCTGTAAACCACATAACTTCAGTGGCACTGAGGGACCGGTTGGTCTCACTAGATGGTTCGAAAAGCTAGAATCAGTATTCCGAGTTAGCAACTGTTCAAAGGACAGCAAAACCAAATTTGCTTCTTGCACGCTGTCTGACGGCGCGCTCACGTGGTGGAACACAATGGCACAGGCACAAGGCATTGATGAGGCGTATGCTACGCCATGGGAAGAATTTAAGTGTGCCATGATTGAGGAGTATTGTCCGAGAACCGAGATACAAAAGATGGAGATGGAATTCATGCAGTTAAAGGCCGTTGGGAACGACCTTGATGGTTACAACAGGAGATTTTTAGAACTAGCCCTGATGTGTCCGACAATGGTCACCCCGGAATTCAAGCGTATGGAGAGATACTTCTGGGGACTCCCTTAGTCCATCAAGGGAAATGTCACCTCGTCCAAGCCATCGAATGTTCCCGAAGCAATGCGCATGGCGCATACTTTAATGAATCAAATAACCATCGATGAACCGGAGAAAACTAAGTCTGAAGCGGGTACTAGTGAGAAGCGCAAATGGGACAACAACAGGGGACGGACCTATGAACAGAACCCGGCAAAACGACATGAGGGTTTCAGAGGAAACAACAACGGTGGAAACCCCAATCCGAACACCAACTCAAACCCGAACTACAAAGGAACCTTACCACAATGCAAGAGGTGCTACAAGCACCATACTGGATATTGTAACGTTGTTTGCGAAAAGTGTCAACGGACTGGACATATCGGTAAAGACTGCAAGGTCACCACCTTGAATGGGAAGCCAAACACCAATGGACCAAGAAAGTGCTACGAATGCGGACAGACGGGCCATTTCAGAAATGCGTGCCCCAAAAAAAGAAAAGACGGAGGACCACCCCGTGTTAGAGCTTTCAATGTTAATTCAAGGGATGCACGCGAGAATCCCGACTTGGTGACAGGTATATTCACTATCGACAATTTATTAGCTTCTGTCCTATTTGATACTTGTGCTGAGAAAAGTTATGTATGTAGACATTTTTGCGATAAGATTAATTGGTCATTAGTCCAGTTAAAAGAGAGTCGAGGTCGCCAATGGAAAACTTGAGAAACTTGACCATATTAGTCGAGGAGCTATTATCAACATAGCTGGTGCAGATTTCGAAATTGATTTGATACCCATCAAATTGGAAAGTTTTGACTTGATCGTCGGTATGGATTGGTTGAGCAAAATAAGGGCCGATATTATCTGTGGAGATAAAGCTCTTCATATACCACAAGGAGACGGTGAGCCACTGATCATCTACAGAGAGAGATGTACCTCGAAGCTGAACCTCATTAGTTGCGTGAAAGCACAAAAGATCATGAAGAAGGGACGTCTTGCTGTCCTAGCGCATGTGAAAACGGTAGAAACCGAGGTGAAGAATGTAAACGATGTTCGAATTGTGAACGAATTTTCCGATATCTTCCCTGAAGAATTACCTAGATTACCGCCTCCGAGAGTAGTAGAGTTTCAAATCGATTTAGTGCCAGGAGCTGCACCTGTAGCTCACGCACCTTATAGACTCGCACCTTCCGAGATGCAAGAATTACAAAGCCAACTACAAGAACTACTTGATCGAGGATTTATCCAACCAAGTTTCTCGCCTTGGGGCGCACCTGTTCTATTTGTGAAGAAGAAGGATGGATCCTTCCGTATGTGTATCGACTACCGTGAACTCAACAAATTGACAATCAAGAATCGGTATCCTCTTCCTAGAATTGACGATCTTTTTGACCAACTACAAGGATCGAGCGTTTACTTCAAGATCGATTTGTGATCCGGCTATCACCAGTTGAGGGTGAAGGAAAGTGACATGATGAAAACTGCATTCAGGACCCGTTATGGTCATTATGAGTTTCTAGTGATGCCATTCGGTTTGACAAATGCACCTGCCGTGTTCTTGGACCTCATGAATCGTGTCTGCAAGCCGTACTTGGATAAGTTCGTTATCGTCTTCATAGATGATATCCTCATCTACTCTAAGAGCGAAGAAGAGCATGAGCAACACCTCCGACTAGTACTTGAACTCTTGAGGCAAGAGCAACTTTACGCCAAATTCTCCAAGTGTGAATTTTGGTTGAAGGAAGTCCAGTTTCTGGGTCATGTTGTGAGCAACCAGGGTATCAAAGTTCATCCCGCCAAGATTGATGCTATCAGCAAGTGGGAAACCCCCACTACTCTGACGCATATTCGCTAATTCCTAGGTCTCGCCGGTTACTACCGAAGGTTTATTGAAGGATTTTCTCTGATTACGTGTCCTTTGACCGCGCTAACTCACAAGGGCAAGAAGTTCATTTGGGAACCCGCACACGAATCAGCATTTCAAACTTTGAAGAAGAAGTTAACCACCGCAACTATCCTATCACTTCCTGAGGGCAGTGACGACTTTGTTGTTTATTGTGATGCATCGAAGAGTGGTTTTGGTTATGTACTGATGCAACGATCAAAAGTTATTGCCTATGCCTCCCACCAATTGAAGATTCACGAGCGAAACTACACTACTCACGATCTCAAACTTGGAGCCGTTGTCTTTGCACTCAAATTGTGGAGACACTATTTGTATGGAACTAAGTGTACTATTTTCACCGACCACAAGAGCCTCTAGCACATCTTTGATCAGAAGCAACTGAATATGAGACAGCGTCGATAGATCGAGACACTCAACGACTACGATTGTGAACTTCGTTATCATCTTGGCAAGGCCAATGTTGTAGCTGACGCTTTAAGCCGAAAGGTAAGGACAACACCTCTTCGTGTTAGGGCTCTGAACATCACCATCCATTTGAACCTCAATAGTCAGATCAGAGTAGCCCAAGGTGAGGCTTTCAAGGAGGAGAATATATGTCACGAACATTTGAACATACTTGTCTCTCGATTCGAGGTTAGGGAGTCTGGACTCCGATGTTATGCCGGGAGAATTTGGGTACCTCTTTATGGAGATCTACGGAAACTTATACTTGATGAAGCACACAAATCGAGATATTCGATTCATCCTGGAGCGGGAAAAATGTACCACGACCTTAAAGAACAGCACTGGTGGCCGAATCTTAAGATGGACGTTGCGAATTATGTTGGTAAGTGTTTGACTTGCTCAAAGGCTAAAGCCGAGCATCAGAGACCTTCTGGTTTACTTCAACAACTAGAAATCCCACAATGGAAGTGGGAAAGGATAACGATGGATTTTATCACCAAGCTACCAAAGACGGTGGGCGGATACGATACCATCTGGGTTATCGTTGACCGTCTTACTAAATCTGCACACTTTCTAGCGATGAAGGAAACAGATACAATGGAGAGACTTGCCCAACTATACATTAAGGAGGTTGTATCTCGTCATGGTGTACCGTTATCGATCATCTCCTATCGCGATCCCCGTTTTGCTTCTAGATTTTGGCGTTCTTTGCAAGAAGCCATGGGAACCCGTCTCGACATGAGTACTGCTTATCACCCACAGACTGACGGGCAAAGTGAACGAACGATTCAGACATTGGAAAACATGTTGCGTGCATGTGTCATTGATTTTGAAAAGGCCTGGGAAAGGCATTTACCACTCGCCGAATTTTCTTACAACAACAGTTATCACTCAAGCATTAATGCCGCACCTTTTGAAGCATTGTATGGCCGTAAGTGCCGATCTCCTATTTTTTGGGCTGAAGTAGGCGAAAGGCAAATCACCGGGCCCGAGGTAGTCCATGAAACAACGGAGAAGATTGCTCAGATTAAAGCTAGACTTAAGACTGCTCGTGATCGTCAAAAGAGTTATGCCGATCTTAAATGTAAAGACTTTGAATTCAACGTTGGTGACCATGTAATGTTGAAGGTTGCACCTTGGAAGGGTGTGATTCGCTTTGGAAAATGCGGAAAGTTAAACCCGCGATACATTGGTCCTTTCGAAATTTTGGAACGTGTTGGACCCGTTGCTTACCGTTTGGATCTACCAGCACAATTGAGCTCAGTTCATCCTACCTTCCACGTGTCAAACTTGAATAAGTGTCTTGCTACACCCGAACTTATCATACCACTTGAAGAACTTACAATTGATGACAAACTCCACTTTGTGGAAGAACCTGTTGAAATTATGGATCGAGAGATCAAAATCTTGAAACGCAACAAGATTCCGATCGTCCAAGTACGATGGAATGCCAAACGAGGACCTGAGTTTACTTGGGAGCGAGAGGATCAAATGATGCAGAAGTGTCCTCACCTTTTTCCGACTCCTCCATCTACCTCAGCTTAAAATTTCAGGACGAAATTTTCTTTAACAGGTGGGCAATGTAACGACCCTGGATTTTCCAACGTTTATTTATTAATAATTATTATTATTAATACTTGTGATTAAATGAATGTATGTTATTACATTTACATGTTGCCATGATTGCCCGTACTTGACTTTAATTGCCCGAAACGTCTTTGTGACACACGAAACTTGCACAAATAATATTTTCAAGTATTATTTACATTCATGATTAAGTTTATTAATCATTTTAATTAACTAAGGTTGTTGGTTAATTACTTGGGCTTTAATTGGATTTATTTGTTAATTAATTGAACTTGGGCTTTTATTAGTGTTATGGACTCATGATATTGGGCTTATAAGCCCACCCTACATCTTACAAGGATTATTTAGCCCATGTCTTTCATGTGTAAGTATCACTTTAGAATGGAACTAGTTAGTTTACTACTTGAAGAATCTAGTCACATAATACTTACACCATAATCCCCATGCATGCACCCTTATTAACCAACCTTTTAAGCTTTTACATACATGAAACTAGTGGACAAATCTCTTCCTCTTTCCCCCCATTGAAACCGTCAACTTGGGTGTAGTAAGAGTGGGTTTTGTTTCAAATTTTCATTACTTACTCACTTACATTTCTCTCATTCCAAAACACACACTACTTGCTTTCATCTTTTCTTTCTTTTCTCTCTCAAAGTTGTAAGTAAACTAGCTTAATGTTCTTCCTTTTTCTTGTCTTCAAACCGTGACCAAACACCCCTTTAATCATCATCATTTGCTTGTTGTTACTTGTTTATTGATAATGTTTACTTACTAGTAGTTGTTGTTGTTGTTACTTACAAATTACAAGAATCAAACTACCTAGTTTCATTCTTCATTTATCTTGTATTTACAAGAACATACAAGAACATAAGCTTTCTAGTTATGTTCTACACTTGTTGTTTTAAAAAAAAAGATTTAAGTTCATGTGTTGTGAAAGCATACTTGTAATTCATGTTAGTAAACTTTAAGTTTACTTTCTTAAAGATCAAACTTTGGTTTGAATCTTTAAAGTATGAACAACCCATGAACTAGTTACTAGTTTACTTAGTTTGTTTCTTTATATTATGCACTTTAAATTCATGTTTGTTGGTTAAGATTGGTCAAGTGTTACTAGTTAACTTTGATCTCATTAATCTTGAACTAAAGTTAACTTTAAATAGTTCAAGAACATGTAAGTAAGCTTTCTTTAATTATAACTTGGTGCAGTTATGTTAGATCTAGAATTTTGGGTCTAGGATCTTCAAGATCTAACTAAGAACTATGTTCTACAACTTAAGATCTTGATTTCATAAGTTCACTTTCAAGTTTGTAACTTATTATCAGTTTTAAAGTTCATGTATGTGTTAGATCTAAGACTTTGATGTAACTTTGGTTCATCAAAACACTTGCAACACTTAAGTGAGTTGTGCTTCATGTCTTAGACTTACACTTGGGTTATGATGGTCAAACCTTGGTGAACATGATGCAAACACATCAACGAGTTGTACACTTGAAGCTATATGCATCAAGGATGTGAACCATGATAAGCATCGAGCACCACGAACCACCGGAACCTACTGACCCTACTGTTCTACTGTTTCTGTGTCTGACCCGTACGACCTGGGCTACTGTAATTATAATTTTCGGATAAATCTGTTCGATTAGATAACTTTTCATATAGGACTTGTCTTAATCCGAGTTACGGTTTAGGATTTCTGGCCCTCCGATCGTCACTATGTCCATTTAACGTTGTGCTGAAAATTCTGACCCACTTGCACTTAGACCGTCGCCACTGTCAAACGAAGATGAGCTTGCTTCTGTAATTTTTACCACAACTAAAGGACTCATATACGGAGCCATGGCCACTGGTCTCACCTTATTTCAGTAGGTATAGAGGCCGTGGTGACTGACCGAACTCAGCCTTTGTTTTAAACTCTCTTCATGAACGAAACTTACTTTACACCTTTTGTTTGATGATGAATGATGATGACCCTCAAGACCTTATTTACATACTTTTAAACCTATTCGGACAATTTACTGACTTAGTACTATTTGACTTAGGTTGAGGACTTCCCGGACCTACACACTTGCTTATTTCCCGAGTCATACTTTACCGCTACTTTATCATTGTGAGTTGTAGCATTCCCTTTTTACTTTAACTTATTTTGGGAACTGAGAATACATGCGCATTTTACGTTTTACATACTAGGCACGAGTACTTAAACTTATATATGTGTGGATTATACAACGGCATAAACATTCCCTTTAGCTCGGTAACGTTTAATCATTGGTTTTTGAACCGGTGAACGCGAATCTTAGATATGGATCCATAGGGTTTGACATCCCCACTCGGGCTAGTAGCGCTAGCATTTAACGAGTGTTTAATACTTCGTAAACATACGCACTTGAAAAGTGTACTTTCAGGGGGTATAAACGTTAAGTTAGTTACCAAGTGCCCACGGTTAACATATACTTTATCATACTGTTTTGAAACGCTCTTTGTAGCACTGAAATCTCGTGGCCTACCTTACATACTGTTATACTTAAACTATAGCTCACCAACCTTTGTGTTGACGTTTTAAGCATGTTTTTCTCAGGTGCTTAAGGTTAGCTGCTTCCGCTGTGTACTAGTCTTGCTGTAGACACCCGCTGCTCTAGAGTTATCACCGCATGAACTGTTTATCTTGCATTCAAAACTTTAATACTTTTGAACTATGATTTGTAACGACCTAAGGGTCACGTACTATTATCTTTGCTTCCGTTCATAGAAGCATACTTTGGTGGTAAAACACTTGACATTCGTTATGACGTCACCTTTTATCTTGAATGCAAACGTATTTTGAAATAGCATATAGTGTTTGACCTTGTAATGATCCTGTTGTTGATGATTCGTACACGATGGTTTTGTACGGGGCATCACAGCTAAGACCACCACTCTGATACCAACTGAAAGGACCCGTTCATATACATTATAAACGATTCTCAATAGTTGATTTCATCGCGAGGTACTTGACCTCTATATGATACATTTTTCAAACATTGCATTCGTTTTTAAAAGATAAACTTTCTTTACATTGAAAATGGACAGACATGCATACCATTTCATAATATCTGACTATAAATGACCTAATCTGACATTTACTTAATAATAATCTCTATTGAACTCAACGACTTGAATGCAACGTCTTTTGAAATATGCCATAAATGACTCCAAGTAATGTCTCTAAAATAAGCAAATGCACAGCGGAAGATTTCTTTCATACCTGAGAATAAACATACTTTAAAGTGTCAACCAAAAGGTTGGTGAGTTTATTAGTTTATCATAATGGATCATTTTCATCATTTTAATATACCACAAGAATTTCATTTCCAGTTCTCATAAATATACGTCCCATGCATAGAGACAAAAATCATTCATATGGTGAACAGTTGGTAACCAACATTAACAAGATGCATATAAGAATATCCCCTATCATTCTGGAAAATCCTTCGAACATGATAAAACAACATCGAAGTACTAAAGCATCCGATACTTTGGATGGAGTTCGTTAGGCCCAATAGATCTATCTTTAGGATTCACGTCAATTAGTAGATCAATCTACTAATTCTTAGGTTACCAAGCAAAAGGGGCATATTCGGCTTCGATCATTCACCCATATAATGTAGTTTTGATTACTTGTGTCTATTTCGTAAAACAGTTATAAAAATTGCGCATGTATTCTCAGCCCAAAAATATAAAGGGTAAAAAGGCAAATTAAACTCACAATATTGTATTTTGTAATAAAAATACATATGACGGCATTGAACATTGTAGGGTTGACCTTGGATTCACGAACCTATATCATTTGTGTATATATCAAAACGTATAATCGTAATCGAACAAATATATATATTATTATTAGTGATATAATTTTTATATTAGTAACTTTTATATTTCATTATTAATATATATCAACTTTATATTTATATAAAAATGTGAATTTTGTTATATCATATATATTAAGTATTATATATATATATATATATATATATATATATATATATATATATATATATATATATATATATATATATATATTTCATTTGTTTGTTTAAATAGTAATTATAACAATACTAGAATGATATTAGTAGTGATTATAATGATAATAATGATAATACTAGTATTAATAATAATGATAATAATATCAATGATTCTCATAATGATAATATTAATGATAGTTTTATTAATAAATCTTATAATGATAATAACAGTTTTTAAATGAAAAGTTTAGTAATATTAATTATAAATAGGTTAATAATACTAATGTTTAAAAAAATGATACTAATACTAATATTAATTAAAATAATGATAACATTAATAAGCATGATCATAATAATAATAATACTTAAATGATAAGATTAATAATATTTTTTAATAATACTTAAAAAAATACTAATGATAATAACTTCTTTAATAAATATAAATATGACATTAGTAATAATAATTATAATTCTAACAATCATAATAATAATAATCATAATCACAGCAATAATCAATAATACACATAATACTAGTAATAATAATAATAATAATAATAATAATAATAATAATAATAATAATAATAATAATAATAATAAAAGTATTTGTGTATACCCTTAAAGCTTTTGTCTAAAAAAAGTGCTCCAGACGGGACTCGAACCCAAGACCTCTCGCTCACCCGCTTACCCCCTTAACCATCTGAGCTGCTGCTCATTTTCTATTTTAGTTCCAATCTTAATTTTTATTTAAACCCGTATTTCTATTCTCCCTCTTCTTCTCCTCATAACAAATCGACCAGAGTACAACAAAGATCATGGCAGCGAGTTTTCTTTCTCATCTATTATCATTAAACCAGTGTTATCATCATCGTAACCTCTATCATCATCATCACCATGTATCGTTATCCATCATCATTCTTATCGTGAATCATAATCATCACGGCCCTTTAACTTTGATCATCTTCAACATAATATATAGATATAGCAGCAATAATCAGTGATTATGGGTCTCGCGGTGGCCCAGGTTGAAATATAATAAGAGAGTTAGGTTCTTGTAAATACCCTATATTAATTGAGTGTTCTTCCTTAGAAGCATAATAGGGTAAACCAGCAGACGCGCGTGTACCTCCCATGATTCGATGTTGGCTCAATATAAAAATCGGATTCTATATAGGGTAGTCCCCAATTGGTACGTGGAAATTGGCCAGTAGTATAGAACGAAATGAATCTTGTTTAAATACAAAATATAATAGCTGGTACCCATGTGAACTTAGAATTCGAAACAGTAGGTGGAAGCTAACCATATATTTTCATTTTTTACTCCACTAACGTCCCTAAAATCATACTATCAACAATCCATTTGTTCCCAATTGTCAATACAAATCTGCCCCACTATTTTGATTATATGGTTGGTTGATAAAGTATTATATAAGGTTATCAATAATATCCCATTTGTAACTTAAATTTACGTACATATCATCTTTCTTTTACTTCGTTACTTTGCTCTATCGAAGAAAGAAAACGTGGTGTTTGTAGTGATGTCGAGCTAAGGTGTTGGATAGTTTCGTGAAGGTTGAAGATAGTGACTATGGTGGTGATGCTTGAGTCTTAATGATGGTTGTATGATGGTGTCGTGGTTTGTTTGTTCATGAAGTAATGAAAAAAAATGAAGAGAGAGAGTAAGGTGGTGTAGAGGTGGTGGTTTTGAGTTTGTTGAAGATGAATTCGACAAGTAAGAAGGAGATAGGAGAAGGTGATGTGGTTAAATGGTGAGTTGCAATCGGTTTATGATGGTTGTTTTCGAATGGCGATTATTGATTTGGGTTATCATTCAAGAAGAAAAGAAAAAATATATAGAGGGAGAGGAAGATGATGAGAGGGAGAGGTGATTTAAATGGGTGTTCTGGGTTGGTAACATAATCACACAAACGTGGTGATTAAGTTTCAACTTAATATGCGGTGTATATGTATATATGTATATGAAGAGAAGATAGGTGATGATACTTGGAGTTGCAACCGAACAACAACTGGATCGAGCACTAGTGGCATGATGGTTTTGTTAAGATTCACGAAAAAATGTAGAAAGGGTGTGGCGGCTAGAGGATGGTGATTAGGAGATGGCCATCGGTTGTAGGGTAGTGGTGGTCTCAGTTGTGGTGTTGAAGAAGGTTGTTTGAGTATGGTGATTACTTGGTGGTTCTTGTTAGTAATTAGAATACGAAATAGTAGCAGGTCTAGATTTGTGTGGTCGAACAGGATGAGTACCAAAAGATATTCTTGGGGATGGTTAAGTGGTGATTTTTGGTGGTCGTTCATGGTGATAGAAGGAGATAGAAATGGGAAGTAGGAGATGATAGTTGATGCTTGAATCCTTACATCCTATGATATGTATATGTATATTTAATTACAGAAAGTTTGATAAAGTAAATATAGTAATAGATAGATTAGTTCAGTAGAAACGTGCACAAGTAATATAATAATAAAATAATAATCTTAATCAATCACTGGAATCATGATGAAACAGAAACGAATAGTAAGCAGCCACAAAACTTGTAATTTAGTTACCGACAGTTTTCACGGACTGTGTATCGTGTGAAATCAGTGGCGGATAAAAGTGTTCAGAAAAATCCCATATTTTAAAATTAACTATATTTATTTATTTTGGTCATTATGGTATGAAATTCGATCATAAACTATTAAATAAAAATTATACTAATTATTCACTCCCAACGCCAAGTAAAATATAAAAAGTTTTAAAATTTAATAACTAGGTCCTAGATACATTTTTAGTAAGCCTAAAGTTTATGGAACTCATTTTGGAATCACCGTTTATTTTAAAATCATTTAATTTTGAATTTTAACTTGCTTAGTATTAATCGAATGACAATTGAGTGTTACTGTCATTTATTAAATAAATTCTAAATCATATATGTTCAATATACTTTTCATATATAAATATAGATCTATAGTAATATCATATATTATTTTATTTACACAAATGAATTAAATCATATAAGTTTCTATTTCAAATTAATATATATATATATATATATATATATATATATATATATATATATATATATATATATATATATATATATATATATATATATATATATATATATATATATATATATATATATATATATATATATATATATATATATTTAAATATACATGTATTTATTCACAGATAGTGGTTCGTGAATCGTCAGGGATGGTCGAAGGGTAATTAACTACATGAACATAGTTTCAAAATTTTAGAGGTTCAACATTACATACTTTGCTTATCGTGTCGAAGTCATATAAAGATTAAGTTTAAATTTGGTCGAAAATCTCCGGGTCGTCACAGTACCTACCCGTTAAAGAAATTTCATCCCGAAATTTGATTGGGATGGTCATGGCTAACAATAAGTATGTTTTCATGACGCATACGAGCTAGAAATTAGAGTTTTATCATTATTGAGTAATATGGAATAAACAATTCGATTACGCGAAGAGTATAAGTGAAGCTATCACAAAAGTGTGAAATAAGAAAATAATGTTTCGTCATATCCTTTGACGTAGATATGGTTGATTTCTGAAGTTCAAGGGATTTAGAGAAAATCGTTGAGATCTGAAAGATTTGATTCTTTGGTGAATAAAATCTCTTTAATTAAATGCGATTATCTACCTTGATTTTTTTATTAGTTATTTCACTATAAATTAACTTCTTCCGTTCCATTACTTTTATCACTCCTATACTCAATTCCCAAATTCAAAAGATTGTGAAAAATCATTCTCCTTTTCTAACTTCCACCGGAGGAATCTGTTTTCTTCTACTTCGCCCTTGGGGTTATAGTGTTTTTAATTCTCCCGTGTCTTTATGTTGCGATAAACATTGATATACACGGTTTGTAATTTATGTGTTGTTATCGGGCTTTATATTCTTCCTTATATTTCGTAGCTCTATGCTTTTATTTTCTCTTCCCGACTTTAAGTCAAGCGAATAATGATCCAGAATTCGTAGATACGAATTTTGAAATGAACAGAGTTAATGTTCTAAGAGAGAAATGGTAATAGCACAAACTGACTTGTCAAATTACCAGGATTCAAGGGAAAAGATAGGACTATCAAGAAAATATGTTTTTGATATGTTTATAGATTAGATAGAATGTAAGAGTCGTGTAATATGGCACATGATGATGTTATGGTCTGTGAATCATCATGTTTCATTAGAAACTCAGCATGACTTACTATAATATAATTATGTTGATCAAGTGTCATTATATTATACTAACTCATGCATCAATTTCCAACACTAATTTAAAAACATTCATATTTTAAATTCGAATTTTTCAGAATTTAGAAACTAAAATAGTTTCCTTTATGATGTAACGCAGATATCGAGGAGAGATAAATAATCTCAGATAAGAATAGTTATGAATTTATCTTCAGAAATATCGAGGATATTTATAATGAAAGATATGATGATATCTTAGAATTGTAAAATATCTAAGATCAAAGGATGATGAAGAATATTATCCGCAACAGTTTAGAGTAAGGAGTAAGGTATTCGCTATTGATTTTATCAGAAACAGAATCATCCGGATTCTTTATGTACAAGTTTAGTCCTTGTGATTTGTTCAGAGTCTTCTTCATGGTTTGCTCAATTCGTTTTTTCAGTATTAAAACTTTCTTTTGAGCTTCTCCAACATATCCTTCTTTATCATCAAACTTTTAACTGTTAAAGTCATCTATAGATTTTGCTGCTTTATCAGTTCTTTTGATACTCAGAATTGATTCGCAGGCTGAGTATTTTTCAGAATTTCAGAATTGGAAATCATAATTCTAAGAGGTAAAGGTTATATGTATACATATAACTGTTGATGTAGAAACGTTGCGAGATTCAAAATACCGATTATTAATTCCCGATAATTGGTATGGTAAATTTTTGTTATAAGATGTGGATGAGTATATGATGAGGTTTTAATGAACAAATGTAATGGTTCTTCGAAGAGACTTAAGCCAATGAGTAATGAAGTTGCTAGTAAGTTTCTGCTAATGTGGTGAGATATAAACGGTTTCCCGGTAACGATGATGAAGGGGTAATTGTTATAATAAGGCTCATTCGAATGAAAAATTGAAGTTGATTTGCTAGAGCTGTGACAAAATTGGCAAATTTGAAAAAGAATTGTAATGTTATTTTCGGCAATAACAATGCCAAAGGAGCTATCACAGATACGTGTTAAACTTCTACTTGGGTTCCGGACGTTCTCCCAGGTGCATGACTGTGGATAACATGTGGTTGGATCATCATCTCGATTGAGGTGTTTTCAAGAATCATGAAAGGTTTGAACGCATATCGTAATCGTCAAGATACAAATGAAGTTTAAGATGAAATCAAGTGGCAACTTGAAGAAATGTTTAGTTTCATATGTTATAATCAATATTTTAATTCATTTTAACTGTCCAATGTTATTAGTCCACAGTCGATAGTCCACAGTTAACAGTCCAATAATTCATATATAGTTTAATATATAATATTCGAATTAATTAATACGTATCGTGACCCATTGTATACATGTCTCAGAATCGATCACAACTCAAAGTATATATATTATTGTAGAATCAACCTCAACCCTTTATAGCGAACTCATGCATTACAGCATATAGAGTGTCTATGGTTATTCCAAATAATATATATAGATGCGTCGTTATGATATGTCAAAACCTTGTGTACGTGTCCCGATATTTAAATGCGTAAATAACCATATTTAAATGACGATAAATAAAGTGCGTAAAATAAATAACAGAAATTAAATGACAATAAATAAAATTGCGAGAATTAAAAATTGCGATAATTAAATTGCGATAAATAAAATGTAACAAGGAATTAATAGTTAGCTAGGAATAGTTAGCTAGGATTTTGTTAGCGTGGATTCTTAACAAAATTTCTCATAGTTAATTTGTTTGTTTCTAACAAATTTTATTTTGTCCAATGTTTTCTTCATTATGCCACTTGTTGGATTCTGATAAGTCAAAATCCAAATATGAAATTGAAAGAAAATGGTTATTCTGCGATGAACAGATACGTATATCTGTGGATGTAAGTAGAATAGTAAATGACTGTTGATTCAGATTCGAAGAATGTAAAGTGTAACTTATTAATGTGAAATCAAAATATTCCTCGGGTATTACCTACCCGTTAAAATATTTTCACTATTAACAGTTCGTACGAAAGAAATTTTTTAATTACAATCTTTATGAAAATATATATACATATATATTTTCTTCAGATGTAATCATGGATTTAATGAGTCAATATGATATTAAACTCATTTGATTTACCGTTAGAACAAGAATATATAATCTCTAAAACATTAGAGATTACATAATCACCATGTCGAACGAAGATAAATGATGTAGAATGATTTGCATATTGATGATTATGCTCGAGGTACATAATGAGATGTTGAGGTGTGTGATGCTGAACTTGGGTTGTTGGTGGTACTGGTATTGATGTTGGTGCTGCTGATGTTGTTGAAGCTGGTAAATTTTGCACCATTTTTTCTAAATTGATTACTTGAGCGTGAAGCTCGTTGACTTCTTCCATTATTCCGGGATGATTGTCAGTCAGAACGAATGGATGAATAGGGTTTAGAATTTTTGATAGAATATAATCGTGGCGAGATACTCTGGAAATGAGTGTGAAAATGGTGTTTCAAATGGGTGCGCCGGTAAATGCTTCATGTTCATCGCCAAGAGGTAAATTCGGCTGGTGGAAGGGATCGCCTTCTTCGCGTCTCCATTGATTAAGTCGATCATGAACCCATCAGATAAATTGGGGATGGCTGATTGGTTGATTCATTCTAGTGACGCTGCTTTCGGAGTTTAGGTGAACATCCATGTCGGAATAGCTGTCGGAATAACTATCGAAATAGCTATCGAAATCTGAGGGACTCGAACTGGTTGAGGGATTCATCTCGTACGATCAGATGAAGGATTTTTGATAAGAAATAGATTATAGGATGTAGATTAGTACCCTACAATACATAATTTACATATGCATATATAATACTAAAATCCCATAAGTTACGGAGGAATCTATGGAAGCTGTCAGGCAAAGGTAACAATAACAGATACGCTAAGATATGAATTTATCTATACACTGTCTATGCAATAGAGGTAGTAAGATGTGTCTAGACTTTAAGGATGATAAGCAAATAATTTTCGACACTAAATGATAAGCAAAACTTTTGACATGCAGACACGGTCGAAGTCCAGACCCACTAATGAATCTAAACAACTATCAGTTAGACACACTAATGTAAGACCTGGATCGCTAAGACCACCGCTCTGATACCAACTGAAAGGACTCGTTCATATACATTATAAACGATTCTCAATAGCCGATTTCATCGCGAGGTACTTGACCTCTATATGATACATTTTTCAAATATTGCATTCGTTTTTAAAAGATAAACTTTCTTTACATTGAAAATTGACAGGCATGCATACCATTTCATAATATCTAACTATAAATGACCTAATCTGACATTTACTTAATAATAATCTCCATTAAACTCAACGAATTGAATGCAACGTCTTTTGAAATATGCCATAAATGACTCCAAGTAATGTCTCTAAAATGAGCAAATGCATAGCGGAAGATTTCTTTCATAGATGAGAATAAACATACTTTAAAGTGTCAACTAAAAGGTTGGTGAGTTCATTAGTTTATCATAATGGATCATTTTCATCATTTTAATAGACTACAAGAATTTCATTTCCAGTTCTCATAAATATAATCCCATGCATAGAGACAAAAATAATTCATATGGTGAACACCTGGTAACCGACATTAACAAGATGCATATAAGAATATCCCCTATCATTCCGGGAAATCCTTTGGACATGATAAAACAACATCGAAGTACTAAAGCATCCGGTACTTTGGATGGGGTTCGTTAGGCCCAATAGATCTATCTTTAGGATTCACGTTAATTAGTAGATCGGTTTACTAATTCTTAGGTTACCAAGCAAAAGGGGCATATTCGGCTTCGATCATTCACCCATATAATGTAGTTTTGATTACTTGTGTCTATTTCGTAAAACAGTTATAAAAATTGCGCATGTATTCTCAGGCCAAAAATATAAAGGGTAAAAAAGCAAATGAAACTCACAATATTGTATTTTGTAGTAAAAATACATATGACGACATTGAACATTGTAGGGTTGGCCTTGGATTCACGAACCTATATCATTTGTGTATATATCAAAACGTATAATCGTAATAGAACGAATATATATATTATTATTAGTGATATAATTTTTATATTAGTAACTTTTATATTTCATTATTAATATATATTAACTTTATTGATAATGCTAAAAACGAACATATATTTCATTTCATTATCCCTCAAGAAAGACAAGCTTTTAGTTGCAATTGTTCTATTTACAAGTGATATTCGTTTAAATAATAAAAGGTGAAGACAAAAGACAGATTCGACGAATTGAAGATGCAAACGACCAAAAAGCTCAAAAGTACAAAGTACAATCAAAGTGGTTCAAATTATTGATGAGAAACGTCTCAAAATTACAAGAGTACAAGACGCGAAACGCAAAATACAAGATATTAAATTGTACGCAAGGACGTTCGAAAATCTGGAACCTGGAGCAGAGTTAACTCTCAACGCTCGACGCAACGGACTAAAAATTACAAGTCAACTATGCACATAAATATAATATAATATTTAAATAATTCTTAAAATTATTTATATATTATATTTATTTATTAAAATGTCGACAAGCTTGAAAACAAAAATATGTGAGCTGGTACCTACCTCCATGCGATCGCATGGCCTGTAGGCTTGTTTTCCATGCGATCGCATGGGCCACTTTTTGTGGCCACATGCCTAAAAATTTCGCGGTTTTGGTTGATCATATAACATCTTTTTCTCGTCCATCACTCAACGATATATATATATATATATATATATATATATATATATATATATATATATATATATATATATATATATATATATAATATTATAATTTTAATTTTAATTTTAATTTTAATTCTAATAATAAGGGTATGTTAGCGAATGTTGTAAGGGTGTAAGTCGAAATCCTGTCCGTGTAACGCTACGCTATTTTTAATCATTGTAAGTTATGTTCAACCTTTTTAATTTAATGTCTCGTAGCTAAGTTATTATTATGCTTATTTAATGCCAAAGTAATCGTGATGTTGGGCTAAATATTAAAATTGGGTAATTGGGCTTTGTACCATAATTGGGGTTTGGATAAAAGAACGACACTTGTGGAAATTAGACTATGGGCTATTAATGGGCTTTATATTAACTAAATGATACCTCGTTAATTTAATATATAGACTTATAATTTGACGTATTTATATATAACCACATACGCTTGACTGGGTACGATGGGCGGGATATCTATAAATACCAATAATTATTCATTTGACCGGACACGAAACTGGATTAATAGTTAATAGACTTGTTGAAACAGGGGTGGATTACATTCAAGGGTAATTGGTGTAATTGTTAACAAAGTATTAAAACCTTGGTTTACACGCAGTCGATAACCTTGTGTATTCATTAAACAAAGTATTAAGACCTTGTTACAATTCGAATACCCAATTAGTTAGAATATTTGACTTCGGGAATAAGAATAATTTGACGAAGACTTTCGCACTTTATGATTATGACTGATGGACTATTATGGACAAATCCGTATGGACATATCGAATAATCCAGGACAAAGGACAATTAACCCAGGGTAATAAAACTAAAATCAACACGTCAAACATCATGATTACGGAAGTTTAAATAAGCATAATTCCTTTATTTCATATTTAATTTCCTTTATTTCATATTTAATTGCACTTTTAATTATCGCACTTTTATTTATTGTCAATTTATTTATAGCAATTTTATTTATTGTAATTTCATTATCGTTATTTACTTTACGCTTTAAATTAAGTCTTTTATATATTTAATATTTTACATTAGGTTTTAACTGTGACTAAAGTTTTAAACGGTAACGGTAAAAACCCCCTTTTATAATAATATATTTTTGTATTTTTACAATTATAAGTTACAAATATAGCGTTAAGCTTGACTAGAGTTCCCTGTGGACGAACCGGACTTACTAAAAACTACACTACTGTACGATTAGGTACACTGCCTATAAGTGTTGTAGAAAGGTTTAGGTATATCCACTCTATAAATAAATAAATAACTTGTGTAAAATTGTATCGTATTTAATAGTATTTTCTTGTAAAAATTAATAGTATTTTATACCCCTTCGTTTTAACATCAAGTATTTTTGGCGCCGCTGCCGGGGAAAGCTTAAACGTCGGAAGCGAAACACTATCTAAAAAAATGATTTTTTATTAAGTTTTTATTAATAATATACGTTTTTAAAAATATATACAAAAATATATACAAAAATATAAAAAGAAAAACAATATATATATATATATATATATATATATATATAGATATATATATATATATTTAAGAGTTGTTCAAAAATATAAAATATTTCTATTTCTATTTTTAGTTTGTAAAAATATAAGTTTTATTTAATTTATATAAATACTTTTTATAAATTTTAAAACAGAAAATTAAAACAGAAAAAAATATATATATAAAACCACTCGGGCCGAGTACTGTTGAAGCCCAATTTCTGGCCCGAAATCCTACTCCATCCTATCGCATGGAATTATAACGGGATATCCATGCGATCGCATGGCCCTGTCTGACACGCCACATTTGACCTAAATCTGCATTAATTACGGTGTATTATTTATTATTATTATTAAATCCCTAATTAGGGTTTAATTTTAAATTAATTAGTTTTAGTTTTTATTATTAATTTGTATTTTTAGTTTAATTAGTTTTATTAATATATAAAATTAATAGTTTTATAAAATAAATAATATAAAAATAATATTTTTTTTAAAAATTGTACATTTTACAACTTTAAGTTTATTTTTATATTTTGTATATTTTTATTTGTTTTAGCGTAATTTTTGCATTTTTCGCTCGTAATTACTTTTAAATCATAGTTTTTGCCATAGTTATTTTTTATTTCTAGATTTTTAGGCTTTGCCGTAAAATCACTTAAGTGCTTTTTCTTTAGACTAAGATTTAGGTGCTTTAGAATTTTGCGACGCCGTTTTAAGTTTTTAGTACCTTTTTAAGTTATTGCCGTTTTGGATATAGAATTCCTTTTAAGCTTTAATATATTTAGATGCAACTTTTAATTCTTAGTTTTTAGACTTTTAAGTTTAGACGCGCTACGTTCTTCCTATTATTTTTCGACCTTTTATTTTTCAACATTTTTCGACGCGTTCTTTTTCTTTCTTATTTTTCGCCGCTCTAGTTTTTAGGACATAGAATTTTCTATTTCTTCTCTCTAAATTTCTTTAAATTTCAACGAAAAATTATTTTAAGTGGTTAAATTGATAGACATCCAAATTTTCTGCTTCGTAGTAATAATTGGATTTGTTAGTGGCTGAGTTGTGAGCTTCCGATTTAAAGGGTTCTGGCTCCTTGCTGCATCTATTGGCTATTCAAAACGTGGGCAAAAGCAGAAAAGTCTATTAATTTGATAACTTATATATTTTTTTATAACTAATAGGATATTCAGTGAATGCATCGAGCAAAACGTTCACCACCTTTTGTACGTTCACCACCTGTAACTCGATCAAGACATCTAGCAAATATTGTCGCCGTTGATTTTTCTTTAGAATCGTCATCCAGTCGACCAAGTACTCCAATTCAAATTTTCGATAATCCATTTTTTGAACCCGACCTTGAAATGCCCCGTCCTAATCCATTTAGACGAAGTCTTCAACATTTGGTCCCATTGCGAGGTTCTGACCTCTATATGCCATGAACGACTCCATGTAATATGAGCAAATGCACAGCTGAAGGTTTCTTTAATACCTGAGAATAAACATGCTTTAAAGTGTCAACCAAAAGGTTGGTGAGTTCATAAGTTTATCATAAAACAATAAAATTCTGTAATTTTGATAGACCACAAGATTTAAATGCAGCATGGTACAAATGGGCCTGAATCCTATACCCACCTGTAATGTACATGTGATATCTTTTAAATACAATACACCTTTCTCGTGTACGAAAACATTTTTCATAAATCTTAGTAATCCGTACACATATCTCGTGTACAAAATATCATACACATA
Source organism: Rutidosis leptorrhynchoides (assembly GCF_046630445.1). Classification (NCBI taxonomy): domain Eukaryota; kingdom Viridiplantae; phylum Streptophyta; class Magnoliopsida; order Asterales; family Asteraceae; genus Rutidosis; species Rutidosis leptorrhynchoides. The sequence goes on along the minus strand of NC_092341.1, from coordinate 161,231,859 downwards.
ACCTGTGTATAAAAATCATTCTCTCGATACATAACATTCACATCAATTGGTGGCAATTATCATGTCCACATAATTCAATGGTGGAAATTATCATGTCCACATAATTCAATGGTGGCAATTATCATGTCCACATAATTCATTCGAGGAATGTTTTGCTTGTGCCTATCTCGTCAAACATTTATAAAAGCATTTCATGTATTCACAGTTCAAAATATATTTCAAAAGCATTTAATAAAGCAGTTATAAAAACAGTGCATGTATTCTCAGTCCCAAAAATGTAAAGAGAAAAAAGGAATCAAATGAACTCACCTAATGTATTTTGTAGTAAAAATACATATGACTATATTGAACAACTGAACAATGCAGGGTTGGCCTCGGATTCACGAACCTATATTAGTTATATAAATTTAGTATGTAATATTCACACAAATTTATTTATTAATATTAATATACTTGTTATCTTGATAATTTATATGTTATTGTAATAACTAGATTAATTATAACTATTTCATATTTTTATAGATAATAACATTTTATTTAAAAATTAGTATGTAATATTAATTTAGTTATGATATATGAAATAAATATATATCTTTTTATATAGGTATTATTTATTGGTAATAATAATAATAATAATGATAATAATAATAATGATAATAATAATGATAATAAGGATAATAATAATAAAATAATAATAATAAAAATAAATAAATAATAAATAACTACCTCAAATAAGTAGTCCTTAAAAATGATGCCCAAGTCCGGGTTTGAACCCGCGATATCCGGCTAATATCCTTAACCATTTAACTACTAGCTCAATCTTGGTTTAAACCCCATATTTATTTTATTTAACCCATCTTTCCAGCCTTAACTATATCTCTAAAAAAAAATGTTGCTCCCAAGTCTCGAACCCTTGACCTCTAGTTACCCAAATATACAACCAAACCATTCAATCTAACTCGTTTTTCTGTTTTAGCTTCTTATATTATTTTATTTTAACCTGTATAACACTGTTTCCCCTTCTCCTTCTTTTTCCAAAAAAATTGTCAAAGTCTAGGTTCGAACCCCCGACCTCTCATATAACACAAACACCTTGAAACGTCCTTCTATCTTTGCTTTTCCTGATCAATATCCCGATTTAAGTATCGTTAACCCGTATTGTTTTTGTTTCTCCTCCTTCAAAAACTAACCCATTTAATCTCATTCATCATCATCCTTACGGTTAACCATTTTATTATCCTAACTTCATAATCTAATCTAATCTTCCTCATCTAAGTTTTGAAATGGGCATGTGGTGGGTTTCGGTTCATTAGGAAACAATCATTGGAACTCAGCCTAACACTTCATGATAATCACATGCTTCTATGATCCTAACCATTATCACGATCTCGCTAACACCATCATCAACCAAAAAAAAAATATACGTACATGGCTCAACCTGAACAAGACTCTCGGCCAAAACAGGAACCTAAACGGGCCTTCGGTTCACGGCCCAATTATATTCTTCAATCGGCCCAACAATTAACTCAAGCCCGTCAGTAAACAAATTTTGTGATCTCCGGTCCAACCATACAAATACATGCATGGGACATATTAAGAAATATGATAAACTTTAGCTGCAGTATAGTTTATTCGCAAGTGGGGTTTAAAAAATGAAATCATATATATGAAAAAAATTGCAGTATGGCGTTAGATACTTCAATTGGTTACCCTTTTTCTTTTGTTGGCCAATATGTACCCCACTTGTTCCATCATCTTATTATTATAACCTTCCATGTTAACCTTTTTCAAAAAAAAAAAAAATATACATTCAATAGGTGTGGGTGTTTGTTAGCGATTGGAACTGAAACCAGACAACAGTAACCGAAGCAACCAAAATTCGGTAGTGGTTATCTCAAGGTGGTATTCATGGAGGTGATTGTGAAGTGGTGATTAATGGTAGCGAAAGAAGGTGATGATGGATTGTTAACGAGGGAGAAATATAAGGTGGTCGTGGTGGTTGTGGTGACGGTTTGTAGTGGATTTGAGTATTCGATGGTTGCATATGGTGGTTTAATTGGGTTCCAGCAGAAATAGAAGAAATCGAGTACAAAAAGTGGGTCACGAAGGTGGTGAAGGTGTAACCGGAGGTGGTTGTTGTGGTTACATCCGATGTATATCTATGTATATGTATATACGTAATTTAGAGAGAGATAGAGAGGAAGAAAGAAAGTGATGGTGTTCGTTTGCTCTTCGACTTTTGTAGCTGATTTATAGTTATCATGATGATGGTCCAAGGTGATGTTATGGTGGTGGGTCATGTTGTGGTTCGAAACAGAAATGGAGAAAAACAGATAGTAATAAGTAATTGTAGAAGCAATAAGATGGTATTTTGAGCGGTTCACGGTTGATCATTGCAGCATGTAAGTGAATTAAGATGGTGGGTTTATGGGTTTGCGTTTGATAGAAGAAACAAGCTTAAGATTGGAAGTGACGGTGATCAAAGGGTGATTGTTGTCGATGGTTTAGAGAAGAAAGACAAGATGGTGGTTAAATGGTGATGTACCGAATATGAAACAGATTGAAGTAATGGTTTGTGGTTCTTGTGAATATTTGTATCATATATTCATGTATATAGATATAGATACATTAGATTGATTGATATAAGATGTTGACACAAAAAAAAAAAAAAAAAGTGACAACTGTGCAATAGTAATATATGTCAATGTTCAATCACAGGCAACAGAAATTCAGGAAAATAGAATGGCAAATGATTGTGATGTCTAACGGATTTGTTTGCTAGTGTGACTTTGAATCGGATTTGTACAATTGATTTGGTAAGATCAGAGACAAACGAATAGCGTAAAGAAGGAAAAAAATTCTCAAATGATAATGATGGATAACAGATACACGTTTACATAATTGGTTAATATATATATCCTAATTAATTCTTGTAATTAATAAGTATATTAATAATAATAATATTCTTAATATTCTTAATAATAACAATACTAGTTTTATAATTATAATGATAATATTAATAATAATAATAATAATTAATAATTAATAATAATAAATAATAACGATATTAAAATGATGATGTTAGTAAGTTTAATAATAATCATAATAAAATGATATCACTAATATTATAACTAGTATTAGTAATAACACTACTTATAATAATTTTAAAAGTGATATTATTAATGATAATCAAAACAAATTGTATTACTTTTATATTAATGATTCGTAATTGTAATGGTAATAAAATTATCTAATAATATTACTAATATTACTCATAACATATATATTTATTTACACACCGATGTTCGTGAATCATCGGGAATAGTTAAAGATCAAATGCATTTATGAAAAAATAGTTCCAACATTTTGAGGCTCGGTTTAATAGACTTTGCTTATCGTGTCGGAATCATATAAAGATTAAAGTTTAAATTTGGTCGGAAATTCCTGGGTCGTCACAGTACCTACCCGTTAAAGAAATTTCGTCCCGAAATTTGAGTGGGATTGTCATGGATAACAATAGAATTGTTTTCATGACGAATATAAGTTGAAAATAAGATTTTTATCAACATTGTGTATCATGGATAAAATAACTCGATACTCGAAGCGTACGGCTGAAGCTAGCATAAAAGAACGAAATGATGCAATGATGTCTTAACTTTTGACGTAGTCACGTTTGAATTTAAAAAATCAGGTTCGTAGTTGTCTCAGTTGAATTCCGGAATTCCAAGAATTTAAAGAAGTCTTCTAATCAGAAAGGAAATGTAATCATACGATTTATTAGCAAACTGTCGGAATTGCGAAAGAACGGAAATATCAAGGAAAATATTTCCATGATATGCTTAGAGATTAAGTAGAATGAAAGAGTCGTGTAACATGGCACATGATGACGATATAACATGTGAATCATCACATTCCATTAGAAACTCAGCATGACTTACTATAATATAATCACGTTGGCTGAGCGCCATTATATTATACTAACTCATGCTTCAATTCCCAACACTTCTCCACAATTCATTCATAGTTTATACTTAGATTTTATAGAAGTTTCCAATATAATGAAATACAGAAAACACGAAGAGGTAGATAATTTCGGACAAGAATATTTATGAAAATATCTTCAGAAATATCGAAGATATTTTTGATGATATTTTAGAATTTCTAAGTTCGATAGTTGATGAAGAAAGATTTTTCGCAAGATTTTAACATGACTTCGGAGCAAGATATTCTCTAAAGATTTCGGCGGATCCAGAATTACCTGGATTCTTTGAATATAGGGTTTGATCCTTGTCTTTGTCCTTGGTCTCCTCTATGGTTAACTCAATCTATTTTTCAGTACCAAATATTCTATCGAGCGTTCCCAACACTCCATTCTTTATCATCAAACTTTTGGCCATTTAGGCCCTCTACAATTTTACTGTTTCCTCTGCATTTAATGCAGCCATATCTGAATCGTCGGTTATCAATCCAAGGTGTTTTCAGAAGAATTGTGTTTTTAGATGATTAAACGCTAATGATAGTATGGTGGAATATAAAAGGTTCCCCGGTAACAATAAAAGAGCACACATATATATCAAGGTGTTAATAAGGTTGTTTCGAACGAAAAGTCGAAATTAACTTGCTGGAGCTGTGACAAAATTTGCTACTTTGAAAGGAATCACCAAGTTATTTTGGGTAATAATAACACTAAAGGAATTAGCACAGATACGTGTTAAACGTTTACTCAGTTGCTGAGAGTTCCTCAGGTGCATAACTATATGCATAAATCTTTCCTTCCGTAGATGAAGTGCGGTTGATTCATCCTATCGATTGAGGTGTTTTCAAGAATCATGAAAGGTTTGAACGCAGATTGTAATCGTCAAGATACAAATGAGGTTTAAGATGAAATCAAGTTGCAAACTTGAAGAATTGTTTAGTTTCATATGTTATATTCAATATTTTAATTCATTTTAATTGTCCAATGTTGGTAGTCCTCAATTGATAGTCAACAATTATGTAGTGACCCGAACTTTTCCATGTTTATATATATTAATTGAGATTGATGTTTACATGATTAAATGTTTCCAACATGTTAAGCAATCAAACTTGTTAAGACTGGATTAATTGAAATAGGTTTCATATAGACAATTGACCACCCAAGTTGACCGGTGATTCACGAACGTTAAAACTTGTAAAAAAACTATATGATGACATATATATGGTTATATATATAGTTAACATGATATTATGATAAGTAAACATATCATTAATTATATTAACAATGAACTACATATGTAAAAACAAGACTACTAACTTAATGATTTTGAAACGAGACGTATATGTAACGTTTATCGTTGTAACGACATTTAATGTATATATATCATATTAAGAGATATTCGTACATCATAATATCATGATAATATAATAATTTAAAATCTCTTTTGATATTATAAACATTGGGTTAACAACATTTAACAAGATCGTTAACCTAAAGGTTTCAAAACAACACTTACATGTAACGACTAACGATGACTTAACGACTCAGTTAAAATGTATATACATGTAGTGTTTTAATATGTATTTATACACTTTTGAAAGACTTCAATACACTTATCAAAATACTTCTACTTAACAAAAATGCTTACAATTACATTCTCGTTCAGTTTCATCAACAATTCTACTCGTATGCACCCGTATTCGTACTCGTACAATACACAGCTTTTAGATGTATGTACTATTGGTATATACACTCTAATGATCAGCTCTTAGCAGCCCATGTGAGTCACCTAACACATGTGGGAACCATCATTTGGCAACAAGCATGAAATATCTCATAAGATTACAAAAATATGAGTAATCATTCATGACTTATTTACATGAAAACAAAATTACATATCCTTTATATCTAATCCATACACCAACGACCAAAAACACCTACAAACACTTTCATTCTTCAATTTTCTTCATCTAATTGAACTCTCTCAAGTTCTATCTTCAAGTTCTAAGTGTTCTTCATAAATTCCAAAAGTTCTAGTTTCATAAAATCAAGAATACTTTCAAGTTTGCTAGCTCACTTCCAATCTTGTAAGGTGATCATCCAACCTCAAGAAATCTTTGTTTCTTACAGTAGGTTATCATTCTAATACAAGGTAATAATCATATTCAAACTTTGGTTCAATTTCTATAACTATAACAATCTTATTTCAAGTGATGATCTTACTTGAACTTGTTTTCGTGTCATGATTTTGCTTCAAGAACTTTGAGCCATCCAAGGATCCATTGAAGCTAGATCCATTTTTCTCTTTTCCAGTAGGTTCATCCAAGGAACTTAAGGTAGTAATGATGTTCATAACATCATTCGATTCATACATATAAAGCTATCTTATTCGAAGGTTTAAAATTGTAATCACTAGAACATAGTTTAGTTAATTCTAAACTTGTTCGCAAACAAAAGTTAATCCTTCTAACTTGACTTTTAAAATCAACTAAACACATGTTCTATATCTATATGATATGCTAACTTAATGATTTAAAACCTGGAAACACGAAAAACACCGTAAAACCGGATTTACGCCGTCGTAGTAACACCGCGGGCTGTTTTGGGTTAGTTAATTAAAAACTATGATAAACTTTGATTTAAAAGTTGTTATTCTGAGAAAATGATTTTTATTATGAACATGAAACTATATCCAAAAATTATGGTTAAACTCAAAGTGGAAGTATGTTTTCTAAAATGGTCATCTAGACGTCGTTCTTTCGACTGAAATGACTACCTTTACAAAAACGACTTGTAACTTATTTTTCCGACTAGAAACCTATACTTTTTTTGTTTAGATTCATAAAATAGAGTTCAATATGAAACCATAGCAATTTGATTCACTCAAAACGGATTTAAAATGAAGAAGTTATGGGTAAAACAAGATTGGATAATTTTTCTCATTTTAGCTACGTGAAAATTGGTAACAAATCTATTCCAACCATAACTTAATCAACTTGTATTATATATTATGTAATCTTGAGATACCATAGACACGTATACAATGTTTCGACCTATCATGTCGACACATCTATATATATTTCGGAACAACCATAGACACTCTATATGTGAATGTTGGAGTTAGCTATACAGAGTTGAGGTTGATTCCAAAATATATATAGTTTGAGTTGTGATCAATACTGAGATACGTATACACTGGGTCGTGGATTGATTCAAGATAATATTTATCGATTTATTTCTGTACATCTAACTGTGGACAACTAGTTGTAGGTTACTAACGAGGACAGCTGACTTAATAAACTTAAAACATCAAAATATATTAAAAGTGTTGTAAATATATTTTGAACATACTTTGATATATATGTATATATTGTTATAGGTTCGTGAATCAACCAGTGGCCAATTCTTACTTCCCGACGAAGTAAAAATCTGTGAAAGTGAGTTATAGTCCCACTTTTAAAATCTAATATTTTTGGGATGAGAATACATGCAGGTTTTATAAATGATTTACAAAATAGACACAAGTACGTGAAACTACATTCTATGGTTGAATTATCGAAATCGAATATGCCCCTTTTTATTAAGTCTGGTAATCTAAGAATTAGGGAACAGACACCCTAATTGACGCGAATCCTAAAGATAGATCTATTGGGCCTAACAAACCCCATCCAAAGTACCGGATGCTTTAGTACTTCGAAATTTATATCATATCCGAAGGGTGTCCCGGAATGATGGGGATATTCTTATATATGCATCTTGTTATTGTCGGTTACCAGGTGTTCACCATATGAATGATTTTTATCTCTATGTATGGGATGTGTATTGAAATATGAAATCTTGTGGTCTATTGTTACGATTTGATATATATAGGTTAAACCTATAACTCACCAACATTTTTGTTGACGTTTTAAGCATGTTTATTCTCAGGTGATTATTAAGAGCTTCCGCTGTCGCATACTTAAATAAGGACAAGATTTGGAGTCCATGCTTGTATGATATTGTGTAAAAACTGCATTCAAGAAACTTATTTTGTTGTAACATATTTGTATTGTAAACCATTATGTAATGGTCGTGTGTAAACAGGATATTTAAGATTATCATTATTTGATAATCTACGTAAAGTTTTTTAAACCTTTATTGATGAAATAAAGGTTATGGTTTGTTTAAAAATGAATGCAGTCTTTGAAAAACGTCTCATATAGAGGTCAAAACCTCGCAACGAAATCAATTAATATGGAACGTTTTTAATCAATAAGAACGGGACATTTCAGTTGGTATCAGAGCGTTGGTCTTAGAGAACCAGAAAATTTGCATTAGTGTGTCTTATCGAGTTTGTTAGGATGCATTAGTGAGTCTGGACTTCGACCGTGTTTTCTTTAAAAATGATTGCTTAACATTTTTGTTGGAAACTATATATTTTTAACATATGAATATTATGTGATATATTAATCTTTTAACGTGTTTGATATTATGTGATAGATGTCTACCTCTAGAACAAGTCCCATTGACTCACCTAATAATAATGAAGAGTCAAATGTAAATTGGAATGATTTGTGGACTGATTCACAAGTTCCCGAAGAGGAACCGGAAGAAGAGTCGGAACCGGAAGAAGAATCGGAACCGGAAGAAGAATCGGAACCGGATGAAGAAATAGAACCGGTGGGGGAAATAATAAAACGGTTAAGTAAAAGAAAATCCTCAACCAACCGACCAAAGTTAATTATGGTCAATGGTGTTTCCGCCAAGGAAGCAAAATATTGGGAGGATTACCAATTCTCCGATGAATCGGATTCCGACGAGAATTCCGATGATGTTATAGAAATTACCTCAACTGAATTTAAAAAGGCAAAAGAAAATAATAAGGGAAAGGGCATAAAAATAGAGAAATCTAATTCCAACCCCGATGAACTTTATATGTATCGTCAACCCCCGAAGTCCTTAAGTTGTAACAATGACCCGGGAACCTCTAAACCACCAGGTTTTTCTAAACCAATGTGGACAACGACGGCTCGTATTAGGGGAACATCATATATCCCTAGAAACTTGGCAAAACGAACCAAAACCGAAGAAGAAGAAACGAGCGAGTCGGAATAAGATAGTTGTATTCGTGTGGTGTAATATATGGAATATAGTGTTCTTATGCTTTATGATATATGTAAAAATTGCTTGTATTAATAAGTATTTTTTTTATGAATCTAACTCTTGTCTATTTTACAGTTTAAAAACACAAAATGGATAGACAACCCAATATTTTAAGAGACCTACCCGGAGACATGATTGATGAAATCTTGTCTAGAGTCGGCCAGAATTCTTCGGCACAACTATTTAAGGCGAGATCAGTTTGTAAGACATTCGAAGAACGTTCCAAGAATGTCTTGGTTTATAAGAGACTTTCGTTTGAAAGATGGGGGATATCACATTGGGAAACCCATAAGTTACGATGTGTTTACTTTGACGCATATATTGCGGGAAACCCAAATGCTATTTTACGCAACGGGTTAAGAAATTATTTTGACTCAATATATCCGAATATTGGACTTCGTGATTTAGAAAAAGCGGCTAACATGCAACATAAAGAAGCATGTTATGCTTACGGATTAGTAATGTTCGCTTCTCACCAAAGTGAGAACAAGAACATCGGGCTACAACTATTAAACAAAACGTTTCCACAAGTGACGGAGTCGGTAATTGGGGTAAGAAATGAGGTTTTTAGATTATTACGGGACTGTTGGACATTACGTAACCCTCGTCCCTTTGATGACGTTACAACACGCTGTCTTATCAACGGCCATAACGGTTATGTTGCACAAGACCAAGGATGGGAAGTAGTCCTAGTAAAACCAGAATGCATGACTTGTTTCTGGACGTATGAATTACGTGTCTTTATTGCCTTTGCTGAACGACTTGTGTACTAGCTAGAATTGTCTTCACAACTATCTTGTATCAAAGTTATTGTGTGCTATATTTCATGCTTTATGTAAAATAAGCGGTATTGTAAGTTTGTAAAATATTGTATAAAAGTTTGAACGCGAAATATTATTATAATCAGTTTTTCATATAGAATTGTAGTAGTTGAATTGTATATTAGCTACTAAGTATGAACTTAACGGGTAGGTACTACCCGAATTTAAACTTATAAAACGCTAATATGAAGAAAAAGCTTTTATAAATGAGTTCATATTATGCTACGAAATACTATTAACTACTCTTAATATTCTGTATGATTAACTTGTTCCATTTAACTATTTTGAAGGAAATGGCACCGACTACTCGACACACCGTGAATATGAATGAAGAGGAATTCCGTACTTTTCTAGCTTCAAACATAGCCGCAGTACAGGCTGCGCTACATACCAACAATAACCTTGGATCTAGCAGTATAGGAAATCGTGTAGGATGCACCTACAAAGAATTCACTGCCTGCAAACCTTTGGAATTTGATGGAACCGAAGGACCGATCGGATTGAAACGGTGGACCGAGAAGGTTGAATCGGTGTTTGCCATAAGTAAGTGTACTGAAGAGGACAAAGTGAAGTACGCTACGCATACCTTCACAGGTTCTGCGTTAACATGGTGGAATACCTATCTAGAGCAAGTGGGACAAGATGATGCGTACGCACTACCGTGGTCAGCATTCAAGCACTTGATGAATGAGAAGTACCGTCCCAGAACCGAGGTCAATAAGCTCAAGACAGAACTTAGAGGGTTACGAACCCAAGGATTTGATATTACCACTTACGAAAGACGATTCACAGAATTGTGCCTATTGTGTCCGGGAGGATTCGAAGATGAGGAAGAGAAGATCGACGCGTTTGTGAAAGGATTACCGGAAAGAATCCAAGAAGATATAAGTTCACACGAGCCCGCCTCCATACAACAGGCATGTAGAATGGCTCACAAACTAGTGAACCAGATTGAAGAAAGAATTAAAGAACAGACTGCTGAAGAGGCCAATGTGAAGCAAGTCAAAAGAAAGTGGGAGGAAAACGGTGATAAGAATCACCAATATAACAACAACAGCAATTACAACAATAATCGCAACAATTATCCCAACAATCGCAACATCAATCGCAACTACAACAAATGGCCCAACAACAACAACAACAACAACAACAATAACAGCAACTACAACAATCATCCCAACAACAATAATAACCGCAACAACAACAACAATCAGAAGCAACTATGCCAAAGGTGTGAAAAGAATCACTCGGGGTTCTGCACCAAATTTTGCAACAAGTGTAAAAGAAATGGTCATAGCGCGGCGAAGTGTGAGGTCTACGGACCAGGGGTTAATAGAACGAAAGGAACACATGGTGTCGGAACGAGCAATGGAGGAGCAAGTAGTGTCGGAGCAAGTTATGCCAATGTAGTTTGTTATAAATGTGGAAAACCAGGCCACATTATTAGAAATTGCCCGAACCAGGAGAACACGAATGGACAAGGCCGTGGAAGAGTTTTCAATATTAATGCGGTAGAGGCACAGGAAGACCCGGAGCTTGTTACGGGTACGTTTCTTATTGACAATAAATCTGCTTACGTTTTATTTGATTCGGGTGCGGATAGAAGCTATATGAGTAGAGATTTTTGTGCTAAATTAAGTTGTCCATTGACGCCTTTGGATAGTAAATTTTTACTCGAATTAGCAAATGGTAAATTAATTTCAGCAGATAATATATGTCGGAATCGAGAAATTAAACTGGTTAGCGAAACATTTAAGATTGATTTGATACCAGTAGAGTTAGGGAGTTTTGATGTGATAATCGGTATGGACTGGTTGAAAGAAGTGAAAGCGGAGATCGTTTGTTACAAAAATGCAATTCGCATTATACGAGAAAAAGGAAAACCCTTAATGGTGTACGGAGAAAAGGGCAACACGAAGCTACATCTTATTAGTAATTTGAAGGCACAAAAACTAATAAGAAAAGGTTGCTATGCTGTTCTAGCACACGTCGAGAAAGTACAAACTGAAGAAAAGAGCATCAATGATGTTCCCATTGCAAAAGAATTTCCCGATGTATTTCCGAAAGAATTACCGGGATTACCCCCACATCGATCCGTTGAATTTCAAATAGATCTTGTACCAGGAGCTGCACCAATAGCTCGTGCTCCTTACAGACTCACACCCAGCGAGATGAAAGAACTGCAAAGCCAATTACAAGAACTTTTAGAGCGTGGTTTCATTCGACCAAGCACATCACCGTGGGGAGCTCCTGTTTTGTTTGTCAAGAAGAAAGATGGTACATTCAGGTTGTGTATCGACTACCGAGAGTTGAACAAACTTACCATCAAGAACCGCTACCCACTACCGAGAATCGACGACTTATTTGATCAACTACAAGGCTCGTCTGTTTATTCAAAGATTGACTTACGTTCCGGGTATCATCAAATGCGGGTGAAAGAAGATGATATTCCAAAGACTGCTTTCAGAACACGTTACGGTCATTATGAGTTTATGGTCATGCCGTTTGGTTTAACTAATGCACCAGCTGTGTTCATGGACCTTATGAACCGAGTGTGTGGACCATACCTTGACAAGTTTGTCATTGTTTTCATTGATGACATACTTATTTACTCAAAGAATGACCAAGAACACGGTGAACATTTGAGAAAGGTGTTAGAAGTATTGAGGAAGGAATAATTGTACGCTAAGTTTTCAAAGTGTGCATTTTGGTTGGAAGAAGTTCAATTCCTCGGTCACATAGTGAACAAAGAAGGTATTAAGGTGGATCCGGCAAAGATAGAAACTGTTGAAAAGTGGGAAACCCCGAAAACTCCGAAACACATACGCCAGTTTTTAGGACTAGCTGGTTACTACAGAAGGTTCATCCAAGACTTTTCCAGAATAGCAAAACCCTTGACTGCATTAACGCATAAAGGGAAGAAATTTGAATGGAATGATGAACAAGAGAAAGCGTTTCAGTTATTGAAGAAAAAGCTAACTACGGCACCTATATTGTCATTGCCTGAAGGGAATGATGATTTTGTGATTTATTGTGACGCATCAAAGCAAGGTCTCGGTTGTGTATTAATGCAACGAACGAAGGTGATTGCTTATTCGTCTAGACAATTGAAGATTCACGAACAAAATTATACGACGCATGATTTGGAATTAGGCGCGGTTGTTTTTGCATTAAAGACTTGGAGGCACTACTTATATGGGGTCAAAAGTATTATATATACCGACCACAAAAGTCTTCAACACATATTTAATCAGAAACAACTGAATATGAGGCAGCGTAGGTGGATTGAATTATTGAATGATTACGATTTTGAGATTCGTTACCACCCGGGGAAGGAAAATGTGGTAGCCGATGCCTTGAGCAGGAAGGATAGAGAACCCATTCGAGTAAAATCTATGAATATAATGATTCATAATAACATTACTACTCAAATAAAGGAGGCGCAACAAGGAGTTTTAAAAGAGGGAAATTTAAAGGATGAAATACCCAAAGGATCGGAGAAGCATCTTAATATTCGGGAAGACGGAACCCGGTATAGGGCTGAAAGGATTTGGGTACCAAAATTTGGAGATATGAGAGAAATGGTACTTAGAGAAGCTCATAAAACCAGATACTCAATACATCCTGGAACGGGGAAGATGTACAAGGATCTCAAGAAACATTTTTGGTGGCCGGGTATGAAAGCCGATGTTGCTAAATACGTAGGAGAATGTTTGACGTGTTCTAAGGTCAAAGCTGAGCATCAGAAACCATCAGGTCTACTTCAACAACCCGAAATCCCGGAATGGAAATGGGAAAACATTACCATGGATTTCATCACTAAATTGCCAAGGACTGCAAGTGGTTTTGATACTATTTGGGTAATAGTTGATCGTCTCACCAAATCAGCACACTTCCTACCAATAAGAGAAGATGACAAGATGGAGAAGTTAGCACGACTGTATTTGAAGGAAGTCGTCTCCAGACATGGAATACCAATCTCTATTATCTCTGATAGGGATGGCAGATTTATTTCAAGATTCTGGCAGACATTACAGCAAGCATTAGGAACTCGTCTAGACATGAGTACTGCCTATCATCCACAAACTGATGGGCAGAGCGAAAGGACGATACAAACGCTTGAAGACATGCTACGAGCATGTGTTATTGATTTCGGAAACAGTTGGGATCGACATCTACCGTTAGCAGAATTTTCCTACAACAACAGCTACCATTCAAGCATTGAGATGGCGCCGTTTGAAGCACTTTATGGTAGAAAGTGCAGGTCTCCGATTTGTTGGAGTGAGGTGGGGGATAGACAGATTACGGGTCCGGAGATTATACAAGAAACTACCGAGAAGATCATCCAAATTCAACAACGGTTGAAAACCGCCCAAAGTCGACAAAAGAGCTACGCTGACATTAAAAGAAAAGATATAGAATTTGAAATTGGAGAGATGGTCATGCTTAAAGTTTCACCTTGGAAAGGCGTTGTTCGATTTGGTAAACGAGGGAAATTAAATCCAAGGTATATTGGACCATTCAAGATTATTGATCGTGTCGGACCAGTAGCTTACCGACTTGAGTTACCTCAACAACTCGCGGCTATACATAACACGTTCCACGTCTCGAATTTGAAGAAATGTTTTGCTAAAGAAGATCTCACTATTCCGTTAGATGAAATCCAAATCAACGAAAAACTCCAATTCATCGAAGAACCCGTCGAAATAATGGATCGTGAGGTTAAAAGACTTAAGCAAAACAAGATACCAATTGTTAAGGTTCGATGGAATGCTCGTAGAGGACCCGAGTTCACCTGGGAGCGTGAAGATCAGATGAAGAAGAAATACCCGCATCTATTTCCAGAAGATTCGTCAACACCTTCAACAGCTTAAAATTTCGGGACGAAATTTATTTAACGGGTAGGTACTGTAGTGACCCGAACTTTTCCATGTTTATATATATTAATTGAGATTGATGTTTACATGATTAAATGTTTCCAACATGTTAAGCAATCAAACTTGTTAAGACTTGATTAATTGAAATAGGTTTCATATAGACAATTGACCACCCAAGTTGACCGGTGATTCACGAACGTTAAAACTTGTAAAAAAACTATATGATGACATATATATGGTTATATATATAGTTAACATGATATTATGATAAGTAAACATATCATTAATTATATTAACAATGAACTACATATGTAAAAACAAGACTACTAACTTAATGATTTTGAAACGAGACGTATATGTAACGTTTATCGTTGTAACGACATTTAATGTATATATATCATATTAAGAGATATTCGTACATCATAATATCATGATAATATAATAATTTAAAATCTCTTTTGATATTATAAACATTGGGTTAACAACATTTAACAAGATCGTTAACCTAAAGGTTTCAAAACAACACTTACATGTAACGACTAACGATGACTTAACGACTCAGTTAAAATGTATATACATGTAGTGTTTTAATATGTATTTATACACTTTTGAAAGACTTCAATACACTTATCAAAATACTTCTACTTAACAAAAATTCTTACAATTACATTCTCGTTCAGTTTCATCAACAATTCTACTCGTATGCACCCGTATTCGTACTCGTACAATACACAGCTTTTAGATGTATGTACTATTGGTATATACACTCTAATGATCAGCTCTTAGCAGCCCATGTGAGTCACCTAACACATGTGGGAACCATCATTTGGCAACTAGCATGAAATATCTCATAAGATTACAAAAATATGAGTAATCATTCATGACTTATTTACATGAAAACAAAATTACATATCCTTTATATCTAATCCATACACCAACGACCAAAAACACCTACAAACACTTTCATTCTTCAATTTTCTTCATCTAATTGAACTCTCTCAAGTTCTATCTTCAAGTTCTAAGTGTTCTTCATAAATTCCAAAAGTTCTAGTTTCATAAAATCAAGAATACTTTCAAGTTTGCTAGCTCACTTCCAATCTTGTAAGGTGATCAGCCAACCTCAAGAAATCTTTGTTTCTTACAGTAGGTTATTATTCTAATACAAGGTAATAATCATATTCAAACTTTGGTTCAATTTCTATAACTATAACAATCTTATTTCAAGTGATGATCTTACTTGAACTTGTTTTCGTGTCATGATTTTGCTTCAAGAACTTTGAGCCATCCAAGGATCCATTGAAGCTGGATCCATTTTTCTCTTTTCCAGTAGGTTCATCCAAGGAACTTAAGGTAGTAATGATGTTCATAACATCATTCGATTCATACATATAAAGCTATCTTATTCGAAGGTTTAAAATTGTAATCACTAGAACATAGTTTAGTTAATTCTAAACTTGTTCGCAAACAAAAGTTAATCCTTCTAACTTGACTTTTAAAATCAACTAAACACATGTTCTATATCTATATGATATGCTAAATTAATGATTTAAAACCTGGAAACACGAAAAACACCGTAAAACCGGATTTACGCCGTCGTAGTAACACCGCGGGCTGTTTTGGGTTAGTTAATTAAAAACTATGATAAACTTTGATTTAAAAGTTGTTATTCTGAGAAAATGATTTTTATTATGAACATGAAACTATATCCAAAAA
This sequence comes from Rutidosis leptorrhynchoides, assembly GCF_046630445.1. Lineage (NCBI taxonomy): Eukaryota > Viridiplantae > Streptophyta > Magnoliopsida > Asterales > Asteraceae > Rutidosis > Rutidosis leptorrhynchoides. The sequence goes on along the minus strand of NC_092341.1, from coordinate 161,215,330 downwards.
TTATGGTTAAACTCAAAGTGGAAGTATGTTTTCTAAAATGGTCATCTAGACGTCGTTCTTTCGACTGAAATGACTACCTTTACAAAAACGACTTGTAACTTATTTTTCCGACTAGAAACCTATACTTTTTTTGTTTAGATTCATAAAATAGAGTTCAATATGAAACCATAGCAATTTGATTCACTCAAAACGGATTTAAAATGAAGAAGTTATGGGTAAAACAAGATTGGATAATTTTTCTCATTTTAGCTACGTGAAAATTGGTAACAAATCTATTCCAACCATAACTTAATCAACTTGTATTATATATTATGTAATCTTGAGATACCATAGACACGTATACAATGTTTCGACCTATCATGTCGACACATCTATATATATTTCGGAACAACCATAGACACTCTATATGTGAATGTTGGAGTTAGCTATACAGGGTTGAGGTTGATTCCAAAATATATATAGTTTGAGTTGTGATCAATACTGAGATACGTATACACTGGGTCGTGGATTGATTCAAGATAATATTTATCGATTTATTTCTGTACATCTAACTGTGGACAACTAGTTGTAGGTTACTAACGAGGACAGCTGACTTAATAAACTTAAAACATCAAAATATATTAAAAGTGTTGTAAATATATTTTGAACATACTTTGATATATATGTATATATTGTTATAGGTTCGTGAATCAACCAGTGGCCAAGTCTTACTTCCCGACGAAGTAAAAATATGTGAAAGTGAGTTATAGTCCCACTTTTAAAATCTAATATTTTTGGGATGAGAATACATGCAGGTTTTATAAATGATTTACAAAATAGACACAAGTACGTGAAACTACATTCTATGGTTGAATTATCGAAATCGAATATGCCCCTTTTTATTAAGTCTGGTAATCTAAGAATTAGGGAACAGACACCCTAATTGACGCGAATCCTAAAGATAGATCTATTGGGCCTAACAAACCCCATCCAAAGTACCGGATGCTTTAGTACTTCGAAATTTATATCATATCCGAAGGGTGTCCCGGAATGATGGGGATATTCTTATATATGCATCTTGTTATTGTCGGTTACCAGGTGTTCACCATATGAATGATTTTTATCTCTATGTATGGGATGTGTATTGAAATATGAAATCTTGTGGTCTATTGTTACGATTTGATATATATAGGTTAAACCTATAACTCACCAACATTTTTGTTGACGTTTTAAGCATGTTTATTCTCAGGTGATTATTAAGAGCTTCCGCTGTCGCATACTTAAATAAGGACAAGATTTGGAGTCCATGCTTGTATGATATTGTGTAAAAACTGCATTCAAGAAACTTATTTTGTTGTAACATATTTGTATTGTAAACCATTATGTAATGGTCGTGTGTAAACAGGATATTTAAGATTATCATTATTTGATAATCTACGTAAAGTTTTTTAAACCTTTATTGATGAAATAAAGGTTATGGTTTGTTTAAAAATGAATGCAGTCTTTGAAAAACGTCTCATATAGAGGTCAAAACCTCGCAACGAAATCAATTAATATGGAACGTTTTTAATCAATAAGAACGGGACATTTCAAATTATTAGTCCAATAATTCATATATAGTTTAATATATAATATTCGAATTAATTAATACGTATCGTGACCCGTGTACATGTCTCAGACTTGATCACAACTCAAACTATATATATTATTGTAGAATCAACCTCAACCTTGTATAGCTAACTCCTGCATTACTGCATATAGAGTGTCTATGGTTATTCCAAATAATATATATAGATGCGTCGATATGATATGTCAAAACCTTGTATACGTGTCCCAATATTTAAAGTGCGTAAAATAAATAACAGAAATTAAATAACGATAAATAAAATTGCGAGAATTAAATTGCGATAAAATAAATTGCGACAAATAAAATGTAATCAGTTAGCTAGGAACAGTTAGCTAGGATTTTGTTATCGTGGATTCTTAACAGAATTTCTCATAGTTAATTTGTTTGTTTCTAATAAATTTTATTTTGTCCGATGTTTTCTTCATTATGCCACTTGTTGGATTCTGATAGGTCAAAATCCAAGTATGAATTTGGATGAATATGGTTATTCTGTGGTGAACGGATTTGTATATCGGTGGATGTAAGTAGGATAGTAAATGACTGTTGAATCAGCTTCGAAGAATGTACTTTATAACTTATTAATGTGAAATCTGAATATTCCTCGGGTATTACCTACCCGTTAAAATATTTTCACAATTAACACTTTGTACGAAAGAATTTTTAATTACAATCTTTATGAAAACATATATACATATATATATATTTTCTTCAGACGTAATCATGGATTCATTGAGTTAATATGATATTAAAATCATTTGGTTTACCATTAGAACTAGAATACATAATCTCTAAAACATTTAGAGATTACTTAATCGCCATGAAGAACGAAGATAATCGATGTAGAACGATTCGTAGAACGATGATTATACTCGAGGTACAGAATGAGATGTTGAGGCATGGATTGTTGAAACTTGGGTTGTTGGTGGTACTGGTGCCATTGGTGCTGAGGCTGGTGATGTTACCAGTGTAGGTGATACTGCTGGTGCTTGCAAATTGTATTTCGTGCTCTCTAAAGTTAATACTCGAGATCGGAGTTCTCTAATTTCTTCTACTAACACTGGTTGATTATCAGTGTGAGGTAGGGGTCGGATATCTTCTCTAGTTCCATTAATGGTAGCTTCAAGATGAAAAATTGTTGCAAATAGGGTATAAACGGTGTTGCGAACGGGTTCGCCGGTGAGCGGGTCAAGTACTCCAAGGTTAGGTGGTAGATTCGATTCATGATATGGAGTACCTTCTTCCCTTCTCCATAGGTTGAGTATGTCGCGAACCCACCCCCATTTTATCCAGTAATCACGGTAGTTGATTGGTTGGTGTGCTCCTGTCATGCTGTCTTCAGAGTCAGAGGAATGTGGTCGATTCGTAGAGGCCATCATACGCGATCACAGAAAAGATTTTTTTTTTTTGGTATGAAGAGTTTAGTGACAGCAATTGATAGTTGGATGTATTCTCAATGCATAAAATGCATAGATATATATAATACCAGGATCCCTTAAATTGCGGAGAAATTTACGAGAGATATCAGGCAAGATCTACAGTAACAGATACCCTAAGATATGAATTTTTGTCTATACACTATTCATGCAGTCAATGCAGTAAAATGTGTCCAGACTAAGAATAATGAGCAGGTAATCTCCTAAGGATAATAAGCAGATGATTTCCGACAAAAATGATAAGCAAAACTTTTGACATGCAGACACGGTCGAAGTCCAGACTTTCTAATGCATCCTAACGACTACCAGTTAGACACACTAATGCAAGACCTGGTTCGCTAAGACCACCGCTCTGATACCAACTGAAATGCCCCGTCCTAATCCATTTGGACGAAGTCTTCAACAGTTGGTCGCATTGCGAGGTTCTGACCTCTATATGCCATGAACGACTCCATGTAATATGAGCAAATGCACAGCGGAAGGTTTCTTTAATACTTGAGAATAAACATGCTTTAAAGTGCCAACCAAAAGGTTGGTGAGTTCATAAGTTTATCATAAAATAATAAAATTCTGTAATTTTGATAGACCACAAGATTTAAATGCAGCATGGTACAAATGGGCCCGAATCCTATACCCACCTGTAATGTACATACGATATCTTTTAAATACAGTACACCTTTCTCGTGTACGAAAACATTTTTCATAAATCTTAGTAATCCGTACACATATCTCGTGTACAAAATATCATACACAAAACCTGTGTATAAAAATCATTCTCTCGATACATAACATTCACATCAATTGGTGGCAATTATCATGTCCACATAATTCAATGGTGGCAATTATCATGTCCACATAATTCAATGGTGGCACTCCACATAATTTAATGGTGGCAATTATCATGTCCACATAATTCATTCGAGGAATGTTTTGCTTGTGCCTATCTCATCAAACATTTATAAAAGCATTTCATGTAATCACAGTTCAAAATATATTTCAAAAGCATTTAATAAAGCAGTTATAAAAACAGTGCATGTATTCTCAGTCCCAAAAACGTAAAGAGAAAAAGGGAATCAAATGAACTCACCTAATGTATTTTGTAGTAAAAATACATATGACTATATTGAACAACTGAACAATGCAGGGTTGGCCTCAGATTCACGAACCTATATTAGTTATATAAATTTAGTATGTAATATTCACACAAATTTATTTATTAATATTAATATACTTGTTATCTTGATAATTTATATGTTATTGTAATAACTAGATTAATTATAACTATTTCATATTTTTTATAGATAATATCATTTTATTTAAAAATTAGTATGTAACATTAATTTAGTTATGATATATGAAATAAATATATATCTTTTTATATAGGTATTATTTATTGGTAATAATAATAATAATAATGATAATAATAATAATGATAATAATAATGATAATAAGGATAATAATAATAAAATAATAATAATAAAAATAAATAAATAATAAATAACTACCTCAAATAAGTATTCCTTAAAAATGATGCCCAAGTCTGGGTTTGAACCCGCGATATCCGACTAATATCCTTAACCATTTAACTACTAGCTCAATCTTGGTTTAAACCCCATATTTATTTTATTTAACCCATCTTTCCAGCCTTAACTATATCTCTAAAAAAAATGTTGCTCCCAAGTCTCGAACCCTTGACCTCTAGTTACCCAAATATACAACCAAACCATTCAATCTAACTCATTTTTCTGTTTTAGCTTCTTATATTATTTTATTTTAACCTGTATAACACTGTTTCCCCTTCTCATTCTTTTGCCAAAAAAATTGTCAAAGTCTAGGTTCGAACCCCCGACCTCTCATATAACACAAACACCTTGAACCGTCCTTCTATCTTTGCTTTTCCTGATCAATATCCCGATTTAAGTATCTTTAACCCGTATTGTTTTTGTTTCTCCTCCTTCAAAAACTAACCCATTTAATCTCATTCATCATCATCCTTACGGTTAACCATTTTATTATCCTAACTTCATTATCGTCATATTGTACCCGATTATCCTAATCATACTCATAATCTAATCTTCCTCATCTAAGTTTTGAAATGGGCATGTGGTGGGTTTCGGTTCATTAGGAAACAATCATTGGAACTCGGCCTAACACTTCATGATAATCACATGCTTCTATGATCCTAACCATTATCACGATCTCGCTAACACCATCATCAAAAAAAAATATATATACGTACATGGCTCTACCTGAACAAGACTCTCGGCCAAAACAGGAACCTAAACGGGCCTTCGGTTCACGGCCCAATTATATTCTTCAATCGGCCCAACAATTAACTCAAGCCCGTTAGTAAACAAATTTTGTGATCTCCGGTCCAACCATACAAATACATGCATGGGACATATTAAGAAATATGATAAACTTTAGCTGCAGTATAGTTTATTCGCAAGTGGGGTTTAAAAAATGAAATCATATATATGAAAAAAATATTGCAGTATGGCGTTAGATACTTCAATTGGTTACCCTTTTTCTTTTGTCGGCCAATATGTCCCCCACTTATTCCATCATCTTATTATTATAACCTTCCATGTTAACCTTTTTCAAAAAAAAAAAAATATACATTCGATAGGTGTGGGTGTTTGTTAGCGATTGGAAATGAAACCAGACAACAGTAACCGGAGCAACCAAAATTCGGTAGTGGTTATCTCAAGGTGTTATTCATGGAGGTGATTGTGAAGTGGTGATTAATGGTAGCGAAAGAAGGTGATGATGGATTGTTAACGAGGGAGAAATATAGGGTGGTCGTGGTGGTTGTGGTGACTGTTTATAGTAGATTTGAGTATTCGATGGTTGCATATGGTGGTTTAATTGGGTTCCAGCAGAAATAGAAGAAATCGAGTACAAAAAGTGGGTCATGAAGGTGGTGAAGGTGTAACCGGAGGTGGTTGTTGTGGTTACATCCGATGTATATCTATGTATATGTATATACATAATTTAGAGAGAGATAGAGAGGAAGAAAGAAAGTGATGGTGTTCGTTTGCTCTTCGACTTTTGCAGCTAATTTATAGTGATCATGATGATGGTTCAAGGTGATGTTATGGTGGTGGGTCTTGTTGTGGTTCGAAACAGAAATGGAGAAAAACAGATAGTAATAAGTAATTGTAGAAGCAATAAGATGTTATTTTGAGCGGTTCACGGTTGATCATTGCAGCATGTAAGTGAATTAAGATGGTGGGTTTATGGGTTTGCGTTTGATAGAAGAAACAAGCTTAAGATTGGAAGTGACGGTGATCAAAGGGTGATCGTTGTCGATGGTTTAGAGAAGAAAGACAAGATGGTGGTTAAATGGTGATGTACCGAATATGAAACAGATTGAAGTAATGGTTTGTGGTTCTTGTGAATACTTGTATCATATATTCATGTATATAGATATAGATACATTAGATTGATTGATATAAGATGTTGACACAAAAAAAAAAAAAGTGACAACTGTGCAATAGCAATATATGTCAACGTTCAATCACAGGCAACAGAAATTCAGGAAAATAGAATGGCAAATGATTGTGATGTCTAACGGATTTGTTTGCTAGTGTGACTTTGAATCGGATTTGTACAATTGATTTGGTAAGATCAGAGACAAACGAATAGCGTAAAGAAGGAAAAAAAATTCTCAAATAATAATGATGGATAACAGATACACGTTTACATAATTGGTTAATATATATATCCTAATTAATTCTTGTAATTAATAAGTATATTAATAATAATAATATTCTTAATATTCTTAATAATAACAATACTAGTTTTATAATTATAATGATAATATTAATAATAATAATAATAATAATTAATAATAATAAATAATAACGATATTAAAATGATGATGTTAGTAAGTTTAATAATAATCATAATAAAATGATATCACTAATATTATAACTAGTATTAGTAATAACACTACTTATAATAATTTTAAAAGTGAAATTATTAATGATAATCAAAACAAATTGTATTACTTTTATATTAATGATTCGTAATTGTAATGGTAATAAAATTATCTAATAATATTACTAATATTACTCATAACATATATATTTATTTACACACCGATGTTCGTGAATCAGCGGGAATAGTTAAAGATCAAATGCATTTATGAAAAAATAGTTCCAACATTTTGAGACTCGGTTTAATAGACTTTGCTTATCGTGTCGGAATCATATAAAGATTAAAGTTTAAATTTGGTCGGAAATTCTCGGGTCGTCACAGACCTCACAATTGAGAATCCGGAGGATATTCAGGGACAATTCAGAGATCCTGAACCATTAATCTTTCCTCCGGAACCACCAATCATTCAAACGGAGATTGTTGAGGAACCAACCATTAAATCAGAATCATCTTGTGATTCAGATTCAATAAATTCAATCATGGAGAATCTGGAACCTCTAAGTATGGAAGACCGAATGAGAGCTAAACGCACTGGCCAAGGTCACGCAATTACTCAACCAGACATTAATGTGCCAGATTATGAAATCAAAGGACAAATCCTACACATGGCAACTAATCAATGCCAATTTAGTGGTGCACCAAAGGAAGATCCAAATGACATCTTCGTACCTTTAATAAGATCTGTACACTATTTAAAATCCGAGAAGTGGAGGATGAACAGATATATCTCATGTTCTTTCCCTGGACTTTAAAGGGAGAAGCCAAAGATTGGTTAGAATCGTTACCTGAAGGGGCGATTGATACATGGGACGTTTTAGTTGAAAAATTTCTTAAACAATTTTTTCCGGCATCTAAAGCCGTAAGACTTCAAGGAGAAATTGTTACGTTCACACAAAAGCCAAATGAAACTCTATATGAGGCGTGGACAAGATTTGGAAAGTTATTAAGAGGATGTCCGCAACATGGTTTAGACACCTGTCAAATAGTACACATATTCTACCAAGGATGCGACATCACTACAAGGAAAGACATCGATATAGCAGCTGGTGGTTCCATTATGAAGAAAATGCAACTGATGCTTACAAAATTATTGATAACACTGCTTCCCAATCACATGAGTGGCACCAAGAAAAAGATATCGTTAGATCATCTAAAGCAGCTAGAGCCGATTCTAGCCATGAATTCGATTCCATTTCTGCAAACATAGATGTTGTCGAGAGACGAATGGAAAAGATGACTAAGGATATTCACTCAATACGAATTAATTGTGAGCAGTGTGGAGGACCACATTTAACAAAAGATTGTATCAGTATTGAACTAACAATGGAACAAAGAGAGAATGTTTCATACATAAACCAAAGGCCTGGAAATAATTATCAGAATAATTATCAACCGCCAAGGCCAATCTACAATCAAAATCAAAATTATAACCGAAATGTTCCATACAACAACCAACAAGGTCCTAACAACCAACAAGTATCTAATAATACTTACAATCAGCAGAGACCTAATTTTCAAAATAAACCACCACAAACCGATGATAAAAAGCCAAATTTAGAAGACATGATGTCAAAGCTAGTTGAATCTCAAACTTAGTTTTTCACATCTCAGAAATAAACCAATGAACAAAATGCTCAAGCATTTAAAAATAAACAAGCTTCTATTCAAAATCTTGAACAAGAAGTAAGCAACCTAGCAAGGTTGATAGGTGAAAGAAAGCCGGGAAGTCTACCTAGTGATACAAATGCTAACCCCCGGAATGAAATAGCTAAAGCCATTACCACAAGAAGTGGTGTTACACTTAAACCACCTGAAATGCTTGTAATTTCTGATGAAGCTATTCCTACTCCTCAAGAACCACAGTCTGAGCAAGATAAGGAAATAGAACCACTAGTTGAAAAGGTTAATGAAGATAACACAATTAAGGCTAAACCTTATGTTAAACCATACCAACCACCACTTCCTTACCCGAGTAAAATGAGAAAAGAGAGACTTGAAGCCTAGCAATCCAAATTCTTGGATATGTTTAAACAAATAAATGTCAATCTTCCTTTCATTGATGTAATTTCAGGAATACCTAGATATGCTAAATTTCTAAAAGATCTAATCACAAATAGAAAGAAAATGGAAGAACTCTCAGCTGTTACTATGAATGCAAATTGTTCTGCAGTACTATTGAATAAGATACCAGAAAAATTATCTGATCCGGGAAGTTTCACAATTCCATGTTTTCTAGGTAGTCTTAGTTCAATAGAAGCATTGGTAGACTTAGGTGCTAGTATAAATCTAATGCCGTATTCACTATACGCTAAACTAGACCTTGGAGAATTGAAACCAACATGAATAAGCATACAACTAGCCGATCGATCAGTAAAATATCCTAGAGGGATAATGGAGAACATGCTAGTTAAAGTTGGTACTTTAGTATTTCCAGTAGATTTTATTATTCTGGACAAGGAAGAAGATTCTCGAGTTCCTCTCATATTAGGAAGGCCATTCTTAAACACGGCTAAAGCAATAATAGACGTGTTTGGTAAAAAACTGACCCTAAGTATAGAGGACGAGAGTGTTACCTTTTCAGTTGATAGAGCAATGCAACAACCGCAATCTGCAGATGATACATGTTATTATATTCAAACTATAGATTCACATGCAGAATTGTTAGAAGAATTTCCAGAATTACAAGAAACAGGAGAATGTTCTTTAGGAGAAGGAACTGAACCAATTGATGAAACTGAAATGTTAGCTACACTTATGGCTAATGGATATGAACTAACAACAGAAGAAATTCAAATGCTAAAAGAGGAAGACAAATATCGATATAAATCATCGATAGAAGAACCACCGACATTAGAGTTAAAGCCACTTCCAAACCATTTGGAATACGCTTATTTACATGGTGAATCTGAATTACCTGTAATAATATCGTCTTCTCTTACAGAAAATGAAAAATCTCAACTCATTTCTGTGCTAAAAGCTCATAAATCAGCTATTGCATGGAAAATTCATGATATTAAAGGAATAAGTCCTTCGTATTGTACACATAAAATCCTTATGGAAAAAGGTCATAAAACGTATGTACAACGCCAACGAAGATTAAATCCTAATATGCAAGATGTTGTTAAGAAAGAAATTATTAAACTTCTAGATGCAGGTTTAATTTATTCAATCTCTGATAGTCCATGGGTAAGCCCAGTTCAATGCGTACCTAAGAAAGGTGGCATGACTGTCATCACAAATGAGAAAAATGAGCTTATTCCTACTAGGACTGTAACATGATGGCGTGTTTGTATTGATTATAGAAAATTAAATGATGCCACCAGAAAAGATCACTTTCCCTTACCTTTCATTGATCAAATGTTAGAAAGATTAGCCGGAAATAGTTACTATTGTTTTCTTGATGGTTTTTCCGGATATTTTCAAATTCCAATAGCACCCGAAGATCAAGAGAAAACCACATTCACGTGCCCTTATGGTACTTTTTCTTACAAACGCATGCCATTTGGACTTTGCAACGCCCCTGCAACCGTTCAAAGGTGCATGATGGCAATTTTTCACGACATGATAAAAGAATGCATGGAAGTTTTCATGGATGACTTTTCAGTCTTCGATGATACATTTGAATCATGTCTAGTTAATGTTGAACGAATGCTTATTAAATGCGAACAATCAAATCTAGTACTTAATTGGGAGAAATGCCATTTCATGGTTAAAGAAGGCATCGTTCTTGGACATAAAATTTCAAAGGAAGGAATTGAAGTGGATAGAGCTAAAGTAGATGTAATTGCTAAACTTCCACATCCCACCAATGTTAGAGGAGTTAGGAGTTTTCTAGGGCATGCCGGTTTTTACCGACGTTTCATAAAAGAGTTTTCTAAAATTGCCACTCCTATGAATAAACTCCTAGAAAAGGATGCTCCATTCATCTTTTCAGATGAATGCATCAAATCTTTTAATATTCTTAAAGAAAAACTCACTAATGCGCCGATCATGATAACTCCAAATTGAAATCTACCATTTGAACTAATGTGCGATGCAAGTGATTTTGCAATGGGAGCCGTTTTAGGACAAAGAATTGAAAAACGATTTCAACCTATATATTATGCTAGTAAGACGTTACCAGGAGCACAAATGAATTACACAACTACTGAAAAAGAACTCCTTGCTATTGTCTTTGCTTTTCACAAATTTCGTTCATATCTCGTTCTAGCTAAAACGGTGGTCTATACCGACCATTCTGCTCTTAGATACCTATTTTCGAAACAAGATGCCAAACCACAAGTAATCCGTTGGATCTTACTCTTACAAGAGTTCGATATTGAAATCCGAGATAAAAAGGGAGCAGAAAATCTCGCCACTGATCATCTTTCTCGTCTTGAAAATCCTGAATTAGAAGTTCTAAATGAATCGGCCATACAAGACAACTTTCCTGATGAATATCTATTGAAGATAGATTATAATGAAATTCCATGGCTTGCAGACTATGCAAACTACTTAGTATGTGGATTCCTTGAAAAAGGATTATCGTACCAAAAACGAAAGAAATTCTTTAGTGATTTAAAACACTATTTCTGGGAAGATCCACATTTGTTTAAAAGTTGTCTCGATGGAATAATACGCCGATGTGTATTCAGAGATGAAACCAGTCAAATCTTAAACCATTGTCACACATGACCAACAGGAGGGCATTATGGGCCTCAGCTCACAGCAAGAAAAGTTTACGATGCTGGATTCTATTGGCCTACAATTTTCAAAGACGCACACCTTCTTTGCAAATCCTGTGATGCTTGTCAAAGGGCCGTAAAAATAAGTCAACATGATGAAATGCCACAAAATGTCATTTAAGTATGTGAAGTATTTGACATCTGGGGTATTAACTTTATGGGTCCATTACCAAAATCTCATAATAATCTCTACATTCTCGTTGCCATTGATTATGTATCTAAATGGGCGGAAGCACAAGCTCTCCCAACTAACAATGCATGAGTTGTAGTCAACTTTTTAAAACGTCTTTTTGCAAGGTTCGGAACACCGAAAGCTTTAATAAGTGATCAGGGTACTCATTTTTATAACAATCAACTTGAGAAAGTTCTTAAAAGATATGGAGTAACTCATAAAATCTCCACTGCTTATCATCCACAAACAAGTGGACAAGTTGAAAATACCAACCGAGCATTAAAACGTATTCTAGAGAAAACCGTAGGATTAAATCCGAAGGAATGGTCCATGAAATTGGAGGATGCACTCTGGGCTTTTAGAACAGTCTACAAAACTCCAATTGGAACAACACCTTTTAAACTCGTTTACGAAAAAGCATGTCATCTTCCAGTAGAAATTGAACACAAAATATTTTGGGCTTTGAAGACATGTAATCTTGATTTACATGATGCTGGACGTCTACGATTAAGTCAACTAAACGAATTAGAAGAATTAAGACATGAAGCATACGAAAATTCGTTAATCTATAAAGAAAGAACGAAGAAATGGCATGATAAAAGAATCAGAAGTTCAAAAGAATTTAAGGAAGGAGACCGAGTTCTTCTTTTCAATTCACGATTCAAGCTATTTCCTGGAAAATTGAAATCAAGATGGTCTGGACCATTCATAGTCAAAAGAGTTTTCCCATATGGAACAATAGAGTTAATAAATTCAAATGGGATTGAATTTAAAGTTAATGGTCACAGAGTTAAACATTACGTACATGATCCGATGGAAGTTGACAACGAAGTTAATCACAATTTCAACACCACAGCTAACTAAGTGTGGGGAGGTTCGAATCTTTTTAGGGTAATATATATTTCTGTTAGAGTTAGATTTATGTTTTCGTGTAGTTCTCGAGAATGGAATCCGAATGGTCTTTCCCTATCAGACCCTAAAGAACTAGTCTTCTCCCCCCATTCTGAATTTTTATTTTTTTTAGGTTTTATGAGTTGAAGAATTCCTGTGAACTAAACCATGGTCTAATGCTACACGCTTTGATCACTAAACGTAATAATGATACACTCCCGAGTGACCTGGTATCAGTAATAAGAGCCAAATTGGACGGAGTAAGAAAAGAACTCAGGAACGATCATAATAAGTTACTTTTTGGTAAAGGAAAATCAAAATCCGCAGTAAAAAGAAGAGCACGACACCTTGAAAGATGTCACAAATGCGGAAAATGGTCACACAAAGGAAAATGCTCGACGAATCAGACATATTCCAATACCAAGTTTGTTACTTTATGCAGAGAAGGACCGTTCATATGTTTGAAGAAAAATCGTTGAATGCTCGAGGTTATGCCTATGTAGCTACGGAAAACCAATTAGTCCGACTATCTTATGAGTGGGCTAAAGCAGGTCACTGAGAATTCTATCTTACAGGTAAGTATGTACAGTTTTTATTTTTATTTTATTGCTTTTAACCTTTTGATAATAAACGCTAAATTGTTCGCTATAAAGTATTAAATTGGTATTCAATAAAATTAGGTATGCGTAACCGAAATTATTGATATCATACAAAAATTTATTACATCACTGCGAAATTTACCGTTTATTCTTAAGGTATAAATATATTTAATCAATCAACTCAAAATATTTTAAAAATTCGTCAGGAGTAAAACTAGGTAATATAGCCAAAATTACTTTACCGAAAAGAGAGGCGTTTATTTTTGATAATATTTGATTGATTAAAGTGGGATAAAAAACCAAAAATATTTTTAATTTTATTTTTACTTTGTTTTTAAAATTAATACTTTGTTTTTAAAATTAATATATTAATATTAAATTATTATTGTGAGCTTTCAAAATCAATATATTTAAGTTTGTAAATATTTGAAAAACTAATATTTTTAAAATAGGTTTGTAAAACTAAAATATGAAAATATTAATAATATTAATATGAATTTTTAATTTTATGCATTTTAAATTTAAGTTTGGTGTGAATTTAAAAACAAAATTTACTTTAGATCATTAAGTTAAAAATATAATTTCTAAAATTCTTCGTGAATTGAAGACTAGGTCGTTGAACCGAAATTGCTCTACCCAAGGGAGGGACGAGAAATTTTATAATCATTATTTTTAATCTTATTGAATTAAAGTATACCAAAAACATAAAAAAAAAACCAAAATCTTTGCTTTTAAAACAATCGCTTTAAAATGACAAATTTTAAAAATTTTGTCGAGGGACGGACTAGGTAAACGTACCGAAACAACATCCTCCTAAATAAAAAGGAAAACAAAATTTTAAATTACTCAATTATTTGTTTTATTAAGTTAAGGTTGTTATAAATAAAAAAATATGTATATATATGTTTGTAGTTTATCTTATGTACAAAACAGGGTAAAACATCGCACTTTCAAAGACTGACATTAAGTTCATCAAAAGCTACTAATTTTAACAATAAGACGTAAAATATCAAATATGATATAAAACAGTATGTTTGCAAACTCGGTATTTTTAATCATTTTTCTACACTAATCACCCTCATGAATTTAAATTTTTACTAATTTCTTGCAAATGAGGGCATTGCAAGATCTCAAGTGTGGGGAAGGGTTATAAATTCTCTCGGGTTTACGCTTGGTTTAATTGCCAAATTTTGTGAAAATTTGAAAAATTTTCAACTAAATGAATTCAAAATCATGTTTATACATATTTATGAACGATAAAACTAGGTGATACTACCGAAATTATTGTTACCTTGGAAAGGACATAAATTGAGAAACAACCCAAAATGCTTGAATTCATTTAAAATGAAATAGAGGAGAATAAAAAGGCAAAGAAAGAAATAAATAAAAGCTGAGTGTGGGAAGAATTCACCAAGTTCTTTAAAACATATATCACATATCTGTACAAGCTTATTGCAGGTACTTTTGTTTTGGACTAAACTAATCAGTTTTACTCTATTTATTGTAATACTTTTGAAAGAAAGATGGATCTACACAACGAATCAATTCCATCATTATAAGGAAGTAAAGTCTTCTGAAAAAGACACGCGCTTCTTGATTTAGGTCAAGAAGTTGTCTTCCAGACCAGCTATAGGTTGACGAAAAATCTAGAAAAGTCATCTCTAAAATCAGCAGGAAATCCACGGACCTCAGCATCAAACAGGGTCGCCAAGTGGTCAGACTTTTCCTAACCATGAGAGGATCTGTCTCGTAAAATGGGGAGGGCGCCATGCAAATTAGCTTGATAAGACTAATGAATCAGACCCCCAGAAAAGGATAATCTCCTTAAAGATCAAAAATCAGCTTTTAAGCCTGATATTACTCAATCCTAGAGATTGACTTTAAAGATTGAGAATTACAAACTCATGAAATTCGATGATATCTAAACTCGAGCTTGAACGAGAAAATATTTTGATCAAATTACAAACCTATTTGTTTTCTGAAAACTCATTTTTAATGCGTTCATTGCCATTGAACGTAAAATCCTAGGAATTCACCTGAAATTCATTAGGTCACCTAAACCAAATCGGGTGTCAACCGTAAGAACGATGGTTTCATAGCATGGTCGAAGACAGGACCTTGTGCCAGACCGAAAAACTATAGGGTGATCTTTACTATTGCTCCTACAAAGGATAGTGATTGCATCCGACATGATATAGACCATAATCAAAAGCATGTCATTAGACATTGCCTTAACAGTTGCTTGTTCATCGCTTTCCTTTACAACCGGACGTGTTGCTTTCCTAATACAAGGTTAGCAAGTGGGTGACACAAAACCATAAGTTTTGAGCTAAAATTTTCAATTCTAAAACCCACCAAACCCACAAAAACATTTTGCAAACACCGGTGAAGGGTTATTCCGGAAAACTTATCTAGGGTAAAAGCTAGATTTAATTTTCAAAAATATCAAATGTTTTCATAAAGATCCAATTTCCTTAAGGATCTAAATTTTTATAGTCATGTGGGACTGTAAACCACATGGTTACTACCATTGTTCATACCGCCGTATAGAAATCACTGATGTACAAAGTGTGAAGAATAAAGAAGTGATTCTAGTATGTTTTTATTTCAAGACTATATTGCTTGAGGACAAGCAAGGCTCAAGTGTGGGAATATTTGATAATGCTAAAAACGAACAAATATTTCATAGTATTATCCCTCAAGAAAGACAAGCATTTAGTTGCAATTGTTCTATTTACAAGTGATATTCGTTTAAATAATAAAAGGTGAAGACAAAAGACAGATTCGACGAATTGAAGATGCAAATGACCAAAAAGCTCAAAAGTACAAAGTACAATCAAAGTGGTTCAAATTATTGATGAGAAAAGTCTCAAAATTACAAGAGTACAAGACGCGAAACGCAAAATACAAGATATTAAATTGTACGCAAGGACGTTCGAAAATCCGAAACCGGGACCAGAGTCAACTCTCAACGCTCGACGCAACGGACTAAAAATTACAAGTCAACTATGCACATAAATATAATATAATATTTAAATAATTCTTAAAATTATTTATATATTATATTTATTTATTAAAACGTCGACAAGCTTGAAAGCAAAAATATGTGAGCTGGTACCTACCTCCATGCAATCGCATGGCCTATAGGCTTGTTTTCCATGCGATCGCATGGGCCACTTTTTGTGGCCACATGCTTATAAATTTCGCAATTTTGGTTGATCATATAACATCTTTTTCTCTTCCATCACTCAACGATATATATATATATATATATATATATATATATATATATATATATATATATATATATATATATATATATATATATATATATATATATATATATATATATATATATATATATATTTATATAATATTATAATTTTAATTTTAATTTTAATTCTAATAATAAGGGTATGTTAGTGAATGTTGTAAGGGTGTAAGTCGAAATTCTGTCCGTGTAACGCTACGCTATTTTTAATCATTGTAAGTTATGTTCAACCTTTTTAATTTAATGTCTCGTAGCTAAGTTATTATTATGCTTATTTAATGCCGAAGTAATCGTGATGTTGGGTTAAATATTAAAATTGGGTAATTGGGCTTTGTACCATAATTGGGGTTTGGATAAAAGAACGACACTTGTGGAAATTAGACTATGGGCTATTAATGGGCTTTATATTAACTAAATGATAGCTCGTTAATTTAATATATAGACTTATAATTTGACGTATTTATATATAACCACATACGCTTGACTGGGTACGGTGGGCGGGATATCTATAAATACTAATAATTATTCATTTGACCGGACACGGAACTGGATTAATAGTTAATAGACTTGTTGAAACAGGGGTGGATTACATTCAAGGGTAATTGGTGTAATTGTTAACAAAGTATTAAAACCTTGGTTTACACGCAGTCGATAACCTCGTGTATTCATTAAATAAAGTATTAAGACCTTGTTACAATTCGAATCCCCAATTAGTTGGAATATTTGACTTCAGGAATAAGAATAATTTGACGAAGACTTTCACACTTTATGATTATGACTGATGGACTATTATGGACAAATCCGTATGGACATATCGAATAATCCAGGACAAAGTACAATTAACCCAGGGTAATAAAACTAAAATCAACACGTCAAACATCATGATTACGGAAGTTTAAATAAGCATAATTCCTTTATTTCATATTTAATTTCCTTTATTTCATATTTAATTACACTTTTAATTATCGCACTTTTATTTATTGTCATTTTATTTATCGCAATTTTATTTATCGTAATTTCATTATCGTTATTTACTTTACGCTTTAAATTAAGTCTTTTATATATTTAATATTTTACATTAGGTTTTAACTGCGACTAAAGTTTTAAAATCGACAAACCGGTCATTAAACGGTAAAAACCCCTTTTATAATAATAATACTAGTTTTATATATTTTTGTATTTTTACAATTATAAGTTACAAATATAGCGTTAAGCTTGGCTAGAGTTCCCTGTGGACGAACCGGACTTACTAAAAACTACACTACTGTACGATTAGGTACACTGCCTATAAGTGTTGTAGCAATGTTTAGGTATATCCACTCTATAAATAAATAAATAACTTGTGTAAAATTGTATCGTATTTAATAGTATTTTCTTGTAAAAATTAATAGTATTTTATACCCCTTCGCTTTAACATCATTTATATTTATATAAAAATGTGAATTTTGTTATATCATATGTATTAAGTGTTATATATATATATATATATATTTCATTTGTTTGTTTAAATAGTAATTATAACAATACTAGAATAATATTAGTAGTGATTATAATGATAATAATGATAATACTAGTATTAATAATAATGATAATAATATTAATGATTCTCATAATAATAATATTAATGATAGTTTTATTAATAAATCTTATAATGATAATAACAGTTTTTAAATGAAAAGTTTAGTAATATTAATTATAAATAGGTTAATAATACTATTGTTTAAAAAATGATACTAATACTAATATTAATTAAAATAATGATAACATTAATAAGCATGATCATAATAATAATAATAATAATACTTAAATGATAAGATTAATAATAATTTTTAATAATACTTAAAAAAATACTAATGATAATAACATCTTTAATAAATATAAATATGACATTAGTAATAATAATTATAATTCTAACAATCATAATAATAATAATCATAATCACAGCAATAATCAATAATACACATAATACTAGTAATAATAATAATAATAATAATAATAATAATAATAATAATAATAATAATAATATAATAATAATAATAATAATAATAATAAAAGTAATTGTGTATACCCTTAAAGCTTTTGTCTAAAAAAAAGTGCTCCAGACGGGACTCGAACCCAAGACCTCTCGCTCACCCGCTTACTCCCTTAACCATCTGAACTGCTGCTCATTTTCTATTTTATTTCCAATCTTAATTTTTATTTAAACCCGTATTTCTGTTCTCCCTCTTCTTCTCCTCATAACAAATAGACTAGAGTACAAAAAAGATCATGGCAGCGAGTTTTCTTTCTCATCTATTATCATTAAACCAGTATTATCATCATCGTAACCTCTATCATCATCATCACCATGTATCGTTATCCATCATCATTCTTATCGTGAATCATAATCATCACGGCCCTTTAACTTTGATCATCTTCAACATAATATATAGATATAGCAGCAATAATCAGTGATTATAGGTCTCGTAGTGGCCCATGTTGCAATATAATAAGAGAGTTCGGTTCTTGTAAATACCCTATATTAATTGAGTGTTCTTCCTTAGAAGCATAATAGGGTAAACTAGCAGACGCGCGTGTACCTCCCATGATTCGATGTTGGCCCAACATAAAAATCGAATTCTATATAGAGTAGTCCCCACTTGGTACGTGGAAATTGGTCAGTAGTATAGAACGAAATGAAATTTGTTTAAATACAAAATATAATAGCTGGTACCCATGTGAACTTAGAATTCGAAACAGTAGGTGGAAGCCAATCATATATTTGTTTTTTTTTTACTCAACTAACATCCCTAAAATCATACTATCATTAATCCATTTGTTCCCAATTGTCAATACAAATCTGTCCCACCATTTTGATTATATGGTAGGTTGATAAAGTATTATATAAGGTTATCAATAATATCCCATTTGTAACTTAAATTTGCGGACATATCATCTTTCTTTTACTTCGTTACTTTGCTCTATCGAAGAAAGAAAATGTTGTGTTTGTAGTGATGTCGAGCTAAGGTGTTGGATAGTTTCGTGAAGGTTGAAGATAGTGACTATGGTGGTGATGTTTGAGTCTTAATGATGGTTGTATGATGGTGTCGTAGTTTGTTTGTTCATGAAGTAATGAAAAAAAATGAAGAGAGAGAGAAAAGAGAGAGTAAGGTGGTGTAGAGGTGGTGGTTTTGAGTTTGTTGAAGATGAATTCGACAAGTAAGAAGGAGTTAGGAGAAGGTGATGTGGTTAAATGGTGAGTTACAATCGGTTTATGATGGTTTTTTTCGAATGGCGATTGTTGATTTGGGTTATCATTCAAGAAGAAAAGAAAAAGAGATATAGAGGGAGAGGAAGATGATGAGAGGGAGAGGTGATTTAAATGGGTGTTCTGGGTTGGTAACATAATCACACAAACGTGGTGATTAAGTTTCAACTTAATATGCGGTGTATATGTATGTATGTATATGAAGAGAAGATAGGTGATGATACTTGGAGTTGCAACCGAACAATAACTGGATCAAGCACTAGTGGCATGATGGTTTTGTTAAGATTCATGAAAAAATGTAGAAAGCGTGTGGCGGCTAGAGGATGGTGATTAGGAGATGGCCATCGGTTGTAGGGTAGTGGTGGTCTCGGTTGTGGTGTTGAAGAAGGTTGTTTGAGCATGGTGATTACTTGGTGGTTCTTGTTAGTAATAAGAATACAAAATAGTAGCAGGTCTAGATTTATGTGGTCGAACAGGATGAGTACCAAAAGATATTCTTGGGGATGGTTAAGTGGTGATTTTTGGTGGTCGTTCATGGTGATAGAAGGAGATAGAAATGGGAAGTAGGAGATGATAGTTGATGCTTGAATCCTTACATCCTATGATATGTATATGTATATTTAATTACAGAAAGTTTGATAAAGTAAATATAGTAATAGATAGATTAGTTCAGTAGAAACGTGCACAAGTAATATAATAATAAAATAATAATCGTAATCAATCACTGGAATCATTATGAAACAGAAAAGAATAGTAAGCAGCCACAAAACTTGAAATTTAGTTACCGATAGTTTTCACGGACTGTGTATCGTGCAAAATCAGTGGCGAATAAAAGTGTTCAGAAAAATCTCATATTTTAAAATTAACTATATTTATTTATTTTGGTCATTATGGTATGAAATTCGATCATTAACTATTAAATAAAAATTACACTAATTATTTACTCCCAGCCCCAAGTAAAATATAAAAAGTTTTAAAATTTAATAACTAGGTCCTAGATACATTTTTAGTAAGCCTAAAGTTTATAGAACTCATTTTCGAATCACTGTTTATTTTAAAATCATTTAAGTTTGAATTTTAACTTGCTTAATATTAATTGAATGACAATTGAGTGTTACTGTCGTTTATTAAATAAATTCTAAATCATATATGTTCAATATACTTTTCATATATGTTCAATATACTTTTCATATATATAGATCTATAGTAATATCATGTATTTATTTACAGATAGTGGTTCGCGAATCGTCGGGGATGGTCGAAGGGTAATTAACTACATGAATATAGTTTCAAAATTTTCGAGGTTCAACATTACATACTTTGCTTATCGTGTCGAAGTCATATAAAGATTAAGTTTAAATTTGGTCCGAAATCTCCGGGTCGTCACATCAGCCTTGTCGGTCTTCTTCTTGAAGCGAATGATTAAACTGTGATCTTCCGTCTCAAGCCTCATTAATTCATCATGACGCTTAGTGCTTAGAGCGGGTATTGTCGCAGTTTCTTTTACGTCTTCCATTTTCTCTTCCTCTTCAGATTCCTCCTCTTCCTCTATTTCTTCGCTGGGATCCTCTTCTTCCATTTCTGGGTCGTCTACAGACTGTGATTCGACACCCATCTTGATATCATTGGCCGGTGGTGAAGACTCGTCATCGGAAGTGATCCGTCTGGTGGAAATAGCAAACATCCCTGCTTGTCCAGAAAGATCAGTTGGTCGATCAATTTTGAAGATAAAGCTCTCCCCATGTGATCGTAAGATCAAGGTTTGATTGTACACATCAATGACAGTCCTAGCCATATTCATGAAAGGTCTTCCTAACACTAATGGTGTGTGTAGGTCTTCCTTAATATCCATTACTACGAAATCCGTAGGATACAAGAATTTGTCGACTTTCACTAAGATGTTCTCAACTATGCCCTTAGGATATCGAATTGTATGATCGGCGTGTTGGATTGTCATTTTAGTTGGTGACAAGTCTCCTAACTCTAATCTCTTGTAGAGAGAGTAGGGGATTATTTTGATACTTGCTCCTAAATCTGCTAGTGCATGAATGGTTCCAGATTGGTAGATTGAACAAGGAAATACAAATCGGCCCGTATCTCCTAGCTTCTGGGGTAGAGAGTTCCTGAGTAATGCAGAGCATTCTTCACTCAGTGGAATTTTTTTAGAATCTGGTATCCTTTCCTTTGTAGAGAGAAGCCTTCGGATGTATCTCTTCTGGTTGGGGACTTTGGACATAGTGTCCAGGAAACTTCCATCAAGTTTGAAGGAATCAAGCTTGTATGGTTCCTCTTGTAGCCTTCCAGGATAGGGTACACAAACTGGAGTTTTAATGGTCAGCTTCTGAGTATATGTGGATTTGTTCTTGAGCCTAGTTGACCTTCTCCGTGGTTCTTCTTCTGGAATTACATAATCTATTTGCTTTGCTTCTTCTATGTGGGGATTTTGGATAGTATTACTTGGTAACCTTCCCTGCGGTCGGGTTTCAAGGCGTTGTGATAACTGTTCGAGCTGCGTCTCTAGACTTTTGAGTAGAGCCAATTGATTTCTCATTAGTATCTCTGTCTGATCTTGCATGGCTGCAGTTCTCTGATTTAGTTGTTGTTGTCCTTGAATGAACTAAGTCAACTGATCATCAGCTCTGAGAGTGGGGTTAGTTGCTTTTGTAATCTGGGTGGTAGGGGAATTTTCCTTAACTGGTGTACCAGTGAGTGGAAGTGGTTGATCGTAGGTCAATTGAGATTGTTGGGCTGGATAAGGTGGATAACAATAGCGAAAAGGTTGATTGCTTCGCTGAAATTGATTAACCCTAGGTTGTTGATTGAATCCGGGATTTGGTAGACTAGCTGGGTATTGAACGTAACAGACTGAACTGTCAGGGTTTTCGTACTTAACTTGATATTCTTCAGTAGGTTGCGGGTTGGTTCAATTAACACAAGCCTGAGCTTGGTTGACCTGCTGCGGCTGCGTCTTTAGTTCTCCGAGTTGTTTAGCAAGAGATTCCATATTATCTGTGAAGGATTTGATGGTCTCTGTTTGATTGTTAAGTGCAGAGAGTGGGGCATATGATGAAGTTGTTTCACCACTGTTCCAGTCATGATGATGCATTGTCATGTTCTCGAGCAATTCCCATGCTTCGTCCGCGGTTTGGTTCATTAGATTCCCTTGAGCTGCTGCATCGATCGTCGTCCTATGATTTACCGTAAGACCATTGTAAAAGGTACAGATCTGGGCTAACCATTCTAACTGTTGATTAGGGTATTTCTTCAGCAGGGTTTTAAATCGCTCCCATGCAGTGTAAAGAGATTCATCATAACTTTGTTTGAAGTTAATGATGTCATTCTTAAGCTTGGTGTGTTTAGAAGGAGGAAAATATTTAGTTACGAATTTAGTACCCTTCTCCGTCCATGACGTGATGGAATCTTTTTCCAGTCCTTCGAACCAGGTTTGAGCATGATGAGTGAGAGAATAGGGAAACAAGTATAGCCAAACTATATCTTGTCCTATCCCTGGCTGTTTGTAGGAGTTCAAAAGAGATATGAATTTATCAAGGTGAGAATTAGGATCGTCATTCGGTAATCCATGAAACTGAAAGCTATTCTGAATGAGCTGGATGATGTGATGTTTTAACTCGAAAGAGTGTCCTTGAATCTCCGGAAATCTGATCGGTCCTCCTTGACCTTCAATCGAGTGTTTGGTATTTTCTGCTAAAGTGATGCGTAAAGCCATTCGATTTTTGATTCGTGCTTCCTTGCGTGCTTTAGAGATTATTGCGTCTGGATCAGGTACGAATAACAACGGCCCTGGTCTAGATCGGGTTTGGGTCATACACTGGGTATGCCTTTTTGTTTTTAATTTTTAGTAAATAAACTAAATTTCTAAAGTAATCTAGGGTAAACTAAACTAGTCGAAGGTAGTCTAATCTAAGCAATCTAATTTAAAGCAATCTAATTTAATTAACTAACTATCCTATGGTTGAATATGTTTTTGGTTCTGGCTACCGATTCCCTGGTATTTCGATAACAGAGCTCCGCAAGAACTATTCAACAAACCAAGTGGCCAGGCTGACTACGGAGAGGCAGGATCCTTTTGATCCCAATATAATTGGCGACTATTTGGAAAATCCAACAACCAAGTCCGTGTATAATTGTCTTTCTTAGACACCACTAAATGCTTGTGAATAAGTTTGATAAAGAGTAGTATGGCCTGATACCAGTTCCCCAGCAGCGCGCGTCAAAAACTAGACGCCCCCTTGATACGAGCGAAACGAACGGTTTTGTTTGTGCGGTGTCGTCGGGCCGTATCGCGTCAGAATCAACCACCAAGGGGGTTGGTACTGTTTTAAATTTATATTTAGCGGTGCCTAAATCGTACTACTCCTTAGTATGAGTAAGGGAAGTATGACCTAGATTTGTATTTTTGAGATATCAGTAGAATCGAACCTATATTTAAGCCTTAGGTAGTTAGGAAGTAGTAGTGGTTACTTAATTTTAGGATTTTCTAATTTACAAGACAGATAAAGTAAATGCGATAAAATTCATATTTTAGATAAGGTTAAAGTGAGTGCATACTATGACTTCATAAGTTATTCTGCCGAGATTATGGAATGCTGACTCATGAATAGGCAGAGGCCTTGTATTCATTACACTGGTCCTAAATGCCCCTGTCATAAGACATGTCACTGGGTACTGCGTTAGGCTTTAAGATTCTGAATAGACAGCAACGTCCCTTACCCCCGACGCCCGTGCAGTCTGACTACAGGCATACACGTTCAGACGGCTCATCCAATTGAGCGACTCGGTTGGGTGACGTATTAACATTCCACAATGGTCTAAACTTTCTTAAGCATAATAGAATACATGGTTTACCATATTCGAGAGACGTGATGTGTTTCAATTCTTTCGTTAATGATTGGTTTTAAAAGATAGTTAGGCACTTAAAAAGAATTCAACCATAAAGAACATCATGGGCAAGTCAAACTGACTTCCATGAACACGTTTGGTTATCCTAACGGTCCAATCCTTTATGTGTGTAAACAAACAGTTCCTTAATTATCTAAGAATCCCTCAAGCAGGGTGCAATGCTTTAGACCGCGTTATGGTGCAGTGTACTAATCAACACTAACCGGGTTCCATGGCCTTACTTAGCAGAGGTACAGCTTACAACAACCGCTGTGCTTCAGCGTGCACGTACGAAGTTTATATGCTTGGTGACTACACTAGCATGGTATGGGACCGACAATGTACTAAGGGTCTAGTCAGATGTTTCACTACGAAAGAGTCCTCAGTTGGAATCCAAAGCTCGATAGACTTACTACAACCGGTGTGCCTCAGTCGATCTTATATCTGATAGACTTCTTTTACCAAGGGGTGACACAGATAGTGTACTCTGAATCGGGGTTCGCAACTTCCCAATAATAGAGCGGATAACTACGTTCTATTAGTTTGAAAAGCGATTGAGTTTAAAGCATAATCGAAAAGCATTTCAACAGCATACACATACCATAACATTATTTTGGCATTATAACTGCTTACATCATAGCATACACTAAAGATAACAACTCGCTAATCATGGCAACAATATCATAGAACATAATGATAGAAGACATTATATAAAGATAAGGGATAGAAGTACCAGTAGATTAAATGAGTTCCGAATACAAAAGTGACAACTTCAAGACTCCATGCCGCTCCTAATACAATCTTCGGCGTTCTTCTCCGGGTATTAGGTTTCCCTGATAGTGCTCCAAATGAACATATATTTAGTAGCAATATCCTCCCAATATGTAAATTATTTAGTTGTAATTTTCCTATTGTAAGTTGTAATCGTTTATATTAAATAAGTGCGAAGACAAAAGGCGAAAACGAAGATTTGAAGACACAAACGTCCAAAAAGCTCAAATGTACAAGATACAATTCAAAAGGTTCAATTTATTGATGAGAAACATCTAAAAATGACAAGAGTACAAGTTACAAAACGCAAAGTACACGATATAAAATAGTACGCAAGGACGTTTGAAAATCCAGAATCGGGACATGAGTCAACTATTAACGCCCGACGCAACGGACTAAAAATTACAAGTCTACTATGCACAAGAATATAATATAATATATAAATAATTATATTAATTATTTATATTTTATATTTATATATAAATTATGTCGACAAGCAAGGTTCCAAAATTATGTGAGCTGGATTTTCAAACTCCACGACTCGCGGAGTTTGCAGGCTTAAAACTCCACGACTCGCGGAGCTGTCAGAAATCAAAACGCCTATAAAAGGCCATGCATTCTGCCGAGTAAAAATATAATAAATAATAATAATAATACTCTGTAATAAATAATAAATAAATATATAATATATATATATATATATATATATATATATATATATATATATATATATATATATATATATATATATATATATATATATATATATATATATATATATATATATATATATATATATATATATATAGTATAGGGTAGTTTTATATTAGATTAGTTCGGGTTATGTAAAGGTTATTTTATGGGTTTTTTAAGTCAAAATTCTGTCCGTGTAACACTACGCGATAAATACTCAATGTAAGTTATGTTCTCCTTTTTAAATTAATGTCTCGTACTTAAGTTATTATTATGCTTATTTAATACCGAAATAATCATGATGTTGGGCTAAAAATATTAAAATTGGGTAATTGGGCATTATACCATAATTGGGGTTTGGATAAAAGAACAACAATTGTGGAAATTAGACTATGGGCTATTAATGGGTTTTATATTAACTAAACAATACCTTGTTAATTTAATATACAAACTTATAATTTGACGTATTTATATATAACCACATACACTTGACTGGGTACGGTGGGCGGGATATCTATAAATACCAATAATTATTCATTTTATCGGACACGGAACTGGATTAATAGTTACTAGACTTGTTGAAACAGGGGTGAATAACATTCAAGGGTAATTGGTGTAATTGTTAACAAAGTAGTAAAACCTTGGTTTACACGCAGTCGATAACCTGGTGTATTCATTAAACAAAGTATTAAAACCTTGTTACAATTCGAATCCCCAATTAGTTGGAATATTTGACTTCGGGAATAAGAATAATTTGATGAAGGCTTTCGCTCTTTATATTTATGACTGATTGACTATTATGGACAAATCCGTATGGACATATTAAATAATCCAGGACAAAGGACAATTAACCCATGGGCATAAAACTAAAATCAACACGTCAAATATCATGATTATGGAAGTTTAAATAAGCATAATTCCTTTATTTTTATATTTAATTGCACTTCTAATTATCGTACTTTTATTTATTGTTATTGTATTTAATTGCACTTTTAATTATCGTACTTTTTAATTATCGCACTTTTATTTATCGAAATTTCATTATTGTTATTTATTTTACGTTTTAAATTAAGTTATATTTATTTTACATTCGGTTTTAACTGCGACTAAAGTTTTAAAATCGACAAACCGGTCATTAAACGGTAAAAACCCCCTTTTATATATTATTAATATAATATATTTTGTACAAATATAATTGTTTAAAAATATAGTGTGCAATAAGCCCGCTCCCTGTGGAATGAACCGGACTTACTAAAAACTACACTACTGTACGATTAGGTACACTGCCTATAGTGTTATAGCAAGGTTTAGGTATATCCCATTTGTAAATAAATAATTAAAACTTGTGTAATTTGTAACGTATTTCGTAGTAAAATATAGTACTATCACGTACCCCCACGCTACCACATCAAGTTTTTGGCGCCGCTGCCGGGGAACTCGGCGAAACACTATATTTTTAATTTATTTTTTTATAAATATATTTATATATATTTTTAGAAAAACAATATAAAATTTAAAAAAAAAACGTTTTTCAAACTCCACGACTCGCGGAGTTTGCAGGCTTAAAACTCCACGACTCGCGGAGCCACCCTGACAGGCGCACCCAGGAACCCTACTTCGCATTTATTACGGAATAATATTAATTATTATTATTTTAAAACCCTAATTAGGTTTAATTAATTTAATATTTAATTTTTAGTTTTAATTAAATTTGTAATAATTAGTTTTAATTAGTTTTATTATATATAAAAATTAATACTTTTATAAAATATAAATATAAAAATAATATTTTTATAAAAATTATACTTTTTACAACTTTAAGTTTATTTTTATATTTTGTATTTTTTTTAGTGTAATATTTGTATCTTTATCGTTCGTAGCTAGTTTTAAGTTCTAGTATTTTGCCGTAGCTTATTTTTATTTTTAGATTTTTAGGCTTTTCCGTTAAATCCTTTAAGTGCTATTTCTTTAGACTAAGATTTAGGTGCTTTAGAATTTTGCGACGATTTTAAAATTTTAGTGCCTTTTAAGTCACGACTCGCTACTTTCTTATTTTTATTTTTCGACGCGCATTCTTTTTCTTTCTTATTTCTCGACGCTTTAGTTTTTAGGACTTAGAAATTTTCTCTATTTCTTATCTAATATCTCAAACGGAAAGAAAAATTATTTAAGTGGTTAAATTAATGGACGTTGACAATTTTCTGCTTCGTAGTAATGAAAGGACCCGTTCATATACATTATAAACGATTCACAATAGTTGATTACATCGCGAGGTATTTGACCTCTATATGATACATTTTACAAACATTGCATTCGTTTTTAAATGACAAACTTTCTTTACAACGAAAGTTGACGCCATGCACACCATTTCATAATACATCCAACTATAATTGGCTTAATAATAATCTTGATGAACTCAATGACTCGAATGCAACGTCTTTCAATATATGCCATGAATGACTCCAAGTAATATCCTTAAAATGAGCTAATGCACAGCGGAAGATTTCTTTAATACCTGAGAATAAACATGCTTTAAAGTGTCAACCAAAAGGTTAGTGAGTTCATAGGTTTATCATAACAATCATTTCAATATATTAATAGACCACAAGATTTCCGTTTATAAATATATGTACACTCGCAAGTGTATAAAAGTATTCTATAAGTTGTAGGCACCCAGTAACAAGCCTTAACGTTCATGTTTTACCCTCTGAAGTACACCAGATCAGGTGTGTTTAAAATAACCTCGAAGTACTAAAGCATCCCATAGTCAGGATGTGTAACGACCCGGAAATTTCCGACCAAATTTAAACTCTAATCTCTATATGGTTCCGACACGATAAGCAAAAACCCTAAAGTTGACCCGCACTTTTTCGATCGTTCTATACTTATAAGATTAATATTTACATAAATTAAACCTTACCAACATGATAAGTAATCCAAATTGTTGAGACTTATGTTTTCGAAAAGAGTTTTACACAACGTTTGACCGTCTAGTTTGACCGATGATATCACGAACTATACAATATATGATAATTATACGTTTGTGTATATATATGTATATATACATATTTAACATGATCTAAGAATGTTTTAATATCTCATTTTGTATTAATAACAATAAGTTATAAGTATATTTTGAAACTACTAACTTAAGTTTTCAAAACGATAACCATACGTAACGTTATTTGACTTAAATACTTATGACCTATAATGTTTATACATATATCGTATAAGTAATGTATTTAATCACTTTTAAAGACTTAAATACATAAAACAATATAAGTATATTTACAAAAGATAGCTATATTTGAATCCTCGTTCCGTTTTCTCAAAGATTTTTATACGTATACCTAGGGTATATGTACCCGTATCATACGCAGCTTCTAGATGTATTTACTATTGGTATATACCAATAAAAATCTGCTCCTTAGCAGCCTTAAATGATTAAGAAACATGTGGAACCAACCGTTTGTCAAGTAGCATGAATTATTTAGCAAGAAAACAAAGTTAGGTATTTTTTTTCCTTTATAACCTAAAAACGTTTTTATGCATGCACACCATTTCTTCACCCCATTTTCTCATACTTACACTTCCATTTCTCTCTCAAAATACTCTTAACTTCATACTTGATCATCTCTAAGCATTTTTTCCATCATTTAGCTTCAAAAACAACACTTAAACCTCATAAGAAAACCTTACAAAAACACTTCAAGAAATCCTTCCAAGAACACAAACTTACTTCCAATCTTTCATCCAATTCCATCACCCTTTTGGTTCTAGCTTTTTACTCCTCTTTTACAGCAACCTTGTCCAAGGAACTTGAGGTAGTAACTATGTTCATAACTTTATTCGATTCATATATATATAGCTATCATATTTTGTGGTATACAATTTTAACAACAAGAACATAGTTTGAAAGTTTTCAAACTTGTTTGCAAACTAAATAGATCCTTCTAACTTAACTTTTAAAATACTTCAAGACCTGTAATATAACTTAAGTATATGCTAATTTAACAAGGTATAACTTGGTTTTTCAAAGAACACCTTAAAAACTGTTTTTACGACGTCGGAGTGCAACCGGGGGCTGTTTTGGGTTGGATAATTAAAAACCATCTTAAACTTTGAATTGGAAGTTTATTCTCTGGAAAAATGATTTTTACTATAAATATGTTAACACATAAAAATTTCATGATTTAATTCAAAGTATAAGTATTTTTAGAAAAATGGTCATTAAATGATATTTTTTGTAACAAAAATGTTTAACTTCATAAGTTTCACTAAAGTTTCACCTATTCCGTGTGATTTTGAATACAAACTAAGGTATTTACAGTTCATAGTCTTAAAGAGGGACTCGATCCAAGGAGATGGCAAGTTGAATCAACGAAAACGGAGTTGTAACGAAGAAACTATGACCGAAACAAAATCGGATATCCAAGACTAGTTTAGCCACGAAAATAATTGGGAAAAATTAAATAAATCACATCTTTTTAAGATAACATGATATTTTATATATATGTACTTATAATTCAATTTTATATGGTTCAGGATTACCCGTAAACAACACGAGAAGATTAATCATAAGATCCCATGATTGTACGCAACACGTCATTTGACAACACCGGTACCGTGGGTCAAGATTAATCTCGACCAATACATATACGATGGGGGTTTTATTATTTCGTTGGGGGTTTATTAAACATCTAAAAATGAACCATTAAAATTGAATTACTAACATCGAACTGCTAACTACGGACTAAGGAATTATTAAAAGTATTAAAAGTATAACAAGTATATATATGTGACGTTTGTTTAAAAAGAAAAGGTATTGATATATTATATATGGATAGGTTCGTGATATCAACCGGAGACCAAGTCAAAATATATATATCTTCAAGACGAAAGTGAGTATATAGTCCCTTTTAAACTCTAAATATTTTTGGGCTGAGAATACATGCGCTGTTTTTATAAATGATTTACGTTATGGACACAAGTAACTGAAAAATATATTCTACGTTGAGTTGTACCACTGGCATACTTCCCTGTAGCTTGGTAACTAATATTTACAGCGGTATTGTAAACGCGAATCCTGTTGATAGATCTATCGGGCCTGACAACCCCAACCGGACTGGACGACCAGTATTCAACGGTTGCACAGTACTTCGTTTTGTGACTACACTTGGTACGGTGTAGTAAGATTTCATATTAAAGGGAATATGCGACGTGATTGAATGTTAAGTATGGTTACCAAGTGCTCAACCACTTAGAATATTTTTATGAAAATGTTTATATATGAAATCTTGTGGTCTATATATATATATATATCGCTGCCGGCATTAAACCTATATCTCACCAACTTTATGTTGACATTTTAAAGCATGTTATTCTCAGGTATGAATTAAGTCTTCCGCTGTGCATTAGCTCGTACTAAGGATACTACTTGAGGCTATTAAGGACTTATATCATAAGGCGTTGCATTCGAGTCATTGAAGTTCATAGAGACTATTATTAAGTAAATGGCGGTTTATGTCATTTGAATATTATGAAATGTCAGGCGATTATGTTAATTCTGGATGTAACTATAGATTGCCTTTTAAGAATAAATGCAACGTTTGTAAGATGTATCATATAGAGGGCAAGTACCTCGCAATGTTATCAACTATTGTAATTCGTTTGTAATCAATATGGACAACGTCCGGATGATTAGTTTCGGATCCTTTCAGTTGGTATCAGAGCGTTGGTCTTAGCGAACCAGGCTTTGCATTAGTGTGTCTAACTAGTAGTTGTTAGGATACATTAAGTGAGTCTGGACTTTGACCGTGTCTGCCTGTCAAAAGTTTTGCTTATCAATCCTAGTCGGAAATCATCTGCTTATCATCCTTAGGGAACTGCCTGCTTATCATTCTTAAGTCTAGACACGTCTTACTGCATTTAGTGCATCGATAGTGTATAGACAAAATTCATATCTTAGCGTATCTGTTACTATAGACATTGCCTGACGTATTTCAAAGATTCTCCGTAATTCATGGGATTTTGATATTATATATACATATGTAAATTATGTATTGAAGAGTACCAAACCCAACTCCTATAATCTATTCCAAACCAAAAATTCATTTCTCCGACTATACAAGATGGATTCTTCATCCAGTTCGAATTCCTCCGACTTCGATAGCTACGCCGATATGGATTTCCATTCGAGCTCCGAGAACAGCGTCACCGGAATGGATCAACCAATTTCCCATCATCTATTTTGGATGAATTGGGGATGGGTTCGTAATATACTAAATCTCTGGAGACAAGAAGAAGGTGATCCATTCCATCCACCAAATTGTCCTCTTAACGATGAACCTGAAGCACTTACCGGCGAACCTATTCGAAACACCATTTTCTCGCTCATTTCTAGAGTATCTCGTCATGATTACATACTATCCCATATTTCGAATCTTGTTCATTCGCTCGTTCCAACTGTCAATCATCCCGGTATAATAGAAGAAGTCAACGAGCTTCGCGCTCGGGTAGTGGCTTTAGAAAATACGGTGCGAAGGTTACAAACACCAGCAGCAGCACCAGCAGCATAATCTGTATCACTATCAACAACGCCGACAGTACTTTTGTCACCCCCAAAATCTCAACATCACAAACTGTATCTCGGATATCAACATCACATACCTCAAAAACCTCATCGGAACTTCGAGTATGATCTTCGTTCTATATATCGTTCTACATCGATTATCTTCGCTTTACGTATCGTTTTACCTCATTTATCTTCGTTCGACCTGGCGATTATGTAATCTCTAATGCTTTAGAAGTTATGTAATCTAGTATTAACGATAAATCAAATGAGTTTAATACTTCATTGACTCATTGAATCTATGATTACATCTGAAGAAAATATATATGCAAGTATATTTTTATAAAGATTGTAATTAAAAATTCTTTCGTACAAACTGTTAATGATGAAAATATTTTAACGGGTGGGTAGTACCCGAGGAATATTTAGAATTCACATTAATAAGTTACGTTGTACATTCTCTAAATCTGATTCAACGATCATTTACTATCCTACTTACAACTACCGATATACGTATCCGTTCACCACAGAATAACCATTTCTATTCAAATTTCATATTTGGATTTTGATCTATCAGAATCCAACAAGTGGCATAATGAAGAAAACATTGGACAAAAATAAAAAGTGTTAGAAACAAACGAATTAATTAATTGAAATTGTGATAGGATTTCACGCTAACTGTTCCGGCTAACTGTTCCCAGTTAACTGATTAACATTTAATTTATCGCAATTTACATTCTCGCAATTTTATTTATCATCATTTAATTTCTGTTATTTACTTTTACGCACTTTAAATAACGGGACACGTATGCAAGGTTTCGACTTATCATATCGACCCATCTATATATATATTTCGGAACAACCGTAGACACTCTATATGTGAAAGCGGGAGTTGGCTATACAGGGTCGGAGTTGATTTCAAAATATATATATACTTTGAGTTGTGATCGACACCGAGACCGGTATACGGGTCACGATACGTATTATTTAATTCGAATATTATATATTAAATTATATATGAATCATTGAACCATCGGACTATTGGACTGCTAACTTTGGACAATTAAAATGAATTAAATTAAAATATTGATTATAACATATGAAACTAAATAATTCTTCAAGTTTGCCACTTGATTTCATCCTAAACCTCATTTGTACTTCGACAATTATAATCCTCATTCAAATCTTTTCATGATTCTTGAAAACACCTCGATCGAGAAGTTGAACCAGCCGCACCTCGTTTACGGAAGAAAGATTTATGCATACAGTGATGCACCTAAAAAATTTTCGAAACCGAAGTTATAGTTAAAACGTATCCGCGTCGAATTCCTTATCATTCATTATCAAAAACAATCATACGATTCCTTTTCAAGAAGCTAATTTTGTCACAGCTCCACTTCGACTTCTCAGTGAGACTACTCCTATTATAATCTCGATATTTATACTTTGTCCTTTCGCCGTTGTTACCGGAGAACCTTTTTCACAACATCATCAGCAGACGTACCAGCAACTCGTTATCTCTTTGGCGAGATCCGCAATCAGTATTTTGAAAATCTCGTAGAAATTCTCCCAATTATACCGAGAACGACTATCCCTAAGAATTACATATTTCGAATGTGAAGTTCTGAAAAAAAATCCTGGACTATGAAGTAGTTCTTGAAATGCTGAAGAAGCAGCAAAAACTGTAAACGACTTTAACAGTCAAAAGTTTAATGATGAAGTACATTGTGTTGGTAAAGCTTAGAAAAAGAGGAGAGTTGGAACTGGAAAACGGATTGAGCAAAGTATGAAGGAGGATGTAGATAAATCACAAGAACTGAATCTGCTTTCAAAGGATTCAAACGATTCAGTGCCTGCTGAAACCATTAGTAAAAACCCTACCCCTTATCCTAAACCTTTCCCGATGATATTCTTCATCATCATCTTATCCTAGATATTATAAGATATCTTCATATCTTCCGTTATACATATTCTCCATATTTCTGGAAATATTTTCACAACTATTCTTATCTGAGAATATTTATCTCTCCGTAATATCTGCGTTACAACATAAAAGAAACTGTGTTAGTTTCTAAGTTCTAAAACCTTCAAGTTTAAAATAGGAATGTTCTGAAGCAGTGTTGGGAACTGATGCATGAATTAGTATAATATAATGAAACTTGATCAACTTCATTATATTACAGTAAGTCATGTTAAGTTTCTAATGAAATGTGATGATTCACAGTACCATCATCATG
Source organism: Rutidosis leptorrhynchoides (assembly GCF_046630445.1). NCBI lineage: Eukaryota > Viridiplantae > Streptophyta > Magnoliopsida > Asterales > Asteraceae > Rutidosis > Rutidosis leptorrhynchoides. The sequence continues at coordinate 161,180,274 of NC_092341.1, read as the reverse complement.
TGCCATGTTACACGGCTCTTACATTCTATCCAATTCTCAAACATAATAGGAACATGTCATCCTGACAGTTCTATCTTTTTCGGGGTATTCTGGTAATTTGACAAATCAAAATTTGTCCTATTACCATTTCTTTCTTAGAGCATTAGCTATACTCATTTCGAATCTCATATCTACAAATTCCGGACCATTACTCGCTTGACTCGAAGTCAGGAAGAGAAAACGAAAGTATGAAGCTTTGAAAAATAATGAAGAATACAAAGGCCGAAAATCACCCAGGATTTACAAACCGTGTATATCAATACGTATTGCAACGTAAAGACACGGGAGAATTAAAAATATTATAATTCCGAGGAAAGGATAGAAGTAAATAGATTCTTCTGGCGATAAATGAAAGAGAAGAATGAAAGATATGAAAGTTAGAAGTATAACAAGAATTAGAACGGGATGGAGCATTTAAAAGAATACTTTAAGGTATGAGTTGAAGGAGAGAGGATAGAAGATGTGAGTTGTGGAAATAAGGAAGAGAAGGAAATGTATTTATAGCAAAATATTCGACAAAGAAATCGAAACAGATCGCCGCACTAAATCAAAGAAGATCTTGATCGCCAAAGAACCAAATCTTATTACGTAAGATTTTCCATAAATTCCGGAAATCAATGCTAATCACGTCATCGGTTACAACAATTCTATATTTACTCATTTCACTCTTTTGTGATAGCTTCGCTCGTGCGTCTCACATAACCGAATCGTTTTATCTAAATCTTTCAATAATGATAAAATTTCATTATTACCTCATATTCGTCATGAAAACATTCCTATTGTTATTTATGACAACCTCTACCAAATTTCGAGGACGAAATTTCTTTAACGGGTGGGTACTGTAACGACCCGGAAATTTCCGACCAAATTTAAACTCTAATCTCTATATGGTTCCGACACGATAAGCAAAAACCCTAAAGTTGACCCGCACTTTTTCGATCGTTCTATACTTATAAGATTAATATTTACATAAATTAAACCTTACCAACATGATAAGTAATCTAAATTGTTGAGACTTATGTTTTCGAAAAGAGTTTTACACAACGTTTGACCGTCTAGTTTGACCGATGATATCACGAACTATACAATATATGATAATTATACGTTTGTGTATATATATGTATATATACATATTTAACATGATCTAAGAATGTTTTAATATCTCATTTTGTATTAATAACAATAAGTTATAAGTATATTTTGAAACTACTAACTTAAGTTTTCAAAACGATAACCATACGTAACGTTATTTGACTTAAATACTTATGACCTATAATGTTTATACATATATCGTATAAGTAATGTATTTAATCACTTTTAAAGACTTAAATACATAAAACAATATAAGTATATTTACAAAAGATAGCTATATTTGAATCCTCGTTCCGTTTTCTCAAAGATTTTTATACGTATACCTAGGGTATATGTACCCGTATCATACGCAGCTTCTAGATGTATTTACTATTGGTATATACCAATAAAAATCTGCTCCTTAGCAGCCTTAAATGATTAAGAAACATGTGGAACCAACCATTTGTCAAGTAGCATGAATTATTTAGCAAGAAAACAAAGTTAGGTATTTTTTTTTCCTTTATAACCTAAAAACGTTTTTATGCATGCACACCATTTCTTCACCCCATTTTCTCATACTTACACTTCCATTTCTCTCTCAAAATACTCTTAACTTCATACTTGATCATCTCTAAGCATTTTCCCCATCATTTAGCTTCAAAAACAACACTTAAACCTCATAAGAAAACCTTACAAAAACACTTCAAGAAATCCTTCCAAGAACACAAATTTACTTCCAATCTTTCATCCAATTCCATCACCCTTTTGGTTCTAGCTTTTTACTCCTCTTTTATAGCAACCTTGTCCAAGGAACTTGAGGTAGTAACTATGTTCATAACTTTATTCGATTCATATATATATAGCTATCATATTTTGTGGTATACAATTTTAACAACAAGAACATAGTTTGAAAGTTTTCAAACTTGTTTGCAAACTAAATAGATCCTTCTAAATTAACTTTTAAAATACTTCAAGACCTGTAATACAACTTAATTATATTCTAATTTAACAAGGTATAACTTGGTTTTTCAAAGAACACCCTAAAAACTGTTTTTACGACGTCGGAGTGCAACCGGGGGCTGTTTTGGGTTGGATAATTAAAAACCATCTTAAACTTTGAATTGGAAGTTTATTCTCTGGAAAAATGATTTTTACTATAAATATGTTAACACATAAAAATTTCATGATTTAATTCAAAGTATAAGTATTTTTAGAAAAATGGTCATTAAATGATATTTTTTGTAACAAAAATGTTTAACTTCATAAGTTTCACTAAAGTTTCACCTATTCCGTGTGATTTTGAATACAAACTAAGGTATTTACAGTTCATAGTCTTAAAGAGGGACTCGATCCAAGGAGATGGCAAGTTGAATCAACGAAAACGGAGTTGTAACGAAGAAACTATGACCGAAACAAAATCGGATATCCAAGACTAGTTTAGCCACGAAAATAATTGGGAAAAATTAAATAAATCACATCTTTTTAAGATAACATGATATTTTATATATATGTACTTATAATTCAATTTTATATGGTTCAGGATTACCCGTAAACAACACGAGAAGATTAATCATAAGATCCCATGATTGTACGCAACACGTCATTTGACAACACCGGTACCGTGGGTCAAGATTAATCTCGACCAATACATATACGATGGGGGTTTTATTATTTCGTTGGGGGTTTATTAAACATCTAAAAATGAACCATTAAAATTGAATTACTAACATCGAACTGCTAACTACGGACTAAGGAATTATTAAAAGTATTAAAAGTATAACAAGTATATATATGTGACGTTTGTTTAAAAAGAAAAGGTATTGATATATTATATATGGATAGGTTCGTGATATCAACCGGAGACCAAGTCAAAATATATATATCTTCAAGACGAAAGTGAGTATATAGTCCCTTTTAAACTCTAAATATTTTTGGGCTGAGAATACATGCGCTGTTTTTATAAATGATTTACGTTATGGACACAAGTAACTGAAAAATATATTCTACGTTGAGTTGTACCACTGGCATACTTCCCTGTAGCTTGGTAACTAATATTTACAGCGGTATTGTAAACGCGAATCCTGTTGATAGATCTATCGGGCCTGACAACCCCAACCGGACTGGACGACCAGTATTCAACGGTTGCACAGTACTTCGTTTTGTGACTACACTTGGTACGGTGTAGTAAGATTTCATATTAAAGGGAATATGCGACGTGATTGAATGTTAAGTATGGTTACCAAGTGCTCAACCACTTAGAATATTTTTATGAAAATGTTTATATATGAAATCTTGTGGTCTATATATATATATATATATATATCGCTGCCGGCATTAAACCTATATCTCACCAACTTTATGTTGACATTTTAAAGCATGTTATTCTCAGGTATGAATTAAGTCTTCCGCTGTGCATTAGCTCGTACTAAGGATACTACTTGAGGCTATTAAGGACTTATATCATAAGGCGTTGCATTCGAGTCATTGAAGTTCATAGAGACTATTATTAAGTAAATGGCGGTTTATGTCATTTGAATATTATGAAATGTCAGGCGATTATGTTAATTCTGGATGTAACTATAGATTGCCTTTTAAGAATAAATGCAACGTTTGTAAGATGTATCATATAGAGGGCAAGTACCTCGCAATGTTATCAACTATTGTAATTCATTTGTAATCAATATGGACAACGTCCGGATGATTAGTTTCGGATCCTTTCAGGATGGGGTTTGTCAGGCCCAATAGATCTATCTTTAGGATTCGCGCCTACCGTACATAGACAAGTAGTTTAATGTTACCAAGCTAAGGGTATATTTCTGGTTTATACCCACGTAGAATTAGTTTTAGTACTAGTGTCTATTTCGTAAAACATTTATAAAAACAGCGCATGTATTCTCAGTCCCAAAAATATGTATAAAAGGGAGCAAATGAAACTCACATTTTGCCTTGAAGGTATTTAATTCGACTTGGTCTCCGATAGATATCACGAACCTAACCATATATATAATATATCAACATATTTTCTTTTTAAGTAATCGTTACATATATATATACTTTTAATACTTTTAATATTTTCTTAGTCCGTAGTTAGCAGTCCGATGTTAGTGGTCCACAATTAGTTGTTTAAATAAAATAAATAAAGACCCCATCATATTCATATTGATCAGAATTAATATCAACCCATGGTACCATGTTGTCAAATGACGTGTTGCGTACATAAAGTACCGTGTTGTCAAATGACGTGTTGCGTACAATCATGAGGTCTTATGATTAATCTTCTCGTGTTGTTTACGGGTGGTCCTGAAATATATAAAATCAAATCATAAGTAATTATATATAAAATATCATATTAATTAGGAAAGATATGATTAATTTACTTTTTCTCCAAATATTTTCGTAGCTAAACTAGCTTCGGATACCCAATCTTGTTTTAGTCGTAGTTTCTTCATTACAACTCCGTTTTTGTTGGTTCAACTTGCCACTTCCTTGGATCAAGTCAAATTTTAAGAATATGAACTGAAAATACCTTAGTTTGTATTCGAAATCATAGGTTATAGGTCAAACTTTGGTGAAACTTATGAAAGTGATCATTTTTCATCATAAAAACAACATTTAATGATCATTTTTCTAAATATACTTACACTTTGAGTTAAACCATGAAATTTTTATGTTTTAACATATTCATAAGAAATATCATTTTTCCAGAACATGAACTTCCAATTCAAAGTTCAAGATGGTTTTTAATTATCCAACCCAAAACAGCCCCCGGTTGCACTCCGACGACGTAGATTCAGTTTTTAAGATGTTCTTTGTAAAACCAAGTTATATCTTGTTAGGTTAGCATATCATTATAATATATTACAGGTCTTGAAGTGTTTTAAAAGTCAAGTTAGAAGGATCTATTTAGTTTGCGAACAAGTTTGAAATCATTCAAACTATGTTCTTGTTGTTAAAATTTTATACCACAAAATAAGATAGCTATATGAATATGAATTGAATAAGATTATGAATAAGGTTACTACCTCAAGTTACTTGGACAAAGTTACTGCAAAAGATAAGAAATAATTTTGGAATCAAAGAATGGTGGAGTTAGATCAAAAGGTTGGAAGTAAACTTCTTCAAATGGGTGGTTATTTTGATGTGTTCTTGAAAGAGTTTTATTATGGTATTCAAGGCTTGTAATTGAAGCTAAATGATGGGGGAAATGCTTGGAGATGATCAAGTATGAAGTTAGGAGTATTTTGAGAGAGAAATGAGGGTGTAGGTATGAGAAAATGGAGTGAAGAAATGGTGTTCATTTATAAAAATGTTTTTAGTTTATAAAGAAAGAAAAGGATTCCTAATTTTGTTTTCTTACTAATAATTCATACTACTTGACAAATTCTAGTTACCTCATATCTAGGGCAGTAATAATGTTGATTAGGATGTTGATTTGATGTGTATATACCAATAGTAAATACGTATAGAAGCTGGGTATGATACGGGTACATATACCCTAGATATACGTATAGAAATCTTGAGGAAACGGAACGAGAATTCAAATATAGCTATCTTTTGTGAATATTGTAACATCCCGCGTTTTTCCGTTAAATTTAATTTTAACACCGTCTTTTTTTTTAAAACATAATCTTTCGTATTTAAATTAATAGTTTCCGTGAGTAACGTTCATTATATTCCCGCTATTTAATTTTGACATCACCCGTTTACTCGAGCGTTTTAAAATATTCGTTTGGTTAATTACCGCACCCGCGTTGAAACTTGAGGGACCAATCTCGTCACTTGGCCAAATTGGGGCAACTAGTCACCACCTCCCCACCTTCCTCACCATTCAATCACCTCCATCTCTCTCTCTTTCTCTCTAGCAAGAACACACACACAAACACCCAATTCAAACATTCATCATCTAAATTCGGATCGGGAAGCAAACTTCAAAACAAATTACATATTCGTGATCCTCTCTTCATCCTCTACATTTTGATACCAATTTCATCAAGTTTGGGTAACATTTCTAAAGCACTAAATTTCTCTAAATTCGTTTTATATACTTGAAATTGTGTTAGTTAGTGTCTATGGCTCGTGTGTAACATGAATATATGTTTTGTTTGCTCGATTTGTTGATTGGGAGTAACTAGTATGAACTTTGAAATGGGTGTGCTAAATCCTTGATTTTGGATGAGTTAATGTTGTTAGATTGTTAAAGTGTATGTGTTAAAAGTGTTAGTTACTTCATTAGCTTCGTTTTGATATGTTGGATGATGAAAAACTAGCTCAATAACATGAAATGTGTTTTTGGTGAATCGATTATCGTTTTGGTAGGAACTTGATGCGGTTGAATGCTAGTTGAGACACTTGTTTGAATGTATGCTAGTTAACTAGTTAAATTGTATGCGTAAATAGCTTCGAAATGGTGTGATGTATGCTAGCGTTTGATTAGTGAATCATAAGTCTCATTTGTGTCGAAATTGATTTTGAAACGACAACGTGACTAGTGATTTTGATGTAGTAAATGTTTATTGAAACTTGGAATATGCGTCTAGTTGCAATGTATGCGTTATTACCTTCAAAACGGCATATCATTTGTATGTTAAAAGTTCCCGAATCATAAAATGCGTTTCTTTGATTTTTGGTTGAAAATGATGAACTTTGATGATGTTTTCGAGTTGGAAATTGTCGGTTATGATCTATGAAAAGTGTTTAGTTGTATTCCTTGTTAAAATACCTTTCCAACGATATAAGACACATGTTTTGGGTGTTTGCGGGTCAAGAATTGGGTTGGAAAAGGTTTTGGTTCGTGCACACTTGGAAAAACTGACCAGGATTCTCTGCCCAGGTAGTGGCGCGGCGCGCCACATCCCCGCGCGGCGCGCAGAATCACCTGGCCAGATTCTGACCTCTTGGACCCATTTCACGTGAAATGTTTGACTAGCTACCGACCTCCGATTCACATGAAACTTGTTTTAATATACTTGTATATGAATAATTAGCATAGAAAATTTGTCCGGGACCCGACCCGAACATGTTGACTTTTTCGTTGACTTTGACCAAGTTTGACTTTTAGTCAAACTTAACCAAACTTTTATACAATCATTCTAACATGCTTTTATACTTGTTTCTTGTATGAAACTTGACAACGTGATTCACATGCTATACTTAATCGAGTCGTAACGAGCCATAGGACTAATTGAACACATTTCGCCCGACCTTGTGTCGTAACCGGTTAATTGATATAACTTACTTGTTTAGGTCAAGGCTAAGCAACTTTCATGCATACGTTACTTTTTGAAGTACTTTTATACTCGTGCACTCGAGGTGAGATCATAGTCCCACCTTTTCAACAACTTTTTATACTTTTAACTTGTGGGCTGAGAAACATATACTTTGTTACATTTTGTACTACTTACTTTTATACTTTGAACACAAGTACAAGGAAAACAAACATTCCACAGCGAGTTAGAACAAAAATCCTCAATTCGATTATCATTAGTTACACTTGCAGGGTGTAAGCGAGAACTTATATTGTGTGGCCATACGGGTTTGACAAACCCTCCTTACGGACGGTTCGCTACCGTCTACGGATGAAATATATTTTCGAGAAACAGTGTATGTTCTAACACTATTGTGATGGGGTTCTATGGAAGGAAACGTTAAGTCTTGATAATTGGGTGCTCGCGAACAATACTTTTGGAATGCAAACGATTATGATAATCAACGTTATGGGAATACTAAATCTTGTGGTTCAAAAACAACGTTTATTACAAACACCTATGATTTCACCAACGTTTTCGTTGACAGATTCTTCTATGTTTTCTCAGGTTCATACTTGGCTTTTTGATATATGCTTCCGCGTTCACTCATACTTGCTTGGGGTCAAGCATACATGCATACACTCTGATTATTTGCTTGGAGTCAAGATACATACATACATACGCTAGTGATAGCACCTTTGGATTCAAACATATTGTTTACATACTTACGCTATTTATAGCAACTGTGTTTTTAAACTAATTATGTCGCAAGTTATTTCATTCATACTTTATAACTTTGTAAACTTAAACTTGTCGATCCGTTTGTTAAACTAAACTTTGTACCTTTCAAATGAACGCGACATAATTTTGGTCAAACGAGTCTCATATAGGGACTACGACCACGCAACGGGACCTAAGTTAACGACACCGTCAATAACGGTTTTGGTCGGGTCGTTACAAGTGGTATCAGAGCGTTGGTTGTAGGGAACTAGGACGTGCATTAGTGTGTCTAACAGAGTCGTTAGGACGCATTAGTGAGTCTAGACTACAATCGGATAGTTAGCATTTACATTCTGACATACATTTGCTATAGATAGCACTTACTTGACTACTTGTGCATTATACTTGAATCATTCTTAGGCAAACCTTTTAATGGTACCCAACCTTCATCATACGAACTCGTATTCCGCCACTTTTTGGTAACACACGTGAATTCAAGGTTTATACGCGTACGGATGACCACGACTTCGTTAGTCACTCTAGTTCGGGAATTCTGACTCCTTGGTTGTTATCCACCCCGTCTCAGCTTACTATCCACAAGTGTTGTAAAGTTACCACCACTACTCTAGATGAGTATCGTCATCACTATTTATCACTACGGTTGCGTACTACTCGTTATCATGACTCGTTACTCTTTTCATACCTAAGTACATTTTTGTCTGACTCAAACCGCATTGACGTGAATAATCATTTATACACTTCTCTCGGGGAACGCTTCCTTAGAGTTGCAGAAATTCTTTCGATTTAATACGAGTCACGTTTGAGACATCGTTACATTTTGTTCATTTTAGGTCTTCACGATGACACGAACTTGAATCTATGGAGTGATGTGGGAATGGAGGTATGAGTTAGCGTAATATAACGACACTCGATCAACGTGGTTATATTACGGTAATTCATGCCAAAGTTCTAATGACACGTGATGGTGGTTAGACTCGATCAACCTAAACACCACCATGAGCCATGTACATGACTTCATGTAGCGACCCCGAAAAATCGTCAAGTGACGGCGTCATCTACGTGGGTCCCTTTACCTGGTCATAAGTCTTTATGACAACGTTTGACCAAAATATGTCGCCTTCATTTCAAAATAAAGATTGTTTCCAAAGTTTACAAGAATTGTTCAACCAAAAGTTAAGTTACAAGATTATAAGTACAAATGAAATCTAGGCGACACGGTTAAAGTAAAGTCAAAAGACGCTCCATGAAATGCATGTATACTCGACATCCAATGCAAGTATCAATTAATGAGCGGAAGCATGTATCAAGTAGCCAAGTATGAACCTGAGAAAACATGTAGAAAACTGTCAACGAAAAACGTTGGTGAGATCATAAATGTATTTGTAAAAGTATATTTTGAATCACAAGGTTTAGTATCAAGGCGTATACATCTCTAAAGATGTGTTTGTAAACCATAAGATTTAGTATAAAGTGAATTTCAAGCGTATACATCCCAAAAGATGTTGTCTGTATCACGAGCACCCAATTACCAAAACTTAACTGAATCTTCCCTCTGAATTTTGAATATAGTGTTAGAACATACACTATGCACGTTGAAATTACATTTCATCCACTAACGGTAGCGAACCGTCTGAATGAGGGTTCGTTAAACCCGTATGGCCACACAACATAATCACTCGCTTACACTTACACCCTGCAAGTGGAACTAATGATAATTGGATTGAGGACTTTTGTTCTAACTCGTCTGTATCTTTGTATTCGTATTTGTGTTCAAAGTATAAAAGTATGAAAAGTATATATACATGTGAAATGTATATAAATATGTAATGTATATGTTTCTCAGCCCACGATTTAAAAGAATAACAGTTATTGAAAAGGTGGGACTATGATCTCACCTTGAATGCACGAGTAGTAAAGTACTTCAACAAGTAAATGTGTGCAAGAACAATGCTAGTCTTGACCTAAACAAATAGGTTGTATCAATAACGGTAAACACGATAGGTCAAAGATGTTCAATTAGTCCTATGGCTCGTTAAGACTCGATCCTAATAGCATGTGAATCAAATGGTCATGTTTCATGCACGGTACAAGTATAGAAACATGTTAGAACGATTGCACAATTATTTGGTTAAGTTTGATTAAAAGTCAACTTGGTCGGGTCAAAGTCAACAGAAAAGTCAACGGGGTCGGGTTGGATATCCGACAATTTTTCTAAGTTATATAATCATATATGAGCATGTAGGCCAAGTTTCATGTTAATCGGAGGTCCGTAGCATAGCAAACATTTTCATGTCAAATGACCAAAGCAAACAGCCAGTTTTAGGCAAACGGGACGGCGTCCCATATAGCTGGACGGCGTCCAGGTTTTAAATGTGGGACGGCGTCCTGATGAGCTAGACGGCGTCCCGTTTCAAAAGGTGGGACGGCGTCCTGAGGTGCTAGACGGCGTCCAAGGGGGTTTCCAGGCTCTGTTTGCAGAAAACACAAGACACGAGCCAAACTTCTATCGATCCTAGTTTATGATCCGCAAACAATTAAGACATGTATTTTATATCACCGGAAAGCTCTTTCGACAAGGAACACAACTAGATACATTTCCTAAATCAAATTTATCATTTTAGACAACAAAAATCTCGTCGAAAGTTCGTTAAATGTTCCAAAACAAGGTTTCAAGTTCATCAATTGAAATTCAAGTTTCGGGAATCCAATTTATACATATGATATGCCGTTTTGAAGGTAATGAAATGTGTAATACAACTAAACACTTATCAATAACATTAACAAGCTTTCAACGCATCAAAAGTTCGTTTTAAGAGTTGTCAAACCCTAACCAAACCTCAAAATCACTAATCATGTTAATGTAAGGTTTTCATGTCAATCAACACACCACAACGAAGCTATTGAAGTAACTAACACTTTGAACACACAAACATTAACATCTAAACACATTTCATCATCCAAAATCAAAGATTAAGCATACACTTTTCATTATCAAGCTAGTTACACCTAAACATCAAGATCGAGCATACAAATCATATATTCATGTTATACACGAGCCATAGACACTAACTATCAACATATCAAGTCTAAAACACGAATTTGAGAAATCTAGAGTTTTAGAAATGTTACCCAAAATCGATGAAGTTAGTATCAAATCGTAGAGAATGAAGAGAGGATCACGAAAATGTAATCGGATTTGTTGTGAGCTTCCAAGATTGAATTTAGATGATGAATGAATGGAATGGGTTTGTGTGTGTGTTCTTGAGATGGAGAGAAAAGAGGTGAGGGAGATGATGGAATGAGAAATGGGTTGACTAGTTGACCTAGTCAACTAGTTTGCCCATTTGGCAACTCCGGTCCCTCGAGTTTCAAAGCGGGTGCGGGATTTAACCGATCGAATATTTTAAGTTACACGGGAGTACGGGAGATATTGAAATCCGATAACGAGAATATTTAAAACGTTACATAACAAAGGATACGAATCTAGATACGAAGGGTATTATTTAAAAAGAAAAAGACGGGCGTTAAAATAATTTAACGGAAAAACGCGGGATGTTACATTATCCACAACTCAAAAGAAATTTCGTCCCGAAATTTAGTTGGAAGTAGTAGTCGATATCTCTTACTCGAGACTTTACGTTGTCAATGCTATGAATAAGTGAAAGTACGTTCTTGAGGGTTCTCATGAATTTGGATAGTCAGGGTTTTACGTTGCATTAAGGTTCGGTTTTTACGATCCCCAGTTTCAACTGGTTTTCCTATGAAGAGAAGTTTGTCATCGATAGTTGATGTATCCAGCAGGATTGCACGTTCCTGTTCCGCAGGACACGTTTCTAAGTTTGTTACACGAAATGTAGGGTAAACGGAAACTTAATTGAGTCGGAAGTTCTAAACGGTAGGGAGCGGTTCCAATACGTCCCAAGGTTTCAAAAGGGTTAACATGTCGTGGGTTTAACTTTTCCTGATTCCCGAAACGGATTACACCCTTCCAAGGTGCGGGTTCTCAATATTACGCGGTTACACACTGGGATTTGTGAGGTTCTCCTCTAAGTTTGGTATAACTCTTCTGGCGACAATGGGTTGTCTCGAGCCCTTCTCGGACTTGGATTATCTCAATTGTTGTTTCTTGGATGAGTTAAGATTCGGTGTTTTGTTTGCCACATGCTTTGGTCCAACGAATAGGGGTATGACATTAGCGGTCATATAGGGTTTCGGAAAGTGCGTGTGAACACACGAGTGGTAACTACTGTTGTAAGAGGGATCTACTAAAAGCGACCATGCAAGTTTGAAACATGTCTTTTGAAGACGTGAATCGTTCGTTTGTTCGGTTCGTCTGTTTGTGGGTGGTACGCGGTACTCATGTCTAAGCAGGTTCCCAAGGTTTCTTGTAAAACTAGAAGTGAAACGAGTATTTCGATACAGGATAAATGACGAAGATACACCGTGTTGGAATAGAATCTCTTAAGATATGTTTGAACAAGTCAGTTAGGGGTTGAAAATGTTCGTTAGGACTATTCACCCTCGTGGCGAATACTAATGTAATATGAGGAGTTTATCTATCCATGGAGAAATGTTACCAGGAGTTTCCTTAAACGGAAATGCGAGCGATGAGGATGGGAGTGAAATGAGGACTTTGAATAGGATGAGCTTACATCTCGAGGTTGCCATAACGTGCCTCTAGTTGTCAAAAGTTGAAGTCTGAAAGAGAAACGAGATAGTACACGTAGTTGTATAGTTCGGGGTTGCATAATAATTGACCGATTATCAGAAACACAAGGGCGTTAAGTCAAAGAAGAGTGAAGTATCGTTGGATTGTGTGCTATCTTAAATTCCAGTAATATCAGACGGTAACGGTGAAATATCAGAGGTGTGTAGTGTGGTACGTGATGACGAGAAAATTGATCGGATCCACAATTTAGTATTCGACTTCTCCGTGCAAGATAACGAATTTAACTAGAAATGTTGGTGTGAAGAATCACGCTCAAGGTTCGATCGCGGAGAGATTAAAGTCGTGTAACACGAGAAAAGTCAGAAATGAATTTTCGGTAATAACAGACGAGGTCTAAGATTTTACGAATACAAGTCTGAGTGGGGAGAGTTTCCTGATTACATGTGGCTTGATTTTGAGATTGATTGAAATGCCTTGATCATTAACATTATGGTCTAGAAAATTGGACTTCGTTCAACAGAAATTCTCACTTGGAGAATTTGGTATAGAGTTGCTCTTTTCTCAAAAGTTCGAGCGTAAGATGGTGATGTTGTTCGTTTTCCTTCTTTACTCGAATAAGTTAAGATGTCATCTATAAATACGATAACAGATTTGTCTAGATAAGTTTGCATACGTGGTTTAGGAGGTTTATGGATACGGACGAGCTTTGGATAAATCGAATGGTACTAAGAGAGATTTACAACTAACGTTGCGAGTTCGGAAAAGACTCAGGAGACATTGTCTCCCTTAACCCCCAATTGATGATAACCGGAACGGAGGTCGTTTTGGAATACACACGGGATTCATGCAAGAAATCATGAGGTCATGGATGCGAGGGAGAGGGTATCGGTTTCCAACCGAAAATTACTCAGTTCACAATAATCTATACAAGACGATGGGGAAACATTTTTTTTTTTATTTTTATTTTTTTTTTTTTTAACGAATATGTTCCGAGCTCCCTAGTTCTATAGGTGTCAAGTCAAAAGTCTTAATGTATATCCTCCAATAAAATTTATAGGCACACAATATTTTCCCGTTGGTCACTTAAATCGTCTAAGTAGTATCTAGGAAAAAAAAAAAGTGGAATGTAAAGAGCACGAGTCAAAGACTTGTTCATAAAACGTCTAACGGTAACCGAATCGAATAAACATGAAACGTGAGAATTTCGAGAAGAAACATACCCGTGACTAGTCCATCGTCGTCTCGGGCATCCTAGGCGTTGATGTTGAAAGTTTAACGGCGTGCGTTGGGGTTGATTTTCTTATTTGGGCAGGCACTCCTAAAATGACCCGGTTGGCCACACTCAAAACAAACACCCGTCTTGGGTGCATTGGGCTCCTTTTGAGCGACGGGAGCGGTATTCCTACAATCGTGGGCTACATGGCCACTTCTTTGACACTTCAAGCAAAATGGTTTGCCACATTCACCTAAATGATGTTTGTAGCACTCGTTACAATACGGTAGGAGTCCGGTATAACCTTTCTTGTCGTTGGGGATGAAGGGCTTCTTGGCAAAGTTGTTGTTGCTTGATTGGGAGGGTTCCCACTTTCTTTTGTTGCCGCCCGATTTATCCTCGGCCTTAGGTGCCGGAACTACGATTTCGTCAACCGTTTCAATTAGTTGGCGAGCCATGTTCATAGCGGCTTGATGAGTAGTGGGTTTGGATGACATCACCCCTTGTTTGATGCTTTTTGGAAGACCGAGCATGTAGAGCTCAATCCTTTGAGATTCGGGGTTAACAAGATTAGGACACATCAAGGATAGTTCGGCGAAGCGTTGATTATAAGCTTTAAGATCGTTTCCGACCGCTTTCAAAGCTCTTAGTTCTTCCTCAAGCTTTCGGGTTTCTTCGCGCGGAAAATATTCAACAATCATCTTTTCCTTTAGATCTGCCCAAGAGAGGGCATGAGCTTCATCGGTACCCACCGATTGAACATAGGTGTTCCACCATGTTAGAGCAATCCCGGAGAAAGTGTGAGTGGAGTATTTGACCTTGTCTTGGTCCCGACAACCGCTTATACTAAAGACGGCTTCCGTTTGCTCAAACCATCGGGTGAGCACGACCGGTCCCCCGGTTCCATCAAAAGTGTGAGGTTTGCACCCCATGAAAGCTTTATAGGAGCATCCCTCGTTTGAGTTTCCGGCTCCATTGTTGTTGTTGTTGTCGTTGTTGTTGTTATTATTATTGTTGTTGGATGAGTGACCGGCCATGGCCGCATCTACGGCGGTAGCTATCATCCGTTCGAGAGCTTGTTCGGGAGTTTCATTGCGGCGTACACGACGAGGAGCCATTGTTCCTTCATGACACAAGAATATCGTTGGTTAGTATTTTCAACAATACTAACCGGAGTATGGAATAAGGATAGAGAGAAAATTTTCCTTGACTCGCCCTAAATTCTTTATGTCATAATGTCGGAACGTCCATGTGAATCACCGTAATATAATCCCGGAAATTATATTACCCTGATTCTCATGTGCATTTAACATTACTTCATAAAGTCAAGGTGGTGCGTCAACAAAATTTATCAACGTAAGATCAAGATCGAATACGAGTTAGATATGATAGAAGAGTTCGAGTATAAATGCACAAATAGTCAAGTAATTCCTACTGCAGTCTATATGCCGGTTGTAGTCTAGATTCACCTATGTACCCTATGACTCGGGGTGGACACAAATGAACTCTAAATCCCTACAACCTGGGCTCTGATACCAACTGTAGCGACCCCGACAAATCGTCAAGTGACGGCGTCGTCTACGTGGGTCCCTTTACCTGGTCATAAGTCTTTATGACAACGTTTGACCAAAATATGTCGCCTTCATTTCAAAATAAAGATTGTTTCCAAAGTTTACAAGAATTGTTCAACCAAAAGTTAAGTTACAAGATTATAAGTACAAATGAAATCTAGGCGACACGGTTTAAAGTAAAGTCAAAAGACGCTCCATGAAATGCATGTATACTCGACATCCAATGCAAGTATCAATTAATGAGCGGAAGCATGTATCAAGTAGCCAAGTATGAACCTGAGAAAACATGTAGAAAACTGTCAACGAAAAACGTTGGTGAGATCATAAATGTATTTGTAAAAGTATATTTTGAATCACAAGGTTTAGTATCAAGGCGTATACATCTCTAAAGATGTGTTTGTAAACCATAAGATTTAGTATAAAGTGAATTTCAAGCGTATACATCCCAAAAGATGTTGTCTGTATCACGAGCACCCAATTACCAAAACTTAACTGAATCTTCCCTCTGAATTTTGAATATAGTGTTAGAACATACACTATGCACGTTGAAATTACATTTCATCCACTAACGGTAGCGAACCGTCTGAATGAGGGTTCGTTAAACCCGTATGGCCACACAACATAATCACTCGCTTACACTTACACCCTGCAAGTGGAACTAATGATAATTGGATTGAGGACTTTTGTTCTAACTCGTCTGTATCTTTGTATTCGTATTTGTGTTCAAAGTATAAAAGTATGAAAAGTATATATACATGTGAAATGTATATAAATATGTAATGTATATGTTTCTCAGCCCACGATTTAAAAGAATAACAGTTATTGAAAAGGTGGGACTATGATCTCACCTTGAATGCACGAGTAGTAAAGTACTTCAACAAGTAAATGTGTGCAAGAACAATGCTAGTCTTGACCTAAACAAATAGGTTGTATCAATAACGGTAAACACGATAGGTCAAAGATGTTCAATTAGTCCTATGGCTCGTTAAGACTCGATCCTAATAGCATGTGAATCAAATGGTCATGTTTCATGCACGGTACAAGTATAGAAACATGTTAGAACGATTGCACAATTATTTGGTTAAGTTTGATTAAAAGTCAACTTGGTCGGGTCAAAGTCAACAGAAAAGTCAACGGGGTCGGGTTGGATATCCGACAATTTTTCTAAGTTATATAATCATATATGAGCATGTAGGCCAAGTTTCATGTTAATCGGAGGTCCGTAGCATAGCAAACATTTTCATGTCAAATGACCAAAGCAAACAGCCAGTTTTAGGCAAACGGGACGGCGTCCCATATAGCTGGACGGCGTCCAGGTTTTAAATGTGGGACGGCGTCCTGATGAGCTAGACGGCGTCCCGTTTCAAAAGGTGGGACGGCGTCCTGAGGTGCTAGACGGCGTCCAAGGGGGTTTCCAGGCTCTGTTTGCAGAAAACACAAGACACGAGCCAAACTTCTATCGATCCTAGTTTATGATCCGCAAACAATTAAGACATGTATTTTATATCACCGGAAAGCTCTTTCGACAAGGAACACAACTAGATACATTTCCTAAATCAAATTTATCATTTTAGACAACAAAAATCTCGTCGAAAGTTCGTTAAATGTTCCAAAACAAGGTTTCAAGTTCATCAATTGAAATTCAAGTTTCGGGAATCCAATTTATACATATGATATGCCGTTTTGAAGGTAATGAAATGTGTAATACAACTAAACACTTATCAATAACATTAACAAGCTTTCAACGCATCAAAAGTTCGTTTTAAGAGTTGTCAAACCCTAACCAAACCTCAAAATCACTAATCATGTTAATGTAAGGTTTTCATGTCAATCAAGACACCACAACGAAGCTATTGAAGTAACTAACACTTTGAACACACAAACATTAACATCTAAACACATTTCATCATCCAAAATCAAAGATTAAGCATACACTTTTCATTATCAAGCTAGTTACACCTAAACATCAAGATCGAGCATACAAATCATATATTCATGTTATACACGAGCCATAGACACTAACTATCAACATATCAAGTCTAAAACACGAATTTGAGAAATCTAGAGTTTTAGAAATGTTACCCAAAATCGATGAAGTTAGTATCAAATCGTAGAGAATGAAGAGAGGATCACGAAAATGTAATCGGATTTGTTGTGAGCTTCCAAGATTGAATTTAGATGATGAATGAATGGAATGGGTTTGTGTGTGTGTTCTTGAGATGGAGAGAAAAGAGGTGAGGGAGATGATGGAATGAGAAATGGGTTGACTAGTTGACCTAGTCAACTAGTTTGCCCATTTGGCAACTCCGGTCCCTCGAGTTTCAAAGCGGGTGCGGGATTTAACCGATTGAAATATTTTAAGTTACACGGGAGTACGGGAGATATTGAAATCCGATAACGAGAATATTTAAAACGTTACATAACAAAGGATACGAATCTAGATACGAAGGGTATTATTTAAAAAGAAAAAGACGGGCGTTAAAATAATTTAACGGAAAAACGCGGGATGTTACACTTCATCTATTCATGTTTAGACATCTGAAAACTCCGAGAATATTGATAACAACCATACCGGGGACACACCTTCGATTTTTTTTTGTCGAACTATACTTATGCTTCCGAATGAATTACCGATTCCTTTCGACTTCAACCGTATGTTACACGTGTATACTATCTCGTCCTCGCACAGTCTTATTGACTAACTACAATTTACTCGTTATGCTCGCATCGAGGCGGAAACTTCTCTCGCCTTACACTCGTAATTCTGGTTCAGGAAATCTTTTATTTTAAATTCTCAATGGAGAGAGACTCTTCACGTTATACTAGTATTCGCCTCGAGGGTGAATAGTCTCGACGAACGTTTCTGGAAACCGATAAATCTTCCGTGACGCGAATTTTCTTGAGAAACTTGTCCTAGCTAACGTTTTCAATTCCTAGCAAACTTGTTCTATATGCCTTAGGGAAATGTACCCCGTTTTGGATCGAGATCCTCGTTTCACTTCTAGATTTTGGAGTGCCTCACAAAAAGTCTCGGGACCACGTTTAGACATGAGTACCGCACATCAACCACAACCCGACGGACCGAGCAAACATACGATTCAAACCTTGGAAACCGTAATACGAATTTGTGTTATCAACTTCAAATTTACTTGAGAAAAGTATTTTCCTTTAACCGAATCCTCGTACTACAATGATTTTCATTCGAGTTTTAACGTCACTCCTTTTGAAACCACATGTGACCGGAAACGTCATTCTCCTTTGTCGAACCAAGTAAACGATGATCAATTCACCGGGGCCGAGGTTATTCATGAGTAACCAAGAAAATTTATTCATATTCAGGCAAAACCCTACGCGACTCGTAATCACCAAGAGCTACGCCGATGTTAGACGTAAACATTTCAAATTCCACGTGGGAAACCGCGTCACGTTAAGAGTCGCACCTTGGAAAGGTGCAATCCGTTTCGGAAAACGTAGGAAGCTAAATCCGCTATATTTCGATCCTTTAAATTCTTGGGGTGTTTTGGACCCGTCGCTAGCCGTTTAGATTTTTCCGACTCATTTTGGGTCTTTGTTTATCCTACATTCGATGTATCAACTCAAAGACGTGTTTTGCGAAACGAGAACTTGTTATCTCCTTTGATGAACTCACTATCGACGATAAACCTCACTTCCTAGGAGGACCGGTTGAAACCATAAATCATGAAGCCAAATCTTAAAACAACATATGATCCGGACCGTCAAGTTCGTTGAAATACCCTATGACGTACTACTCTCTCATTCGTAGAATTTGCAACGCAAGGTTTCGAAGAAGAAGCAACAACTACTACTTCCAACTAAATTTCGGGACGAAATTTCTTTTGAGGTGTGGATAATGTAACATCCCGCGTTTTTCCGTTAAATTTAATTTTAACACCGTCTTTTTTTTTTAAAACATAATCTTTCGTATTTAAATTAATAGTTTCCGTGAGTAACGTTCATTATATTCCCGCTATTTAATTTTGACATCACCCGTTTACTCGAGCGTTTTAAAATATTCGTTTGGTTAATTACCGCACCCGCTTTGAAACTTGAGGGACCAATCTCGTCACTTGGCCAAATTGGGGCAACTAGTCACCACCTCCCCACCTTCCTCACCATTCAATCACCTCCATCTCTCTCTCTTTCTCTCTAGCAAGAACACACACACAAACACCCAATTCAAACATTCATCATCTAAATTCGGATCGGGAAGCAAACTTCAAAACAAATTACATATTCGTGATCCTCTCTTCATCCTCTACATTTTGATACCAATTTCATCAAGTTTGGGTAACATTTCTAAAGCACTAAATTTCTCTAAATTCGTTTTATATACTTGAAATTGTGTTAGTTAGTGTCTATGGCTCGTGTGTAACATGAATATATGTTTTGTTTGCTCGATTTGTTGATTGGGAGTAACTAGTATGAACTTTGAAATGGGTGTGCTAAATCCTTGATTTTGGATGAGTTAATGTTGTTAGATTGTTAAAGTGTATGTGTTAAAAGTGTTAGTTACTTCATTAGCTTCGTTTTGATATGTTGGATGATGAAAAACTAGCTCAATAACATGAAATGTGTTTTTGGTGAATCGATTATCGTTTTGGTAGGAACTTGATGCGGTTGAATGCTAGTTGAGACACTTGTTTGAATGTATGCTAGTTAACTAGTTAAATTGTATGCGTAAATAGCTTCGAAATGGTGTGATGTATGCTAGCGTTTGATTAGTGAATCATAAGTCTCATTTGTGTCGAAATTGATTTTGAAACGACAACGTGACTAGTGATTTTGATGTAGTAAATGTTTATTGAAACTTGGAATATGCGTCTAGTTGCAATGTATGCGTTATTACCTTCAAAACGGCATATCATTTGTATGTTAAAAGTTCCCGAATCATAAAATGCGTTTCTTTGATTTTTGGTTGAAAATGATGAACTTTGATGATGTTTTCGAGTTGGAAATTGTTGGTTATGATCTATGAAAAGTGTTTAGTTGTATTCCTTGTTAAAATACCTTTCCAACGATATAAGACACATGTTTTGGGTGTTTGCGGGTCAAGAATTGGGTTGGAAAAGGTTTTGGTTCGTGCACACTTGGAAAAACTGACCAGGATTCTCTGCCCAGGTAGTGGCGCGGCGCGCCACATCCCCGCGCGGCGCGCAGAATCACCTGGCCAGATTCTGACCTCTTGGACCCATTTCACGTGAAATGTTTGACTAGCTACCGACCTCCGATTCACATGAAACTTGTTTTAATATACTTGTATATGAATAATAAGCATAGAAAATTTGTCCGGGACCCGACCCGAACATGTTGACTTTTTCGTTGACTTTGACCAAGTTTGACTTTTAGTCAAACTTAACCAAACTTTTATACAATCATTCTAACATGCTTTTATACTTGTTTCTTGTATGAAACTTGACAACGTGATTCACATGCTATACTTAATCGAGTCGTAACGAGCCATAGGACTAATTGAACACATTTCGCCCGACCTTGTGTCGTAACCGGTTAATTGATATAACTTACTTGTTTAGGTCAAGGCTAAGCAACTTTCATGCATACGTTACTTTTTGAAGTACTTTTATACTCGTGCACTCGAGGTGAGATCATAGTTCCACCTTTTCAACAACTTTTTATACTTTTAACTTGTGGGCTGAGAAACATATACTTTGTTACATTTTGTACTACTTACTTTTATACTTTGAACACAAGTACAAGGAAAACAAACATTCCACAGCGAGTTAGAACAAAAATTCTCAATTCGATTATCATTAGTTACACTTGCAGGGTGTAAGCGAGAACTTATATTGTGTGGCCATACGGGTTTGACAAACCCTCATTACGGACGGTTCGCTACCGTCTACGGATGAAATATATTTTCGAGAAACAGTGTATGTTCTAACACTATTGTGATGGGGTTCTATGGAAGGAAACGTTAAGTCTTGATAATTGGGTGCTCGCGAACAATACTTTTGGAATGCAAACGATTATGATAATCAACGTTATGGGAATACTAAATCTTGTGGTTCAAAAACAACGTTTATTACAAACACCTATGATTTCACCAACGTTTTCGTTGACAGATTCTTCTATGTTTTCTCAGGTTCATACTTGGCTTTTTGATATATGCTTCCGCGTTCACTCATACTTGCTTGGGGTCAAGCATACATGCATACACTCTGATTATTTGCTTGGAGTCAAGATACATACATACATACGCTAGTGATAGCACCTTTGGATTCAAACATATTGTTTACATACTTACGCTATTTATAGCAACTGTGTTTTTAAACTAATTATGTCGCAAGTTATTTCATTCATACTTTATAACTTTGTAAACTTAAACTTGTCGATCCGTTTGTTAAACTAAACTTTGTACCTTTCAAATGAACGCGACATAATTTTGGTCAAACGAGTCTCATATAGGGACTACGACCACGTAACGGGACCTAAGTTAACGACGCCGTCAATAACGGTTTTGGTCGGGTCGTTACAAATATACTTATATTGTTTTATGTATTTAAGTCCTTAAAAAGTGATTAAATACATTATATATACGATACATGTATAAGCATTATAGATTATAAGTATATATATATCAAAGAATGTTACGTATAGTTATCGTTTTGAAAACTTAAGTTAGTAATTTCAAAATATACTTATAACTCATTGTCATTAGTACACAATGAGATATTAAACCATCCTTAGATCATGTTAAATATATATAAATACATATATATACACAAACGTATAATTATCATATGTTATATAGTTCGTGATATCATAGGTCATATTGGACGGTCAAACGTTGTGTAAAACTCTTTTCAAAAACACAAGTCTCAACAATTTAGATTGCTTATCATGTTGGTATGGTTTAATTTATGTAAATATTAATCTCATAGGTATAATTTGGTCGGAAAATTCCGGGTCATTACAGTACCTACCCGTTAAAGAAATTTCGTCCCCGAAATTTGATAGAGGTTGTTATGGATAACAATAAGAAGGTTTTCATGACAAATATAAGGTGATAATGGAGTTTTATCATCATTGAGTAATGTAGATAAAACGATTCGATTATGCGAAGAATATAAATGAGACTATCGTAAAAGAGTGAGATGAGTAAAATATATTCGTCTTAACCGATGACGTAGTTATGATTGATTTCCGGGATTTAAGGGATTTAAAGAGAATCTTACGTAATAAGATTTGGTTCTTTGGTGATTAAGGAAATCAGGATCTTCTTTGATTATATGCAATAATCTGTTTCGATTGCTCTATCGGATATTTCACTATAAATTCACCCATTCGTTTCCTTATTTTCCACGACTCACACCTTCTATTCTTTCTCCCTTGATTCTTACTTTAAAGCATTCATCAATATGCTCCATCCAGTCCTGATTCTTGATATACTCCTAACTTTTATATCTGTCATTCTTTTTTTTTTTTCATCTACCACCAGAAGAATCTATTTACTTCTACTATACTCTTGTGTTTATAGTGTTTCTAATTCTCCCGTGTCTCTATATTGCTATCTGCATCGATATACACGGTTTGTAATTTCGAGGTTATTATCGAAGTTTATATTCTTCATTATTTTTCGGAGCATCATGCTTTCGTTTTCTCTTCCCAACTTCGAGTCAAGCGAGTAATGGTCCGGAATTCGTAGATATGAAATTCAGAATGAACATAGCTAATGCTCTAAGAAGAAAATGGTAATAGAACGATTTTGATTTGTTAAATTACCAGAATACCCTGGAGAAGACCGAGTCATCCAGAAAAATATTCTCTTGATATGTTTAGAGATTAGATAGAATGTAAGAGTCGTGTAAATGGCACATGATGATGGTACTGTGAATCATCATGCTTCATTAGAAACTTAGCATGACTTACTGTAATATAATGACGTTAATCAAGTGTCATTATATTATACTAATCCATGCTTCAGTTCCCAACACTACTTCAAAACATTCATATTTTAAACTCGAAGGTTTTAGAATTTAGAAACTAACACAGTTTCTTTTATGTTGCAGATATTACGGAGAGATAAATGATCTCAGATAAGAATAGTTGTGAAAATATCGCCAGAAATATGGAGGATATTTATAATAGAACATACGAGAATATCTTAGAATTTCTAATATCAATGGATGATGAAGAAGATTTGTCTGTGAAGGTTTAGACTGAGAAATAAGATGTTTGCTAACGATTTCAGCAGGCACAGAATCATTTGGATTCTTTGAAGGCAAACTTATTCTTTGTGATTTGTCCACGGCTTTCTTCATAGTTTCACATAATTCGCTTTTCGGTACTAAATTTTCTATCGAGCGTTCCTAACACTCCTTTCTTTATCATCAAACTTTTGGCCATTAAGATCATCTACAACATGCTGCTTCGTCAGCATTTTCAAAGTTAACTGATCTGGGTCATCGGTTATCAAACCGAGGTAGTTTCAGGAGAATTGTGTTTTTAGAATGATTAATCGCTGATGGTAATATTGTGGAATATAAAAGGTTCCCCAGTAACTGAAGGTATTTCGTATGCCCGAGAGACATATTAAATTAATGTGGCTAATGTGTTATGATCCAAGTCGGGTCATACCCAATAACAAACTTACCGACACTTTATTCGTATTTAATTTTAGCGGTTGGATCGTTGATTAAATACACGACACTTGAACTTTAAAGAAAAGGGTTTCTTAAATAATGTTACTTGATATGTTTATATATAAGTTATGAAATAACTTATATAACAAGGATTTAATTATTTATAGGTTAAATAATTAAGTTATGTCACATTTTATAAAATTGGTTTTATAAAATATACATAACAAATAATATACATGTTTATATAATGTGTTTTATAAAATTAAGTTTTATAAAAAAAACTGATTTTATAAAATCAGTCCTTTTTATATATATATAATGCATATTATATAATAATCCTTGTAAAGGCATTGGGGTTGAAGAAGCATGCTAGAGATTCCCCTTGATGCCCATGCTTTCCCAATTCCTATAACATGCAAACACACATCAAGACATTGATAAACTAAGCAAAAAAAACTGCATAAACTCCTCCATTCTGCTGCTGTAGTGCCGTGGGTTTAAGCAAGGAGAAAAGGATTCTCAAGTTGATTTTGCAAGTCACATTCAAGTGTATTTAAACCCTAACCAAAGCTAGGGTGTTGGTGCACAAGTTTGGGGTATAATCTCTTGAGGTTTCATGCTTTTGGAACTTGCATTCATCATCATTTCTTGAAGAGCTGCTGTCCAGAATTTTGAGTACATAAAAGTGGGTTTCAAGCTAGATTAACAAGAGTGTTGAGGTTACAAAGTCTAGCCAAGGTTAAGGGTGATATTGGAGAAGCATAAGCTTGGTGTTTTCATCTTCAAATTCATCATTCTTGGAAGTAAATAACCTCCTAACTTGGAGAAGGTATAACTTCTAAATTACTATCTTGTAGTTTGTAAGCATATTATTTCACAACTTGATCCATGGGATTTAACTTTAAAATGGTTTAAAGATTAACAAGTTAAAATGTAACTAACTTGCTTCCGCTTTGATATATGTTTTTTAAGAGGTTTTAAGTATCATGAAACTTGTTAAATCCCAACAATGGTATCTAGAGCCGAGGTTGTTGAAATATGCTTCGAGATGGTTATTAAACCCACTATAATTTTGCATTCTATGAACATGCATGAAGTAGAATGTAAAATTTTCGGTTTTGGGTGGTTTGTCTTTTGGCCAAAATCACTTGTGATTCTGCATTCTGTACTGCCGATCACTTGTGATTCTGTACTGCCAATCACTTGTGATTCTGTGTTGCCGATCACTTGTGATTCTGTATTGTCAATCACTTGTGATTCTGTGTTGCCGATCACTTGTGATTCTGTGTTGCAGATCACTTGTGATTCTGTGTTTCCAATCACTTGTGATTCTGTATTGCCTATCACTTGTGTAGTTAATGTTCACAATCTAAGCCTTGACCTTGTGTTTGGTTGCATGCATGGTTGATTGATATTTATTCAATTGGTTTGTAATAATATTTATTCATTTGGCATGTAATAATTCATTTGGTTATGTAATTTATTTTATATTTGGTATGTAAAATAGATTAGGTTGTAATTTCATTTTTAGACAAAATGTATTAGGATATATTTTGTAAAATGATGAAGAATGATGAAGACTTGAAGAACACATGAAGAAGCATTTGGATGCAAGGTTAAGTGGGAGATTTGAAATCTCCTACTTTGTGTAATTACCCCTTATTCGGTGGCATTTGTTTTCGGCTAAACAAATGTCTACCAATATGGCTTGATTGTGAACATATGTTTTTGCATGCGTGGTTGTTTTGTATGATTATGTGGATTGTATGTTTGTATGCAACAAGTTAATCACACAAGTTAACAACAAGCAAAATGGAAATTTAATTGGTTAAATTATACATTAATTAACAACATGCAAAACGACAATTTAATTGGTTAAATTAAAAATGGCTAAAAGGACATTAATAAACGGTTATTAATATCATGATTAGGATCATATATGATTTATAGACATGAAAATGGATTTTCATAAGGACCATACACTAAATGCATGTTAGTGTATGGCAAATGTTTTCTTAAACTAGAATTTATGAAAACTTAAAATCCCTTAACTAAAACAAGGCAAACAAGTTAAACGCCATCCTTTTGTGGAAACACTTAGACATATTAGGAATCTCTTGATGGGATAAAGGTCACCTAACCGTCATGAGTGAACTAATGTGAATAAGGTACACTTCGCATACATGTGGGATAAAGGTCACCTAACCACTTGTATGTTAAGTCTACATGTCTACACAAGTAGGACGACTTGATTTGGGAATCATGAACTTAGGGTCACCGAAGCATGAGGAACAAATAGGCGTTGATGGGATTAATATGCCATGCAAAAGGATTGCATGATCCCATAACTTAGAAGTTGCAAAAGGATTGCAATTGTCATTAAGACTACCTAGCTAAATCAAATGACGGGATAAAGGTCACCTAACCGAAATTTGATTTACCGTTGGATTCTAATATTTAATAAAACAAATTAAAAGGGTATTGTTTATTAAATTTGAAATCAAAACTTAAAAGAACCTTGTTGAATTTTGTAGATGGCCGCTAATAACAACAACAACATGAACAACGCACCACTTAACTTTAACAACCTATCGTTGCGGTCTCTCCTCGAGAAAGACAAACTCAACCATACAAACTTTATGGATTGGTTCCGCAATCTTCGGATTGTCCTCAAACAAGAGGATAAAATGTATGTGCTTGAGGACCCCATTCCCGATCAACCGGATGAGAGTGATGTGGAGGCAATGGCTTCTTACGATAAGTATTGCCACGACTCCCTTCAAGTCTCATGCTTAATGCTTGGGACTATGATACCCGAACTCCAAAAGGATTTCGAGCATCATAGCGCATACGACATGATAACACAATTGAAGGAGATGTTTCTCCAACAAGCACGTGTTGAGCGTTTCGAAACGGTTCGGGCGCTTCATGCTTGTCGTATGGACGACACCCAATCGGTTTCATCTTATGTACTTAAGATGAAAAGCCTTATCGATCGTGCTAACCGTCTTAACCTTAACATATCTAATGAGTTAGCCACCGATCTTATCCTTAACTCCCTATCAAAGAGGTTTGATCAATTTGTAATTAATTACAACATGAATGGGATGGATAAGAGTATAGGTGAGCTTCATGGTATGCTTAGGACGGCGGAAACTAGCATGGGTAAAAGGGCTTTACCCGTGTTAGCAATCGATCAAGGTGGGTCCAAAAGTAAGACCTCTAAGCCAAAGGTGGCTAAGAGAAAAGGACCCGCCCATCAAGGCAAAGGGAAGGGGAAGATGGTTACCCCAACCATCAACAAGGCTAAGAAGCAAAAGGTAGCCGAGAAGGCAAACCCCAAGGAAGACCCATGTTTCGGTTGCCGTGAGATGGGTCATTGGAAACGAAACTGTCCGGTCTATCTTAAGGAGTTGAAGGACAAGAGGGATGCAGGGCAAACCTCAGGTAATATATATATGGTATATATAGAGCTAAGTATTACTTCTTCTAATACATGGGTATTAGACACTGGATGTGGAACTCATATTTGCAATTCTTTGCAGGGGTTCAAAAGAAGTGATCATAAGGCGGGAACATCAAGTCTCTATATGGGCAATGGTGCAAAGGTGCATGTTAAAGCTCAAGGAGATTTTATTTTGAAGCTTCCAAGTGGATTGGAACTTATTTTAGAAAATGTTTTGTATGCTCCGGATTTGTGTAGAAACATTATTTCTATTTCTCGCTTAAAACAATGTGGTTACGTTGTTAATTTTATTGATGATGATATTCATGTTTCTAAAGATAATGTATTCTATTTCAAGGCTTCGCCTTCAAATGGAATTTATGAATTGGTTCATGATGACACATCTTCTAGTAGCTCAATGTACCATACAAGCACCAAGAAACTCAAAAGGGATTTGAGTGATTCCTACTTATGGCATTGTCGCCTTGGTCACATAAACAAGAACCGAATACATACACTTCAAAAGAATGGACTTTTGAAATCAAATGAAATGGATTCGTTTGAAGTATGTGAATCTTGTTTACAAGGCAAGATGACTAAGGCACCTTTCAAAGGGACTTATGAGAGGGCTAAAGATTTATTGGGATTAATACATTCGGATGTATGTGGACCCTTTAAACCCATGACTAGGAAAGGTGAAAGATACTTTGTTACTTTTATTGATGACTTTAGTCGTTTCGGATATGTCTACTTATTAAGACACAAGGACGAAACGTTTGAAGAATTCAAAGAATATCAAAACGAAGTACAAAATCAACTCAATAAGACAATTAAGGTACTACGTACCGATAGAGGAGGTGAATACCTAAGCGAAGCCTTCCAAGATCATCTTAGGAGTTGTGGGATTATCTCACAACTTACTCCACCCGGAACACCCCAACTTAATGGAGTTTCCGAAAGGAGGAACCGAACCCTAATGGATATGGTTCGATCTATGATGGCAAGAAGCTCGTTGCCTCTATCATTTTGGGGTTATTGTCTAAGCTCCGCGGCTCGTATTTTAAATATGGCCCCAACCAAGAAAGTGGAACGAACTCCTCACGAGATGTGGTTTGGTAAACCTCCATCTCTATCATACTTAAAAGTATGGGGATGTGAAGCTTATCCTAAGCGTTACGTCCCTAATAAGTTGAATGCTCGATCCACGAAGTGTATCTTCATAGGATATCCCAAGGATGATATGGGATACTATTTCTATGATCCATCCGAGCAGAATGTATTTATTGCTCGGAAGGCGGAATTCCTTGAAACTAAGTTCCTAATGGAAGGAAATAGTGAAAGGAAGATAGATCTTGAAGAGGTTCAAGATCAAGTAGATGATACACAATTGGTTGACACTAGCACTCAACATGAAAATGTTGATAGTGATCAAATGGATGATCAAAATACACAAGACATTCGTAGATCTGGTAGGATTAGCAATCCTCCTGAGAGATATGGGTTTCTCATAGATGGTTGCTATACGGTTGATTTGGATGAACCAACAAACTTCCAAGATGCTTTATCAAGGATTGATAAAGATAAATGGCAGGAAGCCATGAACGCCGAGATGCAATCCATGTATGAAAACCAAGTGTGGGAACTTGTTGAGCAACCTCCTAGCTCTAAGCTAGTTGATTGCAAATGGCTTTTCAAAATGAAAACCGACATACATGGAAACTTGGATACATATAAAGCTAGACTTGTTGCAAAAGGTTTCACTCAAACTCAAGGGGTTGATTATGATGAAACTTTCTCGCCTGTGGCAATGCTAAAGTCTATTAGGATATTATTTGCCATTGCTGCTCACTACGACTATGAAATATGGCAAATGGATGTCAAAACCGCTTTCCTAAATGGATATCTTATGGAAGATGTCTATATGGTCCAGCCTGAAGGTTTTGTTGATCCAAAATATCCTAAAAGTGTATGCAAGTTAAAGAAGTCAATCTACGGATTGAAACAAGCATCTAGAATGTGGAATCATCGTTTTAATGAGGAAGCCGAGAAATTTGGCTTCATTAAAAATGGTGATGAAGCTTGTGTATATAAGAAAGCTAGTGGGAGCACCATCATGTTCCTTGTACTATATGTGGATGATATATTATTATTTGGGAATGATATTACCACAATGCAAGGAGTCAAAACTTGGCTAAAGAGTTGCTTCTCCATTAAGGATCTTGGAGATGCACAATACATATTGGGGATAGGGATCTATAGGAATAGATCCAAGAGATTGATAGGTTTAAGTCAAAGTACATACATTGATAAAATCTTGAAAAGGTTCAAGATGGAAAACTCTAAGAAAGGTTTGGTACCTATTCAAAAGGGAACCGTTCTCAGTTCATCTCAGTGTCCTGCCACGAAAGATGAACAAGAGAGAATGAAGAAAGTCCCATACGCATCTGCTATTGGGTCTATCATGTATGCGATGATATGTACTAGACCGGATGTGTCATGCGCTCTAAGCTTGACAAGTAGATACCAGAATAACCCAGGAAACAGTCATTGGATTGCTGTTAAAAGTATATTGAAATACCTTAGAAGAACTAAGGATATGTTTCTAATATATGGGTCTGGTGAGGAGGAACTCGCCGTAAAAGGTTACGTGGACGCGAGTTTCCAAACTGATCGAGATGACTCTCGATCACAATCCGGTTATGTCTTCATGTTAAATGGTGGTGCGGTCTCTTGGAAGAGTTCAAAACAGGAGGTTGTTGCGTTATCCACTACGGAGTCGGAGTACATTGCCGCCTCACTGGCAGCTCAGGAAGCTGCATGGATGAAGAAATTCATCGACGACTTAGGAGTGGTCCCTTCCATTCAGGACCCTCTTGAGATCTTTTGTGACAACGAGGGTGCGATTGCTCAAATCAAGGAACCTCGTGCCCATCAAAAGACTCGTCACATTGAGCGGAGATTCAACTACATCAGGGATGAGGTTGAAAAGGGAAAGATATGTATTCACAAAGTTCACACAGATCATAATGTTGCGGATCCACTCACGAAGCTTTTACATGGGCCAAAACATGAGGGACATGTTTGTGCGTTAGGGCTTCGATATTCTAGTGATTGGAATTGATCTACTTTATGTATTGTAATGGAACGAATTAGTTCAAACTCATTAATATAATTATGGTATTAATTTAATTATGAGTCATGTTCCAATTTAGCATATTTCATCCATGAATAATCTATTATTCTAAATTCCGTAGTTGATCACATTTGTGGGAACAAGTGTGAGGTTTAGACTATTATGAACTCGGATTGGTATACATTCATAGGTTGAATGTGGGGCAAGGTAGCAACCAAGGTTCATAGATATTTGTGGGAAACAAATATTGGAAGACCCGCTCTCAAGAATTACTGTATAGAGCCTTTGTGGTTGATCACATGTAATCTTGAGTAAAGGCGAATATCATTGTATCCTCTGACCTGAGATACATATTGGGTTCAGATATTCACCTAGTACTGTGCCTTGATTCTTTTCTTCGCTATTCTGAAACATGGTAGTACATAAGGAAGAACTCAGGTATATTACAAAGTGTATATCTAGGACGTATGTAGTCAAGATGGAATTTGTCCCTCTTATTCGTTGAGAGTCAGATGTCTAAGGCCTGAAAAGTTAAATCTATAAGAGAGTGATCACTCTGTATCTCTTGGATTTAACATGACATCTAGGACGAAAGGAAATAATGGAAAATTCACCTACATATATCTGTTCGAGTAGGGAGCTCGAAAAGGGATGATGTTATTGAATGGCACAAAGTCATAACATATTAGGGGTGATGGACGGTGTGTTAGGCTGTATCCATCACTTGCATTAATTTCTTATGTTTCTCGTGCAAGTGGGAGATTGAAGGTATTTCGTATGCCCGAGAGACATATTAAATTAATGTGGCTAATGTGTTATGATCCAAGTCGGGTCATACCCAATAACAAACTTACCGACACTTTATTCGTATTTAATTTTAGCGGTTGGATCGTTGATTAAATACACGACACTTGAACTTTAAAGAAAAGGGTTTCTTAAATAATGTTACTTGATATGTTTATATATAAGTTATGAAATAACTTATATAACAAGGATTTAATTATTTATAGGTTAAATAATTAAGTTATGTCACATTTTATAAAATTGGTTTTATAAAATATACATAACAAATAATATACATGTTTATATAATGTGTTTTATAAAATTAAGTTTTATAAAAAAAACTGATTTTATAAAATCAGTCCTTTTTATATATATATAATGCATATTATATAATAATCCTTGTAAAGGCATTGGGGTTGAAGAAGCATGCTAGAGATTCCCCTTGATGCCCATGCTTTCCCAATTCCTATAACATGCAAACACACATCAAGACATTGATAAACTAAGCAAAAAAAACTGCATAAACTCCTCCATTCTGCTGCTGTAGTGCCGTGGGTTTAAGCAAGGAGAAAAGGATTCTCAAGTTGATTTTGCAAGTCACATTCAAGTGTAATTAAACCCTAACCAAAGCTAGGGTGTTGGTGCACAAGTTTGGGGTATAATCTCTTGAGGTTTCATGCTTTTGGAACTTGCATTCATCATCATTTCTTGAAGAGCTGCTGTCCAGAATTTTGAGTACATAAAAGTGGGTTTCAAGCTAGATTAACAAGAGTGTTGAGGTTACAAAGTCTAGCCAAGGTTAAGGGTGATATTGGAGAAGCATAAGCTTGGTGTTTTCATCTTCAAATTCATCATTCTTGGAAGTAAATAACCTCCTAACTTGGAGAAGGTATAACTTCTAAATTACTATCTTGTAGTTTGTAAGCATATTATTTCACAACTTGATCCATGGGATTTAACTTTAAAATGGTTTAAAGATTAACAAGTTAAAATGTAACTAACTTGCTTCCGCTTTGATATATGTTTTTTAAGAGGTTTTAAGTATCATGAAACTTGTTAAATCCCAACAGTAACAATAAAGAGTACGCATATATATCGCGGTTATAATAAAGTTGTTTCGGATGAAAAGTCGGAGTTAACTTGCTGGAGCTGTGACAAAATTAGCTACTTTGGAAAGGGATTGCAAAACGATCTTCGGTAATAACAATGTCAAAGGAACTAGAACAGATACGTGTCAAACGTTTACTCAGTTTCCGAGGGTTTTTCAGGTGCATAACTATATGCATCAATCTTTTCTTCCGTAGATGAAGTGCGGTTGGTTTATCCTTCGATTGAGGTATTTTTAAGAATCATGATAGATTTGAACGCTGATTGTAATCGTCGAGATACAATGAGGTTTAAGATGAAATCAAGTGGCAATCTTGAAGAAATGTTTAGTTTCATATGTTATAATCAATATTTTAATTCATTTTAATTGTCCAACGTCATTAGTCCACAGTCGATAGTCCACAGTAACAGTCCAATAGTTCATATATAGTTTAATATATAATATACGAATTAATTAATACGTGTCGTGACCCGTATACGTCTCAGACTCGATCACAACTCAAACTATATATATTATTGTAGAATCAACCTCAACCCTGTATAGAGAACTCGATCATTACTGCATATAGAGTGTCTATGGTGATTCCAAATAATATATATAGATGCATCGATATAATATGTCAAAAAATTGTATACGTGTCTCGATATTTAAAGTGCGTAAAATAATTACAGAAATTAAATGACGATAAATAAAAGTGCGATAATTAAATTGCGATAAATAAACTACGATAAATAAAATGTAATCAGTTAGCTAGGAACAGTTAGCTGGAACAGTTAGCGTGGATTCTTAACAAAATTTTTCATAGTTAATTTGTTTGTTTCTAACAGATTTTATTTTGTCATATGTTTTCTTCATATGCCACTTGTTGGATTCTGGGAAGTCAAAATCCAAATATGAAATTGAATGAAAATGGTTATTCTGCGGTGAACGGATACATATATCGGTGGCTGTAAGTAGGATAGTAAATGACTATTGAATCAGCTTCGACGAATGTACAATGTAACTTATTAAGATGAAATCTAATTATTCCTCGGGTATTACCTACCCGTTAAAAAAAAAATTTCACCATTAATATTTTGTACAAAAGAACTTTTAATTACAATCTTTATGAAAACATATATACATATATATTTTCTTCAGATGAAATCATGAATTTAATGAGTTAATATGATATTAATCTCATTTGCTTTTCGGTTTGAGCTAGAATAAGAAATCTCTAAAACTCTTTGAAACCACATATTCTTCGCAGAATATTTATGAAGTTATGGATCAATACTTCATCGTTCATTATTGTTGGTACTCCTTGGTATCTATGGTGCGTATGATGTTGATGTTTGTGGGACAGATTATGATGTCGAGACGTGTGATGCGGATGTTGTTTGTTAGTGGTGATGATGGTATTGTTGATGTTATTGATGGTGGTGCTGATTATGCTGCTGGTGCTGCTGCTGGTGTTTGCAACCTTCGCACCATGTTCTCCAAAGCCGTCACGCGAGCGCGAAGTTCGTTAACTTCTGCTAGTACACCGGGATGATTGGCGGTTGGAGCGAGCGAATGAACAAGATTTGTAATATGGGATAGTATATAATCGTGACGAGATACTCTAGAAATGAGAGAGAAAATGGTGTTTCGAATAGGTTCGCCGGTAAGTGCTTCAGGTTCATCGCCAAGAGGGCAATTTGGTGGATGGAATGGATCACCTTCTTCTTGTCTCCAGTGATTTAGTATATTACGAATCCATCCCCAATTCATCCAGAATAGATGATGGGAAATTGGTTGATCCATTCTGGTGACGCTGCTTTCGGAGCTCGAATGGAAATCCATATCGGCATAACTGTCGGAATCTGAAGAATTCGAACTAGATGCGGAATCCATCTTGTATAATGGGAAAAATGAATTTTTGGTATGGAATAGATTATAGGAGTTAGATTTGGTACTCTTCAATACATAATTTACATATGTATATATAATACCAAAATCCCATAAATTACGGAGAATTTTTGAAAAGATATCAGTCAAAGTTCGCAATAACAGATATGCTAAGATAATAATTCGTCTATACACTATCAATGCAGTAAATGTAGTAAAACGTGTCTAGACTTATGAATGATAAGCAGGTAATTTCCTAAGGATGATAAGCAGATGATTTCCGACTAGAAATGATAAGCAAAACTTTTGACATGTAGACACGGTCGAAGTCCAGACTCATTAATGCATCCTAACAACTACTAGTTAGACACACTAATGCAAGACCTGGTTCACTACGACCACCGCTCTGATACCAACTGAAAGGACCCGTTCATATACATTATAAATGATTCACAATAGTTGATTACATCGCGAGGTATTTGACCTCTATATGATACATTTTACAAACATTGCATTCATTTTTAAATGACAAACTTTCTTTACAACGAAAGTTGACGGCATGCACACCATTTCATAATACATCCAACTATAATTGGCTTAATAATAATCTTGATGAACTCAATGACTCGAATGCAACGTCTTTCAATATATGCCATGAATGACTCCAAGTAATATATACTTAAAATGAGCTAATGCACAGCGAAAGATTTCTTTAATACCTGAGAATAAACATGCTTTAAAGTGTCAACCAAAAGGTTGGTGAGTTCATAGGTTTATCATAACAATCATTTCAATATATTAATAGACCACAAGATTTCCGTTTATAAATATATGTACACTCGCAAGTGTATAAAAGTATTCTATAAGTTGTAGGCACCCAGTAACAAGCCTTAACGTTCATGTTTTACCCTCTGAAGTACACCAGATCAGGTGTGTTTAAAATAACCTCGAAGTACTAAAGCATCCCATAGTCAGGATGGGGTTTGTCAGGCCCAATAGATCTATCTTTAGGATTCGCGCCTACCGTACATAGACAAGTAGTTTAATGTTACCAAGCTAAGGGTATATTTCTGGTTTAAACCCACGTAGAATTAGTTTTAGTACTTGTGTCTATTTCGTAAAACATTTATAAAAACAGCGCATGTATTCTCAGTCCCAAAAATATATATAAAAGGGAGCAAATGAAACTCACATTTTGCCTTGAAGGTATTTAATTCGACTTGGTCTCTGATAGATATCACGAACCTAACCATATATATAATATATCAACATATTTTCTTTTTAAGTAATCGTTACATATATATATACTTTTAATACTTTTAATATTTTCTTAGTCCGTAGTTAGCAGTCCGATGTTAGTGGTGTAGTGACCCGAACTTTTTCATGTTTATATATATTAATTGAGATTGATATTTACATGATTAAATGTTTCCAACATGTTAAGCAATCAAACTTGTTAAGACTTGATTAATTGAAATATGTTTCATATAGACAATTGACCACCCAAGTTGACCGGTGATTCACGAACGTTAAAACTTGTAAAAACTATATGATGACATATATATGGATATATATATATTTAACATGATACTATGATAAGTAAACATATCATTAAGTATATTAACAATGAACTACATATGTAAAAACAAGACTACTAACTTAATGATTTTTAAACGAGACATATATGTAACGATTATCGTTGTAAAGACATTTAATGTATATATATCATATTAAGAGATATTCATACATGATAATATCATGATAATATAATAATTTAAAATCTCATTTGATATTATAAACATTGGGTTAACAACATTTAACAAGACCGTTAACCTAAAGGTTTAAAAACAACACTTACATGTAACGACTAACGATGACTTAACGACTCAGTTAAAATGTATATACATGTAGTGTTTTAATATGTATTTATACACTTTTTAAAGACTTCAATACTCTTATCAAAATACTTCTACTTAACAAAAATGCTTACAATTACATCCTCGTTCAATTTCATCAACAATTCTACTCGTATGCACCCGTATTCGTACTCGTACAATACACAGCTTTTAGATGTATGTACTATTGGTATATACACTCCAATGATCAGCTCTTAGCAGCCCATGTGAGTCACCTAACACATGTGGGAACCATCATTTGGCAACTAGCATGAAATATCTCATAAAATTACAAAAATATGAGTAATCATTCATGACTTATTTACATGAAAACAAAATTACATATCCTTTATATCTAATCCATACACCAACGACCAAAAACACCTACAAACACTTTCATTCTTCAATTTTCTTCATCTAATTGATCTCTCTCAAGTTCTATCTTCAAGTTCTAAGTGTTCTTCATAAATTCCAAAAGTTCTAGTTTCATAAAATCAAGAATACTTTCAAGTTTGCTAGCTCACTTCCAATCTTGTAAGGTGATCATCCAACCTCAAGAAATCTTTGTTTCTTACAGTAGGTTATCATTCTAATACAAGGTAATAATCATATTCAAACTTTGGTTCAATTTCTATAACTATAACAATCTTATTTCAAGTGATGATCTTACTTGAACTTGTTTTCGTGTCATGATTTTGCTTCAAGAACTTTGAGCCATCCAAGGATCCATTGAAGCTAGATCCATTTTTCTCTTTTCCAGTAGGTTCATCCAAGGAACTTAAGGTAGTAATGATGTTCATAACATCATTCGATTCATACATATAAAGCTATCTTATTCGAAGGTTTAAACTTGTAATCACTAGAACATAGTTTAGTTAATTCTAAACTTGTTCGCAAACAAAAGTTAATCCTTCTAACTTGACTTTTAAAATCAACTAAACACATGTTCTATATCTATATGATATGCTAACTTAATGATTTAAAACCTGGAAACACGAAAAACACCGTAAAACCGGATTTACGCCGTCTTAGTAACACCGCGGGCTGTTTTGGGTTAGTTAATTAAAAACTATGATAAACTTTGATTTAAAAGTTGTTATTCTGAGAAAATGATTTTTATTATGAACATGAAACTATATCCAAAAATTATGGTTAAACTCAAAGTGGAAGTATGTTTTCTAAAATGGTCATCTAGACGTCGTTCTTTCGACTGAAATGACTACCTTTACAAAAACGACTTGTAACTTATTTTTCCGACTAGAAACCTATACTTTTTTTTAGATTCATAAAATAGAGTTCAATATGAAACCATAGCAATTTGATTCACTCAAAACGGATTTAAAATGAAGAAGTTATGGGTAAAACAAGATTGGATAATTTTTCTCATTTTAGCTACGTGAAAATTGGTAACAAATCTATTCCAACCATAACTTAATCAACTTGTATTATATATTATGTAATCTTGAGATACCATAGACACGTATACAATGTTTCGACCTATCATGTCGACACATCTGTATATATTTCGGAACAACCATAGACACTCTATATGTGAATGTTGGAGTTAGCTATACAGGGTTGAGGTTGATTCCAAAATATATATAGTTTGAGTTGTGATCAATACTGAGATACGTATACACTGGGTCATGGATTGATTCAAGATAATATTTATCGATTTATTTCTGTACATCTAACTGTGGACAACTAGTTGTAGGTTACTAACGAGGACAGCTGACTTAATAAACTTAAAACATCAAAATATATTAAAAGTGTTGTAAATATATTTTGAACATACTTTGATATATATGTATATATTGTTATAGGTTCGTGAATCAACCAGTGGCCAAGTCTTACTTCCCGACGAAGTAAAAATCTGTGAAAGTGAGTTATAGTCCCACTTTTAAAATCTAATATTTTTGGGATGAGAATACATGCAGGTTTTATAAATGATTTACAAAATAGACACAAGTACGTGAAACTACATTCTATGGTTGAATTATCAAAATCGAATATGCCCCTTTTTATTAAGTCTGGTAATCTAAGAATTAGGGAACAGACACCCTAATTGACGCGAATCCTAAAGATAGATCTATCGGGCCCAACAAGCCCCATCCAAAGTGCCGGATGCTTTAGTACTTCGAAATTTATATCATATCCGAAGGGTGTCCCGGAATGATGGGGATATTCTTATATATGCATCTTGTTATTGTCGGTTACCAGGTGTTCACCATATGAATGATTTTTATCTAACTGTATGGGATGTGTATTGAAATATGAAATCTTGTGGTCTATTGTTACGATTTGATATATAGGTTAAACCTATAACTCACCAACATTTTTGTTGACGTTTTAAGCATGTTTATTCTCAGGTGATTATTAAGAGCTTCCGCTGTCGCAAACTTAAATAAGGACAAGATTTGGAGTCCATGCTTGTATGATATTGTGTAAAAACTGCATTCAAGAAACTTATTTTGTTGTAACATATTTGTATTGTAAACCATTATGTAATGGTCGTGTGTAAACAGGATATTTTAGATTATCATTATTTGATAATCTACGTAAAGCTTTTTAAACCTTTATTGATGAAATAAAGGTTATGGTTTGTTTAAAAATGAATGCAGTCTTTGAAAAACGTCTCATATAGAGGTCAAAACCTCGCAACGAAATCAATTAATATGGAACGTTTTTAATCAATAAGAACGGGACATTTCAGTTGGTATCCGAGCGTTGGTCTTAGAGAACCAGAAAATTTGCATTAGTGTGTCTTATCGAGTTTGTTAGGATGCATTAGTGAGTCTGGA
Source organism: Rutidosis leptorrhynchoides (assembly GCF_046630445.1). Taxonomy (NCBI): domain Eukaryota; kingdom Viridiplantae; phylum Streptophyta; class Magnoliopsida; order Asterales; family Asteraceae; genus Rutidosis; species Rutidosis leptorrhynchoides. The sequence goes on along the minus strand of NC_092341.1, from coordinate 161,141,070 downwards.
CTTCGACCGTGTTTTCTTTAAAAATGATTGCTTAACATTTTTGTTGGAAACTATATATTTTTAACATATGAATATTATGTGATATATTAATCTCTTAACGTATTTGATATTATGTGATAGATGTCTACCTCTAGAACAAGTCCCATTGACTCACCTAATAATAATGAAGAGTCAAATGTAAATTGGAATGATTTGTGGACTGATTCACAAGTTCCCGAAGAGGAACCGGAAGAAGAGTCGGAACCGGAAGAAGAATCGGAACCGGAAGAAGAATCGGAACCGGATGAAGAAATAGAACCGGTGGGGGAAATAATAAAACGGTTAAGTAAAAGAAAATCCTCAACCAACCGACCAAAGTTAATCATGGTCAATGGTGTTTCCGCCAAGGAAGCAAAATATTGGGAGGATTACCAATTCTCCGATGAATCGGATTCCGACGAGAATTCCGATGATGTTATAGAAATTACCCCAACTGAATTTAAAAAGGCAAAAGAAAATAATAAGGGAAAGGGCATAAAAATAGAGAAATCTAATTCCAACCCCGATGAACTTTATATGTATCGTCAACCCCCGAAGTCCTTAAGTTGTAACAATGACCCGGGAACCTCTAAACCACCAGGTTTTTCTAAACCAATGTGGACAATTACGGCTCGTATTAGGGGAACATTATATATCCCTAGAAACTTGGCAAAACGAACCAAAACCGAAGAAGAAGAAACGAGCGAGTCGAAATAAGATAGTTGTATTCGTGGGGTGTAATATATGTAATATAGTGTTCTTATGCTTTATGATATATGTAAAAATTGCTTGTATTAATAAGTATTTTTTTATGAATCTAACTCTTGTCTATTTTACAGTTTAAAAACACAAAATGGATAGACAACCCAATATTTTAAGAGACCTACCCGGAGACATGATTGATGAAATCTTGTCTAGAGTCGGCCAGAATTCTTCGGCACAACTATTTAAGGCGAGATCAGTTTGTAAGACATTCGAAGAACGTTCCAAGAATGTCTTGGTTTATAAGAGACTTTCGTTTGAAAGATGGGGGATATCACATTGGGAAACCCATAAGTTACGATGTGTTTACTTTGACGCATATATTGCGGGGAACCCAAATGCTATTTTACGCAACGGGTTAAGAAATTATTTTGACTCAATATATCCGAATATTGGACTTCGTGATTTAGAAAAAGCGGCTAACATGCAACATAAAGAAGCATGTTATGCTTACGGATTAGTAATGTTCGCTTCTCACCAAAGTGAGAACAAGAACATCGGGCTACAACTATTAAACAAAACGTTTCCACAAGTGACGGAGTCGGTAATTGGGGTAAGAAATGAGGTTTTTAGATTATTACGGGACTGTTGGACATTACGTAACCCTCGTCCCTTTGATGACGTTACAACACGCTGTCTTATCAACGGCCATAACGGTTATGTTGCACAAGACCAAGGATGGGAAGTAGTCCTAGTAAAACCAGAATGCATGACTTGTTTCTGGACGTATGAATTACGTGTCTTTATTGCCTTTGATGAACGACTTGTGTACTAGCTAGAATTGTCTTCACAACTATCTTGTATCAAAGTTATTGTGTGCTATATTTCATGCTTTATGTAAAATAAGCGGTATTGTAAGTTTGTAAAATATTGTATAAAAGTTTGAACGCGAAATATTATTATAATCAGTTTTTCATATAGAATTGTAGTAGTTGAATTGTATATTAGCTACTAAGTATGAACTTAACGGGTAGGTACTACCCGAATTTAAACTTATAAAACGCTAATATGAAGAAAAAGCTTTTATAAATGAGTTCATATTATGCTACGAAATACTATTAACTACTCTTAATATTCTGTATGATTAACTTGTTCCATTTAACTATTTTGAAGGAAATGGCACCGACTACTCGACACACCGTGAATATGAATGAAGAGGAATTCCGTACTTTTCTAGCTTCAAACATAGCCGCAGTACAGGCTGCGCTACATACCAACAATAACCTTGGATCTAGCAGTACAGGAAATCGTGTAGGATGCACCTACAAAGAATTCACTGCCTGCAAACCTTTGGAATTTGATGGAACCGAAGGACCGATCGGATTGAAACGGTGGACCGAGAAGGTTGAATCGGTGTTTGCCATAAGTAAGTGTACTGAAGAGGACAAAGTGAAGTACGCTACGCATACCTTCACAGGTTCTGCGTTAACATGGTGGAATTCCTATCTAGAGCAAGTGGGACAAGATGATGCGTACGCACTACCGTGGTCAGCATTCAAGCACTTGATGAACGAGAAGTACCGTCCCAGAACCGAGGTCAATAAGCTCAAGACAGAACTTAGAGGGTTACGAACCCAAGGATTTGATATTACCACGTACGAAAGACGATTCACAGAATTGTGCCTATTGTGTCCGGGAGCATTCGAAGATGAGGAAGAGAAGATCGACGCGTTTGTGAAAGGATTACCGGAAAGAATCCAAGAAGATATAAGTTCACACGAGCCCGCCTCCATACAACAGGCATGTAGAATGGCTCACAAACTAGTGAACCAGATTGAAGAAAGAATTAAAGAACAGACTGCTGAAGAGGCCAATGTGAAGCAAGTCAAAAGAAAGTGGGAGGAAAACGGTGATAAGAATCACCAATACAACAACAACAGCAATTACAACAATAATCGCAACAATTATCCCAACAATCGCAACATCAATCGCAACTACAACAAACGGCACAACAACAACAACAACAACAACAACAACAACAACAGCAACTACAACAATCATCCCAACAACAATAATAACCGCAACAACAACAACAATCAGAAGCAACTATGCCAAAGGTGTGAAAAGAATCACTCGGGGTTCTGCACCAAATTTTGCAACAAGTGTAAAAGAAATGGTCATAGCGCGGCGAAGTGTGAGGTCTACGGACCAGGGGTTAATAGAACGAAAGGAACAAATGGTGTCGGAACGAGTAATGGCGGAGCAAGTAGTGTCGGAGCAAGTTATGCCAACGTAGTTTGTTATAAATGTGGAAAACCAGGCCACATTATTAGAAATTGCCCGAACCAGGAGAACACGAATGGACAAGGCCGTGGAAGAGTTTTCAATATTAATGTGGTAGAGGCACAGGAAGACCCGGAGCTTGTTACGGGTATGTTTCTTATTGACAATAAATCTGCTTACGTTTTATTTGATTCGGGTGCGGATAGAAGCTATATGAGTAGAGATTTTTGTGCTAAATTAAGTTGTCCATTGACGCCTTTGGATAGTAAATTTTTACTCGAATTAGCAAATGGTAAATTAATTTCAGCAGATAATATATGTCGGAATCGAGAAATTAAACTGGTTAGCAAAACATTTAAGATTGATTTGATACCAGTAGAGTTAGGGAGTTTTGATGTGATAATCGGTATGGACTGGTTGAAAGAAGTGAAAGCAGAGATCGTTTGTTACAAAAATGCAATTCGCATTATACGAGAAAAAGGAAAACCCTTAATGGTGTACGGAGAAAAGGGCAACACGAAGCTACATCTTATTAGTAATTTGAAGGCACAAAAACTAATAAGAAAAGGTTGCTATGCTGTTCTAGCACACGTCGAGAAAGTACAAACTGAAGAAAAGAGCATCAATGATGTTCCCATTGCAAAAGAATTTCCCGATGTATTTCCGAAAGAATTACCGGGATTACCCCCACATCGATCCGTTGAATTTCAAATAGATCTTGTACCAGGAGCTGCACCAATAGCTCGTGCTCCTTACAGACTCGCACCCAGCGAGATGAAAGAACTGCAAAGCCAATTACAAGAACTTTTAGAGCGTGGTTTCATTCGACCAAGCACATCACCGTGGGGAGCTCCTGTTTTGTTTGTCAAGAAGAAAGATGGTACATTCAGGTTGTGTATCGACTACCGAGAGTTGAACAAACTTACCATCAAGAACCGCTACCCACTACCGAGAATCGACGACTTATTTGATCAACTACAAGGCTCGTCTGTTTATTCAAAGATTGACTTACGTTCCGGGTATCATCAAATGCGGGTGAAAGAAGATGATATTCCAAAGACTGCTTTCAGAACACGTTACGGTCATTACGAGTTTATGGTCATGCCGTTTGGTTTAACTAATGCACCAGCTGTGTTCATGGACCTTATGAACCGAGTGTGTGGACCATACCTTGACAAGTTTGTCATTGTTTTCATTGATGACATACTTATTTACTCAAAGAATGACCAAGAACACGGTGAACATTTGAGAAAGGTGTTAGAAGTATTGAGGAAGGAAGAATTGTACGCTAAGTTTTCAAAGTGTGCATTTTGGTTGGAAGAAGTTCAATTCCTCGGTCACATAGTGAACAAAGAAGGTATTAAGGTGGATCCGGCAAAGATAGAAACTGTTGAAAAGTGGGAAACCCCGAAAACTCCGAAACACATACGCCAGTTTTTAGGACTAGCTGGTTACTACAGAAGGTTCATCCAAGACTTTTCCAGAATAGCAAAACCCTTGACTGCATTAACGCATAAAGGGAAGAAATTTGAATGGAATGATGAACAAGAGAAAGCGTTTCAGTTATTGAAGAAAAAGCTAACTACGGCACCTATATTGTCATTGCCTGAAGGGAATGATGATTTTGTGATTTATTGTGATGCATCAAAGCAAGGTCTCGGTTGTGTATTAATGCAACGAACGAAGGTGATTGCTTATGCGTCTAGACAATTGAAGATTCACGAACAAAATTATACGACGCATGATTTGGAATTAGGCGCGGTTGTTTTTGCATTAAAGACTTGGAGGCACTACTTATTGAAAGGACCCGTTCATATACATTATAAACGATTCACAATAGTTGATTACATTGCGAGGTATTTGACCTCTATATGATACATTTTACAAACATTGCATTCGTTTTTAAAAGACAATCTTTCTTTACATCGAAAATTGACAGGCATGCATACCATTTCATAATATCCACTATCCAACTATAAATTGATTTAATAATAATCTTTGATGAACTCAATGACTCGAATGCAACGTTCTTCGAAATATGCTATGAAAGACTCCAAGTAATATCTTTAAAATGAGCAAATGCACAGCGGAAGAATTCTTTAATACCTGAGAATAAACATGCTTTAAAGTGTCAACCAAAAGGTTGGTGAGTTCATTAGTTTATCATAATCCATCATTTCCGTAATAGTAATAGACCACAAGATTCCAGTTTCTATAAATATCCGTACACTCGCAAGTGTATAAAAGTATTCTATAAGTTGTAGGCACCCGGTAACAAGCTTTAACGTTCATGTTTTACCCTCTGAAGTACACCAGATCAGGTGTGTTTAAAATAACCTCGAAGTACTAAAGCATCCCATAGTCAGGATGAGGTTTGTCAGACCCAATAGATCTATCTTTAGGATTCGCGCCTACCGTACATAGACAAGTAGTTTAATGTTACCAAGCTAAGGGTATATTTCTGGTTTAAACCCACATAGAATTAGTTTTAGTACTTGTGCCAATTTCGTAAAACATTTATAAATCAGCGCATGTATTCTCAGCCCAAAAATATATATAAAAAGGGAGCAAATGAAACTCACAATACTGTATTTCGTAGCAATTATGTATATGACGGCACTGAACAAGTGCAGTGTTTGTCTCAGATTCACGAACCTATATTAAGTATATATATTTATATGTTGGTCAATATCTGTCTAACAATTTAGGTCAAGTCGTAGTGTATCACAATCCTAATGCTCGAGACCGACATGCAAGAGTCAACAAAAGTCAACTTGACCCAAAATGACTTCCAAAATCTATACATGTTTATTATATAACTTATATATAGTAGTTTTATATATTTAAATATATTTATCAGATCTTATTATACTAAATAATACAAGTCATTTATTAATAAATAAAAATTTATATTAAAATTCATATATGATAAAAATATACTTTTATATATCTCAAATAATAAAATTTATAAAATTCACTTAATATCATAAAAATATAGTGGTATGTATTATTAATGTAATTACATTACGTGTGGTAAAAATATCTTTGTACGCATATTTATTTGATAAAATAATATTGATAATAATAATAATGATAAAAATAATAAAATGATAGTTTCAATAAAAATATTAATTTTTAGTAATAAAGATAATTTTAGTAATAACATCAACTGATAACAGCTATAATAATTGTTTTAATAATAATATTAAAATTAATGATAATTCAGTTGACCATATCTTTTAATCCGTTCATCGAAACCACACGATTTCTAAATGAAAAGTTATTAATTTTTTCTTCAGATTTTCAACGACATGCATATCATATAACTTATCTCAGTAGCATATGTATCAAATTCGTGATTTATCATAAACTATTTAACGACGAAACTAAGCATACAAACATGCATAATCATATATACTCGAGCACTAGTCAGGGATACACTATTAATATATAAAAGATAAGATATGAATGCTCACGTATCAATATTGTGATTCAATATTGCAGGAAAGTACGTAGACGCAACGAAAATGATAAATGTTAGGTTGACCTCACGAGCAATACCCTCGATCAATACCCATAACCTTCATAGCTATAACCCATAATTTCCTTAGCTCTATTCCATTTGAAAACTTATTTTGAAATCGTCTGAATATAACTCCGTCGTAGTATTTTATGTATACTAATAATATCTTGAAATAATACTAAGTAAATATATATATATGTAATTCGATTGAGAGAGTTTAGAGAAATATATTTTCAAGTTTATATGAAATAATGAAACCTATTGAATTCTATTTATAATAGATTTTTGAATTATTAAAGTGAATTATTAAAGTGAATTATTAAAGTATGAATTATTAAAGTGAATTATTAAAGTATGAATTATTAAAGTGAATTATTAAAGTATGAATTATTAAAGTGAATTATTAAAGTATGAATTATTAAAGTGAATTATTAAAGTATGAATTATTAAAGTAAATAATTAAAGTATGAATTATTAAAGTTAAAGTAAAGTAAAAGTAAAGTAAAGGTAAAGTTAAAGTATAGTAAAAGTATAAAACTATGTACGTATAATACGCGTATAAAAATATATATAATATTAATTTAAATCGTTATATATATATATATATATATATATATATATATATATATATATATATATATATATATATATATATATATATATATTTAATAAAATAAAATATAAATATCGTTATCTTTATCATACTGGTTAAGTAATGAGTTGTCAAAAAAAAAATAGATTTCTTAAATCACAGTGGACCTCATAACATAGGCCCGTAATCATATCATAATGTATCTGATAATTCAATCATTTGATATTATCTCTTAATTCTGTCGATAAATATATCGAAACAAATATGTTTATGTAAAGTATCATATATCTAATACTTTGTTAATGTTTTCAGTTAATATTATATATTATATATACATATCTATATACACATAATTGTTCGTGAATCGTCGAACACGGTCAAAGGGTAATTGATTACATGAATGTAGTTCCAAACTTTTTGAGATTCAACATTACAAATTCTGCTTATCGTGTCAGAAACATATAAAAGTTAAGTTTAAATTTGGCCGGAAATTTCCGGGTCGTCACAGTACCTACCCGTTAAAGAAATTTCGTCCCGAAATTTGATCGAGGTCGTCATGGCTAACTATAAAAATGTTTTCATGACGAATATGAGTTGATAAATAGAGTTTTATCATCATTGAGTAATATAGATAAAACAATTTGATTACGCGAAGAGTATAAGTGAAGCTATCGCAAGAGAGTGAAATGAGTAAACGTATATTCGTTTTAACCGATGACGTAGTTATGATTGATTTCCGGAATTCATGGGATTTAAAGAAAATCTTTGCAATAAGATTTGGTTCTTCGGCGATTAAGGAAATCAGGATCTTCTTTGATTAAATGCGATAATCTGTCTCGATTTCTCTGTCTGATATTTTACTATAATTCCACCCCCTTCGTTTCTTTATTTCCACAGCTCACACCTTCTAGTCTTTCTCCCCAATTCATACTTTAAAGCATTCGTTAATATGCTTCATCCAGTATTGATTCTTGATATACTTTTAACTTTCATATCTGTCATTCTTCTTTTTCATCTACCACCGGAGGAAGTTATTTTCTTCTACCATTACCTTGGGGTTATTGTGTTTTTCATTCTCCCGTGTCTTTATATTGCTATACGCATTTATATACACGGTTTGTAATTTCGAGGTTGTTATCGGGCTTTATATTCTCCATTATATTTCGGAGCTTCATGCTTTCGTTTTCTCTTCCCGATCTTAAGTCAAGCGGATAATAGTCCAGAATTTGTAGATATGAATTTTTGGATGAACATAGTTAATGTTCCAAGAAGAAAATCGTAATGGCACGATCTTGATTTGGTAAATTACCAGAATATCCGAAAACATAGAGCTATCAAGATGATATGTTCTTAATATGTTTGAAAATTGGGTAGAATGTAAGAGTCGTGTAAACAGTACATGATGACGGTATGTTCTGTGAATCATCACGTTCCATTAGAAACTCAGCATGACTTACTGTAATATAATCACGTTGATCAAGTGTCATTATATTATACTAACTCATGCTTCAGTTCCCAACACTACTTCAAAAACATTCCTATTTTAAATTCAATTTTTTTTTAAATTTAGAAACTAACACAGTTTCTTTTTATGTTGTAACGCAGATATTGCGAAGAGATAAAAGATATCGGATAAGAATAGTTGTGAAAATATCTTCAGGAATATCGAAGATATTATAATAAAAGATACGATAATATGGATGATGAAGAAGATTTGTCTGTGAAGGTTTAGAATAAGAAGTAAGGTGTTTGCTAACGATTTCAGTACACACTGAATCATTTGGATCCTTTGAAGGCAGGTTTAGTCTTTGTGATTTGTCCACAGCCTCCTTCATGGTCTGCTCAATCCATTTTTCAGTTTCAAACCTTCTCTTTTTCTCAGCTTTACCACCATACTATTCTTTATCATCAAACTTTTGACTGTTAAAGTCGTTTACAGTTTTTGCTGCTTCATCCGCATTTTTCCAATTTCGGAGAACTAGTTCATAGTTTGGGATATTTTTCAGAAAATTCACATTCAAAGTATGTAAGTCTAGGAGATAGACGTTATATGTATAACTTTTGAAGTAAAATTATCGCGAAATTCAAAATACTGATTGCTAATTCCCAGTAGTTGGTGTGACAATTATTGTTACAGGATGTAGGTGAGTACATGATGGGGTTTTAATGAATAAGTATAGTGGCTTTTCGGAGAGGCTTAAGTCGAAGGTTAATGAAGTTGTTGATAAGTTTACTGCTAATGTGGCGAGATATGAAAGGTTCCCCGGTAACAATGATGAAGGGGTAATTGTTATAATAAGGTTTATTCGTATAAACAAATGAAGGTGATTTGCTGGAGCTGTGACAAAACTGTCTATTTTGGAAAGAGATTGAAAAATTATATTTGGTAATAAATATCAAAGGATCTGACACGGATACGTGTTAAACTATAACTTTGGTTTCGAGAGCTTTTCAGATGCATGACAGTGGGTAACATGTGGTTGGATCATCATCTCGATTGCTCATCATTCGAAGTGTCTTCAGAAACTTTCGAAGGGTTTGAACACAGACTGTAATCGTTAACATACATTTGATGTTCTAACACAGTTTTGAAGTCAAAATATAGCTTGTGAAAGAAGTAAGGATCTAAGAGTGATGATTTTGGTCGTATCTCGAGTTGAATTTTGAGATTTCAAAATCAGAATATGTAATTAAATTTTGAATGAGTATGGTTGTTTTGATTTCTATAAAAGAATGTATATTGTTGTGAAAGTAGGGAGTATAATGGATAATTTGCTGAATCAGATTCGAAGAATGTAATATATTATTTGTGAATTTATATATCTCTCGGGTATTACCTACCCGTTAAAAAAAAAATTTCACAATTAATATTTTGTACAAAAGAATTTTATTACAGTCTTTATGAAAATATATATATGTATATTTTCTTCAGATGTAACATAGATTTAATGAGTTAATGTTAAATTAAACTCATTTGATTTACGGTTGATACTAGAATTTAATAATCCCTAAAGGCTTTAAAAAGTACATAACTTTTATGCAGTATTTCTTTAATGACATTGAAATTATGAATCAATACTTCGTTATTTGTTGATGTATGATGTTCGGTTCGTGGAATTCTTGTGAATTTCGCAAAACGAATGATGTTATCTGAAAAGTTTCGGGTACATCGATGAAGAAAGTGTAAAATCAAATATATATACTTGATTTATTATGAATTGGAATTTGTTGAATTGCGACAGAGATTGTAGTTAACGCTGGTTAAGTTGCGGTCGAAGGACGTACATTATTGCATATTTGTAATATGAATTAACCGAGTAGTTAAGATTCACACACAATAGTTTAGCACGGAAAGATTTATTTCAAAATATATATATATATATATATATATATATATATATATATATATATATATACATATAATTTCTTGAGAGGGAATGAGTTAATTCTTCATAACTCGTTGATATAATATACACGTTATTGATTCGTAATGATGTCCACAGTGATTCTTGAACTGACGGAGTTTGTGATGTTATCGGTGTTGTTGATTCGGATGTTGACTGTACTGACGATGCTGGTAACTCTGAAGGTACTGCTGATGCTGTTGGTAAAGCAAGTTTAGCTTGTTAATCACACACCATTTTTGTCAGGGTTTCTACTCTTCCTTCTATCATTTTTGGTTCGCTTAACTGATTTATGGTTAGGGCTAGATTAGATAATTTCTAAACTTTAGAAATTACATAATCGCCGTAGAATGTTTCCTCAATGAAGTTATGAATCAATACTTCATCGTTGTGGTATTCCTTGGTATCTACATGGCGTATGACGTCGATGCTCGTGGGACAAATTGTGAAGTTGAGGTTTGCGATGCGGTTGTTGTTGGTGGTGGTAATGGCACTGTTGATGTTGTTGATGGTGGTACTGGTTATGCTGCTGGTGCTACTGCTGGTGTTTGTAACCTTTGCACCATATCCTCCAAAGCCACTACCCGAGCGCGAAGCTCGTTGACTTCTTCTATTACACCGGGGTGATTGTCGGTTCGGACGAGCGGATAAATAAGATCTAGAATTTGGTGTAGTATATAATCATGACGAGATACTCTGGAAATGAGAGAGAAAATGGTGTTTCGGATAGGTTCGCCGGTAAGTGCTTCAGGTTCATTGCCAAGAGGGCAATGTGGTGAATGAAAGGGATCGCCTTCTTCTTGTCTCCAATGGTTAAGTAGATTACGAACCCATCCTCAATTCATCAGAATAGATGATGGCTAATTGGTTGATCCATTCCGGTCACGCTGCTTTCGGAGCTCATGTGGAAATCCATATCGGCATAGCTGTCGGAATTCGAGGAACTCGAACTGGTTGAGGGATCCATCTTGTATGATCAGGGAAAGAATTTTTTTTGGTATGAAATAGATTGTAGAATTTAGATTTGGTATTCTTCAATATATAATTTACATATGTATATATAATACCAAAATCCTATAAATTACGGAGGAATCTTTGAAAGATGTCAGTCAAAGTTCACAGTAATAGATATGCTAAGATAAGAATTCGTCTATACACTATTATGCAATAAATGTAGGAAAACGCGTCTAGACTTAAGAATGATAAGCAGGTAATTTTCTAAGGATGGTAAGTAGATGATTTCCGACTAAAAATGATAAGCAAAACTTTTGACATGCAGACACGGTCGAAGTCTAGACTCACTAATGCATCTTAACAACTATCAGTTAGACACACTAATGCAAGACCTGGTTCGCTAAGACCACCGCTCTGATACCAACTGAAAGGACCCGTTCATATACATTATAAATGATTCACAATAGTTGATTACATTGCGAGGTATTTGACCTCTATATGATACATTTTACAAACATTGCATTCGTTTTTAAAAGACAATCTTTCTTTACATCGAAAATTGACAGGCATGCATACCATTTCATAATATCCACTATCCAACTATAAATTGATTTAATAATAATCTTTGATGAACTCAATGACTCGAATGCAACGTTCTTCGAAATATGCTATGAAAGACTCCAAGTAATATCTTTAAAATGAGCAAATGCACAGCGGAAGAATTCTTTAATACCTGAGAATAAACATGCTTTAAAGTGTCAACCAAAAGGTTGGTGAGTTCATTAGTTTATCATAATCCATCATTTCCGTAATAGTAATAGACCACAAGATTCCAGTTTCTATAAATATCCGTACACTCGCAAGTGTATAAAAGTATTCTATAAGTTGTAGGCACCCGGTAACAAGCTTTAACGTTCATGTTTTACCCTCTGAAGTACACCAGATCAGGTGTGTTTAAAATAACCTCGAAGTACTAAAGCATCCCATAGTCAGGATGAGGTTTGTCAGACCCAATAGATCTATCTTTAGGATTCGCGCCTACCGTACATAGACAAGTAGTTTAATGTTACCAAGCTAAGGGTATATTTCTGGTTTAAACCCACATAGAATTAGTTTTAGTACTTGTGCCAATTTCGTAAAACATTTATAAATCAGCGCATGTATTCTCAGCCCAAAAATATATATAAAAAGGGAGCAAATGAAACTCACAATACTGTATTTCGTAGCAATTATGTATATGACGGCACTGAACAAGTGCAGTGTTTGTCTCGGATTCACGAACCTATATTAAGTATATATATTTATATGTTGGTCAATATCTGTCTAACAATTTAGGTCAAGTCGTAGTGTATCACAATCCTAATGCTCGAGACCGACATGCAAGAGTCAACAAAAGTCAACTTGACCCAAAATGACTTCCAAAATCTATACATGTTTATTATATAACTTATATATAGTAGTTTTATATATTTAAATATATTTATCAGATCTTATTATACTAAATAATACAAGTCATTTATTAATAAATAAAAATTTATATTAAAATTCATATATGATAAAAATATACTTTTATATATCTCAAATAATAAAATTTATAAAATTCACTTAATATCATAAAAATATAGTGGTATGTATTATTAATGTAATTACATTACGTGTGGTAAAAATATCTTTGTACGCATATTTATTTGATAAAATAATATTGATAATAATAATAATGATAAAAATAATAAAATGATAGTTTCAATAAAAATATTAATTTTTAGTAATAAAGATAATTTTAGTAATAACATCAACTGATAACAGCTATAATAATTGTTTTAATAATAATATTAAAATTAATGATAATTCAGTTGACCATATCTTTTAATCCGTTCATCGAAACCACACGATTTCTAAATGAAAAGTTATTAATTTTTTCTTCAGATTTTCAACGACATGCATATCATATAACTTATCTCAGTAGCATATGTATCAAATTCGTGATTTATCATAAACTATTTAACGACGAAACTAAGCATACAAACATGCATAATCATATATACTCGAGCACTAGTCAGGGATACACTATTAATATATAAAAGATAAGATATGAATGCTCACGTATCAATATTGTGATTCAATATTGCAGGAAAGTACGTAGACGCAACGAAAATGATAAATGTTAGGTTGACCTCACGAGCAATACCCTCGATCAATACCCATAACCTTCATAGCTATAACCCATAATTTCCTTAGCTGTATTCCATTTGAAAACTTATTTTGAAATCGTCTGAATATAACTCCGTCGTAGTATTTTATGTATACTAATAATATCTTGAAATAATACTAAGTAAATATATATATATATGTAATTCGATTGAGAGAGTTTAGAGAAATATATTTTCAAGTTTATATGAAATAATGAAACCTATTGAATTCTATTTATAATAGATTTTTGAATTATTAAAGTGAATTATTAAAGTGAATTATTAAAGTATGAATTATTAAAGTGAATTATTAAAGTATGAATTATTAAAGTGAATTATTAAAGTATGAATTATTAAAGTGAATTATTAAAGTATGAATTATTAAAGTGAATTATTAAAGTATGAATTATTAAAGTAAATTATTAAAGTATGAATTATTAAAGTTAAAGTAAAGTAAAAGTAAAGTAAAGGTAAAGTTAAAGTATAGTAAAAGTATAAAACTATGTACGTATAATACGCGTATAAAAATATATATAATATTAATTTAAATCGTTATATATATATATATATATATATATATATATATATATATATTTAATAAAATAAAATATAAATATCGTTATCTTTATCATACTGGTTAAGTAATGAGTTGTCAAAAAAAAAAAATAGATTTCTTAAATCACAGTGGACCTCATAACATAGGCCCGTAATCATATCATAATGTATCTGATAATTCAATCATTTGATATTATCTCTTAATTCTGTCGATAAATATATCGAAACAAATATGTTTATGTAAAGTATCATATATCTAATACTTTGTTAATGTTTTCAGTTAATATTATATATTATATATACATATCTATATACACATAATTGTTCGTGAATCGTCGAACACGGTCAAAGGGTAATTGATTACATGAATGTAGTTCCAAACTTTTTGAGATTCAACATTACAAATTCTGCTTATCGTGTCAGAAACATATAAAAGTTAAGTTTAAATTTGACCGGAAATTTCTGGGTCGTCACACTTATATGGGGTCAAAAGTATTATATATACCGACCACAAAAGTCTTCAACACATATTTAATCAGAAACAACTGAATATGAGGCAGCGTAGGTGGATTGAATTATTGAATGATTACGATTTTGAGATTCGTTACCACCCGGGGAAGGCAAATGTGGTAGCCGATGCCTTGAGCAGGAAGGATAGAGAACCCATTCGAGTAAAATCTATGAATATAATGATTCATAATAACATTACTACTCAAATAAAGGAGGCGCAACAAGGAGTTTTAAAAGAGGGAAATTTAAAGGATGAAATACCCAAAGGATCGGAGAAGCATCTTAATATTCGGGAAGACGGAACCCGGTATAGGGCTGAAAGGATTTGGGTACCAAAATTTGGAGATATGAGAGAAATGGTACTTAGAGAAGCTCATAAAACCAGATACTCAATACATCCTGGAACGGGGAAGATGTACAAGGATCTCAAGAAACATTTTTGGTGGCCGGGTATGAAAGCCGATATTGCTAAATACGTAGGAGAATGTTTGACGTGTTCTAAGGTCAAAGCTGAGCATCAGAAACCATCAGGTCTACTTCAACAACCCGAAATCCCGGAATGGAAATGGGAAAACATTACCATGGATTTCATCACTAAATTGCCAAGGACTGCAAGTGGTTTTGATACTATTTGGGTAATAGTTGATCGTCTCACCAAATCAGCACACTTCCTGCCAATAAGAGAAGATGACAAGATGGAGAAGTTAGCACGACTGTATTTGAAGGAAGTCGTCTCCAGACATGGAATACCAATCTCTATTATCTCTGATAGGGATGGAAGATTTATTTCAAGATTCTGGCAGACATTACAGCAAGCATTAGGAACTCGTCTAGACATGAGTACTGCCTATCATCCACAAACTGATGGGCAGAGCGAAAGGACGATACAAACGCTTGAAGACATGCTACGAGCATGTGTTATTGATTTCGGAAACAGTTGGGATCGACATCTACCGTTAGCAGAATTTTCCTACAACAACAGCTACCATTCAAGCATTGAGATGGCGCCGTTTGAAGCACTTTATGGTAGAAAGTGCAGGTCTCCGATTTGTTGGAGTGAAGTGGGGGATAGACAGATTACGGGTCCGGAGATTATACAAGAAACTACCGAGAAGATCATCCAAATTCAACAACGGTTGAAAACCGCCCAAAGTCGACAAAAGAGCTACGCTGACATTAAAAGAAAAGATATAGAATTTGAAATTGGAGAGATGGTCATGCTTAAAGTTTCACCTTGGAAAGGCGTTGTTCGATTTGGTAAACGAGGGAAATTAAATCCAAGGTATATTGGACCATTCAAGATTATTGATCGTGTCGGACCAGTAGCTTACCGACTTGAGTTACCTCAACAACTCGCGGCTGTACATAACACTTTCCACGTCTCGAATTTGAAGAAATGTTTTGCTAAAGAAGATCTCACTATTCCGTTAGATGAAATCCAAATCAACGAAAAACTTCAATTCATCGAAGAACCCGTCGAAATAATGGATCGTGAGGTTAAAAGACTTAAGCAAAACATGATACCAATTGTTAAGGTTCGATGGAATGCTCGTAGAGGACCCGAGTTCACCTGGGAGCGTGAAGATCAGATGAAGAAGAAATACCCGCATCTATTTCCAGAAGATTCGTCAACACCTTCAACAGCTTAAAATTTAGGGACGAAATTTATTTAACGGGTAGGTACTGTAGTGACCCGAACTTTTTCATGTTTATATATATTAATTGAGATTGATATTTACATGATTAAATGTTTCCAACATGTTAAGCAATCAAACTTGTTAAGACTTGATTAATTGAAATATGTTTCATATAGACAATTGACCACCCAAGTTGACCGGTGATTCACGAACGTTAAAACTTGTAAAAACTATATGATGACATATATATGGATATATATATATTTAACATGATACTTTGATAAGTAAACATATCATTAAGTATATTAACAATGAACTACATATGTAAAAACAAGACTACTAACTTAATGATTTTTAAACGAGACATATATGTAACGATTATCGTTGTAAAGACATTTAATGTATATATATCATATTAAGAGATATTCATACATGATAATATCATGATAATATAATAATTTAAAATCTCATTTGATATTATAAACATTGGGTTAACAACATTTAACAAGACCGTTAACCTAAAGGTTTAAAAACAACACTTACATGTAACGACTAACGATGACTTAACGACTCAGTTAAAATGTATATACATGTAGTGTTTTAATATGTATTTATACACTTTTTAAAGACTTCAATACTCTTATCAAAATACTTCTACTTAACAAAAATGCTTACAATTACATCCTCGTTCAATTTCATCAACAATTCTACTCGTATGCACCCGTATTCGTACTCGTACAATACACAGCTTTTAGATGTATGTACTATTGGTATATACACTCCAATGATCAGCTCTTAGCAGCCCATGTGAGTCACCTAACACATGTGGGAACCATCATTTGGCAACTAGCATGAAATATCTCATAAAATTACAAAAATATGAGTAATCATTCATGACTTATTTACATGAAAACAAAATTACATATCCTTTATATCTAATCCATACACCAACGACCAAAAACACCTACAAACACTTTCATTCTTCAATTTTCTTCATCTAATTGATCTCTCTCAAGTTCTATCTTCAAGTTCTAAGTGTTCTTCATAAATTCCAAAAGTTCTAGTTTCATAAAATCAAGAATACTTTCAAGTTTGCTAGCTCACTTCCAATCTTGTAAGGTGATCATCCAACCTCAAGAAATCTTTGTTTCTTACAGTAGGTTATCATTCTAATACAAGGTAATAATCATATTCAAACTTTGGTTCAATTTCTATAACTATAACAATCTTATTTCAAGTGATGATCTTACTTGAACTTGTTTTCGTGTCATGATTTTGCTTCAAGAACTTTGAGCCATCCAAGGATCCATTGAAGCTAGATCCATTTTTCTCTTTTCCAGTAGGTTCATCCAAGGAACTTAAGGTAGTAATGATGTTCATAACATCATTCGATTCATACATATAAAGCTATCTTATTCGAAGGTTTAAACTTGTAATCACTAGAACATAGTTTAGTTAATTCTAAACTTGTTCGCAAACAAAAGTTAATCCTTCTAACTTGATTTTTAAAATCAACTAAACACATGTTCTATATCTATATGATATGCTAACTTAATGATTTAAAACCTGGAAACACGAAAAACACCGTAAAACCGGATTTACGCCGTCTTAGTAACACCGCGGGCTGTTTTGGGTTAGTTAATTAAAAACTATGATAAACTTTGATTTAAAAGTTGTTATTCTGAGAAAATGATTTTTATTATGAACATGAAACTATATCCAAAAATTATGGTTAAACTCAAAGTGGAAGTATGTTTTCTAAAATGGTCATCTAGACGTTGTTCTTTCGACTGAAATGACTACCTTTACAAAAACGACTTGTAACTTATTTTTCCGACTAGAAACCTATACTTTTTTTGTTTAGATTCATAAAATAGAGTTCAATATGAAACCATAGCAATTTGATTCACTCAAAACGGATTTAAAATGAAGAAGTTATGGGTAAAACAAGATTGGATAATTTTTCTCATTTTAGCTACGTGAAAATTGGTAACAAATCTATTCCAACCATAACTTAATCAACTTGTATTATATATTATGTAATCTTGAGATACCATAGACACGTATACAATGTTTCGACCTATCATGTCGACACATCTGTATATATTTCGGAACAACCATAGACACTCTATATGTGAATGTTGGAGTTAGCTATACAGGGTTGAGGTTGATTCCAAAATATATATAGTTTGAGTTGTGATCAATACTGAGATACGTATACACTGGGTCGTGGATTGATTCAAGATAATATTTATCGATTTATTTCTGTACATCTAACTGTGGACAACTAGTTGTAGGTTACTAACGAGGACAGCTGACTTAATAAACTTAAAACATCAAAATATATTAAAAGTGTTGTAAATATATTTTGAACATACTTTGATATATATGTATATATTGTTATAGGTTCGTGAATCAACCAGTGGCCAAGTCTTACTTCCCGACGAAGTAAAAATCTGTGAAAGTGAGTTATAGTCCCACTTTTAAAATCTAATATTTTTGGGATGAGAATACATGCAGGTTTTATAAATGATTTACAAAATAGACACAAGTACGTGAAACTACATTCTATGGTTGAATTATCAAAATCGAATATGCCCCTTTTTATTAAGTCTGGTAATCTAAGAATTAGGGAACAGACACCCTAATTGACGCGAATCCTAAAGATAGATCTATCGGGCCCAACAAGCCCCATCCAAAGTACCGGATGCTTTAGTACTTCGAAATTTATATCATATCCGAAGGGTATCCCGGAATGATGGGGATATTCTTATATATGCATCTTGTTATTGTCGGTTACCAGGTGTTCACCATATGAATGATTTTTATCTCTATGTATGGGATGTGTATTGAAATATGAAATCTTGTGGTCTATTGTTACGATTTGATATATAGGTTAAACCTATAACTCACCAACATTTTTTTGACGTTTTAAGCATGTTTATTCTCAGGTGATTATTAAGAGCTTCCGCTGTCGCAAACTTAAATAAGGACAAGATTTGGAGTCCATGCTTGTATGATATTGTGTAAAAACTGCATTCAAGAAACTTATTTTGTTGTAACATATTTGTATTGTAAACCATTATGTAATGGTCGTGTGTAAACAGGATATTTTAGATTATCATTATTTGATAATCTACGTAAAGCTTTTTAAACCTTTATTGATGAAATAAAGGTTATGGTTTGTTTAAAAATGAATGCAGTCTTTGAAAAACGTCTCATATAGAGGTCAAAACCTCGCAACGAAATCAATTAATATGGAACGTTTTTAATCAATAAGAACGGGACATTTCAAGTGGTCCACAATTAGTTGTTTAAATAAAATAAATAAAGACCCCATCGTATTCATATTGATCAGAATTAATATCAACCCATGGTACCATGTTGTCAAATGACGTGTTGCGTACATAAAGTACCGTGTTGTCAAATGACGTGTTGCGTACAATCATGAGGTCTTGTGATTAATCTTCTCGTGTTGTTTACGGGTGGTCCTGAAATATATAAAATCAAATCATAAGTAATTATATATAAAATATCATATTAATTAGGAAAGATATGATTAATTTACTTTTTCTCCAAATATTTTCGTAGCTAAACTAGCTTCGGATACCCAATCTTGTTTTAGTCGTAGTTTCTTCATTACAACTCCGTTTTTGTTGGTTCAACTTGCCACTTCCTTGGATCAAGTCAAATTTTAAGAATATGAACTGAAAATACCTTAGTTTGTATTCGAAATCATAGGTTATAGGTCAAACTTTGGTGAAACTTATGAAAGTGATCATTTTTCATCATAAAAACAACATTTAATGATCATTTTTCTAAAAATACTTACACTTTGAGTTAAACCATGAAATTTTTATGTGTTAACATATTCATAAGAAATATCATTTTTCCAGAACATGAACTTCCAATTCAAAATTCAAGATGGTTTTTAATTATCCAACCCAACACAGCCCCCGGTTGCACTCCGACGACGTAGATTCAGTTTTTAAGATGTTCTTTGTAAAACCAAGTTATATCTTGTTAGGTTAGCATATCATTATGATATATTACAGGTCTTGAAGTGTTTTAAAAGTCAAGTTAGAAGGATCTATTTAGTTTGCGAACAAGTTTGAAATCATTCAAACTATGTTCTTGTTGTTAAAATTTTATACCACAAAATAAGATAGCTATATGAATATGAATTGAATAAGATTATGAATAAGGTTACTACCTCAAGTTACTTGGACAAAGTTACTGCAAAAGATAAGAAATAATTTTGGAATCAAAGAATGGTGGAGTTAGATCAAAAGGTTGGAAGTAAACTTCTTCAAATGAGTGGTTATTTTGATGTGTTCTTGAAAGAGTTTTATTATGGTATTCAAGGCTTGTAATTGAAGCTAAATGATGGGGGAAATGCTTGGAGATGATCAAGTATGAAGTTAGGAGTATTTTTAGAGAGAAATAAGGGTGTAGGTATGAGAAAATGGAGTGAAGAAATGGTGTTCATTTATAAAAAAGTTTTTAGTTTATAAAGAAAGAAAAGGATTCCTAATTTTGTTTTCTTACTAATAATTCATACTACTTGACAAATTCTAGTTACCTCATATCTAGGGCAGTAATAATGTTGATTAGGATGTTGATTTGATGTGTATATACCAATAGTAAATACGTATAGATGCTGGGTATGATACGGGTACATATACCCTAGATATACGTATAGAAATCTTGAGGAAACGGAACGAGAATTCAAATATAGCTATCTTTTGTGAATATACTTATATTGTTTTATGTATTTAAGTCCTTAAAAAGTGATTAAATACATTATATATACGATACATGTATAAGCATTATAGATTATAAGTATATATATATCAAAGAATGTTACGTATAGTTATCGTTTTGAAAACTTAAGTTAGTAATTTCAAAATATACTTATAACTCATTGTCATTAGTACACAATGAGATATTAAACCATCCTTAGATCATGTTAAATATATATAAATACATATATATACACAAACGTATAATTATCGTATGTTATATAGTTCGTGATATCATCGGTC
Source organism: Rutidosis leptorrhynchoides (assembly GCF_046630445.1). Lineage (NCBI taxonomy): Eukaryota > Viridiplantae > Streptophyta > Magnoliopsida > Asterales > Asteraceae > Rutidosis > Rutidosis leptorrhynchoides. The sequence goes on along the minus strand of NC_092341.1, from coordinate 161,119,658 downwards.
ATATTGGACGGTCAAACGTTGTGTAAAACTCTTTTCAAAAACAAAAGTCTCAACAATTTGGATTGCTTATCATGTTGGTATGGTTTAATTTATGTAAATATTAATCTCATAGATATAATTTGGTCGGAAAATTCCGGGTCATTACAAGTAATAGTTGGATTTGTTAGTGGCTGAGTTGTGAGCTTCCGATTTAAAGGGTTCTGGCTCCCTGCTGCATCTTTTGGCTATTCGAAACGTGGGCAAAAGCAGAAAAGTCTATTAATTGGACAACTTATATAAGTTTTTCTATTTTTATAACTAATAGGATAATTAGTAAATACACCACATTGTAGCTAAAATTTGGCCATCGCAATAAAATCTAAAATTTTGAAAACAAGGCTATGGAAACTCTTTTTGATATCCAAAATCAATTAAATCAATACTCTCAAACGGGTGTTGATGACAATTCGTTCGGTCAATCTTGGATCACGAATGATGAAACAATAACTGGTTGTGAAATCTGTGGAGATTATCACTCAACATGGGAATGTTATTATTACGTTCCTATGGAAAATTACGCACCCACGGAACCTGAATGGAATGATTATGAAGAATACAATTCAAATTGGGATTATTTCCAAGAATATTTCCAAACTCAACAACCAGTAGACGAGGAAAATTACGTGTCTGAAAATTTATTAGACAATATGAAAATCAAACTCAAAGAACTCAATGCTCAAAATGAACAAATGAGAGAGTTTGTAAACCGGCAAGCTGAAACTCTATCAGACTACACACCTGTTGATCTGAGGAGTCGTGTGCAAGAAAATCTCATATCATCGAATTTTGATGAATTCGAGAGCTCCGAAATCACCAACTATCCCGATGATACTTTTTATTCAGTCTTACCAATTTCACAACATATCGACACATTAGCCTCTACCGACGAAATCATCGATCCATCAATGGATAAAGAAGAAGTAAGGGTGACAAATTGGTACTCTTGGGAATACGATAACGTTGAAAATTTTACCCCCGAGGCCAAACTGAACTTCACCATTCCACAACCTTCCAACCCAATATTCTCAATAGACGAGTCATCCACCGGAAATGAACTACGAGCTGTAATAGATAATGACACCTCGAATTTCACCAAATTGGGTAATAGAGGTGAAAACTTTGATCCTGAGAATAAAAGGAAGGAAACATTAGGAATTGTCCACCCTATAGAAATAAGTATGTCGGTGTATATCGATCCATTTGACCAAGAACCAGAAAAGAGACATATCCATTTACTGAAAGCTACACTTAAAAAAGAATTAAGTAGTGACGATCGGGTGAGTCTAAACTTTAAACCCATTGATATATTATACACCACTCGAGATGTAAATAACTGGCTCACTATTTTAATTCGTGGAACTTATTCTACCGACTTCACATGTCGTCAGCTAAGTGTGGGGAAGTCTAACCCCACTTAACGTTAAATTAGGGGTTCGGGTTAGTGCATAACTCGTTAATAAACATGCATAATAAATTAGGGTAAAAGACGCATTTTTAAAGATTAGCAAACAGTTCAGAAAAGCAACCATTTTTGAAGAAAAATATGTGTGATAAAACAAGAAGGAATGAACGATGAGGCGCCATCTATCATTCGACGAGCTTTGTAATTACAAACTGGGTATTTTTAATTACTTTTCTACACTAATCACCCTCATGAATTTATAATTATAGTCTGATTTCATGCAAATGAGGGCATTGCATGATCTCAAGTGTGGGGAAGGGTTATAAATTCTCTCGGGTTTGCACTTAGTTTATTTGCCAAATTTTGTGAAAATTTGAAAAATTTTCAACTAAATGAAGTCAAAATCATGTTTATACATATTTATGAACGATGAAAACTAGGTGTTAATACCGAAATTATCGTTACCTCGGAAAGGACATAAATTGAGAAACACCCTAAGACGCTTGAATTTATTTATTTAAGAATAAAAAGGCAAAGAAAGAAACTAAGTGTGGGGAGAATGTACCTAGTTATTCAAATAAAAAACTATCTAGCACATGTTTCTGTAAAGTTTATTGCAGGTGCTTTTGTTTTGGACTAAATTAACTATTTTACCCAATGAAAGAAAAGAAAATATGGATCTACACGATGAATCAATTCCATCATTAAAAGGAAGTAAAGTCTTCCGAAAAAGACACGCGCTTCTTGATTTAGGTCAAGAAGTTATCGTCCAGACCAGCTGTAGGTTGACGAAAAATCTAGAAAAGTCATCACTAAAATCAGCAGGAAATCCACGGACCTCAGCATCAAACAGGGTCGCTAAGTGGTCAGATTTATCCTAACTATGAGAAGGATTTATCTCGTACAATGGGGAGACACCGTGCAAATTAGCTTGATAAGACTAATGAATCAGATCCCCAGAAAGGATAATCTCCTTAAAGATTAAAAATCAGCTTTTAAGCCTGATATTACTCAAACCTTGAGATTGACCTTAAAGATTAAGAATTACAAACTCATGGAATTCAATGATATCTAAACTCGAGCTTGAACGAGAAAATATTTTGATCAAAATTACAAACCGATTTGTTTTCCGAAAACCTATTTTTAATGCGTTCATTACCATTGAACGTAAAATCCTAGGAATTCACCTGGAATTCATTAGGTCACCTGAACCAAATCGGGTGTCAACCGTAAGAACGGTGGTTGCATAGCATGGTCAAAGACAGGACCTTGTGCCAGACCGGAAAATTATAAGGGTGAGCTTTACTATTGCTCCTACAAAGGATAGTAATTGCATCCGACACGTTATAGACCATAATCAAAAGCAAGTCACGGGACATTGCCTTAACAGTTGCTTGTTCATCGCTTTCCTTTACAACCGGACGGTAGTTTACCGAAAGGTAATATACGGGACAAGTAAAATGGACGTGTTGCTTTCCTAATACAAGGTTAGCAAGTGGGTGACACAAAACCATAAGTTTTGAGCTAAAATTTTCAAATCTGAAACCCACAAAACCCACAAAAATATTTTGCAACACCGGTGAAGGGTTATTCCGAAAAATTTATCTAGGGTAAAAGCTAGATTAAATTTTCAAAAAGATCAAATGTTTCCTTAAGGATCTACATTTTCATAGTCATGTGGGACTGTAAACCACATCGTTACTATCATTGTTTATACCGCCGTATCAAAATCACTGATGTATAAAGTGTGAAGAATAAAGAAGTGATTCGTGTGATTTAATTTCAAGTTCTGTATTGCTTGAGGACAAGCAACGTTCAAGTGTGGGGATATTTGAAAGTGCTCCAAATGAACATGTATTTAGTAGCAATATCCTCCCAATATGTAAATTATTTAGTTGTAATTTTCCTATTGTAAGTTGTAATCGTTTATATTAAATAAGTGCGAAGATAAAAGGCGAAAACGAAGATTTGAAGACACAAACGTCCAAAAAGCTCAAATGTACAAGATACAATTCAAAAGGTTCAATTTATTGATGAGAAACGTCTAAAAATGACAAGAGTACAAGTTACAAAACGCAAAGTACACGATATAAAATAGTACGCGAGGACGTTCGAAAATCCGGAATCGGGACATGATGTAGCGACCCCGACAAATCGTCAAGTGACGGCGTCGTCTACGTATGGTCCCATTACATGGTCATAAGCATTTATAACAAAGTTTGACCGAAAATATGTCGCATTCATTTCATAAAAGGATGTTTCAACGTTTACAAAAGAAATTTCCAAGACAAGTACATATCAAAAGTTATAGTTCATATGAAACACGTGCGACATAGTTTAAAGTAGCCAAAAAGACGCTCCACGTATACAAGTATACTCGACATCCAATGCAAGTATCAAAAAGAATGAGCGGAAGCATGTATCACCTAAGTTCAAGGACCTGAGAAAAACATAGAGAATCTGTCAACGAAAACGTTGGTGAAATCATAGGTTTAAATAAGTAAGTTAATAAAGGTAAGTCGAACCACAAGATTTGCAACATTGATAAAGTAGTAATTCATTCTAAAAGTTAATATTCACGAGCACCCAATTATCAAGGCTTAACGTTTCCTTCCATTGAACCCCATCATAATAGTGTTAGAACATACACTGTTTCTCGAAAATATATTTCACCCGTAGACGGTAGCGAACCGTCCGAAGTGAGGGTTTGTCAAACCCATATGGCCATATAATATAAGTTCTCGCTTACACCCGTCAAGTGTAACTAATGATAATCGAATTAAGGATTTGTGTTCAAACTCGTATGTAGAATGTTTGTTTTCATGTACTTGTGTTCACTTAGTTTAAAAGAACGTTTATGTATTCTCATCCCAAAAGTAAGTTCAAAAAGAGTAAAAGTGGGACTATGATCTCACCTTTGATTGCAAGAGTGTAATAGTACTTCAACAAGTAAACGTGCAAAGAACAATGCTAGTCTCGACCTAAACAAATAGGTTGTATCAATAACGATAGTCACGAAGGGTCAAAGATGTTCAATTAGTCCTATGGCTCGACACGACTCGATTATGTAGCATGTGAAGCAAATTGTCAAGTTTCATGCAAGATACAAGTATAGAATCATGTTAGAAAGATTGCATAATTAATTGGTTAAGTTTGACAAAAAGCCAAACTTGGTCGGGTCAAAGTCAACAAAAAAGTCAACATGTTCGGGTCGGGTCCCGGACAAATTTTCTATGCTAATTATTCATATACAAGTATATTAAAACAAGTTTCATGTGAATCGGAGGTCGGTAGCTAGTCAAACATTTCACGTGAAATGGGTCCAAGAGGTCAGAATCTGGCCAGGTGATTCTGCGCGCCGCGCGGGGATGTGGCGCGCCGCGCCACTACCTGGGCAGAGAATTCTGATCAGTTTTTCCAAGTGTGCACGAACCAAAACCTTTTCTAACACAACACTTGACCCGCAAACACTTATAATGCCTATCATACATCGTTGGAAAGGTATTTTGACGAGGAATGCAACTAAACACATCTCATCAATCAAACTTCTACTTGCAACAACCAAAAACCGCAATTAATGTTCCCCATTCAATGCATACAAGTCATAAATGCAATTTAATGATTTGGCAACCAAATTACATGAACGATACGCCGTTTCGAAGGTAATTAAGCATACAACACAACCTAACACTTACAATTAACATTATCAAGCATTTAAAGCATCAAAATTCAATTTACTTCTATCAAACCCTAACTCAAAATCACAAATTCAACAATCTTGCATATGAAACTAATCTATGTCAACCTACATACCAGTTTGAAGCTAGTGATGTTAGGAACACAATTAAATCATGAACTTTCATCATTAAACAACATATGAACACCTAAAACTCAAGATTAAGCAAGCATTCTTTCAATATGAACTAGTTACACCAAAATAGCAAGAACAAGCATACAAAACACATAATCATACTAGACTTGAGCCATAGACACTAATTAACAACCTTTTAACTCAAAAATCTCAAGAACACATAAAATTAGTGATTTTAGAAAGTTACCCAAATTTGATGAAATCGGTATGGAATCGAAGAGGAGATCACGAGGAGTTCAAATATGTAATTTGTTTGGCCCGAAGCTTGGTCGATTGAATATGGATGAAGATTTGCTTTTTGATGAATTTAGAGAAAGAGTGGAAGTAATTAGGAAAAAAAGAGAAAATGAAATGGAAAATGGTGGGGAGGTGGTTGACTTAGTCAAAAGGCTAGTCACCACTTTAGTGTTTTGGCGAAACTAGTCCCTCGAGTTCGGTTGCGGGTGCGTTAAATTACCTAAACATGATAATTTAAAACGCGTATTAACGAGAGATGTTATAAACATATAACGGAGTTTTAAATAGTTTAACGGAAAAGTAAACGGAAAAAGGCGGGATGTTACATTACCTACTCTTTAAAAGAAATTTCGTCCCGAAATTTAAGCAGGCGTAGTAATCGTTGTTTCCTCCTCGAAATCCGACGATTCCGGAACCGGGAATAGATGAGGGTGTTTCTTTCGCATTTGATCTTCTCTTTCCCAAGTAAACTCGGGTCCCCTTTTGGCGTTCCAACGGACCTTAACAATCGGGATCCGACTTTGTTTTAATTCCTTCTCGACGTAGTCCACAATTTTAACCGGTTCCTCCACAAAATGGAGTTTGTCATTAATAGTAAGTTCCTCGAGAGGGACGACGATATCGGGCTCGGCAAGACATTTCTTCAAGTTAGATACATGAAAAGTAGGATGGACGGAGCTTAGTTGAGGCAGAAGATCCAAACGATACGCAACGGTTCCAACACGCTCTAAGATTTCGAAAGGACCAACATATCGCGGATTTAGTTTCCCACGTTTCCCAAAACGGATGACACCTTTCCAAGGTGCGACTTTTAACATGAGGCGGTCACCGACTTGAAATTCGAGGTCTTTGCGTCTTTTGTCGGTATAGCATTTTTGACGACTCCGGGCCGTCCGAAGCCTATCTCGGATTTGAAGGATCTTCTCGGTGGTTTCATGAATGAGTTCGGGCCCAGAAATTTGCATGTCACCCACTTCGGCCCAACAAAGAGGAGAGCGACATTTTCGGCCATATAATGCTTCAAAAGGTGCGGCCTTAATACTCGCGTGATAACTATTGTTATAAGAGAACTCGGCGAGAGGTAAGTGCTTGTCCCAAGCTTTTCCAAAATCAACAACACAAGCTCGTAGCATATCTTCCAAGGTTTGTATTGTACGTTCACTTTGCCCATCGGTTTGAGGATGATATGCGGTGCTCATGTCCAAACGCGTTCCCAACGCTTCTTGTAAAGTACGCCAAAATCTAGAAACGAAACGACCATCTCGGTCGGAGGTAATCGATAAAGGTACACCGTGTCGGGCTACAATCTCCTTAATGTAAAGTCGTGCAAGTTTCTCCATTTTGTCGGTCTCTTTCATGGCGAGAAAGTGCGCGAATTTGGTGAGGCGATCGACAATGACCCAAAAAGTATCATAACCGCCCGACGTTTTTGGTAGTTTGGTGATAAAATCCATCGTGATCCTTTCCCACTTCCATTGCGGGATCTTGGGTTGTTGAAGTAACCCAGACGGTCTTTGGTGTTCGGCTTTGACTTTTGCGCAAGTCAAACATTTGGCAACGTATCTAGCAACTTCCTTTTTGATGTTCGGCCACCAATATTGTTCTTTAAGGTCATGGTACATCTTATTGGCGCCGGGATGAATCGAGTATCGTGATTTGTGGGCTTCGTCTAAGATGAGGTTTCGTAAATCGCCATATCTAGGCACCCAAATCCTTCCGGCGTAATATCGAAGTCCGTTCTCCTTAACTTCGAATCGAGAGACGAGGATGTTTAAAAGTTCACGTCCGATGTGGTTGTCCTTAAGAGCCTCCTCTTAAGCTACATGAATTTGGCTATTAAGGTTGGAGTGGATGGTGATGTTTAATGCTCGGACGCGAAGAGGTACCGTTCTTTCCTTTCGACTTAAGGCATCGGCCACTACATTTGCCTTTCCGGGGTGGTAACGAAGTTCACAATTGTAATCGTTCAAGGTTTCAATCCACCGTCCTTGTCTCATGTTTAGTTGCTTTTGATCGAAGATATGTTGGAGACTTTTGTGATCGGTAAAGATAGTACTCTTGGTACCAAGAAGATAATGTCTCCATAACTTAAGTGCAAAGATGACGGCTCCGAGTTCAAGATCATGTGTCGTGTAGTTTCGTTCGTGAACCTTGAGTTGTCGAGATGCATAAGCAATGACTTTCTTTCGTTGCATTAATACGCACCCATAACCGTTTTTCGAGGCATCGCAATATACGACAAAATCATCATTGCCTTCGGGAAGCGACAAGATAGGAGCGGTGGTTAGCTTAGTTTTCAAGATTTGGAAAGCGGTTTCTTGTTCGGATGACCAAATGAACTTTCGTTCCTTGTGAGTTAACGCGGTTAGAGGGCGAGCGATTAAGGAGAAATCCTTGATGAATTTACGATAGTATCCGGCGAGACCTAAGAATTGACGAATTTGAGTAGGAGTAGTAGGAGTTTCCCATTTACTAATGGCTTCGATTTTTGCGGGATCTACTTTAATGCCTTGATCACTTACAACGTGACCGAGGAATTGAACTTCCTTCAACCAAAATTCACACTTGGAGAACTTGGCATAGAGTTGTTCTTTTCTCAAGAGTTCAAGCACGAGTCGGAGATGTTCTTTGTGTTCCTCTTCGCTTTTAGAATAGACCAAAATATCGTCGATGAACACGATAACGAATTTGTCGAGGTAAGGTTTGCACACGCGGTTCATGAGATCCATAAACACCGCCGGTGCGTTAGTGAGACCGAAAGGCATGACAAGGAATTCATAACTACCATAACGAGTTCGGAAGGCGGTTTTGGAGACATCTTCCCCCTTAACCCTTAGTTGATGATAACCCGAACGGAGATCGATTTTTGAATATACACGAGAACCTTGTAGTTGATCAAAGAGGTCATCAATGCGCGGAAGAGGATATCGGTTTTTAATCGTTAATTTGTTCAATTCACGATAATCGATGCACATTCGTAGGGATCCGTCTTTCTTCTTGACGAACAAAATCGGAGCGCCCCATGGTGAATGGCTAGGTTGAATGAAACCACGGTCAAGTAACTCTTGGATTTGACTTTGCAATTCGTGCATTTCGGATGGAGCGAGTCTATATGGTGCACGCGCTACGGGTGCGGCTCCCGGTATAAGATCGATTTGAAATTCAACCGGTCGATGAGGTGGAAGACCCGGTAATTCGTCGGGAAATACATCGGAAAAGTCACTAACAATTGGCACATCATCGATGCGCTTTTCGTCGGCCTCGACTTTCTTAACGTGAGCAAGAATCGCAAAACAACCCTTGCGAAGTAGCTTTCGAACTTTAAGGCACGAAACGAGATTGAGTCCGGTGCAATTCTTGTCGCCATAGACAATCAATGGTTCACCATTCTCGATAGGAATTCGGATTGCGTGAAGATCGCAAAGAATGTGAGATTTATTTTTGACCATCCAATTCATACCGATTATTACATCAAATCTCCCTAGTTCCATGGGTATCAAGTCAATTTCAAATTCATTACCCAAAATATTTAAAGTACACCCCCGGTAATATGTGTCGGCACTTAAGAGTTTTCCATCGGCCACCTCGATGGAGTAAGTAGTATCTAAAGGGTGTGGTGGAGCGGAAAGAGTAGGAGCCAAAGTCTTAGACACAAAACATTTATCGGCACCCGAATCAAATAAGCAAGTAACATAAGTGTTGTTGAGAAGAAACGTACCCGTGACTAGTTCATTGTCATCTCGGGCTTCCTCGGTGTTGATGTTAAAGGCTCGGCCTCGGTTGTTGGGGTTGGCTTTCTTTTTCGGGCATTCGTTCTTATAATGGCCCGTTTGGCCACATTCATAACAAGTGACCGTCCTTGGAGGATTGGGCCCCTTTCGAGCGATGGGGGCGGCGTTTGTACAATTGTTGGCCCTATGACCAACTCCTTGGCAACGGTGACAAATTAGCTTGTTACATTCGCCGTGATGATGCTTGTGGCATTTGTTGCAAAAAGGTAGGTTCCCGACATAACCTTTCTTGCCGTCGTTGTTGAAAGGCTTTTTGGTGAAGGTGTTGTTGTTGTAGTTGGTTGATGGAGTGGCTTCCCATTTCCTTTTGTTGCCACCCGACTTGTCCTCGGCCTTAGGAGCCGGCACTACGATTTCGTCAACCGTTTCAATTAGTTGGCGAGCCATGTTCATAGCGGCTTGATGAGTAGTGGGTTTGGATGACATCACCCCTTGTTTGATGCTTTTTGGAAGACCGAGCATGTAGAGCTCAATCCTTTGAGATTCGGGGTTAACAAGATTAGGACACATCAAGGATAGTTCGGCGAAGCGTTGATTATAAGCTTTAAGATCGTTTCCGACCGCTTTCAAAGCTCTTAGTTCTTCCTCAAGCTTCCGGGTTTCTTCGCGCGGAAAATATTCAACAATCATCTTTTCCCTTAGATCGGCCCAAGAGAGGGCATGAGCTTCATCGGTACCCACCGATTGAACATAGGTGTTCCACCATGTTAGAGCAACCCCGGAGAAAGTGTGGGTGGAGTATTTGACCTTGTCTTGATCCCGACAACCCCTTATGCTAAAGACGGCCTCCGTTTGTTCAAACCAACGAGTAAGCACAACCGGTCCCCCGGTTCCATCATAAGTGTGAGGTTTGCACCCCATGAAAGCTTTGTAGGAGCACCCTTCGCTAGAGTTACCGGCTCCTTGGTTGTTGTTGTTGTTGTTGTTATTATTATTGTTGTTGTTGGACGAGTGACCGGCCATGGCCGCATCCACGGCGGTGGCTATCATGCGTTGCAAAGCTTGTTCGGGAGTTTCATTGCGTCGTACACGGCGAGGAGGCATTGTTCCTTCAAAACAAAAGAATACCGTTGGTTAGTATTCTAAATAATACTAACCGTGATATGGAATAAAGATAAAGAGAAAATTATCCTTGACTCGCCTTAAATTCTTTATGTCATAATGTCGGTATGTTCATATGAGTCACCGTAATATAATTTCCGGGAATTATATTACCCTAATTCATATGTGCATTCGACATTACATCATATAGTCAAGGTGGCGTGTCAATTAAATTATACAACGCAAGATTTAGATAGAATACGAGTAGATATGAGTAGAAGAGTTAGAGTATAAATGCACAATTTGCCAAGTAATTCCAATGTCAAGTCTATATGCCGGTTGTAGTCTAGACTCACCAATGTACCCTATGACTCGGGGTCAACACAAATGAACTCTAAATCCCTACAACCAAGGCTCTGATACCACTTGTAGCGACCCCGACAAATCGTCAAGTGACGGCGTCGTCTACGTATGGTCCCATTACATGGTCATAAGCATTTATAACAAAGTTTGACCGAAAATATGTCGCATTCATTTCATAAAAGGATGTTTCAACGTTTACAAAAGAAATTCCCAAGACAAGTACATATCAAAAGTTATAGTTCATATGAAACACGTGCGACATAGTTTAAAGTAGCCAAAAAGACGCTCCACGTATGCAAGTATACTCGACATCCAATGCAAGTATCAAAAAGAATGAGCGGAAGCATGTATCACCTAAGTTCAAGGACCTGAGAAAAACATAGAGAATCTGTCAACGAAAACGTTGGTGAAATCATAGGTTTAAATAAGTAAGTTAATAAAGGTAAGTCGAACCACAAGATTTGCAACATTGATAAAGTAGTAATTCATTCTAAAAGTTAATATTCACGAGCACCCAATTATCAAGGCTTAACGTTTCCTTCCATTGAACCCCATCATAATAGTGTTAGAACATACACTGTTTCTCGAAAATATATTTCACCCGTAGACGGTAGCGAACCGTCCGAAGTGAGGGTTTGTCAAACCCATATGGCCATATAATATAAGTTCTCGCTTACACCCGTCAAGTGTAACTAATGATAATCGAATTGAGGATTTGTGTTCAAACTCGTATGTAGAATGTTTGTTTTCCTGTACTTGTGTTCACTTAGTTTAAAAGAACGTTTATGTATTCTCATCCCAAAAGTAAGTTCAAAAAGAGTAAAAGTGGGACTATGATCTCACATTTGATTGCAAGAGTGTAATAGTACTTCAACAAGTAAACGTGCAAAGAACAATGCTAGTCTCTACCTAAACAAATAGGTTGTATCAATAACGATAGTCACGAAGGGTCAAAGATGTTCAATTAGTCCTATGGCTCGACACGACTCGATTATGTAGCATGTGAAGCAAATTGTCAAGTTTCATGCAAGATACAAGTATAGAATCATGTTAGAAAGATTGCATAATTAATTGGTTAAGTTTGACAAAAAGTCAAACTTGGTCGGGTCAAAGTCAACAAAAAAGTCAACATGTTCGGGTCGGGTCCCGGACAAATTTTCTATGCTAATTATTCATATACAAGTATATTAAAACAAGTTTCATGTGAATCGGAGGTCGGTAGCTAGTCAAACATTTCACGTGAAATGGGTCCAAGAGGTCAGAATCTGGCCAGGTGATTCTGCGCGCCGCGCGCGGATGTGGCCCGCCGCGCCACTACCTGGGCAGAGAATTCTGGTCAGTTTTTCCAAGTGTGCACGAACCAAAACCTTTTCTAACACAACACTTGACCCGCAAACACTTATAACGCCTATCATACATCGTTGGAAAGGTATTTTGACGAGGAATGCAACTAAACACATCTCATCAATCAAACTTCTACTTGCAATAACCAAAAACCGCAATTAATGTTCCCCATTCAATGCATACAAGTCATAAATGCAATTTAATGATTTGGCAACCAAATTACATGAACGATACGCCGTTTCGAAGGTAATTAAGCATACAACACAACCTAACACTTACAATTAACATTATCAAGCATTTAAAGCATCAAAATTCAATTTACTTCTATCAAACCCTAACTCAAAATCACAAATTCAACAATCTTGCATATGAAACTAATCTATGTCAACCTACATACCAATTTGAAGCTAGTGATGTTAGGAACACAATTAAATCATGAACTTTCATCATTAAACAACATATGAACACCTAAAACTCAAGATTAAGCAAGCATTCTTTCAATATGAACTAGTTACACCAAAATAGCAAGAACAAGCATACAAAACACATAATCATACTAGACTTGAGCCATAGACACTAATTAACAACCTTTTAACTCAAAAATCTCAAGAACACATAAAATTAGTGATTTTAGAAAGTTACCCAAATTTGATGAAATCGGTATGGAATCGAAGAGGAGATCACGAGGAGTTCAAATATGTAATTTGTTTGGCCCGAAGCTTGATCGATTGAATATGGATGAAGATTTGCTTTTTGATGAATTTAGAGAAAGAGTGGAAGTAATTAGGAAAAAAAGAGAAAATGAAATGGAAAATGGTGGGGAGGTGGTTGACTTAGTCAAAAGGCTAGTCACTACTTTAGTGTTTTGGCGAAACTAGTCCCTCGAGTTCGGTTGCGGGTGCGTTAAATTACCTAAACATGATAATTTAAAACGCGTATTAACGAGAGATGTTATAAACATATAACGGAGTTTTAAATAGTTTAACGGAAAAGTAAACGGAAAAAGGCGGGATGTTACACATGAGTCAACTATCAACGCCCGACGCAACGGACTAAAAATTACAAGTCTACTATGCACAAGAATATAATATAATATATAAATAATCATATTAACTATTTATATTTTATATTTATATATAAATTATGTCGACAAGCAAGGTTCCAAAATTATGTGAGCTGGATTTTCAAACTCCACGTCGCGGAGTTTTCAGGCTTAAAACTCCACGACTCGCGGAGCTGTCAGAAATCAAAACGCCTATAAAAGGCCATGCATTCTGCCGAGTAAAAATATAATAAATAATAATAATAATACTCTGTAATAAATAAATAATATATATATATATATATATATATATATATATATATATATATATATATATATATATATATATATATATATATATATATATATATATATATATATATATATATATATATATAGGGTAGTTTTATATTAGATTAGTTCGGGTTATGTAAAGGTTATTTTACGGGTTTTTGAAGTCAAAATTCTGTCCATGTAACACTACGCGATAAATACTCAATGTAAGTTATGTTCTCCTTTTTAAATTAATGTCTCGTACTTAAGTTATTATTATGCTTATTTAATACCGAAATAATCATGATGTTGGGCTAAAAATATTAAAATTGGGTAATTGGGCTTTGTACCATAATTGGGGTTTGGATAAAAGAACGACACTTATGGAAATTAGACTATGGGCTATTAATGGGTTTTATATTAACTAAACAATACCTTGTTAATTTAATATACAAACTTATAATTTGACGTATTTATATATAACCACATACGCTTGACTGGGTACGGTGGGCGGGATATCTATAAATACCAATAATTATTCATTTTACCGGACACGGAACTGGATTAATAGTTAATAGACTTGTTGAAACAGGGGTGAATTACATTCAAGGGTAATTGGTGTAATTGTTAACAAAGTAGTAAAACCTTGGTTTACACGCAGTCGATAACATGGTGTATTCATTAAACAAAGTATTAAAACCTTGTTAAAATTCGAATCCCCAATTAGTTGGAATATTTAACTTCGGGAATAAGAATAATTTGACGAAGGCTTTCGCTCTTTATATTTATGACTGATGGACTATTATGGACAAATCCTTATGGACATATTAAATAATCCAGGACAAAGGACAATTAACCCATGGGCATAAAACTAAAATCAACACGTCAAACATCATGATTATGGAAGTTTAAATAAGCATAATTCCTTTATTTTTATATTTAATTGCACTTCTAATTATCGTACTTTTATTTATTGTTATTGTATTTAATTGCACTTTTAATTATTGTACTTTTTAATTATCGCACTTTTATTTATCGAAATTTCATTATCGTTATTTATTTTACGTTTTAAATTAAGTTATATTTATTTTACATTCGGTTTTAACTGTGACTAAAGTTTTAAAATCGACAAACCGGTCATTAAATGGTAAAAACTGAAAGGACCCGTCCTAATCCATCCGGACAAAGTCCATATCGATTATAAACGATTCACAACAGTTGATTACATCGCGAGGTACTTGACCTCTATATGATACATTTTACAAACATTGCATTCGTTTTTGAAAAGACAATCTTTCATTACATCGAAAGTTGACAGACATGCATACCATTTCATAATATATCCAACTATAATTGACTTAATAATAATCTTGGTGAACTCGACGACTAGAATGCAACGTCTTTTTGAAATATGCCATGAATGACTCCAAGTAATATCTATAAAACGAGCAAATGCACAGCGGAAGATTTCTTTCGTACCTGAGAATAAACATGCTTTAAAGTGTCAACCAAAAGGTTGGTGAGTTCATTAGTTTAACATAAATAATCATTTTATAATTTTAATAGACCACAAGATTTCATATTTTTATTTCTCATAAGCATACGTCCCATGCATAGAGGCAAAATATCATTCATATGGATTGAACACCTGGTAACCGACATTCACAATATGTATATAAGAATATCCCCATCATTCCGGGATCCTCCTTCGGACATGATATAAATTTCGAAGTACTAAAGCATCCGGCACTTTGGATGGGGCTTGTTGGGCCCGATAGATCTATCTTTAGGATTCGCGTCAATTAGGGTGTCTGTTCCCTAATTCTTAGATTACCAGACTAAAAAGGGGCATATTCGGTTTAATAATTCAGCCATAGAATGTAGTTTTGATCACTTGTGTCTATTTCGTAAAGCATTTATAAAAGCAGCGCATGTATTCTCAGTCCCAAAAATATATATTGCAAAAGTATTTAAAAAGGGAATAATGAAACTCACACATATAAATATTGTAAAACAGTTAATAAAGCATTTGCATGTATTCTCAGCCCAAAATGTATATAAAAAGGGAATAATGAAACTCACCTAATGTATTTTGTAGTAAAAATACATATAACGACATTAAACAACTGAACAATGCAGGGTTGGCCTTGGATTCACGAACCTATAACATTTGTATTTATATTAATACACATAATTGTGATCGAATAATATATATATAAATTTATTAATTATATACATTTTATATTAATAACATATATGTTTCATATATTTATTCTGTTATATTAAATATTAATTTTCGTTAGATTATATGTATTAAATGTATTTTTATATATGTATATCATTTGTTTGTTAAAAAAAAATAGTTTTAGTAATACTATGATTAAAAATGATAATAATCATAAGGGCTAATATTACTAAATAGAATATTATTGTTAATAATTATATTAATGATATTAATAATGATATTTATAATAATAACTGTAAAATATAAATTTTTCGGTTAATGATAAGTATAATAATAATTTTAGAAATTACATATTAATAATACTCATTATAATATAAATATTCATACTTAAAATGATAGTAATAATGATAATGATTATGCTACTTATAATGATAATTGTATTATTAATAATAACTATAATACTAGTAATAATACTAATAATAATGTTATCATTCATAAAATGATACAAGTATTAATTTTTAATAATAGAAATATTAATGATAATAATAATAATCATAATCCTAATAATGATGTTAATACCATATTAATAATAATAATAATAATAATAATAATACTTGCTAATTCTAATGATAATATGGTCTAAAGTGTTTATATATATACTTATGATATTTGTAGTAATAATAATTATAATACATAATAATAACAATGATCATAACATAACAACAACTATAGTAACAATAATAATAATAATAATGATAATAATAATAATAAAAATAAAAATAAATCTTTATACCTTTAAAATCTTTTTAAAAAAAAATAAACGTCACGAACCGGGCTTGAACTCCCGACCTCTCAATTAAACCAAACCACTCCAACCATTGCTCCGCTGCCTATATTTCTGTTTTAGTACCCGTAATAAATCCTAAAACTTATATAACTACTGTTTCTTCTTCATCTTCTATAACTCAGTCGACTCAAGCCTCATCAAACATAATCGTGAAATTAAAGTTTAAATTAAGATGTGATAATGAAACGGAAATATTCAAATATTGTTGAACTGAATTAACAGAGAACAAAAGAAAATAAAGAAAAAAAATAAAGAAAATGAACAAAAAAAAAATATCGCTGATGCAGGTTTTAAACTAAATTCGCGATTTTAAAATCCAGACTGTTTTAGATTATAAGTACAAAATGAAATAGTTGTTAAATCGTTCATATAAACTTCTGAAATCATTAATTTACCTTAAATTACAACAAGAAGCTTGAATTTGTTCGAAGAACAATCAGTTGACTTTTGTAAAATAAACTTTGACTCTCGAATTGAAGCTCGATATAACGAATTGAGAGCTGAGATTTGGCAGGTAGTTTAGGTAAAGGAATACTAACAATACTGCATTACTGGATTTCCTAAATTCATTCGATTTGTAATTTTGGCAAAAAAAAGAAGAATACAGAGAACGGGTCCTGAGCAAAAAAAAAAAAAAAAAAAAAATGCCATTCTCTCATCTGATTACAGGAGACGAATTTTTATATAATAATAGAGGTAGACAATTCCAATCAGATGAAACAAACTACTAAAAGGTAGGATAACGAAAGCTAACAACTTGATTCTATAATATCCTACGTACGATTTCATAAATATAATTAAATAAAATTTAATAATATTAATAATAGAATTTATAATATTAATATTAATGTTATTAAATAATACTAAAAATGATTTTTATAATATCACTTGTGATCAATATAATAAATTGTATTATTTTCTAATAACTATAATAATAATATTGATAGATATAATAATAATAAATAATCATAATAATAACAATAATAAACATTATAATACTAATGATATTAATAATTACAATAATAATGATCTTAATAAGTTTAATAATGATAATAATACAATGGTAGTAACTATATTGATAAGAAAAAATAATAATATGATAATATTGATAATAATCATAATGATAACAACCATCATAATAATACTAACAATAATATAACAAGTTACATATAACAATTTATTATTATTATTTTAATAATACTTATAATGCTTAATAATAATTAATAAAGTGATAAGATCATGATAATGATATTAATAAACAAGAATGATAAAACTTTTAACACATCATATGTATCAAATTTTCATATTTATTAATATTAGTAATATTAATATTAACATTAATATTATTATTAATAATAATAATAATGAAGTAATAATAATAATATTATTATATCAACCATATACTTTTTATATTGTAACCACATTTAATATACAATTTATTAATTTATGTAATATTTAATAATTACATAATATATTATATGATATCTTTCATAAAAGCTAAATTACTTAATAATTCATTAATATATTTAATATAATTATCTACATATATAATTATATATATTTACATTTCGGGTTACAATTAAAGGTTCGTGAATCATCGAGCATAGTCAAAGGGTAATTGCTTACATGAATATAGATTTCAAAACTTTCGAGACTTATCATTACAGATTGTTTTTGCTTATCGTGTCGGAAACATATAAAGATTAAAGTTTAAATTTGATCGGAAATCTCCGGGTCGTCACAAAAACCCCCTTTTATATATTATTAATATAATATATTTTGTACAAATATAATTGTTTAAAAATATAGTGTGCAATAAGCCCGCTCCCTGTGGAACGAACCGGACTTACTAAAAACTACACTACTGTACGATTAGGTACACTGCCTATAGTGTTATAGCAAGGTTTAGGTATATCCCATTTGTAAATAAATAATTAAAACTTGTGTAATTTGTAACGTATTTCGTAGTAAAATATAGTACTATCACGTACCCCTTAGCTTTAACATCATTCCCGCACGGTGTCGAAGGCCTTAAGATTATGACTAATATTGTACAAGAGAGAGAAAGAAGTGAATTGAAGTGTGTGTTGGAATGAATGACAAAGACCCTTTAAATAAGCACAAAATTTGCCTGCAAATGGCTGGCAGGCCGTTTGAAAAGCCGTTTGCCGGGCCCGTATGATAAGGCAAGTCGTTTAACGAGGCCGTTTGATCTGGCCATTTGGCAGGCCATTTGACACACTGGCAGGCCGTTTGGCAGCCCGTTTGGCAAGCCATTTGGCTTGCTGATTCCCTGAATCGTAACTTGATTTCTTATCTTTCACCGTTTTTGCTCTAGAATCTTCGTTTTAGCTCCGATTTTCTTGATTCTTTTTGCACCGTCTTCGTAAATACTTGTTCTTCAATTCTAACCGATGAAGTGGGTATTTTTCCGACAAAGTTCGAATCTTTCTTGTTTTTGGGCCTTAATACCCGAATGAAAACGTGACTTTTTAGCCGATGTCAAAGTTGTACTAGGGAAATTACCTTTCCAAAGCACTGAAGACATAGAATTCTCTATCGTTAAAATAGACTCACGGTACGATGTCATTCTCGGGCGAAACGCCATGCAAAAATTTGGAGCAGTTACATCCACAGTACACGGTATATTGAAATTCCCAACCCCAGCCGGCATTGCAACAATCTGGACACAAGAGCTGGAGCCGGTTGAGTGTTTACAAATATTTCAAGGCACAAATAACATCATAATGCACGATGACGGCTATGTGTTACAAAATCCTAAGTATCCAGAACAACGAATCCAGGTTGGAATGACTATGAGCGCTAGAGCAAAGGACACACTCTGCAAACTTCTAGCAGCGAATATTGATGTCTTCGCTTGGGAGCCATCCGACATGACCGGGGTCCCAAGAAAGATAGCATAACACCGGCTAAATGTGAACCCAAACATCACGCCCATTCTCCAGAAGAAAAGAGTAATGGCACCTGAACGACGAGGTACAACGCCTGGTTGATGTCGGAATAATGAAGAAAGTGAAATATCAGACATGAGTAGCCAATCCCGTGATGGTAAAAAGGCAGATGGCTTTGGGCGCATGTGTGTCGACGACAAAGACATCAACAAAGCTTACCCAAAAGATAACTACCCTTTGCCAGAAATCGACTGGAAAGTTGAATCTCTCACGGGTTTCAGGTTTAAGAGCTTCCTGGATGCGTACAGAGGCTACCAACAAATACCAATGGAAGAAGTTAATGAAGAAAAAACCGCATTCTTCACAAACAAAGGCATCTTTTGTTATACCAAGATGCCATTCGGATTAAAGAATGCTGGATCAACATGTCAACAAGTGATCGACAAGGCATTCCAGGATCAAATCGGACGTAACATCGAAGCGTACGTAGACGACATTGTCATCAAAAGTGACTCATAAGCGCAGATGATTTTAGATATCATCGAAACATTTGAGTCATTACACAAAATCAACTTGAAGCTAAATTCATCAAAGTGCTCTTTCGGGATGGAAGAAGGTCGTTTCTTAGGGTTCACAGTTACTCCGAGATGAATCAAGGCAAACCCAAAGAAAATTCAAGTAATCGAAAACATGCAATCACCCAGGAATAAAAAAGACATGCAAAGCCTAAATGGGAAACTAGCGGTACTAACGAGATTCCTGTCACGTGCTGCCGACAGATCTTTACCTTTCTTCCAGACATTAAAGGGCTGCTTGAACAAGAAAGACTTCATCTAGATGGTGGATGCCGAGAAAGCCTTCCAGGATATGAAAGCATTCCTAAAGGAGATGCCCACGCTAACGGTGCCAATAAAAAGAGGAACCCTAATGGTGTACCTTGCTATTTCCTCCGAGGTAATCAGCTCGGTGCTAATCGCCGACAGGGGTAAAACTCAAATGCCGGTATACTTCATAAGAAAAGTATTACAAAATGGGGAAGTAAACTACCCGGCTATGGAAAAGTTAATCTATGCTCTGGTACACACGGTAAGGTAGTTACGACGGTATTTTCAAGCACATCCGATACAGGTCCTCACGGACCAACCAATCAAACACGTCCTAACAAGGCCGGAGATTTCTGGAAGGATGGCAAAATGTGAAATTGAACTCGATGAGCACCAAAACAGCTTTCTCCCAAGGAATTCAGTAAAGGGCCAAGTCTTGGCTGACTTCCTGGTAGAGCTCCTTACCGATATGATAAAACAAGGTGAAACTCTCGTCACAAGAAGGGACACGGACGAATTCTGGGAACTTTATACAGGCGGGGCATCTAGCGAGGAAGGAGTCGGCATAGGCTAAATTGGCTGCCTCAAATAATGAGGCCGAATACGAAGCACTACTAGCCGGTTTACGCCTAGCAAAAAATATCGATATACAATAGCTCACAACTTACGTTGACTAGCAACTAGTAGCAAGCCAGCTAAATGGTAGTTTCGAAGTTAGGGACACGTCAATGCAAAAATACCTAGAGCTTGCAAAATTGCTAGTAAAAAACATAGTAGCATTTGAAATCAATCAAATACCCCACAACCGTAACAAAAAAGCATATGCTTTAAGCAAGCTTGCCTCCCTGTTATACGATCACTTCACCAAAAAGGTCATGTTGGAAGTACTGAAGAGAAAGTTAACCGGCGAAGATACCCTCATGGCAACAATCACAGAAGAAGAAGATTGTTGGATGACACCTTTCATATGATAACTCACCGATGGTACCCTCCCGGAAGACAAACTACAAGCTTGTAGGATCCGGATGCGCGCACTAATGTATCACTTCAAAGATGGCATTGCGTATAGAAAATCATTCACCGAGCAATATTTGAGATGCGTTGGATGAATGCAGGCCAAAGAAATCATACAGGAAATGCACAAAGGAGCCTGCTCGACACACTCTGGCTACAGAACAATAGTCAGTAGGATCAAAAGAATGGGTTATTTCTGGCCACACATGTACCGGGACACATATGATCTAATCATAAACTGCGAGGCATGTCAAATACATGCCCCCGTCAACAGATCCCCTTGACGTAACATGGTCCCAATACACACTGCTTGGCCATTCTGCAAGTGGGGGATCAACATTGTCGGTCCATTCCCAAGAGGTGTCGAAAATGTTAAGTTCCTAGTCGTCGCAATTGATTACTTTACAAAGTGGATTGAAGCAAGACCGTTAAGAATGATTACCGGAAGGAAAATC
Organism: Rutidosis leptorrhynchoides; assembly: GCF_046630445.1. Classification (NCBI taxonomy): domain Eukaryota; kingdom Viridiplantae; phylum Streptophyta; class Magnoliopsida; order Asterales; family Asteraceae; genus Rutidosis; species Rutidosis leptorrhynchoides. The sequence goes on along the minus strand of NC_092341.1, from coordinate 161,098,018 downwards.
TTAACCTGCATATGGGAGGATATCGTTTGTCGTTTCAGCTTACCACGTGAAATATTCAGCGACAACGGAACATAATTTGCACACAATCCTTTTAAAGACTGGTGCATAGACATGGACATTCAACAATCGTTCACTTCCGTGGCATATCCACAGGCTAACGGGCAGGTTGAGGTCACTAACATGGATATCGTCGTCAGAATAAAGGCTAGACTAGGAAAACACCAACAAGGATGGGTGGATGAACTCCAAAATGTACTTTGGGCACACCGAACAACACCAAAAGACAGTACAAATGAAACCCTATTTAGTCTAGTATATAGCACTGCAGCAGTCATCCCATCTGAAGTGCTTATCCCGACCAATCGAATAACAACGTTCGATGAACAGCAGAATGACGAAGCATTGCGAGAACACCTAGACGCTCTAGAAGAGTGACGGACAATTACACATTCGGCAAGCTGAGAAGAAGCAAAAAAATGCAAACCACTATGACAAAAAAAGTCAAACCACTAGATTTTCAGCTACACGACTTAGTGTTACGAAGTAACGAAGCCAGCCGACAACAGGATGTTGGAAAAATAGGCCCATGGTGGGAAGGACCTTACAGGGTTGTCGGCTTAACCGACTATGGCGCATACCACCTGGAAACACCAGACAGAATCCCAATACAATGCCCTTGACACGCCTTCCATTTAAAGACATACCATGTGTAGCCTTCCTGTAACCGGGAGGACTGATCACCCACCCGGGTAACAGCGGAATCACACACTTATGTATCAAAATCATTTCTAAGTATGAGTCCTCAGTAAAATTACATTTTATATACTTGTACTCTGTAGCAACTCTGAATATGACACAAACACAATCAAAAGTATTTTGGCATATTTCAGACCTACCGCCAGAAGAAATGCCTTCTAGCTTTCGTTGGTAGGGATACCTCTCGAAGAACCTTCTTGGATAATGAGAGCATCCGAACAAATCATTGATGGTCTGTTTTTACTGTATAAACATCTCGACCATGCTCACGCGTAGTCTAGATATCTACGTTATTGTCATGACACAGCAAACAACTCAAATACAAATAAACTAGTTTACACACAAGACATAACAAATATAAAAACGTTATATTCATCCCAAAAGAGGACACAACCGTGTACATATATCTACGGTTGAAAGTTTACAATATCTTCCACGGATGAATTTTCATCCCTACAAACTCTATCTAACTCCTCGAAGTTAATCTAACCAAGTACTTCATGTGATTGTCGGCACTCATTAACACAAGACACACTTAGCCCGTTCTTCAACTTCTCGGCTACACTACCAGCCGGCAGGTAACACTACACCCGCCTAAGAACCTCAAAAGTAGTTAACTTTTTGATGGCCTCGATAAAAGCATTAAATGGTTGATGAACAAGAGAGGACTTAAGTAAGCGGGCAACCAGCACCGGTATGCCAAACTGTAGGCGAGTGAGATCACCCAGAGTCGCCGACACCCTCTTTGACAGCTTTTTGTTATCATCTGAGAGGTAAGCGGCGACTTCCCTTTCCCGGTCTAAATCCATCCTAGAGGCCTCCAATTATAGTGACCCGAACTTTTCCATGTTTATATATATATATATATATATATATATATATATATATATATATATATATATATAATGAAATTGGTATATTTACATGATTAAATGTTTTCAACATGTTAAGCAATCAAACTTGTTAAGACTTGATTATTTGAAATGAGTTTCATGTAGACAATTGACCACCCAAGTTGACCGGCGATTCACGAACGTTAAAACTTGTAAAAACTATATGTTGATATATATATATATATATATATATATATATATATATATATATATATATATATATATATATATATATATATATATATATATATATATATATATATATATATATATATATATATATATATATATATATATATATATATATAGTTAACATGATTTTATGATAGGTAAGTATGTCACTAGGTATATTAATAATGAGTTATATACATAAAATGAGACTATTGAATTAAGAAACTCGAAACGATATATATAACGATTATCGTTATGACAACGTCTTACCAAGTACATATGTATCATATTAAGATAGTGTTACACTATATTTAACATGATAAAATGATGATTATTTATATCATTAAGTATGTTAACAATGAACTACATATGTAAAACAAGACTACTAGCTTAAGGATTTCAAAACAACTTATATATATAACGATTATCGTTGTAACGACATTTTAATATATATATCGTATTAAGATATATTCATAAACCATGTTATCATGATAATATGATAATTTAACATCTCACTAAATATAATAAACAATGGGTTAACTACATTAAATAAGATCGTTATCTTAAAGGTTTCAAAAACAACACTTACATGTAACGACTAACGATGACTTAACGACTCAGTTAAAATGTTTATACATATAGTGTATTAAGATGTATTAATACACTTTTGGAAGATTTCAAGACACATATTAAAACACTCATACTTATCAAAGTTGGTCACAATTACACTCTCATTCGTTTTCATCAACAATTCTTCTCGTATGCACTCGTATTCGTACTCGTACAATACACAGCTTCTAGATGTATTTACTATTGGTATATAAACTCCAATGATCAGCTCTTAGCAGCCCTTGTGAGTCACCAACACATGTGGGAACTATCATTTGGCAACTAGCATGACTTATGAGCAAGGAAACAAAACAAGAACTCCTTTTAACCCCACTCACCCTTCACCACTCACCACCCACTCCATTTCACTTTCAATTCTCTTTCTAATTCTCTCTAAACACCTACACGCACTTATGAACGAATTTTTCCAGTAACTAATCATCATCTTCATCAAAAATTAATTCAAGAATCAAGCTATAATCGTCATAGGAAGAACACTTCCAGAACACTTCAAAAATCCTTTCAAGTTTACTAGTTTACTTCTAAGCTTTCTAATCCATTCCAAGTAATCATCTAAGATCAAGAAACCATTGTTATTTATAGTAGGTTATCTTTCTTATTCAAGGTAATATTCATATTCAAACTTTGATTCGATTTCTATAACTATAAACTATCTTAATTCGAGTAAAAATCTTACTTGAACTTGTTTTTGTGTCATGATCCTACTTCAAGAACTTTCAAGCCATCCAAGATCCTTTGAATCTAGATCATTTCTTGAAACTTCCAGTAGGTTTACCTACAAAACTTGAGTTAGTAATGATGTTCATAACATCATTCGATTCATATATATATAACTATCTTATTCGAAGATTTAAACTTGTAATCACTAGAACATAGTTTAGTATATTCTAAACTTGCTCGCAAACAAAGTTAATCTTTCTAACTTAACTTTTAAAATCAACTAAACACATGTTCTATATCTATATGATATTCTAACTTAATGATTTAAAACCTGGAAACACAAAGAACACCGTAAAACCGGATATACGCCGTCATAGGAAAACCGGGGGCTGTTTTGGTTTGGATAATTAAAAAATATGATAAACTTTGATTTAAAAGCTATTATTCTGGGAAAATGATTTTCTTATGAACATAAAACTATATCCAAAAATCATGGTTAAACTCAAAGTGGAAGTATGTTTTCCAAAATGGTCATCTAGACGTCGTTCTTTCTACTGAAATGACTACCTTTACAAAAATGACTTGTAACCTTTATTTCCGACAACAAACTTATACTTTTTCTGTTTAGATTCATAAAATTAAGTTCAATATGAAACCATAGCAACTTGAATCACTCAAAACGGATTTAAAACGAAGAAGTTATGGGTAAAACAAGATTCGATAATTTTGCTTGTTGCAGCGACGTGAAAATTGTAACAAATCTATACAAATCATAACTTAACTAACTTATATTATAGTATACATGTATTCTAACATATATTATATCGACCCATCTATATATATTATTTGGAACAACCATAGACACTCTATATGCAGTAATGCTGGAGTTAGCTATACATGGTTGAGGTTGATTCCAAATTAATATATATACTTTGAGTTGTGATCGTGTCTGAGACTTGTAGACACTGGGTCGTGGATTGATTCGAGATATTTTATATTGCTTTATTTCTGTACATCTAACTGTGGACAACTAGTTGTAGGTTACTAACGAGGACTGCTGACTTAACAAAACTCAAATCATTAAAATACAATAAAAATGTTGTAAATATATTTTGATCATACTTTGATATATATGTACATATTTGTTATAGGTTCGTGAATCAACCAGTGGCCAAGTCTTACTTCCCGACGAAGTAAAAATTTGTGAAAGTGAGTTATAGTCCCACTTTTAAAATATAATATTTTTGGGATGAGAATACATGCAGCTTTATAAATATTTTACAAAATAGACACAAGTACATGAAACTACTTTCTATGGTTGAATGATCGAAGCCGAATATGCCCCTTTTTACTTGGTAACCTAAGAATTAGTAAACCAATCTACTAATTGACGCGAATCCTAAAGATAGATCTATTGGGCCAAACAAATCCCATCCATTGTAGCAGATGCTTTAGTACTTTGAGTTTTTATATCATGTCCGATGGATGTCCCGGAATGATGAGGATATTCTTATATGCATCTTGTTAATGTCGGTTACCAGGTGTTCACCATATGAATGATTTTTATCTCTATGTATGAGATGATGTTTACGAAAAATGGAAATATTAAATCTTGTAGTCTATTATTACGATTGATAAATATATAGGTTAAACCTATAACTCTCCAACATTTTTGTTGACATTTTAAGCATGTTTATTCTCAGGTAATTGTTAAGAGCTTCCGCTGTTGCATACTAAATTAAGGATAAGATTTGGAGTCCACGCTTGTATAATATTGTTTGAAAACTGCATTCGAAGACATATATTATTGTGTAATATTATTGTAAACCATTATGTAATGGTCGTGTGTGAACGCTATATTTTGATTATCATTATTTGATAATCGTCGTAATATTTTAAACCTTTATCGAAGATTATGGTTGTTTTAAAAATCGAATGCAGTCTTTAAAAAACGTCTCATATAGAAGTCAAAACCTCGCAATGAAATCAATTAATATGGAACGTTTATAATCAATATGAACGGGATATTTCAGTTGGTATCAGAGCGTTGGTCTTAGAGAACCAGAAAATTGCATTAGTGTGTCTTACTGAGTTTGTTAGGATGCATTAGTGAGTCTAGACTTCGACCGTGTTTTCTTTAAAAACAATTGCTTAACATTTTGTTGTTGTTTGAAACTATATATTATTAACATGTAAAAATTATGTGATATATTAATCTCTTAATATGTTTGATATTGTGTGATAGATGTCTACCACTAGTACAAATCCCATTAACTCACCTAATAATAATGAAGAGTCGAATATATTTTGGAAAGATTCACAAATTCCTGAGGAAGAACTGGAAGAGGAAGAACCGGAAGAGGAGGAACCGGAAGAGGAGGAACCAGAAGAAGAGGAACCGGAAGTAGAAGAGGTTTCGGAGGATGAAATATTAATACCTACAGTAAAACGATTAAATAAAAGAAAATCCTCAACCAATGGACCAAATATAAAAAAGGTCAATGGTGTTTCCGCTAAGGAAGCAAAATATTGGGAAAATTACCAATTTTCTGATGAATCGGATCCCGACGAGGATTTCGATGATGTTATAGAAATTACTCCAACTCAATTTAATAAGGAAAAAGAGAATTATAAAGGAAAGAGTATCAAAATAGAGAAACCTGATTCCGACCCCGATGAACTTTATATGTATCGTAAACACCCGTATTTCTTAGATTTTAACAATAATCCGGGAACATCTAGGCCACCAGGTTTTTCTAAACCATTTGTGAAAATGACGGATCATATTAGAGGATCACCATGTATCCCTAGGAAATTAGCTAAACGAACTAAGTCCGAAGAAGAAGAAACGAGTGAGTCGGAATAAAGAGTTATAATCATGCTGTGTAATATATGTATTGTTGTGTGCTTATACAGTATAAAAACAAAAATGGACGTTAAGGATAGACAACCAAAAATTTTAGAAGACCTACCAGGGGATATGATTGATGAAATCTTGTCTAGAGTCGGACAGAATTCATCAGCACAATTATTTACGGAAAAATTAGTTTTTCGAACGTTTGAAAGACATTCCAGGCATGCCTTAGTTTATAAAAGGCTTTTCTTTGAAAGATGGGGCATATCACATTGGTGAGACTTTAAGTTACGCCAAGTTTTCTTTAAGGCATATAGTGCGGGCAACCAAGATGCAATTTTATGCTACGGGTTACGAACCTATTTTGACTCAACATATCCCAATATAGGACTCCGTTCTTTAGAAAGAGCTTCTAACATGCAACATAAAGAAGCATGTTATGCTTACAGGTTAATAATGTTCGCTTCTCATCAAATTGAGAAAAAGAACATTGGGTTGCAACTTTTAAATAAAACCTTTCCACAAGTGACGGACTCTGTAGTTGAGGTGAGAAACAAGGTTTTTAGATTGTTACGGGGCTGTTGGGCATTACGTAACCCTCGTTCTTTTGACGACATTACAACATGCTGCCTAGTCAACGGTCACAACGATTATTTTCCACAAGATCAAGGATGGGAAATAATACTAGTAAAACCCGAATGCATGACTTGTTTATGGACTTATGAATTACGTGTCTTTATTTCTTTTGCTGAACGACTTGCGTATTAACTAGAATTGCCTTTATAGCTGCCGAGTAGCAAAGTTATTACGTGCTATATTTCTTCCTATATGTATAATAGTGGTATTGTAAGTTTGTAAAATATTGTATAAAAGTTTGAACGCGAAATATTATTGTAATAAGTTTTTCATATAGAAGCGTAGTAGTTGAATTGTATAGTAGCTACTAAGTATGAACTTAACGGGTAGGTACTACCAGAATTAAAACTATAAAATGCTAATATGAAGAAAAAGCTTTTATAAATAAGTTCATATTATGCTACGAAATAATATTGACTACTCTTAAATTCTATATGATTAACTCAATTCTTTTGGCTATTTTTGAAGGAAATGGCACCGACGACTCGTCAGAACTTGAACATGAGTGAGGAAGACTTCCGTGTTTTTCTTGCTGCAAACATAGCCGCAGTACAAGCCGCAATGCAAAATAACAACAATAACTCTGGTTCTAGCAGTGGAACTAATTCCACAAGAAATCGTGTATGATGCTCCTACAAAGAATTCACTGCCTGCAAACCTTTGGAATTTGATGGAACCGAGGGTCCAATCGGATTGAAATGATGGACCGAAAAAGTTGAATTGGTGTTTACCATAAGTAAATGTACTGAAGAAGACAAAGTAAAGTACGCTACGCATACCTTCACAGGAACTGCGTTAACATGGTGGAATATGTAGTGACCCGAACTTTTCCATGTTTATATATATTAAATGAAATTGTTATTTACATGATTAAGTGTTTCCAACATGTTAAGCAATCAAACTTGTTAAGACTTGATTAATTTAAATAGGTTTCATATAGACAATTGACCACCCAAGTTGACCGGTGATTCACGAACGTTAAAACTTGTAAAAACTATATGATGACATATATATGATTATATATATAGTTAACATGATATTATGATAAGTAAGTATCTCATTAGGTATTTTAACAATGAGTTATATACATAAAATTGAGTTTATTGAATTAAGAAACTCGAAACGATATATATAACGATTATCGTTATAACAACGTCTTACTAAATACATATGAATCATATTAAGATATTGATACACTATGTTTAATCATGATAAATGATAAGTAAACATGTCATTAAGTGTATTAACAATGAACTACATATGTAAAAACAAGTCTACTAACTTAATGATTTCGAAACGAGACATATATGTAACGATTATCGTTGTAACAACATTTAACTGTATATATATCATACTAAGATATATTAATATATCATAATATCATGATAATGTAACAATTTAACATCTCTTTAGATATAATAAATAATGGGTTAACAACATTTAACAAGATCGTTAACCTAAAGGTTTCAAAACATTTACATGTAACGACTAACGATGACTTAACAACTCAGTTAAAATGTATATACATGTAGTGTTTTAATATGTATTCATACACTTTTTAAAGACTTCAAGACACTTATTAAAATACTTCTACTTAATAAAAATGCTTACAATTACATCCTCATTCAGTTTCATCAACAATTCTACTCATATGCACCCGTATTCGTACTCGTACAATACACAGCTTTTAGATGTATGTACTATTGGTATATACACTCCAATGATCAGCTCTTAGCAGCCCATGTGAGTCACCTAACACATGTGGAAACCATTATTTGGCAACTAGAATGAAATATCTCATAAAATTACAAAAATATTAGTAATCATTCATGACTTATTTACATGTAAACAAAATTACACATCCTTTATATCTAATCCATATACCAACGACCAAAAACACCTAAAAACACTTTCATTCTTCAATTTTCTTCATATAATTGATCTCTCTCAAGTTCTATCTTCAAGTTCTAAGTGTTCTTCATAAATTCTATAAGTTCTAGTTTCATAAAATCAAGAATACTTCCAAGTTTCCTAGCTTACTTCCAATCTTAAAGTGATCATCCAACCTCAAGAAATCTTTCAAATTTACAGTAATATATCTTTCTAATACAAGTTAATACTCATTTTCAAACTTTAATTCAATTTCTATAACTATAACAATCTTATTTCGAGTGAAAATCTTACTTGAACTTGTTTTCGTGTCATGATTCTGCTTCAAGAACTTTAAAGCCATCCAAGGATCCTTTGAAGCTAGATCTATTTTTCTCATTTCCAGTAGGTTTATCCACAAAACCTAAGGTAGTAATGATTTTTATAACATCAATCGATTCATATATATAAAACTACCTTATTCGAAGGTTTAAACTTGAAATCACTAGAACATAGTTTAGTTAATTTTAAACTTGTTCGCAAAAAAAAGTTAATCCTTCTAACTTGATTTTTAAAATCAACTAAACACATGTTCTATATCTATATGATATGCTAACTTAATGATTTAAAACCTGGAAACACGAAAAACACCGTAAAACCGGACATACGCCGTCGTAGTAACACCGCGGGCTGTTTTGTGTTTAATAATTAAAAACTATGATAAACTTTGATTTAAAAGTTGTTCTTCTGGGAAAATGATTTTTCTTATGAACATGAAACTATATCCAAAAATCATGGTCAAACTCAAAGTAGAAGTATGTTTTTCAAAATGGTCATCAAGACGTCATTCTTTTGACTGAAATGACTACCTCTTACAAAAACGACTTGTAACTTATATTTCCTACTATAAACCTATATAATTTTTCTGTTTAGATTCATAAAATAGAGTTCAATATGAAACCATAGAAATTTGATGATGGAATTTAACAAGTTTCAAAACAACATGTTCATATAGTTTACACAATCATAAAACCAATTTTAAGATAGTTAATACAAGCGGAAGCATTAATAGAACAAGTGTAATTGTAAAGCCACTTTTTTAAATTCCACATTAATATCAAGTCATGAATCATATGCTTACAAATATAACAAGATTAGAAGAGCGTTTATACCTCCTCAATGATGGATTTAGTGCTGAATTTGGACAGCTGCAAGTTGATAAGATGATGATGAAAGCAAGCTACAAAACTATGAAACCTCAAGAGATAATACCTCAAACTTATCACCAACACCTTGAAGTTTAGTTAGGATTTATTTTGACACTTATGAACTTAATTAGTAAGCTACAAAAACCTCTCTTCTCACACTAAAAATTCGGCCAGCAGAATGTAGGAGGAGAAGAAGAGAGTTTTTCCAAGTTAACTTATCAATTTTTGAGTCAATGCATGGTTAAATGGACAAGCATGCTCATGGTTTGTTGTATAATCTTAAAATAACAAAAAGCTAGCATGTGAGTAGCCATGGGGACTCACAAAAACGTCCACCACCATCGTTTTTAAAAAAAAAAATTTCAATCAATTTTATTACATAACATGTTATTAATAAACATGTAATAAAACACATGCATTTGTTAAGTTACTTACATTTTATAAACCCATTTATAAAATATAACACAACATAATTATTTAAGCCTATAAATAATTAAATATAAATTATCCAAATAATTTATCTCAAGTGATAATATTTTAGAAAACCGATTTTCCAAAGTTCAAGTGTCGCGTATTTATTTAACGATCCAATTGTTAAGATAAATACATATAAGGTGTCGGTAAGCTTGTTATTGGGTATGACCCGACTTGGATCATAACATGTTAGCCACATTAATTAAATATGTCTCTCGGGCATGCGAAAAACCTTCAATCTCCCACTTGCACGAGAAACATAAGAAATTAATGCAAGTGATGGATACTACCTAACGACCGTTCATCACCCATAATATGTTATGACTTTGTGCCATTCAATAACATCATCCCTTTCGAGTTCCCATCTCGAATATGAACAGGTGAATCTTACATCACATCCTTTTATCCTAGATGTCATGTTAAATCCAAGAGACATAGAGTGATCACTCTCTTCTAGATTTAACTTTATCAGGCCTTAAACATCTGACTCTCAACGAATAAGAGGGACAAATTCCATCTTGACTACATACGTCCTAAATATATACCTTGCATTATACCTGAGCTCTTCCTTATGAACTACCATATTTCAGAATAGCGAAGGAAAGAATCAAGGTACAATACTTGGTAAATATCCGGACCCAATATGTATCTCAGGTCAGAGGATACAATGCTATTCGCCTTTACTCAAGATTACATGTGATCAACCACAAAGGCTCCATTTAGTAAATCTTGAGGGCGGGTCTTCCAATATTTGTATCCCACAAATATCTATGAACCTTATACCAATCCAAGTTCATAATAGTCTAAACCCCACAAATATCTGTGATCGACTACGGAATTTAGAATAATAGCTTATTCATGGATTAAATATGCAAAATAGGAACATGACTCAAAATAAATTAATACCATAATTATATTAATGAGTTTGAACAATTTCATTCCGTTATAACACTTAAAACAGATCATGACCAATCACTAGAATATCGAAGCCCTAATGCACAAACATGTCCTGCATGTTTTGATCCATGTAAGAGCTTCGTGAGAGGATCCGCTATATTAAGATCTATGTGAACTTTGCGAATACATATCTTTCCCTTTTCAACTTCATCCCTTATGTAGTTGAATCTCCGCTCAATGTGACGGGTCTTTTGGTGAGCACGAGGTTCCTTGATTTGAGCAATCGCACCCTCGTTGTCACAAAAGATCTCAAGAGGGCCCTGAATGTAAGGGACTACTCCTAAGTCGTCGATGAATTTCTTCATCCATGCAGCTTCCTGAGCTGCCAATGATACGGCGATGTACTCCGACTCTGTAGTGGATAAAGCAACAACATCCTGTTTTGAACTCTTCCAAGAGACTCCACCTCCATTTAACGTGAATACATAACCGGATTGTGATCGAGAATCATCTCGATCAGTTTGGAAACTCGCGTCCACGTAACCTTTTACAGCGAGTTCCTCCTCACCAGACCCGTATATAAGAAACATATCCTTAGTCCTCCTAAGGTATTTCAATATACTTTTAACAGCAATCCAATGACTGTTACCTGGGTTATTCTGGTATCTACTTGCCAGGCTAAGAGCGCATGACACATCCGGTCTAGTGCATATCATTGCATACATGATTGACCCAATAGCAGATGCGTACGGGACTTTCTTCATTCTCTCTTGTTCATCTTTCATGGTAGGACACTGAGATGAATTGAGAGGCGTTCCTCTTTGAATAGGTACCAAACCTTTCTTAGAGTTGTCCATCTTGAACCTTTTCAAGATCTTTTCAATGTATGCATTTTGATTCAAACCTATCAGTTTCTTGGATCTATTCCTGTAGATCCCAATCCCCAAAACGTATTGTGCTTCTCCAAGATCCTTAATGGAGAGGCATTTACTTAGCCAAGTTTTAACTCCTTGCATTGCCGGAATATCATTTCCAAATAACAATATATCATCCACATATAGTACAAGGAACATGATAGTGCTCCCACTAGCTTTCTTATATACACAAGCTTCATCACCATTTTTAATGAAGCCAAATTTCTTGGCTTCCTCATTAAAACAATGATTCCACATTCTAGATGCTTGTTTCAATCCATAGATTGACTTTTTTAACTTGCATACCCTTTTTGGATATTTCGGATCAACAAAACCTTCAGGCTGAACCATATAGACATCTTCCACAAGATATCCATTTAGGAAAGCGGTCTTGACATCCATTTGCCATATTTTATAATCACAATGAGCAGCAATGGCAAATAATATCCTAATAGACTTTAGCATTGCCACAGGCGAAAAAGTTTCATCATAGTCAACCCCTTGAGTTTGAGTGAAACTTTTTGCTACAAGTCTAGCTTTATATGTATCCAAGTTTCCATGTATGTTGGTTTTCATTTTGAAAAGCCATTTACAATCAACTAGCCTTGAGCCAGTAGGTTGTACAATCAGTTCCCAAACTTGGTTGTCATACATGGATTGCATCTCCGCGTTCATGGCTTCCTGCCATTTATCTTTATCAATCCTTGATAAAGCATCTTGGTAGTTTGTGGGTTCATCCAAATCAATCACATAGCAACCATCCATGAGAAACCCATATCTCTCAGGAGGATTACTAATCCTACCAGATCTGCGAACGTCTTGTGTATTTTGATCATCCATTCGATCATTCTCAACATTTTCATGTTGAGTGCTAGTGTCAACCAATTGTGTATCATCTATTTGATCTTGAACCTCTTCAAGATCTATCTTCCTTTCACTATTTACTTCCAATAGGAACTTAGTTTCAAGGAATTCAGCCTTTCGAGCAACAAATACATTTTGCTCGGTTGGATCATAGAAATAGTATCCCATATCATCCTTGGGATATCCTATGAAGATACACTTCGTGGATCGAGCATTCAACTTATTAGGGACGTAACGCTTAGGATAAGCTTCACATCCCCATACCTTTAAGTATGATAAAGATGGAGGTTTTCCAAACCACATCTCATGAGGAGTTCGTTCCACTTTCTTGGTTGGGGCCATATTTAGAATACGAGCCGCGGAGCATAGACAATTGATAAGGCTAAAAAGGAACATATATTTCATAGCAAAATCCCCCAAGAAAGACAAGATTTTAGTTGCAATTGTTCCATTTTCAAGTGATATTCGTTTATATTAAATAAGTGCGAAGACAAAAGGCAGATTCGACAAATTGAAGACAAAAAGGTCCAAAAAGCTCAAAAGTACAAGATACAATTAAAAAGGTTCAAATTATTGATGAAGAACGTCTAAAAATGACAAGAGTACAAGTTACAAAACGCAAAGTACACGATATAAAATAGTACGCAAGGACGTTCGAAAATCCGGAACCGGGACCAGAGTCAACTCTCAACGCTCGACGCAACGGTGTAAAAATTACGAGTCAACTATGCACAAGAATAAAATATAATATTTAAATAATTCATAATAAGAATAATATTAAATAATAAAAAGTTGTTAATTGAGCATAGTTCAGGGGTCATAAGTGAAAATTCAATTTCTAAATTCGCCTATAAAAGGCTTTGTAATCGTAATGTAAAAACACACCTTTTTCCAATCTTATTTCTTTCTTATGTAATTTATATTTATATTTATAATATTAAGTTTAATTTAAGATTAATAATAATTGGGTTATTATAAGAAATGTTTTACGGGTTTTAAAGTAGGAACTCTGTCCGTGTAACGCTACGCGATTAATCACCACTGTAAGCTATGTTCTTCCTTTTTAATTTAATGTCTCGTAGCTAAGTTATTATTATGCTTATTTAAAACGAAGTAATCATGATGTTGGGCTAATTACTAAAATTGGGTAATTGGGCTTTGTACCATAATTAAGGTTTGGGGCAAAAGACCGACACTTGTGGAAATTGGACTATTGACTATTAATAGATGGGGGGTATTGTCTAATTGAGTGACAACTCATTGGAGTCTGTCGAACCTATCTTCAAATTAATTATCCTAATAATTAATAATGATTATGGTTGTCCTATTTAGTGACGTTCATATGGAATCTATTATAATCATTTAATTAATTATTCGGGTTGAGTAATTGATTATTCAAACTGATCAAGTGGGTAAATTAATATTCATATCTAATCAAAACAGGGGTAGATTACATACAGTGATAACTGGTGTAATTGTTGACAGAAGTGATAACTGCGTCACAGTTTAAATCCTTAATTAGTTGGAATATTTGACTTCGGGTATAAGGGTAATTTGACGAGGACACTCGCACTTTATATTTATGACCGGTGGACTATTATGGATAAAAACCAGATAGGTATCAAATAAACCATGACAAAGGACAATTAACCCGAGTAACAATTAATTAAAATCAAAACGTCAAACATCATGATTACGGAAGTTTAAATAAGCATAATCCTTTTATTTCATATTCTATCGCAATTTTATTTATTGTTATTTTATTTATCGTCATTTATTTATTTTACGCACTTTAATTATTGTCATTTATCTTTACGCTTAAAAATATAAAATCGACAAACCGGTCATTAAACGGTAAAAACCCCCCTTTTATAATAATATTACTACTTATATATATATATATATATTTATATAAATATAGTTTTATAAAAATATAGTACGTAATCACTAGCTCCCTGTGGAACGAACCGGACTTACTAAAAACTACACTACTCTACGATTAGGTACACTGCCTATAGTGTTGTAGCAAGGTTTAGGTATATCTCATCCGTAAATTAATAAAACTTGTGTCATATTTTGTAGTATTTCCTAGTAAAAATAATACTATTTCGTACCCTCACGCTACATCGCCAAGTTTTTGGCGCCGCTGCCGGGGAGCGCTAAAACGCTATATTTTTAATTATAATAATATTGAAATAAAATATAATAATATAATAATATTGAAATAGAATATAATAATATAATAATATTGAAATAGAATATAATAATATAATAATATTTTAGAATATATTTTGAATCGTAAAAGTTTTAAAAAGTCGTATTTATTAAATACTTCAGGGGTATATTATGTAAATTGTAATTAATAATTTCTATCATGTCGCTTTCATGTGAATAGTAAATTAATTAATTTCTTTTCATTTACTATTCATGAATAGTAAATGAATTAAAAAAAAAGTTTTGAAAAAAAATAATAATTATAAAAAAAAGTATTAATTTGTAAAAAAAAATCATTTTTTAAAAAAAAAAAAAAAAAAAAAAATTTGTAAAAAAAAAACGTTTTTTTTTTAGAAAAAAAAAACGTAAAAAAAAAAAAAAAAAAAAATTAAAAAAAAAAAAAAACTTAAAAAAAAACAAAAACATAAAAAAAAAAAAATTATTAAAAAAAAATATATATATTTTTTAAGATTTTGTCTATAAAAAAAATTGTTTTTTTTTAGTTTTATTACCTTTAGATTTTTAGACTATAGTCGCAACTTTTAGTATTAAGTTTAGTTTTGCCATAGTTATTTTTACTTCTAGAATTTTTAGGCTTTGCCGTAAAATCACTTAAGTGCTTATTCCTTAGATTAAGTTTTAGGTGCTTTAGAATTTTACGACGCCGTATTTCGCACTACTTTCTTATTTTTATTTTTCGACGCCTATTTTTCGACCTTTTTATTTTTCGACCTTTTTCGACGCGCAATCTTTTTCTTTCTTATTTCTCGCCATTCTAGTTTTTAGGACTTAGAATTTTTTTCTACTTCTTCTCTAAATTTCTTAAAATTACGAAAATTTATTTTAAGTGGTTAAATTGATAGACATCAAAATTTTCTGGTTCGTAGTAATAGTTGGATTTGTACGTGGACCGGGTTATTGGAGCCAAACAGTACTCAATTATATTGAGACCAAACGAATCCTGCCCCTCTGCTGCATCTTTTGGCTATTCGAAACGTGGGCAAAATCAGAAAAGTCTATTGATTGGACAACTTATATAAGTTTTTCTTATTTTTATAACTAATAGGATATTCTGTGAATGCACCGAGCAAAACGTTCACCACCTTTCATACGTTCACCACCTGTAACTCGATCAAGACATCTAGCAAATATTGTCGCCGTTGATTTTTCTTTAGAATCGTCATCTAGTCGAACAAGAACTCCAACTCAAATTTCCGATAATCCATCTTTTGAACCCGACTTCACAATTAAGAACCCGGAGCATATTCAAGGACAATTCCAAGATCCTGAACCACTAATTATTCCTCCTGAGCCACAAACCATTAAATCAGAATCCTCTAGTGATTCGTATTCAACAAATTCAATTATGGAAGTAACGGAACCTCTAAGTATGGAAGATCGAATGAGAGCCACACGCACGGGCCAAGGTCACGCCATTATTAAGCCAGAAGTTAATGCGCCAGATTATGAAATCAAAGGACAAATTCTACACATGGTAACTAACCAATGCCAATTCAGTGGTGCACCGAATGAAGATCCTAACGAACACCTTCGTACGTTTAAAAGAATTTGTACACTATTCAAAATCCGAGAAGTGGAAGATGAGCAGATCTATCTCATGTTGTTTCCCTGGACTTTAAAGGGAGAAGCCAAAGATTGGTTAGAATCGTTACCTGAAGGGGCGATTGACACATGGGATGTTTTAGTTGAAAAATTTCTTAAACAATTCTTTCCGGCATCTAAAGCCGTGAGACTTCAAGGAGAAATTGTTACGTTCGCGCAAAAGCCAAATGAAACATTATATGAGGCGTGGACAAGATTCGGAAGGATGTTGAGAGGATGTCCTCAACACGGTTTAGACACTTACCAAATAGTACAAATATTCTACCAAGGTGTCAACGTTGCTACACGAAAAGACATCGACATAACAGCAGGTGGTTCCATTATGAAGAAAACCGCAACTGAAGCTTACAAAATTATTGATAACACAGCCTCCCACTCGCATGAGTGGCACCAAGAAAAAGATATTTTTTGTTCATCTAAAGTGGCTAGAGCCGATTCTAGCCATGACTTTGATTCCGTTTCAGCAAAAATAGATGCTTTCGAAAGACGAATGGAAAAGATGAATAAAGATATTCACGCAATACGAATCAGTTGTGAGCTATGCGGTGGACCACACTTAATGAAAGACTGTCACATTGAACAAACGATGGAACAACGTGAGAATGTTGTCTACATGAACCAAAGGCTGGAAAATAGTTATCAGAATAATTATCAACCGCCAAGGCCAAACTTCAATCGAAATCAAAACATTCTTTACAATCCAAAAGGACCCGACAATAACTCGTATAACCAACAAGGTCCGAATAACCAACCAACTCAAAACAACACTTTCAATCAACAAAGACCTGGCTTGTATAAACCACCACAACAAACCGACGAGAAGAAGTCAAATCTGGAAGAAGTGGTATTTAAGCTAGTTGAATCTCAAACACAATTTATTGAAACTCAAACCCAAACGAATGAGAGGTTTGAGCAGTCATTTAGAACTCAACAAGCTTCCATTTTGAATCTAGAAAAACAAGTAGGTACTCTTGTTAGATTGATGAGTGAAAGGGAACAAGGAAAGCTACCGAGTAATAATGAAGTAAATCCTCGGAATTAAAATGTTAACATGATATCAACAAATTCCGAAAAACCAATACCAGAAGATGGGAAAGTTTTAGATGTAAGTAACAATGAAGAAGTTACACCACCACCACCACCCGAGTATGTAAAGCCAGTGGTGGCACCATACAGACCACCCATCCCGTTTCCAAGAAAAGGAGTTGAGTATGAGCAAGTAATAGGTAATAAAGTTTGTGATACCTCTGGAAAGAAGAAGAAGAAGAATAAAAAAGTGCAAGAAACAAAAACAGTAGAAGTAAACCCGGTGAAGACAGTTCCACCAAATCCTCCACCTAGGGTAGGTGATCCGGGTGAATTTATTGTTCCTTGTCTACTTAGTGACTGTGTCATGTATGATGCACTAGCAGATTTAGGTTCAAGTGTGAGTGTTATGCCTCTTTCATTATATAAGAGATTAGGTGTAGGTGAGTTAACTCCAACGGATATGAGTGTTCGACTCCTTGATCAAACCATTAAGCACCCAGTTGGAATTGCTGACAACCTACCCATTTAAGTAGGTAATTTAACCTTTCTAGTCGAATTCATTGTCATTGACATAGAAGAGGACTCAAACGTTCCTCTAATTTTAGGTCGACCATTCTTAGCGTCCACCGGGGCGTTCTTTGATGTAAGAAACGGTAGAATGACACTTAGTAGTGGTGACAAATCAATCACCTTTATGATTCGAAAGTCTAAATCTCCACCAGCCAAAACCGTTGAACCAGCAAAAACGATTGGTAAGAACCATGTTGTTTTACCAACTCCAACGGTAATACTTAGCAATAATGAAACGCCTAAGTGTGGGGAAAATGAAGTAACACCTAATGATGACATGATAACAAAGAACCCCGTTATTGATACGAAATTAAATGACCCCGTTATTAACAGTTCAATGAAGAAACTTTTTAAACGGGTTATAGATGCTAGAAGTAAGGGGAACTTTAAGTTATATAACCGGTTAGTATCCAATCTGTCGCCTAAAGAAAAGGCGAAGCTAGTTGAATTTGTGGATATTACGGAAAAAGCTGGTCACTGGCTTAAAGCAAAAGTCACAGATATGCAAGTTGATTATGGTCCAAGAGAAATTGACGATGAAGTTAATCACAATTTCGACACCACATCTACCTAAGTGTGAGGAGATTCAAATATTCTAAAAAGAAAATGCTGTTTGGAGTTAGTTGTTCTGTTCTCGTGTAGTTCCGAGAATGGAATTCGATTGGTCTTTTCCGCTAGCAGACACTAAAGAACTAGTTTTCTCCCCCCATTCTGAATTTTTTTTGTTTTTTAGGTTAATATGTTTTCTTTTTAAGTTTTGTGTGAATTTAAAAACAAAAATTTACTTTATTTCATTAAGTTGAAAAAAAATGATTTCTAAAATTCGTCGTGAGTTGAAGACTAGGCCGTTGAGCCGAAATTACTTTACCCGAGGGCGGGGCGAAAATTTTTTTCATCATTATTTTTAATTTTATTGATTTAAAGTATGCCAAAAAAAAATATATTGGATTTTATAAATTTTTGAACGTGGGGTAATATACCCAACTTCAAAAATATGTATATATATGTTTGTATTTTATATTATGTACAAAACAGGGTAGAACAACGCACTTTCAAATACTAACATTAAGTTCAGCAATAGCTACTGATTTTGACGACAAGACGCAAAACAACAAATGTGATATACAAATGAAGGAATGAACGATGAGGCGCGCCATCTATCATTCGATGAGCTTAGAATTTACAAACTGGGTATTTCTAATCACTTTTCTACACTAATCACCCTCATGAATTTATAATTAGAATCTGATTTCATGCAAATGAGGGCATTGCATGATCTCAAGTGTGGGGAAGGGTTATAAATTCTCTCGGGTTTATACTTGGTTTATTTGCCAAATTTTGCGAAAATTTGAAAAATTTTCACTTAAATGAAGTCAAAATCATGTTTATACATATTTATGAACGGTGAAAACTAGGTGTTAATACCGAAATTATCGTTACCTCGGAAAGGACATAAATTGAGAAACAACCTAAAACGCTTGAATTCATTTAAAATGGAATAAAGGAGAATAAAAAGGCAAAGAAAGAAACTAAGTGTGGGGAGAATGTACCAAGTTATTCAATTAAAAACTATCTATCACATGTTTGTGTAAAGTTTATTGCAGGTGCTTTTGTTTTGGACTAAATTAACTATTTTACCCGATTTATTGTAATACTTTTGAAAGAAGAGATGGATCTACACGATGAATCAATTCCATCATTAAAAGGAAGTAAAGTCTTCCGAAAAAGACACGCGCTTCTTGATTTAGGTCAAGAAGTTGTCATCCAGACCAGCTGTAGGTTGACGAAAAATCTAGAAAAGTCATCTCTAAAATCAGCAAGAAATCCACGGACCTCAGCATCAAACAGGGTCGCCAAGTGGTCAGATTTATCCTAACCATGAGAAGGATTTATCTCGTACAATGGGGAGGCACCATGCAAATTAGCTTGATAAGACTAATGAATCAGATCCCCAGAAAGGATAATCTCCTTAAAGATTAAAAATCAGCTTTTAAGACTGATATTACTCAATCCTTGAGATTGACCTTAAAGATTGAGAATTCAAACTCATGGAATTCAATGATATCTAAACTCGGGCTTGAACGAGAAAATATTTTGATCAAAAATATAAACCGATTTGTTTTCTGAAAAACCATTTTCAATGCGTTCATTACCATTGAACGTAAAATCCTAGGAATTCACCTGGAATTCATTAGGTCACCTGAACCAAATCGGGTGTCAACCGTAAGAACGGTGGTTGCATAGCATGGTCGGAGACAGGACCTTGTGCCAGACCGAAAAATTATAGGATGATCTTTACTATCGCTCCTACCAAGGATAGTTCTAGCATCCGACACATTAATAAGACCATAATCATCTGCATGTCACGGGACATTGCCTTAACAGTTTCTTGTTCATCGCTTTCCTTTACAACCGGACGGTAGTTTACCGAAAGGTAATATACGGAACAAGTAAACTGGATGTGTGCTTTCCGATACCGGGATAGCAGTGGATTACACGAACCTAAAAGTTTTAGCCAAAATATTGATCCACAAATATATTTTGCAACACCGATGATGGATCAAATCAGAAAACTTATCTAGGGTAAAAGCTAGAATGAATTTTCAAAAGATCAAATGTTTTCATAAAGATCCAATTTCCTTAATGGATCTAAATTTTTATAGTCATGTGGGACTGTAAACCATATCGTTACTATCATTGTTTATACCGCTCTATCAAAATCACTGATGTACAAAGTGTGAAGAATAAAGAAGTGATTCGTGTGATTTGTATTATATTATTTCAAGACTGTATTGCTTGAGGACAAGCAACGCTCAAGTGTGGGGATATTGATAAGGCTAAAAAGGAACATATATTTCATAGCAAAATCCCCCAAGAAAGACAAGATTTTAGTTGCAATTGTTCCATTTTCAAGTGATATTCGTTTATATTAAATAAGTGCGAAGACAAAAGGCAGATTCGACAAATTGAAGACAAAAAGGTCCAAAAAGCTCAAAAGTACAAGATACAATTAAAAAGGTTCAAATTATTGATGAAGAACGTCTAAAAATGACAAGAGTACAAGTTACAAAACGCAAAGTACACGATATAAAATAGTACGCAAGGACGTTCGAAAATCCGGAACCGGGACCAGAGTCAACTCTCAACGCTCGACGCAACGGTGTAAAAATTACGAGTCAACTATGCACAAGAATAAAATATAATATTTAAATAATTCATAATAAGAATAATATTAAATAATAAAAAGTTGTTAATTGAGCATAGTTCAGGGGTCATAAGTGAAAATTAAATTTCTAAATTCGCCTATAAAAGGCTTTGTAATCGTAATGTAAAAACACACCTTTTTCCAATCTTATTTCTTTCTTATGTAATTTATATTTATATTTATAATATTAAGTTTAATTTAAGATTAATAATAATTGGGTTATTGTAAGAAATGTTTTACGGGTTTTAAAGTAGGAACTCTGTCCGTGTAACGCTACGTGATTAATCACCACTGTAAGCTATGTTCTTCCTTTTTAATTTAATGTCTCGTAGCTAAGTTATTATTATGCTTATTTAAAACGAAGTAATCATGATGTTGGGCTAATTACTAAAATTGGGTAATTGGGCTTTGTACCATAATTAAGGTTTGGGCAAAAGACCGACACTTGTGGAAATTGGACTATTGACTATTAATAGATGGGGGGTATTGTCTAATTGAGTGACAACTCATTGGAGTCTGTCGAACCTATCTTCAAATTAATTATCCTAATAATTAATAATGATTATGGTTGTCCTATTTAGTGACGTTCATATGGAATCTATTATAATCATTTAATTAATTATTCGGGTTGAGTAATTGATTATTCAAACTGATCAAGTGGGTAAATTAATATTCATATCTAATCAAAACAGGGGTAGATTACATACAGTGATAACTGGTGTAATTGTTGACAGAAGTGATAACTGCGTCACAGTTTAAATCCTTAATTAGTTGGAATATTTGACTTCGGGTATAAGGGTAATTTGACGAGGACACTCGCACTTTATATTTATGACCGGTGGACTATTATGGATAAAAACCAGATAGGTATCAAATAAACCATGACAAAGGACAATTAACCCGAGTAACAATTAATTAAAATCAAAACGTCAAACATCATGATTACGGAAGTTTAAATAAGCATAATCCTTTTATTTCATATTCTATCGCAATTTTATTTATTGTTATTTTATTTATCGTCATCTATTTATTTTACGCACTTTAATTATTGTCATTTATCTTTACGCTTAAAAATATAAAATCGACAAACCGGTCATTAAACGGTAAAAACCCCCCTTTTATAATAATATTACTACTTATATATATATATATATTTATATAAATATAGTTTTATAAAAATATAGTACGTAATCACTAGCTCCCTGTGGAACGAACCGGACTTACTAAAAACTACACTACTCTACGATTAGGTACACTGCCTATAGTGTTGTAGCAAGGTTTAGGTATATCTCATCCGTAAATTAATAAAACTTGTGTCATATTTTGTAGTATTTCCTAGTAAAAATAATACTATTTCGTACCCTCACGCTACATCATCAACAATAACCCCAGAATGATAGAGGTAACGAGCTTCTAGCCATCATAGATCGAACCATATCCATTAGGGTTCGTTTCCGCCTTTCGAACACACCATTAAGCTGTGGTGTCCCGGGCGGAGTAAGTTGCGAGATAATCTCACAACTTCTAAGATGATCTTGGAAAGCATCGCTCAGGTATTCACCTCCTCTATCGGTACGAAGTACCTTGATTGTCTTATTGAGTTGATTTTGTACTTCGTTTTGATATTCCTTGAATGCTTCAAAAGTTTCGTCCTTATGTCTTAATAAGTAGACATATCCGAAATGACTGAAGTCATCAATGAAAGTGATGAAGTATCTTTCACCTTTCCTAGTCAAGGGCTTAAAAGGTCCACATACATCCGAATGTATTAATCCTAATAAGTCTTTAGCCCTTTCATAGGTCCCTTTGAAAGGTGCTTTAGTCATTTTGCCTTGTAAACAAGATTCGCATACATCAAACGAGTCTAGTTCATTTGATTTCAAAAGTCCATTCTTTTGGAGTGTATGCATTCGATTCTTGTTTATGTGACCAAGGCGACAATGCCATAAGTAGGAATCACTCAAATCCCTTTTGAGTTTCTTGGTGTTTGCATGGAACATTGAGCTCTTGTATGATGTGTCATCATGAACCAATTCATAAATACCATTCAAAGGCGAAGCCTTAAAATAGAACACATTATCTAAAGAAACATGGATATCATCATTAATGAAATTAAGATTAAAACCATATTGTTTCAAACGGGATACAGAAATAATGTTTCGAGATAAATCGGGTGCATACAAAACATTTTTCAACATAAGCTCCAAACCACTTGGAAGCTTTAAAACAAAGTCTCCTTGAGCTTTCACTTGCACCCTTGCTCCATTACCCATGAAGAGACTTGTTGTTCCCGCATCTTGATCACTTCTTTTGAACCCCTGCAAAGTATTGCAAATATGAGTTCCACATCCTGTGTCTAATACCCATGTATTAGAAGAAGTAATACTAAGCTCAATGTATACCATATATACATTACCTGAGGTTTGCCCTGCATCCCTCTTTTCTTTCAACTCCTTGAGGTAGACTGGGAGTTGCGTTTCCAGTGACCCATTTCACCGCAACCGAAGCACGGATCTTCTTTGGGGTTAGCCTTTCTGGCAACCTTTTGCTTCTTGTTGTTGTTGGTTGGGGTAACCACTTTCCCCTTTCCCTTGCCCTTGCCTAGGCAGGCGGGTCCTTTCCTCTTAGCCGCCTTCGGCTTAGAAGTGTTATTGTTTTTGGACCCGCCTTCATTGATCGTAAACACGGGTGAAGCCCTTTTACCCATGGTTGCCTCTGCCGTCTTAAGCATGGCATGTAATTCGCCAATGCTTTTATCCCATCCATTCATGTTGTAATTCATTACAAATGTGTCAAACTTCTTTGACAAGGAATTAAGGATAAGGTCCGTGGCTAATTCATTAGACACGTTGCAGTTTAGACAGTTCGCTCGATCAATTAGGCTTTTCATCTTAAGGACATAAGATGAAACGGATTGGGAGTCGTCCATCCGACATGCATGAAGCGCTCGGACCGTTTCAAAGCGCTCGACACGAGCTTGTTGAAGGAACATCTCCTTCAACTGTGTGATCATGTCATATGCACTATGATGCTCGAAATCCTTTTGGATTTCTGGTATCATAGTCTCAAGCATGAGGCAAGAAACTTGCACCGAATCGGTGCAATATTTCTCCCAATAAGCCATGCCTTCCGTATCATCCTCGTCAGGTTGATCGGGAATGGGGTCTTCCAACACATACGCCCTATCCTCAAGTTTGAGGACAATTCTTAGATTGTGGAACCAATCCATGAAGTTCGTATGGTTGAGTTTTTCCTTTTCGAGGATTGACCTCAACGATAGGTTGTTAAAGTTGATTGGTGCGTTTGGAATGTTGTTGTTATTGGCGGCCATCTATAAAATTTAACAAAGTTGTTTAAGTATTAATTTTAATTTAACAATCAATACCCTTTAAATCCAATTGATATTTATTAAATTTTAGAATCCAACGGTAAACCAAATTTCGGTTAGGTGACCTTTATCCCGTCATTTGATTTAGCTAGGTAGTCATTATATGACAATTGCAATCCTTTTGCAACTTCTAAGTTATGGGATCATGCAATCCTTTTGCATGGCATATTATCCCATCAACGCCTATTTGTTCATCATGCTTTGGTGACCCTAAGTTCATGATTTCCAAATCAAGTCGTCCTACTTGTTTAGACATGTAAACTTAACATACAAGTGGTTAGGTGACCTTTATCCCACAAGTGTGCGAAATTTACCTTAATCATATTAGTTTGCTCATAACGGTTAGGTGACCTTTATCCCATTATAAGTTCCCTAATATGTCTAAGTGTCATACAATAAGATGGCGTTTAAACTTGTTAACCTAGTGTGTAAAGGGTTTTAAGTTTCCTTTAATTCTAGTTTGAGAAAACTTTTATACCATACACCAACATGCATTTAGTGTATGGTTGATTTGAAATCCATTTTCATGTCATGTAATAAATCCAATTTTACTACTTTGATAATAAACCATTTATTATGTTTTAATAACCAATTATTAAATCCTTTTAGCCATTCCTAATTTAACCAATTAAATTGTCATATTGCATGTGCTAATAATGTCTAATTTAACCAATTAAACTGTCATTTTACTTGTTGTTAATTTGTGATTTACTTGTAGCAACCAAACATACAAACACAATAAACAACCACACATGCAAATCAAACATGTTCACAATCAAGCCAATTTGGTAGACATTTGTTTAGCCGAAAACAAATGCCACCGGTAAGGGTTATAACACAAAGTAGGAGATTTTAAATCTCCCACTTAATCTTGCATCCAAATGCTACTTCTTGTGTTCTTCAAGTCTTCATTATCTTCATCATTTTACAAAATATATCCTAATACATTTTTCTAGAAAATGAAAATATAACCTAATCTATTTTACATACCAAATATAAAATAAATTACATAACCAAATGAATGAATATTACAACCAAATGAATGAATTAATTATTGCATACCAAATGAATAATACAAATCATTCAAACACACATGCATTCAATCAAAAGGTCAAGGCATTGATTGTGAACACTACATACAACAAATATGACCAATTTGCAAGTTCCAAACCCTCTTGGAAACTCTTTCAAATTCGGCCAAACTCACAAACCCACCCAAACCCGAACATTTTAACATTCCATATTCATGCATGTACATGGAATGCAAATATAGTGGGTTTAAAGACTATATAAGAAGCATAATCCATAGACTTCGGCTCTAGATACCATTGATGGAATTTAACAAGTTTCAAAACAACATGTTCATATAGTTTACACAATCATAAAACCAATTTTAAGATAGTTAATACAAGCGGAAGCATTAATAGAACAAGTGTAATTGTAAAGCCATTTTGTTAAATTCCACATTAATATCAAGTCATGAATCATATGCTTACAAATATAACAAGATTAGAAGAGCGTTTATACCTCATCAATGATGGATTTAGTGCTAAATTTGGACAGCTGCAAGTTGATAAGATGATGATGAAAGTAAGCTCTAAAACTATGAAACCTCAAGAGATAATACCCCAAACTTATCACCAACACCTTGAAGTTTAGTTAGGATTTATTTTGACACTTATGAACTTAATTAGTAAGCTAAAAAAACCTCTCTTCTCACACCAAAAATTTGGCCAGCAGAATGTAGGAGGAGAAGAAGAGAGTTTTTCCAAGTTAACTTATCAATTTTTGAGTCAATGCATGGTTAAATGGACAAGCATGCTCATGGTTTGTTATGTAATCTTAAAATAACAAAAAGCTAGCATGTGAGTAGCCATGGGACTCACAAAAACGTCCACCACCATCGTTTTAAAAAAAAAAAAAAAAAATTCAATCAATTTTATTACATAACATGTTATTAATAAACATGTAATAAAACACATGCATTTGTTAAGTTACTTACATTTTATAAACCCATTTATAAAATATAACACAACATAATTATTTAAGCCTATAAATAATTAAATATAAATTATCCAAATAATTTATCTCAAGTGATAATATTTTAGAAAACCGATTTTCCAAAGTTCAAGTGTCGCGTATTTATTTAACGATCCAATTGTTAAGATAAATACATATAAGGTGTCGGTAAGCTTGTTATTGGGTATGACCCGACTTGGATCATAACATGTTAGCCACATTAATTAAATATGTCTCTCGGGCATGCGAAAAACCTTCATTTGATTCACTCAAAACGGATTTAAAACGAAGAAGTTGTGGGTAAAACAAGATTGAATATTTTTTGATTGTTGTAGCTACGGGAAATATTGTAACAATTCTATACAAATCATATCCTAGCTAATTATATTGTATTATACATGTATTCTAATATATTATGTAATCTTGGGATACCATAGACACGTATGCAAATGTTTTGACATATCATATCGACCCATGTATATATATTATTTGGAACAACCATAGACACTCTATATGCAGTAGTGTTTGAGTTAGCTATACAGGGTTGAGGTTGATTCCAAAAATATATATACTTTGAGTTGTGATCTAGCCTGAGACGTGTATACACTGGGTCATGGATTGATTCAAGATAATATATATCAATTTATTTATGTACATCTAACTGTGGACAACTAGTTGTAGGTTACTAACGAGGACAGCTGACTTAATAAACTTAAAACATCAAAATGTATTAAAAATGTTGTAAATATATTTTGAACATACTTTGATATATATATATATATATGTATATATTTGTTATAGGTTCGTGAATCGACCAGTGGCCAAGTCTTACTCCCGACGAAGTAAAAATCTGTGAAAGTGAGTTATAGTCCCACTTTTAAAATCTAATATTTTGGGATGAGAATAAATGCAGTTTTATAACTGTTTTACGAAATAGACACAAGTAATCAAAACTACATTATATGGTTGAATGATTGAAGCCGAATATGCCCCTTTTTCTTGGTAACCTAAGAATTAGTAAACCGATCTACTAATTGACGCGAATCCTAAAGATAGATCTATTGGGCCTAACGAACCCCATCCAAAGTACCGGATGCTTTAGTACTTTGATGTTGTTTTTATCATGTCTGAAAGATTTCCCGGAATGATAGGGGATATTCTTATATGCATCTTGTTAATGTCGGTTACCAGGTATTCACCATATGAATGATTTTTATCTCTATGTATGGGATGTATATTGAAATATGAAATCTTGTGGTCTATTATTATGATTTGATAATATATAGGTTAAACCTATAACTCACCAACATTTTTGTTGACATATTAAGCATGTTTATTCTCAGGTGATTACTAAGAGCTTCCGCTGTTGCATACTAAAATAAGGACAAGATTTGGAGTCCATGCTTGTATGATATTATGTAAAAACTGCATTCAAGAAACTTATTTTTGATGTAATATATTCTTATTGTAAACCATTATGTAATGGTCGTGTGTAAACGGTATATTTTAGATTATCATTATTTGATAATCTACATAATGCTTTTTAAACCTTTATAGATAAAATAAAGGTTATGGTTGTTTTAAAAATGAATGCAGTCTTTGAAAAATGTCTCATATAGAGGTCAAAATCTCGCGACGAAATCAATTAATATGGAATGTTTATAATCAATATGAACGGGACATTTCACAAATGATCCGATAAACCTTTCTGCAGGGTAATACGCTTTAAATCTGCAAAAATATCAAGAACGTTAGATGAAACGAGAGCACGATCAATACGGATCATCTCCGTTGCCGGAGTGTTCACCCAAGTAAATTTCCTCCCACCAAGAGGAATGTCCACCAACCCTGCATTATCAATAAACGAGTTAAAAATGGTAGCCTCATCCGGGTGAAATACAGAACTGAATCTTTTCAGTTGGTATCCGAGCGTTGGTCTTAGAGAACCAGAAATTTGCATTAGTGTGTCTTATCGACTTTGTTAGGATACATTAGTGAGTCTGGACTTCGACCGTGTTTTCTTTAAAAATGATTGCTTAACACTTTTGTTGGAAACTATATATTATTAACATGTAAATATTATGTGATATATTAACCTCTTAATGTGTTTGATATTGTGTGATAGATGTCTACCACTAGTACAAATCCCATCGATTCACCTAATAATAATGAAGAGTCGAATATATTTTGGGAAGATTCACAAATTCCCGAAGAAGAACCGGAAGAGGAAGAACCGGAAGAAGAAAAGGTTCCGGAGGAAGAAGTATTGATACCTATAGTAAATCGATTAAATAAAAGAAAATCCTCAACCAACGGACCAAAGTTAATAATGGTCAATGGTGTTTCCGCCGAGGAAGCAAAATATTGGGAAGATTATCAATTTTCCGATGAATCGGATCCCGATGAGGATTCCGATGATGTTATAGAAATTACCTTGACCCAATTTAATAAATCAAAAGAAAATAATAAGGGAAAAGGTATAAAAATAGAGAAACCCGATTCCAACCCCGATGAACTTTATATGTATCAGCAACATCCGTATTTCTTAAAATGTAACAATGACCCGGGAACCTCTAAACCACCAGGTTTTTCTAAACCATTGTGGAAAACGACGGCTCGTATTAGAGGAACACCATATATTCCTAGAAAATTAGGAAAATGAACCAAGTCCGAAGAAGAAGAAACCAGTTATTCAGATTAGAGGGTTGTAATCATGTTGTGTATTATATGTATTGTAGTGTGCTTGTACTTTTATGTTCTATGTAAAAATTGCTTGTATTGTTTGTTAATTATCTTTTATGAATCTAATCCTTTTATATTTTACAGTATAAAAACAAAATGGACGTTAAGGGTAGACAACCGAATATTTTAGAAGATCTACCAGAGGATATGATTGAGGAAATCTTGTCTAGAGTCGGTCAGAATTCATCAGCACAATTAATTATGGCAAAATTAACTTGTCAAACATTTGAAAGACTTTCCAGAAATTCTTAGTTTATAAAAGGCTTTCCTTTGATAGGTGGGGTATATCACATTGGGGAGACCGTAAGTTACGCCGTGTTTTATTTAAAGCATTAAATGCGGGGAACCCAAATGCAATTTTACGCTACGGGTTAAGAACCTATTTTGACTCAACATATCCCAACATAGGATTTCGTGAATTAGAAAGAGCTTCTAACATGCAACATAAAGAAGCATGTTATGCTTACGGGTTAGTGATGTTCGCTTCTTACCAAAGTGAGAAAAAGAACATCGGATTGCAGCTTTTAAATAAAACCTTCCCACAAGTGACGGATTCAGTAGTTGGGGTGAGAAACAAGGTTTTTAGATTATTACGGGGTTGTTGGACATTACGAAACCCTCGTCGTTTTGACGACATTACAACATGCTGCCTAGCCAATAGTCATAACGGTTATTTTCCACAAGACCAAGGATGGGAAGTCGTCTTAGTAAAACCAGAATGCATGACTTGTTTCTGGACTTATGAATTATGTGTCTTTATTTCCTTTGCTGAACAACTTGCATATTAACTAGATTTATCTTCAAAACTGTCCTGTATCAAAGTGTACTATATTTCATGTTATATGTAATATAGCGATGTTGTAAGTTTGAAGAATATTTATATGTGATATATTATTATAATCAGTTTTTCATATGGAATTGTAGTAGTTGAATTGTATATTAGCTACTAAGTATGAAGTTAACGGGTAGGTAGTACCCGAATTTGAACTTATAAAACGCTAATATGAAGAAAAAGCTTTTATAAATGAGTTTATATTATGCTATGAAATACTATTGACTACTCTTAATATTTTGTATGATTAACTCAATTCAGTTGGTTATTTTGAAGGAAATGGCACCGACTACTCGACACACAATGAATATGAGCGAAGAGGAATTTTGTACCTTTCTTGCTGCAAACATAGCCGCAGTATAGGCTGCGCTACATACCAACAATAACTCTGAATCTAGCAATGCAGCTAACGGTGCAAGAAATCATGTAGGATGCTCCTACAAATATTCACTGCCTGTAAACCTTTGGAATTTGATAGAATCGAAGGACCAATTGGATTGAAACGGTGGACTGAGAAAGTCGAATCAGTGTTTGCCATTAGTAAGTGTACTAAAGAGGACAAAGTTAAGTACACTACGCATACCTTCACAGGTACTGCGTTAACGTGGTGGAACACCTATCTTGAACAGGTAGGACAAAATGCTGCTTACGCACTACCGTGGTCAGTATTCAAACAATTGATGAGCGAGCATTACCGTCCTAGAAACGAAGTCAATAAACTCAAGGTAGAGCTTAGAGAGTTACTAACACAAGGGTTCGACATTACCACGTATGAACGACGATTCACAGAGTTGTGCCTATTGTGTCCATGAGCTATCAAAGATGAAGAAGAGAAGATCGACGCGTTTGTAAAAGGGTTACCAGTAAGGATTCAAGAAGATGTGAGTTCACACGAGCCCGCTTCCATACAAAAGGCAAGTCGAATGGCTCATAAACTCATAAATCAGATTGAGGGAAGAATTAAAGAGCGGGCGGCCGAAGAAGCCAACATAAAACAACTCAAGAGAAAGTGGGAGGAAAACGGTGACAAGAGTCACCAGTATAACAACAATAACAATTACAATCACAATCGCAACAACTATCCCAACAACCGCAACAACAATCGCAACAATAACTGCAATCCTAACAATAACTACAACAAACATCCCAACAACAACCACAACTACAACCACCGTTTTAACAACAATAACAATCCCAACAACAACCTCAATAACAACAACGGCAACAAAAACCAAAAACATCCATGTCATAGGTGTGAAGAAAATCATCAGGGGTTTTGCACGACATTTTGAAACAGGTGTAAAATAAATGGTCATAGCGCGACAAAGTGTGAGGTCTACAGACCAAAGTTTAACAGAACTAAAGGAACAAATAGTGTCGGAACAAGTAATGCCAGAACGAATAGTGTCGGAGCAAGTAATACCAACGCTGTTTGTTATAAATGTGGAAAACCAGGCCACATTATTAGAAATTGCCTGAATTAGGGAATACTAATGGGCAGGGCCGTGGAAGAGTTTTCAGTATTAATGCGGCAGAAGCACAGGAAGACCCGGAGCTTATTACGGGTACGTTTCTTATTGACGATAAATCTGCTTATGTTTTATTTGATTCGGGTGCAGATAGAAGCTATATGAGTAGAGAATTTTGTGCTAAATTAAGTTGCCCATTGACGCCTTTGGATAATAAATTTTTACTCGAATTAGCAAATGGTAAATTAATTTCAGCAGATAATATATGTCGGGATAGAGAAAATAAACTAGGTGATGAAACGTTTAAGATTGATTTAATACCAGTCGAGTTAGGGAGTTTTGATGTAATAATTGGCATGGACTGGTTGAAGAAGGTAAGAGCAGAGGTCGTTTGTTACAAAAATGCGATTCGCATTATGCGTGAAAAAGGAAAACCTTTAATGGTGTACGGAGAAAAGAACAACGCGAAGTTAAATCTTATTAGTAGTTTGAAGGCGCAAAAACTAATAAGAAAAGGTTGTTACGTCATTCTAGCACACATCAAGGAAGTTAAACCTGAAGAAAAGAACATCAGTGATGTTCTCGTCGCAAAAGAATTTTCCGATGTATTTCCGAAATAATTACCGGGATTACCCCCACATCGATCCGTTGAATTTCAAATAGACCTTGTACCAGGAGCTGCACCAATAGCTCGTGCTCCATACAGACTCACACCCAGCAAAATGAAAGAATTACAAAGTCAGTTACAGGAACTTTTAGAGCGTGGTTTCATTCGACCAAGTACATCACCATGGGGAGCTCCTGTTCTGTTTGTCAAAAAGAAAGATGGTACATTCAGGTTGTGTATCGACTACCGAGAGTTAAACAAACTTACCATCAAGAACCGTTACCCATTACCGAGAATCGACGACTTATTTGATCAACTACAAGGCTCGTCGGTTTATTCGAAGATCAATTTACGTTCTGGATATCACCAAATGCGGGTGAAAGAGGATGACATTCCGAAGACTGCTTTTAGGACGCGTTACGGTCATTACGAGTTGATGGTTATGCTGTTTGGATTGACTAATGCACCAGATATGTTCATGGACCTCATGAACCGAGTGTGTGGGCCATATCTTGACAAATTTGTCATAGTTTTCATCGATGACATACTTATTTACTCGAAGAATGATCAAGAGCACGAAGAACATTTGAGAAAAGTTCTAGAGTTGCTGAGAAAAGAAAAACTATACGCTAAGTTTTCAAAGTGTGCATTTTGGTTGGAAGAAGTTCAATTCCTCGGTCATATAGTGAACAAAGAAGGTATTCAGGTGGATCCAGCAAAGATTGAAACGTTGAAAAGTGGAAACCCCAAAAACTCTGAAACACATACACCAATTTTTAGGGCTAGCTGGTTATTACAGGAGATTCATCCAAGATTTTTCCAAAATAGCAAAACCCTTGACTGCATTAA
Organism: Rutidosis leptorrhynchoides; assembly: GCF_046630445.1. Taxonomy (NCBI): domain Eukaryota; kingdom Viridiplantae; phylum Streptophyta; class Magnoliopsida; order Asterales; family Asteraceae; genus Rutidosis; species Rutidosis leptorrhynchoides. The sequence goes on along the minus strand of NC_092341.1, from coordinate 161,064,645 downwards.
CGAATAAAGGGAGGAAATTTGAATGGAAGGATGAACAAGAAAAAGCGTTTCAATTGTTGAAGAAAAAGTTAACTACGGTACCTATATTGTCATTACCTGAAGGGAATGATGATTTTGTGATATCTTTTGACGCCTCAAAGCAAGGTCTCGGTTGTGTATTAATGAAACGAACGAAAGTAATTGCTTATGAGTCTAGATAATTGAAGATTCACGAGTAGAATTATACGACGCATGATTTGAAATTAGGCGCAGTTGTTTTTGCATTAAAGACTTGGAGGCACTACTTATATGGGGTCAAAATTATTATATATACCAACCACAAAAGTCTTCAACACATATTTAATCAGAAACAACTGAACATGAGGCAGCTAAGATGGATTGAATTGTTGAATGATTACGACTTTGAGATTCGTTATCACCCGGGGAAGGCAAATGTTGTAGCCGACGCCTTGAGCAGAAAGGACAGAGAACCCATTCGAGTAAAAGCTATGAATATAATGATTCACACTAACCTTACTACTCAAATAAAGAAGGCGCAACAAGGAGTTTTAAAAGAGGGAAATTTAAGGGATTAAATACTCAAAGGATCGGAGAAGCATCTTAATATTCGGGAAGACGGAACCCGGTATAGGGCTGAAAGGATTTGGTTACCAAAATTTGGAGATATGAGAGAAATGGTACTTAGAGAAGCTCATAAAACCAGATACTCAATACATCCTGGAACGGGGAAGATGTACAAGGATCTCAACAAACATTTTTGGTGGGCGGGTATGAAAGCCGATGTTGCTAAATACGTAGGAGAATGTGTTCTAAGGTCAAAGCTGAGCATCAGAAACCATCAGGTCTACTTCAACAACCCGAAATCCTGGAATGGAAATGGGAAAACATTACTATGGATTTCATCACTAAATTGCCAAGTACTGCAAGTGGTTTTAATACTATTTGGGTAATAGTTGATCGTCTCACCAAATCAGCACACTTCCTGCCAATAAGAGAAGATGACAAGATGGAGAAGTTAGCACGACTGTATTTGAAGGAAGTCGTCTCCAGACAGGGAATACCAATCTCTATTATCTCTGATAGGGATGGCAGATTTATTTCATAATTCTGACAGACATTACAGCAAGTATTAGGAACTCGTCTAGACATGAGTACTGCCTATCATCCACAAACTGATGGGCAGAGTGAAAGGACGATACAAATGCTTGAAGACATGCTATGAGCATGTGTTATTTATTTTGGAAAAAGTTGGGATCGACATATACCGTTAGAAGAATTTTCCTACAACAACAGCTACCATTCAAGCATTGAGATGGCGCCGTTTAAAGCACTTTATGGTAGAAAGTGCAGGTCTCTGATTTGTTGAAGTGAAGTAGGGGATAGAAAGTTTACGGGTCCGGAGATAATACAAGAAACTACCGAGAAGATCATCCAAATTCAACAACGGTTGAAAACCGCCCAAAGTCGACAAAAGAGCTACGCCGACATTAAAAGAAAAGATATAGAATTTGAAATTGGAGAGATGGTCATGCTTAAGGTTGCACCTTGGAAAGTCATTGTTCAATTTGGTAAACGAGGGTAATTAAATCCTAGGTATATAGGACCATTCAAGATTATTGATCGTGTCGGACCAGTAGCTTACCGACTTGAATTACCACAACAACTCACGGATGTACATAACACTTTCCATGTCTCAAATTTGAAGAAATGTTTTGCTAAAGAATATCTCACTATTCCGTTAGATGAAATCCAAATCAACGAAAAACTTCAATTCGTCGAAGAACCCGTCAAAATAATGGATCGTGAGGTTAAAAGACTTAAGCAAAACAAGATACCAATTGTTAAAGTTAGATGGAATGCTAGTAGAAGACCCGAGTTCACCTGGGAATGAGAAGATCAGATGAAGAAGAAATACCCGCACTTATTTCCAGAAAATACGTCAACACCTCTAACTGCTTAAAATTTCGGGACGAAATTTATTTAACGGGTAGGTACTGTAGTGACCCGAACTTTTCCATGTTTATATATATTAAAAGAAATTGTTATTTACATGATTAAGTGTTTCCAACATGTTAAGCAATCAAACTTGTTAAGACTTGATTAATTTAAATAGGTTTCATATAGACAATTGACCAACCAAGTTGAACGGTGATTCACGAACGTTAAAACTTGTAAAAACTATATGATGACATATATATGATTATATATATAGTTAACATGATATTATGATAAGTAAGTATCTCATTAGGTATTTTAACAATGAGTTATATACATAAAATTGAGTTTATTGAATTAAGAAACTCGAAACGATATATATAACGATTATCGTTATAACAAAGTCTTACTAAATACATATGAATCATATTAAGATATTGATACACTATGTTTAATCATGAAAAATGATAAGTAAACATATCATTAAGTGTATTAACAATGAACTACATATTGTAAAAACAAGTCTACTAACTTAATGATTTCGAAATGAGACATATATGTAACGATTATCGTTGTAACAACATTTTAACTGTATATATATCATACTAAGATATATTAATATATCATAATATCATGATAATGTAATAATTTAACATCTCTTTAGATATAATAAACAATGGGTTAACAACATTTAACAAGATCGTTAACCTAAAGTTTTCAAAACAACATTTACATGTAACGACAACGACTCAGTTAAAATGTATATACATGTAGTGTTTTAATATGTATTCATACACTTTTGAAAGACTTCAAGACACTTATCAAAATACTTCTACTTAACAAAAATGCTTACAATTACATCCTCGTTCAGTTTCATCAACAATTCTACTTGTATGCACCCGTATTCGTACTCGTACAATACACATCTTTTAGATATATGTACTATTGGTATATACACTTCAATGATCAGCTCTTAGCAGCCCATGTGAGTCACCTAACACATGTGAGAACCATCATTTGGAAACTAGCATGAAATATCTCATAAAATTACAAAAATATTAGTAATCATTCATGACTTATTTACATGTAAACAAAATTACACATCCCTTATATCTAATCCATATACCAACGACCAAAAACACCTAAAAACACTTTCATTCTTCAATTTTCTTCATCTAATTGATATCTCTCAAGTTCTATCTTCAAGTTCTAAGTGTTCTTCATAAATTCTATAAGTTCTAGTTTCATAAAATCAAGAATACTTCCAAGTTTGCTAGCTTACTTCCAATCTTGTAAAGTGATCATCCAACCTCAAGAAATCTTTCTTATTTACAGTAAGATATCTTTATAATACAAGGTAATACTCATATTCAAACTTTGATTCAATTTCTATAACTATAACAATCTTATTTCGAGTGGAAATCTTACTTGAACATGTTTTCGTGTCATGATTCTGCTTCAAGAACTTTCAAGCCATCCAAGGATCCTTTGAAGCTAGATCTATTTTTCTCATTTATAGTAGGTTTATCCACAAAACCTGAGGTAGTAATGATGTTCATAACATCATTCGATTCATATATATAAAACTACCTTATTCGAAGGTTTAAACTTGAAATCACTAGAACATAGTTTAGTTAATTCTACACTTGTTCGCAAACAAAAGTTAATCCTTATAACTTGATTTTTAAAATCAACTAAACACATGATCTATATCTATATGATATGCTAACTTAATAATTTAAAACCTGGAAACACGAAAAACATCGTAAAACCTGACAAACGCCGTCGTAGTAACACCGTGGGATGTTTTGGGTTTGATAATTAAAAACTATGATAAACTTTGATTTAAAAGTTGTTCTTCTCCGAAAATGATTTTTCTTATGAACATGAAACTATATCCAAAAATCATGATTAAACTCAAAGTGGAAGTATGTTTTTCAAAATGATCATCAAGACGTCGTTCTTTCGACTGAAATGACTACCTCTTACAAAAACGACTTGTAACTTATATTTTCGACTATAAACCTATACTTTTTTTGTTTAGATTCATAAAATAGAGTTCAATATGAAACTGTAATAACCCAACCCGTTAACCAACCAAAAACGAGAAATAAAAAAAATTTAAAAGAGCTGACCAGATGGGGTGCGCGGCGCGCACAGGCCTGACAGCCCGCTGTCCACTTTTTCCAATTTTTGTAAAAAGATCTCTTGCTTCCCGAAACTTTTAGACCAACCGCTTTTCACAACATCTTATATTAGTTAAAACTAACACGTTCCAATAATAAAATGAGCTTTACGAGACCGGGCCCACATCGCCCGTTTTACGACTTTCGTACAAAATACAAGTTTTCAACCACAAGATTTTTAACACAAAATAAGACCGAGCATGACGATTGGGGATACGCTACCCAATCCTAATCAATCCAAAAGCAAGATCTTCTAAAGCAACTATGCAAGTCCACTAGTTCCCATGCTTACCCGAGCCACCGTCTCCATGCAAATCTATAAAAATGTAAACAACGAGAGGGTAAGCTAACGCATAGTGCGTGAAAATATACTACATACATATATATATGCATAAAATGGACACGCCACACAATAATAATCAAAAAGCACATACCGGAGCATCCAAGAATAAAGGCAAGCTAATCTATGCATACCGTACGACCGCTATACAACAAGCTAAAAATATCAACAACGTAAGTTCACCTACGACGATATGAACACCGCCATCAAGCTACACCCGGGGGTTAGCTACATCACAACAATACGACAAACATCGATGTTCACAACATCCACTATTATTCAAGATCTCAAGGCTAGCCCAACGAATGGTATCGTCAACATCGAACTTAATTCCCATTCGTCCTAATAAATGTGGTATCGTCAACATCGAACTTAAACCCACATATGAGGTATCATCAACATCGAACTTAAACCCTCATCGAATGAATTTATGTGGTATCGTCAACATCGAACTTAAACCCACATATGAGGTATCGTCAACATCGAACTTTAACCCTCATCTAAACAATCAAACAATACACTCTAGGATATGGTATCGTCAACATCGAACTTTAACCCATACCCCACAAATAAATAAATCATATACATACATATATAATTATTCCACTCACAAGCCCATGTGATCAAGTACACACGAAGTGTGCACCTCGCCAAAGGTGGTCAACCAAAACGCACAACCGTGCTAATTGGACATGTACGCAAGTCCATCAAATCCACCTATATGTGAAGTGAGATCTATAGCCGAGGTTCACTTCACCCAACCCGCACCCATCCTACACATACATATGCACATAGGATATTAACACTCACCTTGTCGTCTTGATGAATGCTTCCGAATAATCTGCAACGCGCCAATGGAAAGTACCTATTCCATTATCACAATACAAACAACACAATTAGGGTGGATTTACAAACCAACCCCATTCGACACTTAGTGCAATTTCTACCAATTGCACTTCCAAGCACAAACCGCGTCCAAACCAACCAATAATCACTAACACTAGTTACAATGGTCCTAATATGTCAATTAAACACTTATCATTCTCAAAATCACCCATAAACTCTAATTTTGACTCAATTCAAAATTAGTCATTCAAATACAGTAAAATGGGTTCCAACACTTTCATAATCACCAAACCTAGTGATTAAACCCAATTTCAAGTCCTAAATCATGGCCAAGTCGGTTTCCAACCCAAAACTCACCAACAACAACAATAAACCCGATTACTAACATCAATAAACTCACTTCAAGAGTTTAAATGGGTTTCTCTACAAATCAAGTTCAAACCCTAACTTGGAATATCAAATCAAACATTGAAATTCGGAGTTAGAACTTACCACAACAACCAAAACGTAGCTAGGAACGAGGTGAACAACTTTAAAACCCGAGCTTTTGATCACTTCGAACTCCTTCTTCACCAAAACCCCAAATCTCTCTCTAGAAATCTCCCTCTCTCTCTAAGATACTTGAGAGAGTTTGTGGATGTGAAATATGATCCAAAAGTGGATCCAAACCAGCTGATAAGGCCTGAGATCCGGCCTCAAGTGAAAAGACCAAAAAGCCCTTCATGAAACTTAAAATAGAAAAAGGCACAATTCTATCACAGGCCAAGTGCGCGGCGCGCACACCTTATGGTGCACGGCGCGCACCCATGTCTAGGCAGATTCTGACCTTCATTTAATTACACAATGCTTCCTGCACTCTATGTAGCATAATTACACTTTAGTACAATAAATATTCCGGTCTTACAGAAACCATAGCAATTTGATTCACTCAAAACGGATTTAAAACGAAGAAGTTATGGGTAAAACAAGATTGGATATTTTTTGATTGTTGTAGCTACGGGAAATATTGTAACAATTATATACAAATCATATCCTAGCTAACTTATATTGTATTATACATGTATTCTAATATATTATGTAATCTTGGGATACCATATACACGTATGCAAATGTTTTGACATATCATATCGATCCATGTATATATATTATTTGGAACAACCATAGACACTCTATATGCAGTAATGTTTGAGTTAGCTATACAGGGTTGAGGTTGATTCCAAAAATATATATACTTTGAGTTGTGATCTAGCCTGAGACGTGTATACACTGGGTCGTGGATTGATTCAAGATAATATATATCAATTTATTTCTGTACATCTAACTATGGACAACTAGTTGTAGGTTACTAATGAGGACAGCAGAAATGCCCCGTTCATATTAATTATAAACATTTCATATTAATTGGTTTCTTTATGAGGTTTTGACCTCTATATGAGACGTTTCTCAAATCTTGCATTCGTTTTTAAAAACAACCATAACCTTTATTTTTGAATAAAGGTCTTAATGACATAATTTAGATTGTCTATCAAAGACAATCTCCTCAAATAAATAAGTTTTTACAAAACCCATTACAATATGATCAAATATATTACAACAAATACTCCGAATGCAAGTTTAAACAATATAAACAATTATGTTGACTCCAAATCTTGACCTTGGGTTGGCATACGACAGTGGAAGCGTTTTTAATATTCACCTGAGAATAAACATGCTTAAAACGTCAATAAAAATGTTGGTGAGTCATAGGTTTAATTTCTATATAATAATCATAACATTTAATAAGCCATAAGATTTCATTTAATTAAATGCGCAGGATCATTACAACTGCAAAATTCATTCATACGATGAGTCGCCTGGTAACTTACCTTAACATAGAGCGCTTAAGATATCTGGCATCATACATTCCACTATTTAAATGTATGACAAGAACCCTTCGAAGTACTAAAGCATTTCCACTATTCGAAAATGGGGGTGGTTGGTGCCCGTAGATCTACCTTTAGGATTCGCGTCAATTAGTTTTTTCACTAATTCTTAGGTTACCAAGCATAATAATAATAAGTACAGATATCCGGTATAACAAAACAGTCGTAGAATGTAGTTTCATGAACTTGTGCTTATTTTGTAAAACATTTATAAATTTGCATGTATTCTCATCCCAAAATAATTTAGATAGTAAAAATGGGACTATAACTCACTTGTGATGATTTCCGAATAGATGGTGATAAGACTTGGCCTTTTGAAAAATTCACGAACCTAATAATAATATTCTTGTGTCAAGATATATATATAATTAATATTCCATACTTATGATACTTGTGATAATTTTAATTGTCCATTGTTAGTAGTCCAACGTCCGTAGTTCAATAGTCCAATAGTCCAATAGTCCAACAGTATAAATATATATATAAATATAAATGCATATATTGTGTTAGAATTCACTAACACTATAATATATTGTCTTAATATAATAAGACACATAATATGTATATTGTCTGAAGCAATCCGCGACCCATTGTATACATGTCTCAGGCCCGATCACAACTCAAAGTATATAATATTTTGGAATCCACTTCGACCCACAGCTAACTCGAAATTCCTGCCAATGGTGTCTTATAGTTCATTCCAATAATATATATAGAAGAAATCAAAATGATATGTCAAAACGCTGCATACGGATCCACGGTGATCAAGTCATATATATATATATATATATATATATATATATATATATATATATATATATATATATATATATATATATATATATATATGGTGTCTTACGATCTTTATTAAGACTATAATATATTGTCATAGAACTTAATCACGACTATTATAAATTGTATTTCCATAAGTTCGGGAATAAGACATGTATAAATTCATGTAGGATACAAGGTAACTTGGCTAGTATAAGGTTAGCTTCCATTTTTATTAATAAAAACCGTAGCTAAAAACAAGCAAAAATATCCAATTTTGTTTTACCCATAATTTCTTCGTTACAAATCCGTTTTGAGTGATTCGAGTTGCCATGGTTTCGTATCGAACTCAACATTATTAATCTTAACAGAAAAAGTATAAGTTTATTGTCGAAAATACAGCTTAGGTGTCAAATAAGAGAAGATAGTCATATCCGTCGTAAGAACGACATCTTGATAACCCTTTTGAAAAACATACTTCCACTTAGAGTTTAACCATGGCTTTTGGATATATTACATATCCATATAAAATAAGATTTTTCACCAAAGGAAATCTTTTAATACAAAGTTTAATATAGGTTTTTAAAATTAAACCCAAAACAGCCTCCGATGATCTATGACGGCGTATGTTCAGTTTTAATGTGTTCTTCGTGTTTACAAGTTTTATATCCTTATTTTAGCTTGACATATTGTCATAATACATGTGTTGAAGTATTTTAAAAGTCAAGTTAGAAGGATTAAATTTGTTTGTGAACAAGTTTAGAATTAATCTAAACTATGTTCTTGTTGTTGTAAGTTATAAACTCATAATAAGATAGCTATATGGATATGAATCGAAAAAGATTATGAATAAGGTGACTACCTCAAATTAAATGAACAAAGTTGCTAAGAAAAATAAGATGATAATCTTGTAATCAAAGATATCCTTGATGGCTTGTAATCCTTGGAGTAGAATCATAGAATGAACAAATGTTCGAATAAGATTTCTATCTTGAATTAAGATAGTTATAAGTATATGAATTGAACCAAAGCTTATATATGATTCTTACCGTGATAAATAGGAGTAGATGAGTTAACAAAGTGTTCTTGAAGCTAGTTAACGATCAAAGTGAATGAAGATTTTCTAGTACTTGAAGTATGTGTGTTTAAAGAGTGTTTAAAGAGTAAGAAATGGAGAGAATACTTGGAGTTCTTGTGTGTGAGTATTATGAGAGTGAAGGTAAGTTAAATAGCTGATATGAATGAGTAAAAAGAGTGTTAAAAGTTGTGGTTCATGCATATGGTTAAGAGACTTTATCAAAATTTGGAATATAGCATAATAATGCAAACTAGAAGTTAAATGTTGGTTCCCACAAGTCTCCATCATGTTTATCCTTGTCTTGTGACTCATAGGGCTGCTAAGGAGGCTATAATAGGTATTTCATATTGGTATATACTCATTGTATTTAAGTATGGATGCTGGGTATGATACGGGTATAAATACCGAATGAATACGAATAGAATTCTTGATGGAATTGAATGAGATTATGAGTATAGCTATCTTTGTTAAGTATAAGTATGTTAGTATATATGTTTAAGTTCTTCAAAAGTGTATTAATACATATTAATACAATACATATACATACATTTTAATTTAGAAGTTATTTCAACGTTAATCGTTATATATATATGTATATAATCTTGAAGTCTTTAAGTTAGTAATCTCATTTTATATATATAACCAATTGTTATTATATGTAATGAGATACTTAAATATCATTTTATCAAATCATAAGTATATATATATATATCCATATATACATCATTATATAATTATTTCGAGTTATGACGTTCGTGAATCGTCAGACAAACTGGGTGGCCAAACATTTGCATAAAATTCATTTCAAATAACCAAATCTTAATGAGTTTGATTGCTTAACATGATGGAAACATTAATTATGTAAATATTAATCTTCTATATATTAGCGGAAAAATCCGGGTCGTTACATTACACACCCGTTAAATTAAATTTCGTCCCGAAATTTAGAATTGTACCTAGTTAACGTGCGATATCGGGAAACAAATGTGGGTACTTCAGCTTCATTTGGTCTTCTCATTCCCAAGTAAATTCAGGTCCTCTACGAGCATTCCATCGAACCTTAACGATTGGTATCTTACTTTGTTTGAGCCGTTTGACCTCACGATCCATAATTTTGACGGGTTCTTCGATGAAATTTAGTTTCTCGTCAATCTTAATTTCGTCTAAAGGGATAATGAGATCTTCGGTAGCTAGGCATTTTTTAGGTTCGAAACATGAAAGGTGTTGTGAATCTTTTCTAATTGTGGAGGTAGCTCAAGTCGATAGGCCACCGGCCCAATGCGTTTTTCAATCTTGAATGCCCCAATGTATCTTGGGCTCAATTTCCCCCGCTTTCCAAAACGAATAACACCTTTCCAAGGTGATACCTTAAGCATAACCATATCACCCTCCTCAAACTAGGTTTTCTCCTAACATTTGCATAGCTCTTTTGTCGACTCCGGGCTGTTTTCAATCGTTGCTGAATCTGAATGATTTTATCGGTGGTTTCTTGGATAATTTCTGGACCTGTAATCTGTTTATCCCCCACATCACTCCAACAAATCGTAGACCTGCACTTCCTACTATAAAGTGCCTCGAATGGTGCCGCCTCAATACTAGAATGGTAGCTGTTGTTGTAGAAAAACTCAGCTAACGGTAGATGTCGATCCTAACTGCTTCTAAAATCAATAACACATGCTCATAGCATGTCTTCAAGTGTCTGAATCGTCCTTTCACTCTGCCCATCAGTTTGTGGATGATAGGCAGTACTTAAATCTAGACGAGTTCCCAACGCTTCGTGTAATGCCTGCCAGAATCTGGAAGTAAATCTGCTATCACGATCAGAGATAATAGAGATTGGTATACCATGTTTAGAAACAACTTCTTTCAGGTATAATCGTGGTAATTTCTCTATACCATCCTCTTATTTTATTGGTAGAAAGTGTGCTGACTTAGTATGACGATCGACTATTACCCAAATCATAGCATAACCACCTGCGGTTCTCGGTAACTTAGCAATGAAATCCATGGTAATGTTTTCCCATTTCCATTCTTGGATTTCTGGTTGTTGGAGTAGACCCGATGGTTTCTGATGTTCAGCTTTGACTTTAGAACAAGTCAAACATGCTCCTACATATGTGGCTATATCGGCCTTCATTCCTGGCCACCAAAAATTTCTCTTGAGGTCTTGGTACATTTTTCCCGCTTCGGGATGTATTGAATATCTGGTTTTATGTGCTTCATCTAGTACCACTTTCCTCAAATCCCCATTCTTTGGTACCCAAATTCTTTCAGCTAAATACCTGGTTCCGTCTTTCCAAATATTAAGCTATTTTTCTAATCCTTTAGGTATTTCCTTTCCGAAAATTCCTTCCTTCAAAACCTCCTGTTGTGCCTCTTTTATTCGAGTAGTAAGATTAGTATGAATAATCATGTTCATAGCTTTTACTCGAATAGGTTCTCTTTCCTTTCGACTCAAGGCATCGGCTACCACATTCGCTTTCCCCGGGTGGTAACGGATTTCACAATCATAATTATTTAACAGCTCAACCCACCTACGCTGCCTCATATTTAGTTGCTTTTGATTTAAAATATGTTGGAGACTTTTGTGGTCGGTGTATACAATAAACTTGACCCCATATAGATAATGTCTCCACATCTTTAATGCAAAAACAACGGCGCCCAATTCTAGATCATGTGTGGTGCAGTTTTGTTCATGAATTTTGAGTTGTCGAGAAGCATATGCAATCACCTTCTTCCGTTGCATAAGAACACACCCAAAACCCATTCTTGATGCGTCGCAGTAGATAAAAAAATCTTCCATTTCGTCAGGTAATGATAAAATAGGTGCCGTAGTTAACTTCTTTTTCAACAATTGGAATGCACCCTCTTGTTCGGAAGTCCATTCATACTTTTTCCCTTTGTGTGTCAAGGCAGTTAAAGGTTTGGCTACTCGGGAGAAATCTTGAATAAATCTCCTATAATAACCGGCTAAACCCAAAAATTGACGTATTTGCGTTGGAGTTTTTGGGGTTTCCCAATTTTTGATGGCTTCGATCTTGGCGGGATCAACTTTGATTCCATTACTACTGACTACGTGGCCAAGAAATTGTACTTCATTTAACCAAAAAGCGCACTTAAAGAATTTTGCATAAAGTTGTTCTTTTCTTAACAACTCTAATACAAGTCTCAAGTGTTGTTCGTGTTCTTAGTTATTCTTCGAATAGATAAGAATGTCATCAATAAAGACAATAAAAAACTTATCTAAATATGGACTACATACTCGGTGCATGAGATCCATGAAAACTGCGGGTGCATTGGTTAGACCGAATGGCATAACCATGAATTTGTAATGGCCATAACGAGTTTTGAAGGCTGTTTTTAGTATATCGGCTTCTTTAACCCTCAGTTGATGATAACCTGATCTTAAGTCGATTTTGGAGTATACACTCGAACCTTGGAGTTGATCAAATAGGTCGTCAATTCGGGGTAAAGGGTATCGGTTTTTGATGCTTACTTTGTTCAGCTCACGGTAATCGATACACATGCGAAAAGACCCATCTTTCTTTTTAACGAACAAAATTAGAGCTCTCCATGGTGACGTACTCGGTCGGATAAAACCACGTTCTAATAATTCTTGTAGCTGACTTTGTAATTCTTTCATTTCGGTGGGCGCAAGTCTATATGGAGCACGAGCTATTGGTGCGGCTTCTGGTACAAGATCTATTTGAAATTCAACGGATCGGTGTGGAGGTAGTCCCAGTAATTCGTCCGAAAACACCTCAGGAAATTCTCTTGCAACAGGAACGTCATCGATTTTCTTTTCTTCTTTTTCAACCTTCTCGACGTGTGCTAGTATGGCATATCAACCTTTTCTTATTAGTTTACGCGCCTTCAAACTACTAATAAGATTTAATTTGGCATTACCCTTTTCTCCGTACACCATTAAGGGTAACCCATTTTCTCTCGAAATGCGAATCGCCTTCTCATGACAAACAACTTCAGCTTTCACCTTGGACATCCAGTCCATTCCAATAATTACGTCGAAGCTTCCCAATTCCACCGGTATTAAATCAATTGCAAACGTTTCGCTAACTAAACTAATTTTTCGATTTCGGCAAATTTTATCAATCTTAATTAGTTTACCGTTTACTACTTCAACTATACACTTTTTATCCAAAGGCGTTAACGGGCAATTTAATTTGGCACAAAATTCTCTACTTATATAACTTCTATCGGCACCCGAATCAAATAAAACATAAGCAGGTGTATTGTTGATAAGAAACATACCCGTAACAAGCTCCAGGTCTTCCTGTGCTTTCTCCCCATTAATGTTGAAGGCTCTCCCACGGCCTTGCCTATTTCCATTCCTACACTGGTTTATGGTATGGCCCAGTTTTCCACATCCATAGCAAACAACGCCGTTATTATTTGTTCCGGCATTATTTACTCCTTTGTTTCTATTTGGTCCGTAGACTTCACACTTTGCCGAAATATGGCCATTCCTATTACACTTGGTACATAATTCTCAACAAAACCATTCCGGATGAAACGTATCACACCTGGGGCATATAGTTCTTTGCCTTTTGTTGTCGTTGTTGTTGTAGTTGTTGTTGTTGTTAGGGTTATTGTTGTTGAGTCGTTTGTTGTTATTGGAATTGTTGCTGTTGTTATTATTATTGGGATGGTTGTTGCGGTTATTGTAACGGTTGTTGTTACAATTATTGTTGTTGTTGGGGTGGTTTCGATTGTTGTTGTAGTTGTTGTTTTGATTGTTGTTGTTGTACTGGTGACCCTGATCACTGCTTTCCTCCCACTTTCTTTTTCCCTGTTTCATTACGGCCTCCTCGGCCGCTTCTTTCTTTATCCTTCCTGTAATTTGGCTTATCAATTTGTGGGCTATACGGCTCGCTTTCTGCATTGTTGCAGGGTCGTTAGCACCTACATGCTCTTGGATTCGTTCCGGCAACCCTTTTATGAATGCTTCAATTTTTTGCTTCCTCGTCCTCAAATGCTCCAGGACACATTAAATCCAGTTCATTGAAACGTCGCTCTTAGGTAGTGACATCTAACCCTTGGGTTGTCAGTGCTTTAAGCTCTGCCTTGAGCTTGTTGATTTCGGTTCTGGGACGGTACTCTTCTGTCATCATGTGCTTGAAAGCGGACCATGGAAGTGCGTAGGCGGTATTCTGTCCTACGTAATCCATGTAGGTATTCCACCATGTCAAAGCAGTACCCCGGAAAGTATGTGTGGCATACTTAACTTTATCCTCTTCTGCACAGTTGCTGATTGCGAACATGGCTTCAACCTTCTCTGTCCACCGCTTTAGTCCAACGGGTCCTTCAGTTCCTTCAAACTTATTGGGTTTGCAGGCCATAAAAGCTTTGTAGGAACATCCTACCCGGTTGCCATTGTTTCCTCCACTGCTGGAACCCGATTGGTTATTGTTGTTCATTGCATTCACCACTGCAGCCATATTTGCAGCGAAAGCTTGAAGTTCTTCTGTGTTCAATTGTTGTTGTCTAGTAGCTGGAGGAGCCATTTCCTTCTAAAATTGCCGTCTGAGTTAATCATATAGAATTTTAGAAGTAGCCAAAAAGTATTTTGTAACTTAATAATAACTTATTATTATAAAATTATTTTCTTCATATTAGCGTTTTATAACTATAATAATGTTCATACTTAGCAGCTAACACACAAATTAACTACTAAAATTCTAATATGAAAAACTATGGTAAGTTATTACGTTACTACGTAATAATAAGTTGTAATAATAATAATAAACCTTCCATGCTTATTCTTATTATTATACAATCATAAGGAAAATTACATTGCGGATTTTCTTACAAACTTAAACACACAATATAATATATATTATACAATGCATGGAATACAGGATAGCTGCCGATGGTTCAAGAATGGCAAGATTTCTTAGATGTTGAAGTTGTTTCTTTCTCGACCAAACGTTTGGATTTTCGTTTGGATAGTTCTTTTTTCAATTCCTCCCAATTGGTTCTTTCGGCTAATTGTTTGGGAGCAAAACCAACAGTCATTATACGAGTGGTCATTTTATAAACTGGTCTCTTAGGTGGTTCAAGTGGATGATCACAAACATTTTGGGTCATAATAGGTTCATCGGGTTTGGGATCGGGTATAACAGCCAAAGATTTTCCCAAATCACGTTGTGGTTCGGTAATTTCCACAACTTCTTCAGGATCCTCTTCTTCGGGTTCCTCTTCGGGATCTCCTTCTGGATCCTCTTCTGGAACCTCTACTGGCAATGTGAATCTTCTCAATTTTCCCAACAATTTTCCACTTTAATGGTAGCACCAAAAGTTAACTTTTCCGTTGGTTCATAAGTCGTATGCTTTGACTCAGCCTCCGAATCACTTGATAAGTAAATGAAATCTGAATTACTAGAGATGCTTATATGATCGGATGAAGTCATCTATCACATAATAGCAGACACGTTAAGAGAATGATATATCTTATAATATTTATATGTTAATAATCTTATGTTTCCAACAATTATATTAAGCAATCATTTTTAAAATAATTACGGTCGAAGTCCAGACTCACTAATGCATCAAAAATCAGTTAGACACACTAATGAAAAATTTTCTGATTCTCTAAGACCAACGCTCGGATACCAACTGAAATGCCCCGTTCATATTAATTATAAACGTTTCATATTAATTGGTTTATTTGTGAGGTTTTGACCTCTATATGAGACGTTTTTCAAATCTTGCATTCGTTTTTAAAAACAACCATAACCTTTATTTTTGAATAAAGGTCTTAATGACATAATTTAGATTGTCTATCAAAGACAATCTCCTCAAATAAATAAGTTTTTACACAACCCATTACAATATGATCAAATATATTACAATAAATACTCCGAATGCAAGTTTAAACAATATAAACAATTATGCTGACTCTAAATCTTGACCTTGGGTTGGCATACGACAGCGGAAGCGTTTTTAATATTCACCTGAGAATAAACATGCTTAAAACGTCAACAAAAATGTTGGTGAGTCATAGGTTTAATTTCTATATAATAATCATAACATTTAATAAGCCACAAGATTTCATTTAATTAAATGCGTAGGATCATTACAACTGCAAAAATCATTCATACGATGAGTCGCCTGGTAACCGACCTTAACATAGAGCGCTTAAGATATCTGGCATCATACATTCCACTATTCAAATGTATGGCAAGAACCCTTCGAAGTACTAAAGCATTTCTACTATTCGAAAATGGGGGTGGTTGGTGCCCGTAGATCTACCTTTAGGATTCGCGTAAATTAGTTTTTTCACTAATTCTTAGGTTACCAAGCATAATAATAATAAGTACAGATATCCAGTATAACAAAACAGTCGAAGAATGTAGTTTCATGAACTTGTGCTTATTTTGTAAAACATTTATAAATTTGCATGTATTCTCATCCCAAAATAATTTAGATTGTAAAAATGGGACTATAACTCACTTGTGATGATTCCCGAATAGATGGTGATAAGACTTGGCTTTTTGACAAATTCACGAACCTAATAATAATATTCTTGTGTCAAGATATATATATATATATATATATATATATATATATATATATATATATATATATATATATATATATATATATATATATATATATATATATATATATATATATAATAAATATTCCATACTTACGATACTTGTGATAATTTTAATTGTCCATTGTTAGTAGTCCAACGTCCGTAGTCCAATAGTCCAATAGTCCAACAGTATAAATATATATAAATATAAATGTGTATATTGTGTTAGAATTCACTAACACTATAATATATTGTCTTAATATAATAAGACACATAATATGTATATTGTCTGAAGCAATCCGCGACCCATTGTATACATGTCTCAGGCTCGATCACAACTCAAAGTATATAATATTTTGGAATCCACTTTGACCAACAGCTAACTCGAAATTACTGCCAATGGTGTCTTATAGTTCTTTCCAATAATATATATAGAAGAAATCAAAATGATATGTCAAAACGCTATATACGGATCTACGGTGATCAAGTCATATATATATGGTGTCTTACGATCTTTATTAAGACTCTAATATATTTTTGTAGAACTTAATCATGACTATTATAAATTGTATTTCCATAAGTTCGGGAACAAGACATGTATAAATTCATGTAGGATACAAGGTAAGTTATCTAGGATAAGGTTAGCTTCCATTTTTATTAATCAAAACGGTAGCTAAAAACAAGCAAAAATATCCAATTTTGTTTTACCCATAATTTCTTCGTTACAAATCCGTTTTGAGTGATTCGAGTTGCCATGGTTTCGTATCGAACTCAACATTATTAATCTTAACAGAAAAAGTATAAGTTGATAGTCAAAAATACAGATTCGGTGTCAAATAAGAGAAGATAGTCATATTCGTCGTAAGAACGACATCTTGATGACCCTTTTGAAAAACATACTTCCACTTAGAGTTTAACCATGGATTTTGGATATATTTAATATCCATATAAAATAAGATTTTTCACCAAAGTAAATCTTTTAATTCAAAGTTTAAGATATGTTTTTAAAATTAAACCCAAAACAGCCCCCGATGATCTATGACGGCGTATGTTCAGTTTTAAGGTGTTCTTCGTGTTTACAAGTTTTATATCCTTATGTTAGCTTGACATACTATCATAATACATGTGTTGAAGTATTATGAAATTTAAGTTATTAGGATTAAATTTGTTTGTGAACAAGGTTAGAATTAATCTAAACTATGTTCTTGTTGTTGTAAGTTATAAACTCATAATAAGATAGCTATATGGATATGAATCGAAAAAGATTATGAATAAGGTGACTACCTCAAATTAAATGAACAAAGTTGCTAAGAAAAATAAGATGATAATCTTGTGATCAAAGATATCCTTGATGGCTTGTAATCCTTGGAGTAGAATCATAGAATGAACAAAAGTTCGAATAAGATTTCTATCTTGAATTAAGATAGTTATAAGTATATGAATTGAACCAAAGCTTATATATGATTCTAACCTTGATAAATAGGAGTAGATGAGTTAACAAAGTGTTCTTGAAGCTAGTTTACGATCAAAGTGAATGAAGATTTTCTAGTACTTAAAGTATGTGTGTTTAAAGAGTGTTTAAAGAGTAAGAAATGGAGAGAATACTTGGAGTTCTTGTGTGTGAATATTATGAGAGTGAAGGTAAGTTAAATAGATGATATGAATGAGTAAAAAGAGTGTTAAAAGTTGTGGTTCATGCATATGATTAAAAGACTTTATCAAAATTTGGAATATAGCATAATAATGCAAACTAGAAGTTAAATGTTGGTTCCCACAAGTCTCCATCATGTTTATCCTTGTCTTGTGACTCATAGGGCTGCTAAGGAGGCTCTAATTGGTATTTCATATTAGTATATACTCATAGTATTTAAGTATGGAAGCTGGGTATGATACGGGTATAAATACCGAATGAATACGAATAGAATTCTTGATGGAATTGAATGAGATTATGAGTATAGCTATCTTTGTTGAGTATAAGTATGTTACTATATATGTTTAAGTTCTTCAAAAGTGTATTAATACATATTAATACAACACATATACATACATTTTAATTTAGAAGTTATTACAACGTTAATCGTTATATATATATATATATGTATATAATCTTGAAGTCTTTAAGTTAGTAATCTCATTTTATATATATAACCAATTGTTATTATATGTAATGAGATACTTAAATATTAGTTTATCAAATCATAAGTATATATATATATCCATATATACATCATTATATAATTATTTCGAGTTATGACGTTCGTGAATCGTCAAACAAACTGGGTGGCCAAACATTTGTATAAAATTCATTTCAAATAACCAAATCTTAATGAGTTTGATCGCTTAACATGATGGAAACATTAATTATATAAATATTAATCTTCTATATATTAGCGGAAAAATCCGGGTCGTTACATTACACACCCGTTAAATTAAATTTCGTCCCGAAATTTAGAATTGTACCTAGTTAACGTGCGATATCGGGAAACAAATGTGGGTACTTCAGCTTCATTTGGTCTTCTCATTCCCAAGTAAATTCAGGTCCTCTACGAGCATTCCATCGAACCTTAACGATTGGTATCTTACTTTGTTTGAGCCGTTTGACCTCACGATCCATAATTTCGACGGGTTCTTCGACGAAATTTAGTTTCTCGTCAATCTTAATTTCATCTAAAGGGATAATGAGATCTTCGGTAGCTAGGAATTTTTAGGTTCGAAACATGAAAGGTGTTGTGAATCTTTTCTAATTGTGGAGGTAGCTCAAGTCGATAGGCCACCGGCCCAATGCGTTTTTCAATCTTGAATGTCCCAATGTATCTTGGGCTCAATTTCCCCCGCTTTCCAAAACGAATAACACCTTTCCAAGGTGATACCTTAAGCATAACCATATCACCCTCCTCAAACTCTAAAGGTTTTCTCCTAACATTTGCATAGCTCTTTTATCGACTCCGGGCTGTTTTCAATCGTTGCTGAATCTGAATGATTTTATCGGTGGTTTATTGGATAATTTCTGGACCTGTAATCTGTTTATCCCCCACATCACTCCAACAAATTGGAGACCTGCACTTCCTACCATAAAGTTCCTCAAATGGTGCCGCCTCAATACTAGAATGGTAGATGTTGTTGTAGGAAAACTCAGCTAACGGTAGATGTCGATCCCAACTACTTCTAAAATCAATAACACATGCTCATAGCATGTCTTCGAGTGTCTGAATCATCCTTTAACTCTGCCCATCAGTTTGTGGATGATAGGCAGTACTTAAATCTAGACGAGTTCCCAACGCTTCGTGTAATGCCTGCCAGAATCTGGAAGTAAATCTACTATCACGATCAGAGATAATAGAGATTGGTATACCATGTTTAGAAACAACTTCTTTCAGGTATAATCGTGCTAATTTCTCTATACCATCCTCTTCTTTTATTGGTAGAAAGTGTGCTGACTTAGTAAGACGATCGACTATTACCCAAATCATACCATAACCACCTGCGGTTCTCGGTAACTTAGCAATAAAATCCATGGTAATGTTTTCCCATTTCCATTCTGGGATTTCTAGTTGTTGGAGTAGACCCGATGGTTTCTGATGTTCAGCTTTGACTTTAGAACAAGTCAAACATGCTCCTACATATGTGGCTATATCGGCCTTCATTCCTGGCCACCAAAAGTTTCTCTTGAGGTCTTGGTACATTTTCCCCGCTCCGGGATGTATTGAATATCTGGTTTTATGTGCTTCATCTAGTACCACTTTCCTCAAATCCCCATTCTTTGGTACCCAAATTCTTTCAGCTAAATACCTGGTTCCGTCTTCCCGAATATTAAGCTGTTTTTCTAATCCTTTAGGTATTTCCTTTCCAAAAATTCCTTCCTTCAAAACCTCCTGTTGTGCCTCTTTTATTCGAGTAGTAAGATTAGTATGAATAATCATGTTCATAGCTTTTACTCGAATAGGTTCTCTTTCCTTTCAACTCAAGGCATCGGCTACCACATTCGCTTTCCCCGGGTGGTAACGGATTTCACAATCATAATCATTTAACAGCTCATCCCACCTACGCTGCCTCATATTTAGTTGCTTTTGATTTAAAATATGTTGGAGACTTTTGTGGTCGGTGTATACAATAAACTTGACCCCATATAGATAATGTCTCCACATCTTTAATGCAAAAACAACGGCGCCCAATTCTAGATCATGTGTGGTGTAGTTTTGTTCATGAATTTTGAGTTGTCGAGAAGCATATGCAATCACCTTCTTCCGTTGCATAAGAACACACCCAAAACCCATTCTTGATGCGTCGCAGTAGATAACAAAATCTTCCATTCCGTCAGGTAATGATAAAATAGGTGCCGTAGTCAACTTCTTTTTCAACAATTGGTATGCACCCTCTTGTTCGAAAGTCCATTCATACTTTTTCCCTTTGTGTGTCAAGGCAGTTAAAGGTTTGGCTACTCGGGAGAAATCTTAAATAAATCTCCTATAATAACCGGCTAAACCCAAAAATTGACGTATTTGCGTTGGAGTTTTTGGGGTTTCCCAATTTTTGATGGCTTCGATCTTGGCGGGATCAACTTTGATTCCATTACTACTGACTACGTGGCCAAAAAATTGTACTTCATTTAACCAAAAAGCGCACTTAGAGAATTTTGCATAAAGTTGTTCTTTTCTTAACAACTCTAATACAAGTCTCAAGTGTTGTTCGTGTTCTTAGTTATTCTTCGAATAGATAAGAATGTCATCAATAAAGACAATAACAAACTTATCTAAATATGGACTACATACTCGGTGCATGAGATCCATGAAAACTGCGGGTGCATTGGTTAGACCGAATGGCATAACCATGAATTCGTATTGGCCATAACGAGTTCTGAAGGCTATTTTTAGTATATCGGCTTCTTTAACCCTCAGTTGATGATAACCCGATCTTAAGTCGATTTTGGAGTATACGCTCGAACCTTGGAGTTGATCAAATAGGTCGTCGATTCGGGGTAAAGGGTATCGGTTTTTGATGGTTACTTTGTCCAGCTCACGGTAATCGATACACATGCGAAAAGACCCATCTTTCTTTTTAACGAACAAAATTGGAGCTCCCCATGGTGACGTACTCGGTCGGATAAAACTACGTTCTAATAATTCTTGTAGCTGACTTTGTAATTCTTTCATTTCGGTGGGCGCAAGTCTATATGGATCACGAGCTATTGGTGCGGCTCCAGGTACAAGATCTATTTGAAATTCAACGGATCGGTGTGGAGGTAGTCCCGGTAATTCGTCCGAAAATACCTCAGGAAATTCTCTTGCAACAGGAACGTCATCGTTTTTCTTTTCTTCTTTTTCAACCTTCTCGACGTGTGCTAGTATGGCATAACAACCTTTTCTTGTTAGTTTGCGCGCCTTCAAACTACTAATAAGATTTAATTTGGCATTACCCTTTTCTCCGTACACCATTAAGGGTAACCCATTTTCTCTCGGAATGCGAATCGCCTTCTCATGACAAACAACTTTGGCATTCACCTTGGACATCCAGTCTATTCCAATAATTACGTCGAAGCTTCCCAGTTCCACCGGTATTAAATCAATTGAAAACGTTTCGCTAAATAAACTAATTTTTCGATTTCGGCAAATTTTATCAACCTTAATTAGTTTACCGTTTACTACTTCAACTTTACACTTTTTATCCTATCGGCACCCGAATCAAATAAAACATAAGCAGGTGTAACAAGCTCCGGGTCTTCCTGTGCTTTCTCCCCATTAATGTTGAAGGCTCTCCCACGGCCTTGCCTATTTCCATTCCTACACTGGTTTATGGTATGGCCCGGTTTTCCACATCCATAGCAAACAACGCTGTTATTATTTGTTCCGGCATTATTTACTCCTTTGTTTCTATTTGGTCCGTAGACTTCACACATTGCCGCAATATGGCCATTCCTATTACACTTGGTACATAATTCTCTACAAAACCATTCAGGATGAAACGTATCACACCTGGGGCATATAGTTCTTTGCCTTTTGTTGTCGTCGTTGTTGTTGTTGTTGTTGTTGTTGTTGTTGTTGTTGTTAGGGTTATTGTTGTTGAGTCGTTTGTTGTTGTTATTGTTGTGATTGGAATTGTTGATGTTGTTATTATTATTGGGATGGTTGTTGCGGTTATTGTTACGGTTGTTGTTGCAATTTTTGTTGTTGTTGGGGTGGTTTCGATTGTTGTTGTAGTTGTTGTTTTGATTGTTGTTGTTGTACTGGTGACCCTGATCACTGCTTTCCTCCCACTTTCTTTTTCCCTGTTTCATTATGGCCTCCTCGGCCGCTTCTTTCTTTATCCTTCCTGTAATTTGGCTTATCAACTTGTGGGCTATACGGCTCGCTTTCTGCATTGTTGCAGGGTCGTTAGCACCTACATGCTCTTGGATTCGTTCCGGCAACCCTTTTATGAATGCTTCAATTTTTTGCTTCTTCGTCCTCAAATGCTCCAGGACACATTAAAGCCAGTTCATTGAAACGTCGCTCGTAGGTAGTGACATCTAACCCTTGGGTTGTCAGTGCTTTAAGCTCTGCCTTGAGCTTGTTGATTTCGGTTCTGGGACGGTACTCTTCTGTCATCATGTGCTTGAAAGCGGACCATGGAAGTGCGTAGGTGGTATTCTGTCCTACGTAATCCATGTAGGTATTCCACCATGTCAAAGCAGTACCCCTGAAAGTATGTGTGGCATACTTAACTTTATCCTCTTCTGCGCAGTTGCTGATTGCGAACATGGTTCAACCTTCTCTGTCCCGCTTTAGTCCAATGGGTCCTTCAGTTCCTTCAAACTCATTGGGTTTGCAGGCCATAAAAGCTTTGTAGGAACATCCTACCCAGTTGCCATTGGTTCCTCCACTGCTGGAACCCGATTAGTTATTGTTGTTCATTGCATTCACCACTGCAGCCATATTTGCAGCGAAAGCTTGAAGTTCTTTTGTGTTCAATTGTTGTTGTCTAGTAGCTGGAGGAGCCATTTTCTTCTAAAATAGCCGACTGAGTTAATCATATAGAATTTTAGAAGTAGCCAAAAAGTATTTTGTAACTTAATAATAACTTATTATTATAAAATTATTTTCTTCATATTAGCGTTTTATAACTATAATAATGTTCATACTTAGCAGCTAACACACAAATTAACTACTAAAATTCTAATATGAAAAACTATGGTAAGTTATTACGTTACTACGTAATAATAAGTTGTAATAATAATAATAAACCTTCCATGCTTATTCTTATTATTATACAATCATAAGGAAAATTACATTGCGGATTTTCTTACAAACTTAAACACACAATATAATATATATTATACAATGCATGGAATACAGGATAGCTGCCGATGGTTCAAGAATGGCAAGATTTCTTAGATGTTGAAGTTGTTTCTTTCTCGACCAAACGTTTGGATTTTCGTTTGGATAGTTCTTTTTTCAATTCCTCCCAATTGGTTCTTTCGGCTAATTGTTTGGGAGCAAAACCAACAGTCGTTATACGAGTGGTCATTTTATAAACTGGTCTCTTAGGTGGTTCAGGTGGATGATCACAAACATTTTGGGTCATAATAGGTTCATCGGGTTTGGGATTGGGTATAACAGCCAAAGATTTTCCCAAATCACGTTGTGGTTCGGTAATTTCCACAACTTCTTCAGGATCCTCTTCTTCGGGTTCCTCTTCGGGATCTTCTTCTGGATCCTCTTCTGGAACCTCTACTGGCAATGTGAATCTTCTCAATTTTCACAACAATTTTCCACTTTAATGGTAGCACCAAAAGTTAACTTTTCCGTTGGTTCATAAGTCGTATGCTTTGACTCAGCCTCCGAAACACTTGATAAGTAAATGAAATCTGAATCACTAGAGATTCTTATATGATCGGATTAAGTCATCTATCACATAATAGCAGGCACGTTAAGAGAATGATATATCTTATAATATTTATATGTTAATAATCTTATGTTTCCAACAATTATATTAAGCAATCATTTTTAAAATAATTACGGTCGAAGTCCAGACTCACTAATGCATCAAAAATCAGTTAGACACACTAATGAAAAATTTTCTAATTCTCTAAGACCAACGATACCAACTGAAATGCCCCGTTCATATTAATTATAAACGTTTCATATTAATTGGTTTCTTTGCGAGGTTTTGACTTCTATATGAGACGTTTTTCAAATCTTGCATTCGTTTTTAAAAACAACCATAACCTTTATTTTTGAATAAAGGTCTTAATGACATAATTTAGATTGTCTATCAAAGATAATCTCCTCAAATAAATAAGTTTTTACACAACCCATTACAATATGATCAAATATATTACAACAAATACTCCGAATGTAAGTTTAAACAATATAAACAATTATGCCGACTCCAAATCTTGACCTTGGGTTGGCATACAACAGCGGAAGCATTTTTAATATTTACCTGAGAATAAACATGCTTAAAACGTCAACAAAAATGTTGGTGAGTCATAGGTTTAATTTCTATATAATAATCATAACAGTTAATAAGCCACAAGATTTCATTTAATTAAATGCGTAGGATCATTGCAACTGCAAAAATCATTCATACGATGAGTCGCCTGGTAACCGACCTTAACATAGAGCGCTTAAGATATCTGGAATCATACATTCCACTATTCAAATGTATGCCAAGAACCCTTCGAAGTACTAAAGCATTTCCACTATTCGAAAATGGGGGTGGTTGGTGCCCGTAGATCTACCTTTAGGATTCGCATCAATTAGTTTTTTCACTAATTCTTAGGTTACCAAGCATAATAATAATAAGTACAGATATCCAGTATAACAAAACAGTCGTAGAATGTAGTTTCATGAACTTGTGCTTATTTTGTAAAACATTTATAAATTTGCATGTATTCTCATCCCAAAATAATTTAGATAGTAAAAATGGGACTATAACTCACTTGTGATGATTTCCGAATAGATGGTGATAAGACTTGGCCTTTTGACAAATTCACGAACCTAATAATAATATTCTTGTGTCAAGATATATATATATATATATATATATATATATATATATATATATATATATATATATATATATATATATATATATATATATATATATATATATATATATATATATATATATATATATATATATATATATATATAATTAATATTCCATACTTATGATACTTGTGATAATTTTAATTGTCCATTGTTAGTAGTCCAACGTCCGTAGTCCAATAGTCCAACAGTATAAATATATATATAAATATAAATGTGTATATTGTGTTAGAATTCACTAACACTATAATATATTGTCTTAATATAATAAGACACATAATATGTATATTGTCTGAAGCAATCCGCGACCCATTGTATAATGTCTCAGGCTCGATCACAACTCAAAGTATATAATATTTTGGAATCCACTTTGACCCACAGCTAACTTGAAATTACTGCCAATGGTGTCTTATAGTTCTTTCCAATAATATATATAGAAGAAATCAAAATGATATGTCAAAACGCTGTATACGGATCCACGGTGATCAAGTCATATATATATGGTGTCTTACGATCTTTATTAAGACTATAATATATTGTCGTAGAACTTAATCACGACTATTATAAATTGTATTTCCATAAGTTCGGGAACAAGACATGTATAAATTCATGTAGGATACAAGGTAAGTTATCTAGGATAAGGTTAGCTTCCATTTTTATTAATCAAAACGGTAGCTAAAAACAAGCAAAAATATCCAATTTTGTTTTACCCATAATTTCTTCATTACAAATCCGTTTTGAGTGATTCGAGTTGCCATGGTTTCGTATCGAACTCAAAATTATTAATCTTCACAGAAAAAGTATAAGTTTATTGTCAAAAATACAGCTTCGGTGTCAAATAAGAGAAGATAGTCATATCCATCGTAAGAACGACATCTTGATGACCCTTTTGAAAAACATACTTCCACTTAGAGTTTAACCATGGATTTTGGATATATTTCATATCCATATAAAATAAGATTTTTCATCAAAGAAAATCTTTTAATTCAAAGTTTAAGATAGGTTTTTAAAATTAAACCCAAAACAGCCCCCGATGATCTATGACGGCGTATGTTCAGTTTTAAGGTGTTCTTCGTGTTTACAAGTTTTATATCCTTATGTTAGCTTGACATACTATCATAATACATGTATTGAAGTATTTTAAAAGTCAAGTTATAAGGATTAAATTTGTTTGTGAACAAGTTTAGAATTAATCTGAACTATGTTCTTGTTGTTGTAAGTCATAAACTCATAATAAGATAGCTATATGGATATGAATCGAAAATGATTATGAATAAGGTGACTACCTCAAACTAAATGAACAAAGTTGCTGAGAAAAATAAGATGATAATCTTGTGATCAAAGATATCCTTGATGGCTTGTAATCCTTGGAGTAGAATCATAGAATGAACAAAAGTTCGAATAAGATTTCTATCTTGAATTAAGATAGTTATAAGTATATGAATTGAACCAAAGCTTATATATGATTCTTACCTTGATAAAGAGGAGTAGATGAGTTAACAAAGTGTTCTTGAAGCTAGTTTACGATCAAAGTGAATGAAGATTTTCTAGTACTTGAAGTATGTGTGTTTAAAGAGTTTTTTAAAGAGTAAGAAATGGAGAGAATACTTGGAGTTCTTGTGTGTGAGTATTATGAGAGTGAAGGTAAGTTAAATAGCTGATATGAATGAGTAAAAAGAGTGTTAAAAGTCGTGGTTCATGCATATGGTTAAGAGACTTTATCAAAATTTGGAATATAGCTTAATAATGCAAACTAGAAGTTAAATGTTGGTTCCCACAAGTCTCCATCATTTTTATCCTTGTCTTGTGACTCATAGGGCTGCTAAGGAGGCTATAATTGGTATTTCATATTGGTATATACTCATAGTATTTAAGTATGGAAGCTGGGTATGATACGAGTATAAATACCGAATGAATACGAATAGAATTCTTGATGGAATTGAATGAGATTATGAGTATAGCTATCTTTGTTGAGTATAAATATGTTAGTATATATGTTTAAGTCTTTCAAAAGTGTATTAATACATATTAATACAATACATATACATACATTTTAATTTAGAAGTTATTACAACGTTAATCATTATATATATATATGTATATAATCTTGAAGTCTTTAAGTTAGTAATCTCATTTTATGTATATAACCAATTGTTATTATATGTAATGAGATACTTAAATATCATTTTATCAAATCATAAGTATATATATATATCCATATATACATCATTATATAATTATTTCGAGTTATAACGTTCGTGAATCGTCAGACAAACTGGGTGGCCAAACATTTGTATAAAACTCATTTCAAATAACCAAATCTTAATGAGGTTGATCGTTTAACATGTTGGAAACATTAATTATGTAAATATTAATCTTCTATATATTAGCAGAAAAATCCGGGTCGTTACAACAGCTGACTTAATAAACTTAAAACATCAAAATGTATTAAAAATGTTGTAAATATATTTTGAACATACTTTGATATATATATATATATATATATATATATATATGTATATATTTGTTACAGGTTCGCGAATCGACCAGTGGCCAATTCTTACTCCCAACGAAGTAAAAATATGTGAAAGTGAGTTATAGTCCTACTTTTAAAATCTAATATATTGGGATGAAATACATGCAGTTTTATAACTGTTTTACGAAATAGACACAAGTAATCGAAACTACATTATATGGTTGAATGATCGAAGCCGAATATGCCCCTTTTTCTTGGTAACCTAAGAATTAGTAAACCGATCTACTAATTGACGAGAATCCTAAAGATTGATCTATTGGGCCTAACGAACCCCATCCAAAGTACCGGATGCTTTAGTACTTCGAAGTTGTTTTTATCATGTCCGAAGGATTTCCCGGAATGATAGGGGATATTCTTATATGCATCTTGTTAATGTCGGTTACCTGGTGTTCACCATTTGAATGATTTTTATCTCTATGTATGGGATGTATATTGAAATATGAAATCTTGTGGTCTATTATTGTGATTTGATAATATATAGGTTAAACCTATAACTCACCAACATTTTTGTTGACATTTTAAGAATGTTTATTCTAAGGTGATTATTAAGAGCTTCCGCTGTTGCATACTAAAGTAAGGACAAGATTTGGAGTCCATGCTTGTATGATATTATGTAAAAACTGCATTCAAGAAACTTATTTTTGATGTAATATATTCTTATTGTAAACCATTATGTAATGGTCGTGTGTAAACGGTATATTTTAGATTATCATTATTTGATAATCTACGTAATGCTTTTTAAACCTTTATAGATAAAATAAAGGTTATGGTTGTTTTAAAAATGAATGCAGTCTTTGAAAACCATCTCATATAGAGGTCAAAACCTCGCGACGAAATCAATTAATATGGAACGTTTATAATCAATATGAACGGGACATTTCAGAATACCTATCTCTAGCAGGTAGGACAAGATGCTGCTTACGCACTACCATGGTCAGCATTCAAGCAATTGATGAACGAGCAGTATCGTCCCAGAAACTAGGTAAATAAGCTCAAGGTAGAGCTTAGAGGATTACGAACACAAGGTTTCGATATCACCACGTACGAACGACGATTCACAGAGTTGTGCCTATTGTGTCCCAGAACGTTCGAAGACGAAGAAGAGAAGATCGGCGCATTTGTAAAAGGTGTGTATATATATATACATATATATATATATATATATATATATATATATACATATATATATACCGGAAAGGATTCAAGAAGATGTGAGTTCACACGAGCCCGCCTCCATACAAAAGGTAAGTCGAATGGCTAACAAACTAGTGAATCAGATCGAAGGAAGGATTAAAGAGTAGGTGGTCGAAGAGGCTAACATGAAACAAGTCAAGAGAAAGTGGGAAGAAACCAGTGACAAGAGTCACCAGTACAACAACAACAATCACAACCACAATCGCAATAACTATCCCAACAACCGGTGTAAAGAGCATCACCCGGGGTTCTGCACGACATTTTGCAACAGGTGTAAAAGAAATGGTCATAGCGCGACGAAGTACGAGATCTACGGACCAATGCATAACAGAACTAAAAGAACAAATAATGTAGGAACAAATAACACTGCCATAGTTTGTTTTGGATGTGGAAAACCGGGCCACTTTAGTAGAAATTTCCCGAATCAGGGGAATACTAATGGGCAGGGCCGCAGAAGAGTTTTCAATATTAATACGGCAGAAGCGCAGGAAGACCCGGAGCTTGTTACGGGTACGTTTCTTATTGACAATAAATCTGCTTATGTTTTATTTGATTCGGGTGTGGATAGAAGCTATATGAGTAGGGATTTTTGTGCTAAACTAAGTTTCCCACCAACGCCCTTGGATAATAAATTTTTACTCGAATTTGCAAACGGTAAATTAATTACAGCAGATAATATATGTCGGAATCGAGAAATTAAACTGGTTAGCAAAACATTTAAGATTGACTTGATACCAGCAGAGTTAGGGAGTTTTGATGTGATAATCGGTATGGACTGGTTGAAAGAAGTGAAAGCAGAGATTGTTTGTACGGAGAAAAGAGCAACGCGAAGTTAAATCTTATTAGTAACCTGAAGGCGAAAAAACTAATAAGAAAAGGTTGCTATGCTGTGCTAGCACACGTCAAGAAAGTCAATTCCGGAGAAAAGAACATCAATGATGGTCCCGTCGCAA
The DNA here is from genome assembly GCF_046630445.1 of Rutidosis leptorrhynchoides. Classification (NCBI taxonomy): domain Eukaryota; kingdom Viridiplantae; phylum Streptophyta; class Magnoliopsida; order Asterales; family Asteraceae; genus Rutidosis; species Rutidosis leptorrhynchoides. The sequence goes on along the minus strand of NC_092341.1, from coordinate 161,034,300 downwards.
AAGAATTTCCCGATGTATTTCCGAAAGAATTACCGGGACTACCTCCATACCGATCCGTTGAATTTCAAATAGACCTTGTACTGGGAGCTGCACCAATAGCTCGTGCTCTATACAGACTCGCACTCAGCGAAATGAAGGAACTTCAGAGCTAATTACAAGAACTTTTAGAGCGTGGTTTCATTCGACCAAGCACATCACCGTGGGGAGCTCCTGTTTTGTTTGTCAAAAAGAAAGATGGTACATTTAGATTATGTATCGACTATAGAGAGTTGAACAAACTTACCATCAAGAACTGTTATCCACTACCGAGAATCGACGATTTATTTGATCAGTTGCAAGGTTCGTCAGTGTACTCGAAGATTGATTTACGTTCTGGATATCATCAAATGCGGGTGAAGGAGGATAATATTACAAAAACTACTTTTATGACGTGTTACGGTCATTACGAGTTTATGGTTATGCCGTTTGGTTTGACTAACACACTAGCTGTGTTCATGGACCTTATGAACCGAGTGTGTGGACCATACCTTGACAAGTTTGTCATTGTTTTCATCGATGAGATACTTATTTACTCAAAGAATGATCAAGAACACGAAGAACATTTGAGAAAAGTGCTAGATTTGTTGAGGAAAGAAAAACTGTACGCTAAGTTTTTAAAGTGTGCATTTTGGTTGGAAGATGTTCAATTCCTCGGACACATAGTGACAAAGAAGGTATTCAGGTGGATCCAGCAAAGATTGAAACAGTTGAAAAGTGGGAAACCCCGAAAACTCCGAAGCATATACTCCAATTTTTGGGACTCGCTGGTTACTACAGAAGGTTCATCCAAGATTTTTCCAAAATAGCAAAACCTTTGACTGCAATAACGTATAAAGGGAAGAAATTTGAATGGAAGGATGAGTAGGAGAAAGCGTTTCAATTGTTGAAGAAAAAGTTAACTACGGCACCTATATTGTCATTGCCTGAAGGGAATGATGATTTTGTGATATATTGTGATGCCTCAAAGCAAGGTCTCGGCTGTGTATTAATGCAATGAACGAATGTAATTGCTTGTGCGTCCAGACAATTGAAGATTCACGAGCAAAATTATACGACTCACGATTTGGAATTGGGCGCTGTTGTTTTTGCATTAAAGACTTGGAGGCACTACTTATATGGGGTCAAAAGTATTATATATGCCGACCACAAAAGTCTCCAACATATATTTAATCAGAAACAACTGAACATGAGACAACGTAGGTGGATTGAACTGTTGAATGATTACGACTTTGATATTCGTTACCACCCGGGGAATGCAAATGTGGTAGCCGACGCCTTGAGCAGAAAGGATAGAGAACCTATACGAGTAAAAGCTATGAATATAATTATTCATACTAACCTTACTACTCAAATAAAGGAGGCGCAACAGGGAGTTTTAAAAGAGGGAAATTTGAAGAATGAAATCCCCAAAGGATCGGAGAAACATCTTAATATTCGGGAAGACAGAACCCGGTATAGGGCTGAAAGAATTTGGGTACCAATGTTTAGAGATGTGAGAGAAATGGTACTTAAGGAAGCACATAAAACCAGATACTCAATACATCCCGGAGCGGGAAAGATGTACAAAGATCTCAAGAAGCACTTTTGGTGGCCAGGTATGAAAGCCGAAATTGCTAGATATGTGGAAGAATGTTTGACGTGTTCTAAGGTCAAAGCGGAACATCAAAAACCATCAGGTCTACTTCAACAACCTGAAATCCCGAAATGGAAATGGGAAAACATTACCATGGATTTTATTACTAAATTGCCAAGGACTGCAAGTGGTTATGATACTATTTGGGTAATAGTCGATCGTCTCACCAAGTCAGCACACTTTCTGCCAATGAGAGAAGATGATAAAATGGAGAAGTTGGCGAGATTATACTTGAAGGAAGTTGTCTCTAGACATGGAATATCAATCTCTATTATCTCTGACAGAGATGGCAGATTTGTTTCAAGGTTTTTGGCAGACATTACATAAAGCATTGGGAACTCGTCTAGACATAAGTACTGCCTATCATCCACAAAACGATGGGCAGAGTGAAAGGACGATACAGACTCTTGAAGACATACTACGAGCATGTGTTATTGATTTTGGAAACGGTTGGGATCGACATCTACCATTAGCAGAATTTTCGTACAACAACAGTTACCACTCGAGTATCGAAATGGCACCGTTCGAAGCACTTTATGGTAGAAAGTGCAAATCTCCAATTTGTTGGAATGAACTGGGGGATAGACAGATTACGGGTTCGGAGATAATCCAAGAAACTACAGAGAAAATCATCCAAATTCAACAACGGTTGAAAAATGCTCAGAGTCGACAAAAGAGCTACGCGGACCTTAAAAGGAAAGATATAGAATTTGAAATTGGAGAGATGGTCATGCTTAAGGTTTCGCTTTGGAAAGGCGTTGTTCGATTTGGTAAACGGGGGAAATTAAATCCAAGATACATTGGACCATACAAGATTGTAGATCGTGTCGGACCAGTAGCCTACTGACTTGAATTACCTCAACAACTCACCAATGTACATAATACCTTTCACGTCTCTAATCTGAAGAAGTGCTTAGCTAAAGAAGATCTCACTATTCCTTTAGACAAAATTAAAATCAATGAAAAACTACAATTCATTGAAGAACCCGTCGAGATAATGGATCGTGAGGTTAAAAGGCTCAAGCAAAACAAGATACCAATCATCAAGGTTCGATGGAATGCTCGTAGGGGACCCGAGTTCACTTGGGAGCGTGAAGATCAAATGAAGCTGAAATACCCGTACCTATTTCCAGAAGATTCGTCAACACCTTCAACAGCTTAAAATTTCAGGACGAAATTTATTTAACGGGTAAGTACTGTAGTGACCCGAAATTTTTCATGTTTATATATATATATAACGAAATTGGTATATTTATATGATTAAATGTTTTCAACATATTAAGCAATCAAACTTGTTAAGACTTGATTATTTGAAATGAGTTTCATGTAGACAATTGGCCACCCAAGTTGACCGGCGATTCACGAACGTTAAAACTTTTAAAAACTATATGTTGAATATATATGGACATATATATATATATATATATATATATATATATATATATATATATATATATATATATATATATATATATATATATATATATATATAGTTAACATGATTTTATGATAGGTAAGTATCTCATTAGGTATATTAACAATGAGTTATATACATAAAATGAGACTATTGAATTTAGAAACTCGAAACGATATATATAACGATTATCCTTATGACAACGTCTTACCAAGTACATATGTATCATATTAAGATATTGTTACACTATATTTAACATGATAAAATGATAATTATTTAAATCATTAAGTATGTTAAAAATGAACTACATATGTAAAAAAAGACTACTAACTTAAGGATTTCAAAACGAGTTATATATATAACAATTATCGTTGTAACGACATTTTAATATATATATCGTATTAAGATATATTCATACACCATGTTATCATGATAATATGATAATTTAACATCTCACTAAATATAATAAACAATGGGTTAACTACATTAAATAAGATCGTTATCTTAAAGGTTTCAAAAACAACACTTACATGTAACGACTAACGATGACTTAACGACTCAGTTAAAATGTATATACATGTAGTGTATTAAGATGTATTAATACACTTTTGGAAGACTTCAAGATACATATCAAAACACTCATACTTATCAAATTTGGTCACAATTACACTCTCATTCGTTTTCATCAACAATTCTACTCGTATGCACCCGTATTCGTACTCGTACAATACACAGCTTCTAGATGTATTTACTATTGGTATATACACTCCAATGATCAGCTCTTAGCAGCCCTTGTGAGTCACCAGCACATGTGGGAATCATCATTTCTCAACTAGCATGACTTATGAGCAAGGAAACAAAACAAGAACTCCTTTTAACCCCACTCACCCTTCACCACTCACCACCCACTCCATTTCACTTTCAATTCTCTTTCTAATTCTGTCTCAACACCTACACACACTTATGAACGAATTTTTCCAGTAACTAATCATCATATTCATCAAAAATTACATCAAGAATCAAGCTATAATCATCATAGGAAGAACACTTCAAGAACACTTCAAAAATCCTTTCAAGTTTACTATTTTACTTCCAAGCTTTCTAATCCATTCCAAGTAATCATCTAAGATCAAGAAACCTTTGTTATTTACAGTAGGTTATCTTTCTTATTCAAGGTAATATTTGTAACAACCCAAACCAATCCGCGACAAAACCCCGTTAATTTTCACAACATAAAAAAAAATTCTGAACAGCATACTCGCGCGCCGCGCCCCCTACCTGGCGCGCCGCGCCAAAACGGGCTGTCCCCGGGACTTTTAAATGCGAAAAAGATTGACTAGTTCCCGACGTATTTAGACAAATCGCTTTTAACCACATGTTCAATATATAAGAACTAACACGTTCCATTAATAAAATTAGGTTTACGAAGCGGGGCCCACATCGACCCAAATTACCCTTTAAGTATCAAAATACAATTTTCGACCATAAGACTTTTAATACAAAACAAAGCCGAGCATGGCGATTGGGGATATGCTACCCAATCCTAATAAATCCAAAAGCAAGTCTTCTACGCAAACTATGCAAGTCCTCTAATCCTCGCGCTTACCCGAGCCACCATCCGCATGCAATCTATAAAAAGAGTCAACAACGAGAGGGTAAGCTAACGCTTAGTGAATGATAATATACTACATACATATATATGTATAAAATGGACACGCCCCAAAATAACAAATACCGCATACCGAGGCATCCATATAAGGCACTACACTAAGCATACCGTACGATCTCTAAGCAACGAGCTAAAGATACAACAACAATATAAGTTCACCAACGATGATGTGAACAATGCCAAATAGCTACACCCGGAGGGTTAGCTACAACACAACAATGCATTAATATAACAATATAAACGAACAAGGTTAACGCCTTAACCCAAAACCGAGAACCAAATACCACAATGAAGATTGGCCGAACTACACGAGCCTTAGTAATCCGAAACCACACGAGATTACTATCTTCACAACATCGAGGTTGGCCGAACTACACGAGCCTTAGTAATCCGAAACCACACGAGATTACTACCTCAATAAGATGACCGAACTACACGAGTCACCATGAATCCGAACTACACGAGATTCATTTTGATAAGATGACCGAACTACACGAGTCACCATGAATCCGAACTACACGAGATTCATTTTGATAAGATGACCGAACTACACGCGTCATCGTGAATCCGAACTACACGCGATTCACTTCTCCAACTCAAAACCCTTCGCCATTGGGGTTATATCATCCACATCACAATCACGTGTGATAGTGTACACGCGAACGCGTACTTCGCCAAAGATGGTCAACCAAAACGCACAACCGTGCCAATTGGACTCATGCAAAAGTCCATCAAGTCCACCTACATGTGAAGTGAGCTCTATAGCCGAGAATCACTTCACCCGACCCGCACCCATCCTACACATACATATGCACATAGGATATTATCACTCACCTTGAAGTCTTGAAGAATGCTTCCAAGTAATCCGCAACTCGCCAATGGAAAGTACCTATTCCATTATCACAATTACAACAATACACTTAGAGTGGATTTACAAATCAACCCAATTCGTCACTTCCAAGCACAAACCGTGCCCAAAACTAACCAATAATCACTAACAGAAGTGAGAATGGTCCTAATACGCCAATTAAACCAGAACTCAAGTGTTAACCACGTGTCATACCCATTTTGACACTTAAACCCTAATTTTGACCCATAAGGTCAAAATCTCACCATTTACAAGTTTTGACACCAAAACACATTTAACTTGGTTTTATACTTCAACTTAATCCATTTCAAGTTTATAAACCTCATTAAATCGCCAAATGGGTCATAATCACCACCAAACCCTAATTTGACCCAAAGTCACAATTAGTCAGCCATAATACCCTAAATGGGTTCCAATACCTCAATAATCACTATACCTAGTGATTAAACTCCAAACCAAAGCCTAATCAAGGCCAAATCGTCATCCAACCCAAAACCCGCCAAGTGACAAGAATAACTAGTCACCATAAACCCATTTCATCACCTAAAAGGGTTACACAACAATTTAACTCAAAACCCTAACTTGAATATCAAATCAAATAAATGAAATTCGGAGTTTGAGCTTACCAATACCACCACAACGTAGCTAGGAACGAAAGGAACAACTTTAAAACCCGAGACTTTGAACGATTCGAGCTTCTTCTTCACCAAAACCTCAAATCTCTCTCTAGACCTCTCTCTCTCTCTCTCTCTAAGAATGGATGAAGATGATGAATGGATGTGAAATGATCCAAAGTTGGATCTAAACCAACTGATATGGCTCACAAATCCGGCCCCAAGTGAATTTACCAAATTACCCTTCATTTAAAATAATTAAAAACAAAGGATTCTGTCAGCGCCAAATGGCGCGGCGCGCCCCAAACCCGCGCGGCGCGCGACCTCACTGAAACAGTTTCTTTTGCATTTTAATTTTGTACAATAAGACCCACACCCTCGAATACCATAATACACAAGTGAGCAAGATAATTATCCGGGTCTTACAACTCTCCCCCACTTAAACTCGAGCACGTCCTCGTGATCCTCGTCACTTAACCAAACGGACCCCACTCTACGATCCTCAACATAAGTCTCGATCCGACTTTCCTAAGCAATTCTTCCCAACGAATCTCCCTTAGCAACTAAATCGTCACCCATGACCTATCAAATCCACAATCCGAGCACTAAAACCATGCTCAATCCCTAACATCGGGAAAACCCAACCAATCTCGTACCGAGATATAAGTCCCTTAGCGTACTATTACCGAGTACAACGCTAGAAGCAACCAAGTCTCAACCTACGGTCAACAACCCGAAACGATGAAGACCGAACCAAACTAATCCTTACGGATAGCACCAATCACAATACATCCTTTGTAGTGCGCAATACGACCAATACGCAACTACCGTAACATATAATCCAACGGCTAGAACCGATAGCGCCCAACCGACTATGGCAACGCTAAACCCAAAGGTGTACAAAATCGACTCTCGTCACACCCGTAACAACATGTGAGCGAAACACGGCTATCGCATCACTAATCACACAACATGGTCCTCACGACCCCACCATCGGTGTATCAAACAACCGATAGATCAAACAACACGGTCCTCACGACCCCACCATTGGTGTATAAAACAACCAATAGATCAAAATCCCGGTCCTTACGACCCCACCATCGGTGTATAAAACAACCGACGGATCACACAACATACGAAGGCTGGCCGAAAACACACGCGCCTTAGTGAATCCGAACTACACGCGACTCACTACCTTCACCACATCAACAATCGGGAATGGCCGAACTACACGCGCCATAGTGAATCCGAACTACACGAGAGTCACTATCCCGGAGGAATGACCGAACTACACGAGTCATTTGTGAATCCGAACTACACGAGACTCACTCCTCAATACAATGACCGAAACCACACGAGTCATTTGTGAATCCGAACTACACGAGATTCACTTCCACAACATCGAGGTTGGCCGAACTACACGAGCCTTAGTAATCCGAAACCACACGAGATTACTACCTCAATAAGATGACCGAACTACACGAGTCACCATGAATCCGAACTACACGAGATTCATTCGATAAGATGACCGAAACCACACGCGTCATCGTGAATCCGAAACCACACGCGATTCACAACCATGATGAAGTCAGCGGACCCGAAGATCATGCTTCACCAATCTCAACACCGGATGAAGTCAGCGGACCCGAAGATCATGCTTCACCGATCTCAACACCACGATGAAGTCAGCGGACCCGAAGGTCATGCTTCATCGATCACGTACGCACTTTCGGCCTCAAACAACGAGTAATGCAACATCGCGCTCTGCTACACTATAGTGAACCCTAGCGGAACACTAACCATCCATAATCAAGCAAGAACCACCTATATCAAACATAGGTACCGAACAATAATTCTCCAAAAGAGAATCCGACATACACCTCCCTTAACCGAAGGATTTCACCTTGCTCGCCAAACACGTCCATTATCTCTCAACGAGATTTACCACGTTACCACCTCGGTGGTAATTTCAACCCAACCATATGTACAATTGATCCGAAATCGTACTCTACCACAAATCGACCAAACTAGGTCTCGACAAAATTTCCGGATCTACCAAAAACATCATCCGAAATATCACACAAAAACTTCCTCGTGCGGGAGCGCGACTCCCCCACTTGGAACCACGTTCCTATATCACAATTCATACAACCGTACAATGCTACCAAAGGTAGACTTTACCAACGATCGGGTACACACGACCCATCACTACACCTTGCTCCAACCTTGAGCATACGAAGGATTTCAATCAATCCTTAAACACTTCGAACAAAAAGCGTACCACGATTACACAAACCATACCCTCGCAATTATCCAATTGCTCTAGTTTGTCAAGTTTCACCTAGTCACTCATGTACCTAAGGGCTTCTCCCGGGACCCTAAGTACAATGTAACCACAACACAATCGGAGTCGACACCACGCTAGTAGGTATAAAAGAGGCACCTAATGTCGCGTCGTAAAGACTCCATTACCAACATACATCGAGATTTTAAACACTCGATCACAAAGGTTCCAATCACCCGACGAACCTCATGGTTCATCACTTCAACACAAAAGCGAACACGCGCTTAACAATCGAACACCAAAACCATTTCCATGGCTTGGTAGAAACATTTCTCCAAGTACTAAGGAATGCTTGGTTGCACCAAGTCTTACGCCCTTCGCCCGTCAATCCATATCAACATAGGGTACTTCCGTTAGGAACGTCACCCGTAACAGTAACACGCACAACTAAAGGCATACAATTCAAACTCCAACGGCACTTAATAAATAATCAAAAGACATATTTATTAAAATGAAACGTACCTTAACGTCTCCTTGCCGCACCTGTCCCCGCTAACTTGGGACATTCCGACTTACGATGTCCTTCCTTTTGGCAATTGAAGCACACCATACTACCACCCTTTGGTACCGAACATTCCCAAGACTTGTGACCCCTCACGCCACAATTGTAACATCTAGCCGCACTAGAATCCGATATACCCGTTCGCGTACCACCCATGCTCACACTCGGACCCTTAGTCCTCTTACTCGGAGCATCATAAGAAACAACCCTTCGCTCACTTGAAGGTTCACCCTTTTTCGATCGTGAATACGACTCGAAACCTCTAGCCAAGTCGAATAATTCCGAAAACGATCTCGCTTGACCCCGGCTAATTTTACTTTTCAAGTCATCGTTCAAGGTCTGATAGAAATCCCCCATCAACAAACGATCATTCCCCAAATACTCCGGACAAAAACGAGCCTTCGCCATAAAGGTCGTCTTGAGAGCACTCAAATCCATAGATCCTTGTCGCAAATTTCGCAACTCATTACGCAATTCCCACAAATCGGCCGAAGTCCGGAACTCCTCGAAGAATTCCTCCTTAAACTCGTCCCACGATAAGGCCATAAACGTCTCGCCACCGACAAGATCAATCTTACCATCCAACCAATCCCTTGTCCTACCCCGTAACAAACTCGTAGCGAGTCTCGTCTTTCTCTCGCGAGGGCAATCAATGGTGCGAAAACACCCTTCGACATCCGAAATCCAAGTTGTGCTTACCAAAGGATCCGGTTTTCCGTCGTACATCGGGGGTTTAGTCCTCATGAAGGTCTTAAGGTAACACTCCATTTCACTACTACTTTGAAGTTCGGAATACTTCCTTTCCATTCTTTCTTCCAACGCACCCATTTGCTCCGCAACGGCGGCCGCAACTCTAGCGTTAAACTCCGCGTCGTTCGTCTCGATCCCACTTCCTGTCGCCATTCTAAGGAATGCAAAGCGATTAGATCACGAACGTATAAGTAAACACGCGCAACACCGACCCATCTTGCTAAGCACTCATCGTACATCACTTGTTAGACACGATTTGCACTCGTAATAAGGTCTGCAAGTTCTTATTACGCACGCACGCCGCATCGACTCGTTAGTACAACGACCGCCTCGCTCGATGATATAAACAAACACAACCAAAATTCTACGCGATACAAACATACGCGAGAATCATTACCACAACACAAAAGCATATTAATAATATCCGCATTACTAATATAAACGTTAGTCAACCTACGAACAAGGCACTAACTAAACTCGTTCCGACCCGTAATCCTACAAGTCCCGCAACAAATTAAGCACACACAAAAGTCTAAGTCTAGGCACATATCTCAAGTCACCTAAATCCCTTAGACCATGCTCTGATACCACTTGTAACAACCCAAACCAATCCGCGACAAAACCCCGTTAATTTTCACAACATAAAAAAAAATTCTGAACAGCATACTCGCGCGCCGCGCCCCCTACCTGGCGCGCCGCGCCAAAACGGGCTGTCCCCGGGACTTTTAAATGCGAAAAAGATTGACTAGTTCCCGACGTATTTAGACAAATCGCTTTTAACCACATGTTCAATATATAAGAACTAACACGTTCCATTAATAAAATTAGGTTTACGAAGCGGGGCCCACATCGACCCAAATTACCCTTTAAGTATCAAAATACAATTTTCGACCATAAGACTTTTAATACAAAACAAAGCCGAGCATGGCGATTGGGGATATGCTACCCAATCCTAATAAATCCAAAAGCAAGTCTTCTACGCAAACTATGCAAGTCCTCTAATCCTCGCGCTTACCCGAGCCACCATCCGCATGCAATCTATAAAAAGAGTCAACAACGAGAGGGTAAGCTAATGCTTAGTGAATGATAATATACTACATACATATATATGTATAAAATGGACACGCCACAAAATAACAAATACCGCATACCGAGGCATCCATATAAGGCACTACACTAAGCATACCATACGATCTCTAAGCAACGAGCTAAAGATACAACAACAATATAAGTTCACCAACGATGATGTGAACAACGCCAAATAGCTACACCCGGAGGGTTAGCTACAACACAACAATGCATTAATATAACAATATAAACGAACAAGGTTAACGCCTTAACCCAAAACCGAGAACCAAATACCACAATGAAGATTGGCCGAACTACACGAGCCTTAGTAATCCGAAACCACACGAGATTACTATCTTCACAACATCGAGGTTGGCCGAACTACACGAGCCTTAGTAATCCGAAACCACACGAGATTACTACCTCAATAAGATGACCGAACTACACGAGTCACCATGAATCCGAACTACACGAGATTCATTTTGATAAGATGACCGAACTACACGAGTCACCATGAATCCGAACTACACGAGATTCATTTTGATAAGATGACCGAACTACACGCGTCATCGTGAATCCAAACTACACGCGATTCACTTCTCCAACTCAAAACCCTTCGCCATTGGGGTTATATCATCCACATCACAATCACGTGTGATAGTGTACACGCGAACGCGTACTTCGCCAAAGATGGTCAACCAAAACGCACAACCGTGCCAATTGGACTCATGCAAAAGTCCATCAAGTCCACCTACATGTGAAGTGAGCTCTATAGCCGAGAATCACTTCACCCGACCCGCACCCATCCTACACATACATATGCACATAGGATATTATCACTCACCTTGAAGTCTTGAAGAATGCTTCCAAGTAATCCGCAACTCGCCAATGGAAAGTACCTATTCCATTATCACAATTACAACAATACACTTAGAGTGGATTTACAAATCAACCCAATTCGTCACTTAGTGCAATTTCGACCCAAATGCACTTCCAAGCACAAACCGTGCCCAAAACTAACCAATAATCACTAACACAAGTGAGAATGGTCCTAATACGCCAATTAAACCCGAACTCAAGTGTTAACCACGTGTCATACCCATTTTGACACTTAAACCCTAATTTTGACCCATAAGGTCAAAATCTCACCATTTACAAGTTTTGACACCAAAACACATTTAACTTGGTTTTATACTTCAACTTAATCCATTTCAAGTTTATAAACCTCATTAAATCGCCAAATGGGTCATAATCACCACCAAACCCTAATTTGACCCAAAGTCACAATTAGTCAACCATAATACCCTAAATGGGTTCCAATACCTCAATAATCACTATACCTAGTGATTAAACTCCAAACCAAAGCCTAATCAAGGCCAAATCGTCATCCAACCCAAAACCCGCCAAGTGACAAGAATAACTAGTCACCATAAACCCATTTCATCACCTAAAAGGGTTACACAACAATTTAACTCAAAACCCTAACTTGAATATCAAATCAAATAAATGAAATTCGGAGTTTGAGCTTACCAATACCACCACAACGTAGCTAGGAACGAAAGGAACAACTTTAAAACCCGAGACTTTGAACGATTCGAGCTTCTTCTTCACCAAAACCTCAAATCTCTCTCTAGACCTCTCTCTCTCTCTCTCTAAGAATGGATGAAGATGATGAATGGATGTGAAATGATCCAAAGTTGGATCTAAACCAACTGATATGGCTCACAAATCCGGCCCCAAGTGAATTTACCAAATTACCCTTCATTTAAAATAATTAAAAACAAAGGATTCTGTCAGCGCCAAATGGCGCGGCGCGCGACCTCACTGAAACAGTTTCTTTTGCATTTTAATTTTGTACAATAAGACCCACACCCTCGAATACCATAATACACAAGTGAGCAAGATAATTATCCGGGTCTTACAATATTCATATTCAAACTTTGATTAGATTTCTATAACTATAAACTATCTTAATTCGAGTAAACATCTTTCTTGAGCTTGTTTTTGTGTCATGATCCTACTTCAAGAACTTTCAAGCCATCCAAGATCCTTTGAAGCTAGATCATTTCTTGTCACTTCCAGTAGGTTTACCTACTAAACTTGAGGTAGTAATGATGTCATAACATCATTTGATTCATATATATATATATATATATATATATATATATATATATATATATATATATATATATATATATATATATATATATATATATATAACTATCTTATTCGAAGATTTAAACTTGTAATCACTAGAACATAGTTTAGTATATTCTAAAGTTGTTCGCAAACAAAGTTAATCCTTCTAACATAACTTTTAAAATCAACTAGATACATGTTCTATATCTATATGATATGCTAACTTAATGATTTAAAACCTGGAAACACGAAGAACACCGTAAAACCAGATATACGCCGTCATAGTAAAACCGGGGGCTATTTTGGTTTGGATAATTAAAAACTATGATAAACTTTGATTTAAAAGCTATTATTCTGGGAAAATGATTTTTCATATGAACATGAAACTATATCCAAAAATCATGGTTAAACTCAAAGTGGAAGTATGTTTTCCAAAATGGTCATCTAGACGTCGTTCTTTCGACTGGAAGTTATGGGTAAAACAAGATTAGATAATTTTGCTTGTTGTAGCGACGTGAAAATTGTAACAAATCTATACAAATCATAACTTAACTAACTTATATTGTATTATACATGTATTCTAACATATATTATGTAATCTTGGGATACCATAGACAAATACAATGTTTTGACATATCATATCGACCCATCTATATATATTATTTGGAAAAACCATAGACACTCTATATGCAGTAATGCTGGAGTTAGCTATATAGGATTGAGGTTGATTCCAAATTAATATATATACTTTGAGTTGTGATCGAGTCTGAGACTTGTAGACACTGGGTCGTGGATTGATTCGGTGATGCCCCGTACAAAATTAACGTGTACCGATCATCAACAACAGGATCATTACAAGGTCAAACACTATATGCTGTTTTAAAATAAGTTTGTATTCATAAAACGAAGTGACGTCTTAACCAATCATTAAAAGTTTTACGACCGATAGTGTGCTTCTATGAATAGAAGCAATTAATAATAGTACGTGACCCAATGGTCGTTACGAATACATTGTTCAAAAATAATAAAGTTTGTGAATGCAAGATAAACGTTTCATGCGAAGACATCTCTAACACAAGTAGCGGGAGTCTACAAGGCATGACAACTACAGCGGAAGCAATCAAACCTTAAGCACCTGAGAAAAACATGCTTTAAAATGTCAACACAAAGGTTGGTGAGCTATAGTTTAAGTATAACAGTAATGTAAGGTAGGCCACGAGATTTCAGTGTTTCAAAACAGTATAAAAAGTATTTGTATAACCGTGGGCACTTGGTAACTAACTTAACGTAAATAACACCCCCTAAAAGTACACTTGGCGAGTGTGTAAGTTTACGAAATATTAAACATCTGTTAAATGCTAGCGCTACTAGCCCGAGTGGGGATGTCAAACCCTATGGATCCATATCTAAGATTCGCGTTCACCGGCTCAAAGACCAATGACTAAACGTTACCGAGCTAAGGGGAAAGTTTATGTCGTTGTATAACCTACACATATATAAAGTTTAAGTACTCATGCCTAGTATATAAAATGTAAAATGCGCATGTATTCTAAGTTCCCAAAATAGTTAAAGTAAAAAAAAGGGATGCTATAACTCACAGTGGAAAGTAGGAAAAGTCGATACGCGGGAATAGTAAGCAAGTGGTTGGTCCGGAAGGTCCTCAACCTAAGTCAAAAGTTACTAAGTCAGTAAATCATTCCCAAAGGTTTAAAATTATGTAAATTAGGTCTTAAGTATCATCATCATTCATCATTAATCAAAAAGTATAAAGTAAGTTTCAATCAAGAATAGAGTTTGAAATAAAGGCTGACTTCGTTCAGTAGCCACGACCTCTATACAAACTGAAATGAGGTGAGACCAGTGGCCATGGCTCTGTATATGAGTCCCTTAGAGGCTGACCAATTTCTAGAACCAAACTCGTCTTTTTTTGACCGTGGAGACAGTTTAAGTGCGAGTAGGTGAGAAATTTTAGCACAACGTTAAAATGGTGTAGTGACTTTCGGATGGCCATAAATCCTAAACTGTAACTCGGATTAAGACGAGGTCTAAGAGGAAAATCATCTACTCGAAACAAACTAGCAGGAAATCAACTTTTCCAGTAGCCCAGGTTAATGATCAATTCTAGAAAATAGTACGTAAGATGTTCTAGTGGGTTCTTGGTGCTTGATGCTCATCACGATTCTCATCCTTGATGCTTGTAGCTTCAAGTGTACAACTCGTTGATGTGTTTGCATCATCTTAACCAAAGTTTGACCATAATAACACTAGTGTATGTCTAATATAAGTAGTAAAACTCAATTAAGGGTTGTAAGTAGTTTAATGAACCAAAGTTACATCAAGATCTTAGATCCGACACATACATGAGTTCTAATAGTAATATTAAGCTACAAACTTGAAAGTAAACTAAATAAACAAGATCGTAAGTTGTAGAACTTAGATCTTAGTTAGATCTTAATGATCCTAGACTAGAAAGTCTAGATCTAGTGTTCTTACGTTAGATCCTAAGTTATAGAACTTGGATCTTCACTTTAATGAAACCATAAGTTATGAAACTTA
The DNA here is from genome assembly GCF_046630445.1 of Rutidosis leptorrhynchoides. NCBI lineage: Eukaryota > Viridiplantae > Streptophyta > Magnoliopsida > Asterales > Asteraceae > Rutidosis > Rutidosis leptorrhynchoides. Next base: position 161,018,704 of record NC_092341.1, on the reverse strand, counting down.
GATTTTCATCTTGTAAAATGTATATAAGCTTATAAGCTCTTGTTTACAACAAAATTAGAAGACCATAAGTTATAGAAACTTAGATCTAACACAAGTGTATGAAGTTATAACTAGAAAGTTATACTTACATGTTCTTGAACTTATGAAGTTAACTTTAGTTTCAAGAAATATGAGATCAAGTTTAACTAGTAATACCTGACCAAATTAACAATATTACAACTTTAAAGTACTTACAAAAGAAAGAAATAAACTAAGGTTACAAGTATTATGTTCGTGTTTGTTTCATACTTAAGAAGATTCAAGTCAAGCTTGGATCTTAAGAATTTAAGTCTACAAAGCATGAACACAAGTATGATTATAAAGTTTATGAACTTTAAATCTTATAACATTTAAGTGTAGAACCATAAACTAACAAGTTTAGATTCTTGTTCTTGGTTCTTCATCAAACAAAAGATGGAAGTAACCAAGATTACATGAAGATACAAGTTAGAAAACTTGATCTTTAACACAAACAAGTAACAAGTAACAAAACAAGTAAAATGATAATGATATGAATCAGTTTTAATGGAAGAAAAAGAAAGAAAGTAGAGCTTGTTACTTACAATATTTTGAGAGAAAAATGAGAGAAAAGAGTAGTAAGAGAAGTGGTGCAAGTATGTGTGTGAAAGAAGTGAAGTAATACTAGTAAATATGTAAAAAAAAAAAAAAGGAAATGGAACCTCCCTCCTCACATGAAGGCCAACGGCCAAAGGGTGCCAAAAGAAGCAAGGTCAAAAGCCAACTTTCAAGTATTGGAGAATGATGTAAGCTCAAAATGGTATTGAAGTTAAATGTATGGGAAAGAATTCTAGCATGCTTGTAAGATTTGTCTCCTAATTAGCTTAATTAACCTTGCTTTTCCTTAATGATTCATTAGCTTAAAGGATGGGCTTACTAGTCCATTAAGTGTGTAGGGTGGGCTTCCAAGTCCATATAATAAAAGCCCAAGTTCAAGTAACCAACAAATAAATAAAAAGCCCAAGTAATTAACTACTAACATTAGTTAATTAAAAATGATTAATAATAATTAATCATGTACGTAAATAATATTCGAAATATTATTCGTGAAAAGTACGTGTGTCACAAAGATAAGTCGGGCCATGTAAAGTCAAATACGGCAACAAGTAAATGTATAAAAATACATTTATTAAAGTGCAAGTATTAATAATAAAAGTTGGAAAATCCAGGGTCGTTACATTACCCACCTGTTAAAGAAAATTTTGTCCCGAAATTTTAAGCTGAGGGAGATGGAGGTGTTGGGAAAAGGTGAGGATACTTCTGCATCATTTGATCCTCTCGTTCCCAGGTAAACTCATGTCTTCGTTTGGCATTCCATCAGACTCGGACGATCGGAATCCTGTTATGTTTCAAAGTTTTGACCTCACGGTCCATAATTTTGACAGGCTCTTCTATGAAGTAGAGTTTGTCATTAATTGTAAGTTCCTCCAATGGTATGACATGTTCCGGTTCAACAAGACACTTCTTCAAATTCGATACATGAAAGGTAAGATGAACTGAGCTCAATTGAGTCGGAAGATTCAAACGGTAAGCAACGGGTCCAACACGCTCCAAGATTTCAAAAGGACCAATGTATCGCGGGTTGAGCTTCCCACGTTTTCCAAAACGGATCACACATTTCCAAGGCGTGACCTTCAACATTACATGGTCACCCACGTTGAATTCAAAGTCTTTACGTTTAAGGTCGACATAACTCTTTTGGCGATCACGGGCCATCTTAAGTCTCGCATGAATCTGGACAATCTTCTTAGTTGTTTCATGGACTATCTCAATTCCGGTGATTTGCGTTTCGCCTAATTCGGCCCAACAAATAGGAGATCGGCATTTTCGGCCATACAACACTTCGAAGGGTGTGGCATTAATACTCGAATGATAACTGTTGTTGTAAGAGAATTCGGCTAGCGGAAAATGCCTTTCCCAAGCCTTTCCGAAATCAATGACACATATATGCAATTTATCCTCCAAAGTCTAAATCTTGCATTCTCTTTGTCTGTCGGTCTGCGGGTGATACGCGGTACGCATGTCGAGACGGGTCCCCAAGGCTTCTTGCAAAGAACGCCAAAATCTGGAAGCAAAACGGGGATAGCGATCTGAGATGATCGATAAGGGCACACCGTGATGAGACACGACCTCTTTTATGTATAGTTGAGTGAGTCTCTCCATCGTATCAGTTTCCTTCATGGCTAAAAAGTGTGCAGATTTGGTAAGACCGTCAACGATAACCTAGATGGTATCGTATCCGCCCACCGTCTTTGGTAAATTCGTAATGAAATCCATTGTTATCCTTTCCCACTTCCATTGCGGGATTTTCGATTGTTGAAGTAACCCAGAAGGCCTCTGATGTTCAGCCTTAACTTTCGAGAAAGGTAAACACTTCCCAACATAAGTTGCAACGTCCTTCTTAAGATTGGGCCACCAATACTGTTCCTTGAGATCGTGGTACATTTTGCCTGCTCCTGGGTGAATCGAATATCTTGACTTATTGGCTTCATCTAATATAAGACTCCGTAGATCTCCATAACGAGGTACCCAAATCCTTCCGGCATAGCATCGGAGTCCAGTCTCCTTAACTATAAATTGAGAAACGAGAATGTTCAAGTATTCATGAGATATATTCTCCTCCTTGAGAGCCTCATCTTGGGCTGCTCGGATCTGGCTATTGAGGTTCGAATGAATGGTGATGTTCAGTGCCCGAACACAAAGAGATGCCATCCTCTCCTTTCGGCTCAAAGCGTCAGCTATAACATTGGCCTTGCCAAGGTGATAACGAAGTTCACAATCATAGTCGTTCAGCGTCTCGATCCATTGACACAGTCTCATATTCAGTTGCTTCTGATCAAAGATGTGTTGGATGAAATGTCCCGTTCTTATTGATTAAAAACGTTCCATATTAATTGATTTCGTTGCGAGGTTTTGACCTCTATATGAGACGTTTTTCAAAGACTGCATTCATATTAAAACAAACCATAACCTTTATTTCATCAATAAAGATTTAAAAAGCTTTACGTAGATTATCAAATAATGATAATCTAAAATGTCCTATTTACACACGACCATTATATAATGGTTTACAATACAAATATGTTACAACAAAATAAGTTTCTTGAATGCAGTTTTTACACAATATCATACAAGCATGGACTCCAAATCTCGTCCTTATTTAAGTATGCGACAGCGGAAGCTCTTAATAATCACCTGAGAATAAACATGCTTAAAACGTCAACAAAAATGTTGGTGAGTTATAGGTTTAACCTATATATATCAAATCATAATAATAGACCACGAGCTTTCATATTTCAATACACATCCCATACATAGAGATAAAAATCATTCATATGGTGAACACCTGGTAACCAACATTAACAAGATGCATATATAAGAATATCCCCATCATTCCGGGACACCCTTCGGATATGATATAAATTTCGAAGTACTAAAGCATCCGGTACTTTGGATGGGGTTTATTAGGCCCAATAGATCTATCTTTAGGATTCGCGTCAATTAGGGTGTCTGTTCCCTAATTCTTAGATTACCAGACTTAATAAAAAGGGGCATATTCGATTTCGATAATTCAACCATAGAATGTAGTTTCACGTACTTGTGTCTATTTTGTAAATCATTTATAAAACCTGCATGTATTCTCATCCCAAAAATATTAGATTTTAAAAGTGGGGCTATAACTCACTTTCACATATTTTTACTTCGTCGGGAAGTAAGACTTGGCCACTGGTTGATTCACGAACCTATAACAACATATACATATATATCAAAGTATGTTCAAAATATATTTACAACACTTTTAATATATTTTGATGTTTTAAGTTTATTAAGTCAGCTGTCCTCGTTAGTAACCTACAACTAGTTGTCCACAGTTAGATGTACAGAAATAAATCGATAAATATTAGAGTGTATACGTATCTCAGTATTGATCACAACTCAAATTATATATATTTTGGAATCAACTTCAACCCTGTATAGATAACTCCAACATTCACATATAGAGTGTCTATGGTTGTTCCGAAATATATATAGACGTGTCGACATGATAGGTCGAAACATTGTATACGTGTATATGGTATCTCAAGATTACATAATATACAATACAAGTTGATTAAGTTATGGTTGGAATAGATTTGTTACCAATTTTCACGTAGCTAAAATGAGAAAAATTATCCAATCTTGTTTTACCTATAACTTCTTCATTTTAAATCCGTTTTGAGTGAATCAAATTGCTATGGTTTCATATTGAACTCTATTTTATGAATCTAAACAGAAAAAGTATAGGTTTATAGTCGGAAAAATAAGTTACAAGTCATTTTTGTAAAGGTAGTCATTTAAGTCGAAAGAACGACGTCTAGATGACCATTTTAGAAAACATACTTCCACTTTGAGTTTAACCATAATTTTTGGATATAGTTTCATGTTCATAATAAAAATCATTTTTTCAGAATAACAACTTTTAAATCAAAGTTTATCATAGTTTTTAATTAACTAACCCAAAACAGCCCGCGGTGTTACTACGACGACGTAAATCCGGTTTTACGGTGTTTTTCGTGTTTCTAGCTTTTAAATCATTAAGTTAGCATATCATATAGATATAGAACATGTGTTTAGTTAATTTTAAAAGTCAAGTTAGAAGGATTAACTTTTGTTTGCGAACAAGTTTAGAATTAACTAAACTATGTTCTAGTGATTACAAGTTTAAACCTTCGAATAAGATAGCTTTATATATATGAATTGAATGATGTTATGAACATCATTACTACCTTAAGTTCCTTTGATAAACCTACTGGAAAAGAGAAAAATGGATCTAGCTTCAATGGATCCTTGGATGGCTCGAAGTTCTTGAAGCAGAATCATGACACGAAAACAAGTTCAAGTAAGATCATCACTTGAAATAAGATTGTTATAGTTATAGAAATTGAACCAAAGTTTGAATATGATTATTACCTTGTATTAGAATGATAACCTACTGTAAGAAACAAAGATTTCTTGAGGTTGGATGTGTAGTGACCCGAACTTTTCCATGTTTATATATATTAATTGAGATTGATATTTACATGATTAAATGTTTCCAACATGTTAAGCAATCAAACTTGTTAAGACTTGATTAATTGAAATATGTTTCATATAGACAATTGACCACCCAAGTTGACCGGTGATTCACGAACGTTAAAACTTGTAAAAACTATATGATGACATATATGATGACATATATATGGATATATATATAGTTAACATGATACTATGATAAGTAAACATATCATTAAGTATATTAACAATGAACTACATATGTAAAAACAAGACTACTAACTTAATGATTTTTAAACGAGACATATATGTAACGATTATCGTTGTAAAGACATTTAATGTATGTATATCATATTAAGAGATATTCATACATGATAATATCATGATAATATAATAATTTAAAATCTCATTTGATATTATAAGCATTGGGTTAACAATATTTACCAAGATCGTTAACCTAAAGGTTTCAAAACAACACTTACATGTAACGACTAACGATGACTTAACGACTCAGTTAAAATGTATATACATGTAGTGTTTTAATATGTATTTATACACTTTTGAAAGACTTCAATACACTTATCAAAATACTTCTACTTAACAAAAATGCTTACAATTACATCCTCGTTCAGTTTCATCAACAATTCTACTCGTATGCACCCGTATTCGTACTCGTACAATACACAGCTTTTAGATGTATGTACTATTGGTATATACACTCCAATGATCAGCTCTTAGCAGCCCATGTGAGTCACCTAACACATGTGGGAACCATCATTTGGCAACTAGCATGAAATATCTCATAAAATTACAAAAATATGAGTAATCATTCATGACTTATTTACATGAAAACAAAATTACATATCCTTTATATCTAATCCATACACCAACGACCAAAAACACCTACAAACACTTTCATTCTTCAATTTTCTTCATCTAATTGATCTCTCTCAAGTTCTATCTTCAAGTTCTAAGTGTTCTTCATATATTTTACAAGTTCTAGTTACATAAAATCAAGAATACTTTCAAGTTTGCTAGCTCACTTCCAATCTTGTAAGGTGATCATCCAACCTCAAGAAATCTTTGTTTCTTACAGTATTTTATCATTCTAATACAAGGTAATAATCATATTCAAACTTTGGTTCAATTTCTATAACTATAACAATCTTATTTCAAGTGATGATCTTACTTGAACTTGTTTTCGTGTCATGATTTTGCTTCAAGAACTTCGAGCCATTCAAGGATCCGTTGAAGCTAGATCCATTTTTCTATTTTCCAGTAGGTTTATCCAAGGAACTTAAAGTAGTAATGATGTTCATAACATCATTCGATTCATAAATATAAAGCTATCTTATTCGAAGGTTTAAACTTGTAATCACTAGAACATAGTTTAGTTAATTCTAAATTTGTTCGCAAACAAAAGTTAATCCTTCTAACTTGACTTTTAAAATCAACTAAACACATTTTCTATATATATATGATATGCTAACTTAATGATTTAAAACCTGGAAACACGAAAAACACCGTAAAACCGGATTTACGCCGTCGTAGTAACACCGCGGGCTGTTTTGGGTTAGTTAATTAAAAACTATGATAAACTTTGATTTAAAAGTTGTTATTCTAAGAAAATGATTTTTATTATGAACATGAAACTATATCCAAAAATTATGGTTAAACTCAAAGTGGAAGTATGTTTTCTAAAATGGTCATCTAGACGTCGTTCTTTCGACTGAAATGACTACCTTTACAAAAACGACTTGTAACTTATTTTTCCGACTATAAACCTATAATTTTTATGTTTAGATTCATAAAATAGAGTTCAATATGAAACCATAGCAATTTGATTCACTCAAAACGGATTTAAAATGAAGAAGTTATGGGTAAAACAAGATTGGATAATTTTTCTCATTTTAGCTACGTGAAAATTGGTAATAAATCTATTCCAACCATAACTTAATCAACTTGTATTGTATATTATGTAATCTTGAGATACCATAGACACGTATACAATGTTTCGACCTATCATGTCGACACATCTATATATATTTCGGAACAACCATAGACACTCTATATGTGAATGTTGGAGTTAGCTATACAGGGTTGAGGTTGATTCCAAAATATATATAGTTTGAGTTGTGATCAATACTGAGATACGTATACACTGGGTCGTGGATTGATTCAAGATAATATTTATCGATTTATTTCTGTACATCTAACTGTGGACAACTAGTTGTTGGTTACTAACGAGGACAGCTGACTTAATAAACTTACAACATCAAAAAATATTAAAAGTGTTGTAAATATATTTTGAACATACTTTGATATATATGTATATATTGTTATAGGTTCGTGAATCAACCAGTGGCCAAGTCTTACTTCCCGACGAAGTAAAAATCTGTGAAAGTGAGTTATAGTCCCACTTTTAAAATCTAATATTTTTGGGATGAGAATACATGCAGGTTTTATAAATGATTTACAAAATAGACACAAGTACGTGAAACTACATTCTATGGTTGAATTATCGAAATCGAATATGCCCCTTTTTATTAAGTCGGGTAATCTAAGAATTAGGGAACAGACACCCTAATTGACGTGAATCCTAAAGATAGATCTATTGGGCCTAACAAACCCCATCCAAAGTACCGGATGCTTTAGTACTTCGAAATTTATATCATATCCGAAGGGTGTCCCGGAATGATGGGGATATTCTTATATATGCATCTTGTTAATGTCGGTTACCAGGTGTTCACCACATGAATGATTTTTATCTCTATGTATGGGATGTGTATTGAAATATGAAATCTTGTGGTCTATTGTTACGATTTGATATATATAGGTTAAACCTATAACTCACCAACATTTTTGTTGACGTTTAAAGCATGTTTATTCTCAGGTGAATACTAAGAGCTTCCGCTGTTGCATACTAAAATAAGGACAAGATTTGGAGTCCATGTTTGTATGATATTGTGTAAAAACTGCATTCAAGAAACTGATTTCGATGTAACATATTTGTATTGTAAACCATTATGTAATGGTCGTGTGTAAACAGGATATTTTAGATTATCATTATTTGATAATCTACGTAAAGCTTTTTAAACCTTTCTTTATGAATTAAAGGTTATGGTTTGTTTTAAAAATGAATGCAGTCTTTGAAAAAAAACGTCTCATATAGAGGTCAAAACCTCGCAACGAAATCAATTAATATGGAACGTTTTTAATCAATAAGAACGGGACATTTCAGTTGGTATCCGAGCGTTGGTCTTAGAGAACCAGAATTTTGCATTAGTGTGTCTTATCGAGTTTGTTAGGATGCATTAGTGAGTCTGGACTTCGACCGTGTTTACTTGAAAAATGATTGCTTAACAAATTTTGTTGGAAACTATATATTTTTAACATGTGAATATTATGTGATATATTAATCTCTTAACGCGTTTGATATTATGTGATAGATGTCTACCTCTAGAACAAGTCCCATTGACTCACCTAATAATAATGAAGAGTCAAATGTAAATTGGAATGATTCGTGGACTGATTCACAAGTTCCCGAAGAGGAACCGGAAGAAGAGTCGGAACCGGAAGAAGAATCGGAATCGGAAGAAGAATCAGAACCGGATGAAGAAGTAGAACCGGTGGGGGAAATAATAAAACGGTTAAGTAAAAGAAAATCCTCAACCAACCGACCAAGGTTAATTATGGTCAATGGTGTTTCCGCCAAGGAAGCAAAATATTGGGAGGATTACCAATTCTCCGATGAATCGGATTCCGACGAGAATTCCGATGATGTTATAGAAATTACCCCAACTGAATTTAAAAAGGCAAAAGAAAATAATAAGGGAAAGGGCATAAAAATAGAGAAATCTAATTCCAACCCCGATGAACTTTATATGTATCGTCAACCTCCGAAGTCCTTAAGTTGTAACAATGACCCGGGAACCTCTAAACCACCAGGTTTTTCTAGACCGTTGTGGAAAACAACAGTTAGTATTAGGGGAACATCATATATCCCTAGAAACTTGGCAAAACGAACCAAAACCGAAGAAGAAGAAACGAGCGAGTCGGAATAAGATAGTTATATTCGTGTGGTCTAATATATGTAATATAGTGTGCTTATGCTTTATGATATATGTAAAAATTGCTTGTATTAATAAGTATTTTTTTATGAATCTAACTCTTGTCTATTTTACAGTATAAAAACACAAAATGGATAGACAACCCAATATTTTAAGAGACCTACCCGGAGACATGATTGATGAAATCTTGTCTAGAGTCAGTCAGAATTCCTCGGCACAACTATTTAAGGCGAGATCAGTTTGTAAGACATTCGAAGAACGTTCCAAGAATGTCTTGGTTTATAAGAGACTTTCGTTTGAAAGATGGGGGATATCACATTGGGAAACCCATAAGTTACGATGTGTTTACTTTGACGCATATATTGCGGGGAACCCAAATGCTATTTTACGCAACGGGTTAAGAAATTATTTTGACTCAATATATGCGAATATTGGACTTCGTGATTTAGAAAAAGCGGCTAACATGCAACATAAAGAAGCATGTTATACTTACGGATTAGTAATGTTCGCTTCTCACCAAAGTGAGAACAAGAACATCGGGCTACAACTATTAAACAAAACGTTCCCACAAGTGACGGAGTCGGTAATTGGGGTAAGAAATGAGGTTTTTAGATTGTTACGGGACTGTTGGACATTACGTAACCCTCGTCCCTTTGACGATGTTACAACACGCTATCTTATCCACGGCCATAACGGTTATGTTCCACAAGACCAAGGATGGGAAGTAGTCCTAGTAAAACCAGAATGCATGACTTGTTTCTGGACGTATGAATTACGTGTCTTTATTGCCTTTGCTGAACGACTTGTGTACTAGCTAGAATAATCTTCACAACTATCTTGTATCAAAGTTATTGTGTGCTATATTTCATGCTTTATGTAAAATAAGCGGTATTGTAAGTTTGTAAAATATTGTATAAAAGTTTGAACGCGAAATATTATTATAATCAGTTTTTCATATAGAATTGTAGTAGTTGAATTGTATATTAGCTACTAAGTATGAACTTAACGGGTAGGTACTACCCGAATTTAAACTTATAAAATGCTAATATGAAGAAAAAGCTTTTATAAATGAGTTCATATTATGCTACGAAATACTATTAACTACTCTTAATATTCTGTATGATTAACTTGTTCCATTTGATTATTTTGAAGAAAATGGCACCGACTACTCGACACACCGTGAATATTAATGAAGAGGAATTCCGTACTTTTCTAGCTTCAAACATAGCCGCAGTACAGGCTGCGCTACATACCAACAATAACCTTGGATCTAGCAGTACAGGAAATCGTGTAGGATGCACCTACAAAGAATTCACTGCCTGCAAACCTTTGGAATTTGATGGAACCGAAGGACCAATCGGATTGAAACGGTGGACCGAGAAGGTCGAATCGGTGTTTGCCATAAGTAAGTGTATTGAAGAGGACAAAGTGAAGTACGCTACGCATACCTTCACAGGTTCTGCGTTAACATGGTGGAATACCTATCTAGAGCAAGTGGGACAAGATGATGCGTACGCACTACCGTGGTCAGCATTCAAGCACTTGATGAACGAGAAGTACCGTCCCAGAACCGAGGTCAATAAGCTCAAGACAGAACTTAGAGGGTTACGAACCCAAGGATTTGATATTACCACGTACGAAAGACGATTCATAGAATTGTGCCTATTGTGTCCGGGAGCGTTCGAAGATGAGGAAGAGAAGATCGACGCGTTTGTGAAAGGATTACCGGAAAGAATCCAAGAAGATATAAGTTCACACGAGCCCGCCTCCATACAACAGGCATGTAGAATGGCTCACAAATTAGTGAACCAGATTGAAGAAAGAATTAAAGAACAGACTGCTGAAGAGGCCAATGTGAAGCAAGTCAAAAGAAAGTGGGAGGAAAACGGTGATAAGAATCACCAATACAACAACAACAGCAATTACAACAATAATCGCAACAATTATCCCAACAATCGCAACATCAATAGCAACTACAACAAACGGCCCAACAACAATAACAACAACAACAACAGCAACTACAACAATCATCCCAACAACAATAATAACCGCAACAACAACAACAATCAGAAGCAGCTATGCCAAAGGTGTGAAAAGTATCACTCGGGGTTCTGCACCAAATTTTGCAACAAGTGTAAAAGAAATGGTCATAGCGCAGCGAAGTGTGAGGTCTACGGACCTGGGGTTAATAGAACGAAAGGAACAAATGGTGTCGGAACGAGTAATGGCGGAGCAAGTAGTGTCAGAGCAAGTTATGCCAATGTAGTTTGTTATAAATGTGGAAAATCGGGCCACATTATTAGAAATTGCCCAAACCAGGAGAACACGAATGGACAAGGCCGCGGAAGAGTTTTCAATATTAATGCGGCAGAGGCACAGGAAGACCCGGAGCTTGTTACGGGTACGTTTCTTATTGACAATAAATCTGCTTACGTTTTTTTTGATTCGGGTGCGGATAGAAGCTATATGAGTAGAGATTTTTGTGCTAAATTAAGTTGTCCATTGACGCCTTTGGATAGTAAATTTTTACTCGAATTAGCAAATGGTAAATTAATTTCAGCAGATAATATATGTCGGAATCGAGAAATTAAACTGGTTAGCGAAACATTTAAGATTGATTTGATACCAGTAGAGTTAGGGAGTTTTGATGTGATAATCGGTATGGACTGGTTGAAAGAAGTGAAAGCAGAGATCGTTTGTTACAAAAATGCAATTCGCATTATACGAGAAAAAAGAAAACCCTTAATGGTGTACGGAGAAAAGGGCAACACGAAGCTACATCTTATTAGTAATTTGAAGGCACAAAAACTAATAAGAAAAGGTTGCTATGCTGTTCTAGCACACGTCGAGAAAGTACAAACTGAAGAAAAGAGCATCAATGATGTTCCCATTGCAAAAGAATTTCCCGATGTATTTCCGAAAGAATTACCGGGATTACCCCCACATCGATCCGTTGAATTTCAAATAGATCTTGTACCAGGAGCTGCACCAATAGCTCGTGCTCCTTACAGACTCACACCCAGTGAGATGAAAGAACTGTAAAGCCAATTACAAGAACTTTTAGAGCGTGGTTTCATTCGACCAAGCACATCACCGTGGGGAGCTCCTGTTTTGTTTGTCAAGAAGAAAGATGGTACATTCAGGTTGTGTATCGACTACCGAGAGTTGAAAAAACTTACCATCAAGAACTGCTACCCACTACCGAGAATCGACGACTTATTTGATCAACTACAAGGCTCGTCTGTTTATTCAAAGATTGACTTACGTTCCGGGTATCATCAAATGCGGGTGAAAGAAGATGATATTCCAAAGACTGCTTTCAGAACACGTTACGGTCATTACGAGTTTATGGTCATGCCGTTTGGTTTAACTAATGCACCAGCTGTGTTCATGGACCTTATGAACCGTGTGTGTGGACCATACCTTGACAAGTTTGTCATTGTTTTCATTGATGACATACTTATTTACTCAAAGAATGACCAAGAACACGGTGAACATTTGAGAAAGGTGTTAGAAGTATTGAGGAAGGAAGAATTGTACGCTAAGTTTTCAAAGTGTGCATTTTGGTTGGAAGAAGTTCAATTCCTCGGTCACATAGTGAACAAAGAAGGTATTAAGGTGGATCCGGCAAAGATAGAAACTGTTGAAAAGTGGGAAACCCCGAAAACTCCGAAACACATACGCCAGTTTTTAGGACTAGCTGGTTACTACAGAAGGTTCATCCAAGACTTTTCCAGAATAGCAAAACCCTTGACTGCATTAACGCATAAAGGGAAGAAATTTGAATGGAATGATGAACAAGAGAAAGCGTTTCAGTTATTGAAGAAAAAGCTAACTACGGCACCTATATTGTCATTGCCTGAAGGGAATGACGATTTTGTGATTTATTGTGACGCATCAAAGCAAGGTCTCGGTTGTGTATTAATGCAACGAACGAAGGTGATTGCTTATGCGTCTAGACAATTGAAGATTCACGAGCAAAATTATACGAAGCATGATTTGGAATTAGGCGCGGTTGTTTTTGCATTAAAGACTTGGAGGCACTACTTATATGGGGTCAAAAGTATTATATATACCGACCACAAAAGTCTTCAACACATATTTAATCAGAAACAACTGAATATGAGGCAGCGTAGGTGGATTGAATTGTTGAATGATTACGACTTTGAGATTCGTTACCACCCTGGGAAGGCAAATGTGGTAGCCGACGCCTTGAGCAGGAAGGACAGAGAACCCATTCGAGTAAAATCTATGAATATAATGATTCACAATAACCTTACTACTCAAATAAAGGAGGCGCAACAAGGAGTTTTAAAAGAGGGAAATTTAAAGGATGAAATACCCAAAGGATCGTAGAAGCATCTTAATATTCGGGAAGACGGAACCCGGTATAGCGCTGAAAGGATTTGGGTACCAAAATTTGGAGATATAAGAGAAATGGTACTTAGAGAAGCTCATAAAACCAGATACTCAATACATCCTGGAACGGGGAAGATGTACAAGGATCTCAAGAAACATTTTTGGTGGCCGGGTATGAAAGCCGATGTTGCTAAATACGTAGGAGAATGGTTGACGTGTTCTAAGGTCAAAGTTGAGCATCAGAAACCATCAGGTCTACTTCAACAACCCGAAATCCCAGAATGGAAATGGGAAAACATTACCATGGATTTCATCACTAAATTGCCAAGGACTGCAAGTGGTTTTGATACTATTTGGGTAATAGTTGATCGTCTCACCAAATCAGCACACTTCCTGCCAATAAGAGAAGATGACAAGATGGAGAAGTTAGCACGACTGTATTTGAAGGAAGTCGTCTCCAGACATGGAATACCAATCTCTATTATCTCTGATAGGGATGGCAGATTTATCTCAAGATTCTGGCAGACATTACAGCAAGCATTAGGAACTCGTCTAGACATGAGTACTGCCTATCATCCACAAACTGATGGGCAGAACGAAAGGACGATACAAACGCTTGAAGACATGCTACGAGCATGTGTTATTGATTTCGGAAACAGTTGGGATCGACATCTACCGTTAGCAGAATTTTCCTACAACAACAGCTACCATTCAAGCATTGAGATGGCGCCGTTTGAAGCACTTTATGGTAGAAAGTGCAGGTCTCTGATTTGTTGGAGTGAAGTGGGGGATAGACAGATTACGGGTCAGGAGATTATACAAGAAACTACCGAGAAGATCATCCAAATTCAACAACGGTTGAAAACCGCCCAAAGTCGACAAAAGAGCTACGCTGACATTAAAAGAAAAGATATAGAATTTGAAATTGGAGAGATGGTCATGCTTAAAGTTGCACCTTGGAAAGGCGTTGTTCGATTTGGTAAACGAGGGAAATTAAATCCAAGGTATATTGGACCATTCAAGATTATTGATCGTATCGGACCAGTAGCTTACCGACTTGAGTTACCTCAACAACTCACGGCTGTACATTACACTTTCCACGTCTCAAATTTGAAGAAATGTTTTGCTAAAGAAGATCTCACTATTCCGTTAGATGAAATCCAAATCAACGAAAAACTTCAATTCATCGAAGAACCCGTCGAAATAATGGATCGTGAGGTTAAAAGACTTAAGCAAAACAAGATACCAATTGTTAAGGTTCGATGGAATACTCGTAGAGGACCCGAGTTCACCTGGGAGCGTGAAGATCAGATGAAGAAGAAATACCCGCATCTATTTCCAGAAGATTCGTCAACACCTTCAACAGCTTAAAATTTCGGGACGAAATTTATTTAACGGGTAGGTACTGTAGTGACCCGAACTTTTCCATGTTTATATATATTAATTGAGATTGATATTTACATGATTAAATTTTTCCAACATGTTAAGCAATCAAACTTTTTAAGACTTGATTAATTGAAATATGTTTCATATAGACAATTGACCACCCAAGTTGATCGGTGATTCACGAACGTTAAAACTTGTAAAAACTATATGATGACATATATGATGACATATATATGGATATATATATAGTTAACATGATACTATGATAAGTAAACATATCATTAAGTATATTAACAATGAACTACATATGTAAAAACAAGACTACTAACTTAATGATTTTTAAACGAGACATATATGTAACGATTATCGTTGTAAAGACATTTAATGTATGTATATCATATTAAGAGATATTCATACATGATAATATCATGATAATATAATAATTTAAAATCTCATTTGATATTATAAACATTGGGTTAACAACATTTAACAAGATCGTTAACCTAAAGGTTTCAAAACAACACTTACATGTAACGACTAACGATGACTTAACGACTCAGTTAAAATGTATATACATGTAGTGTTTTAATATGTATTTATACACTTTTTAAAGACTTAAATACACTTATCAAAATACTTCTACTTAACAAAAATGCTTACAATTATATCCTCGTTCAGTTTCATTAACAATTCTACTCGTATGCACCCGTATTCGTACTCGTACAATACACAGCTTTTAGATGTATGTACTATTGGTATATACACTCCAATGATCAGCTCTTAGCAGCCCATGTGAGTCACCTAACACATGTGGGAACCATCATTTGGCAACTAGCATGAAATATCTCATAAAATTACAAAAATATGAGTAATCATTCATGACTTATTTACATGAAAACAAAATTACATATCCTTTATATCTAATCCATACACCAACGACCAAAAATACCTACAAACACTTTCATTCTTCAATTTTCTTCATCTAATTGATCTCTCTCGAGTTCTATCTTCAAGTTCTAAGTGTTCTTCATATATTTTACAAGTTCTAGTTACATAAAATCAAGAATACTTTCAAGTTTGCTAGCTCACTTCCAATCTTGTAAGGTGATCATCCAACCTCAAGAAATCTTTGTTTCTTACAGAAGGTTATCATTCTAATACAAGGTAATAATCATATTCAAACTTTGGTTCAATTTCTATAACTACAACAATCTTATTTCAAGTGATGATCTTACTTGAACTTGTTTT
This sequence comes from Rutidosis leptorrhynchoides, assembly GCF_046630445.1. Classification (NCBI taxonomy): domain Eukaryota; kingdom Viridiplantae; phylum Streptophyta; class Magnoliopsida; order Asterales; family Asteraceae; genus Rutidosis; species Rutidosis leptorrhynchoides. The sequence goes on along the minus strand of NC_092341.1, from coordinate 161,002,553 downwards.
CGTGTCATGATTTTGCTTCAAGAACTTCGAGCCATCCAAGGATCCGTTGAAGCTAGATCCATTTTTCTATTTTCCAGTAGGTTTATCCAAGGAACTTAAGGTAGTAATGATGTTCATAACATCATTCGATTCATACATATAAAGCTATCTTATTCGAAAGTTTAAACTTGTAATCACTAGAACATAGTTTAGTTAATTCTAAACTTGTTCGCAAACAAAAGTTAATCCTTCTAACTTGACTTTTAAAATCAACTAAACACATGTTCTATATCAATATTATATGCTAACTTAATGATTTAAAACCTGGAAACACGAAAAACACCGTAAAACCGGATTTACGCCGTCGTAGTAACACCGCGGGCTGTTTTGGGTTAGTTAATTAAAAACTATGATAAACTTTGATTTAAAAGTTGTTATTATGAGAAAATGATTTTTATTATGAACATGAAACTATATCCAAAAATTATGGTTAAACTCAAAGTGGAAGTATGTTTTCTAAAATGGTCATCTAGACGTCGTTCTTTCGACTGAAATGACTACCTTTACAAAAACGACTTGTAACTTATTTTTCTGACTATAAACCTATACTTTTTATGTTTAGATTCATAAAATAGAGTTCAATATGAAACCATAGCAATTTGATTCACTCAAAACGGATTTAAAATGAAGAATTTATGGGTAAAACAAGATTGGATAATTTTTCTCATTTTAGCTACGTGAAAATTGGTAATAAATCTATTCCAACCATAACTTAATCAACTTGTATTGTATATTATGTAATCTTGAGATACCATAGACATGTATACAATGTTTCGACCTATCATGTCGACACATCTATATATATTTCGGAACAACCATAGACACTCTATATGTGAATGTTGGAGTTAGCTATACAGGGTTGAGGTTGATTCCAAAATATATATAGTTTGAGTTGTGATCAATACTGAGATACGTATACACTGGGTCGTGGATTGATTCAAGATAATATTTATCGATTTATTTCTGTACATCTAACTGTGGACAACTAGTTGTAGGTTACTAACGAGGACAGCTGACTTAATAAACTTAAAACATCAAAAAATATTAAAAGTGTTGTAAATATATTTTGAACATACTTTGATATATATGTATATATTGTTATAGGTTCGTGAATCAACCAGTGGCCAAGTCTTACTTCCCGACGAAGTAAAAATCTGTGAAAGTGAGTTATAGTCCCACTTTTAAAATCTAATATTTTTGGGATGAGAATACATGCAGGTTTTATAAATGATTTACAAAATAGACACAAGTACGTGAAACTACATTCTATGGTTGAATTATCGAAATCGAATATGCCCCTTTTTATTAAGTCTGGTAATCTAAGAATTAGGGAACAGACACCCTAATTGACGCGAATCCTAAAGATAGATCTATTGGGCCTAACAAACCCCATCCAAAGTACCGGATGCTTTAGTACTTCGAAATTTATATCATATCCAAAGGGTGTCCCGGAATGATGGGGATATTCTTATATATGCATCTTGTTAATGTCGGTTACCAGGTGTTCACCACATGAATGATTTTTATCTCTATGTATGGGATGTGTATTGAAATATGAAATCTTGTGGTCTATTGTTACGATTTGATATATATTGGTTAAACCTATAACTCACCAACATTTTTGTTGACGTTTAAAGCATGTTTATTCTCAGGTGAATACTAAGAGCTTCCGCTGTTGCATACTAAAATAAGGACAAGATTTGGAGTCCATGTTTGTATGATATTGTGTAAAAACTGCATTCAAGAAACTGATTTCGATGTAACATATTTGTATTGTAAACCATTATGTAATGGTCGTGTGTAAACAGGATATTTTAGATTATCATTATTTGATAATCTACGTAAAGCTTTTTAAACCTTTCTTTATGAAACAAAGGTTATGGTTTGTTTTAAAAATGAATGCAGTCTTTGAAAAAAAACGTCTCATATAGAGGTCAAAACCTCGCAACGAAATCAATTAATATGGAACATTTTTAATAAATAAGAACGGGACATTTCAGGATGATCACCTTACAAGATTGGAAGTGAGCTAGCAAACTTGAAAGTATTCTTGATTTTATGTAACTAGAACTTGTAGAATATATGAAGAACACTTAGAACTTGAAGATAGAACTTGAGAGAGATCAATTAGATGAAGAAAATTGAAGAATGAAAGTGTTTGTAGGTGTTTTTGGTCGTTGGTGTATGGATTAGATATAAAGGATATGTAATTTTATTTTCATGTAAATAAGTCATGAATGATTACTCATATTTTTGTAATTTTATGAGATATTTCATGCTAGTTTCCAAATGATGGTTCCCACATGTGTTAGGTGACTCACATTGGCTGCTAAGAGCTAATCATTGGAGTATATATACCAATAGTACATACATCTAAAAGCTGTGTATTGTACGAGTACGAATACGGGTGCATACGAGTAGAATTGTTGATGAAACTGAACGAGGATGTAATTGTAAGCATTTTTGTTAAGTAGAAGTATTTTGATAAGTGTATTGAAGTCTTTCAAAAGTGTATAAATACATATTAAAACACCACATGTATATACATTTTAACTGAGTTGTTAAGTCATCGTTAGTCGTTACATGTAAGTGTTGTTTTGAAACCTTTAGGTTAACGATCTTGTTAAATGTTGTTAACCCAATGTTTATAATATCAAATGAGATTTCAAATTATTATATTATCATGATATTATCATGTATTAATATCTCTTAATATGATATATATACATTAAATGTCTTTACAACGATAATCGTTACATATATGTCTCGTTTAAAAATCATTAAGTTAGTAGCCTTGTTTTTACATATGTAGTTCATTGTTAATATACTTAATGATATGTTTACTTATCATAGTATCATGTTAACTATATATATATATATCCATATATATGTCATCATATAGTTTTTACAAGTTTTAACGTTCGTGAATCACCGGTCAACTTGGGTGGTCAATTGTCTATATGAAACATATTTCAATTAATCAAGTCTTAACAAGTTTGATTGCTTAACATGTTAGAAACATTTAATCATGTAAATATCAATCTCAATTAATATATATAAACATGGAAAAGTTCGGGTCACTACAGTACCTTCCCGTTAAATAAATTGCGTCCCGAAATTTTAAGCTGTTGAAGGTGTTGACGAATCTTCTGGAAATAGATGCGGGTATTTCTTCTTCATCTAATCTTCACACTCCCAGGTGAACTCGGGTCCTCTACGAGCATTCCATCAAACCTTAACAATTGGTATCTTGTTTTGCTTAAGTCTTTTAACCTCACGATCCATTATTTCGACGGGTTCTTCGATGAATTGAAGTTTTTCGTTGATTTGGATTTCATCTAACGGAATAGTGAGATCTTCTTTAGCAAAACATTTCTTCAAATTCGAGACATGGAAAGTGTTATGTACAGCCGCGAGTTGTTGAGGTAACTCAAGTCGGTAAGCTACTGGTCCGACACGATCAATAATCTTGAATGGTCCAATATACCTTGGATTTAATTTCCCTCGTTTACCAAATCGTACAACGCCTTTCCAAGGTGCAACTTTAAGCATGACCATCTCTCCAATTTCAAATTCTATATCTTTTCTTTTAATGTCAGCGTAGCTCTTTTGTCGACTTTGGGCGGTTTTCAACCGTTGTTGAATTTGGATGATCTTCTCGGTAGTTTCTTGTATAATCTCCGGACCTGTAATCCGTCTATTCCCCACTTCACTCCAACAAATCGTAGACCTGCACTTTTTACCATAAAGTGCTTCAAACGACGCCATCTCAATGCTTGAATGGTAGCTGTTGTTGTAGGAAAATTCTGCTAAAGGTAGATGTCGATCCCAACTGTTTCTGAAATCAATAACACATGCTCGTAGCATGTCTTCAAGCGTTTGTATCGTCCTTTCGCTCTGTCCATCAGTTTGTGGATGATAGGCAGTACTCATGTCTAGACGAGTTCCTAATGCTTGCTGTAATGTATGACAGAATCTCAAAATAAATCTGCCATCCCTATCAGAGATAATAGAGATTGGTATTCCATGTCTGGAGACGACTTCCTTCAAATACAGTCGTGCTAACCTCTCCATCTTGTCATCTTCTCTTATTGGCAGGAAGTGTGCTGATTTGGTGAGACGATCAACAATTACCCAAATAGTATCAAAACCACTTGCAGTCCTTGGCAATTTAGTGATGAAATCCATGGTAATGTTTTCCCATTTCTATTCCGGGATTTCGGGTTGTTGAAGTAGACCTGATGGTTTCTGATGCTCAGCTTTGACCTTAGAACATGTCAAACATTCTCCTACGTATTTAGCAACATCGGCTTTCATACCCGGCCACCAAAAATGTTTCTTGAGATCCTTGTACATCTTCCCCGTTCCAGGATGTATTGAGTATCTGGTTTTATGAGCTTCTCTAAGTACCATTTCTCTCATATCTCCAAATTTTGGTACCCAAATCCTTTCAGCCCTATACCGGGTTCTGTCTTCCCAAATATTAAGATGCTTCTCCGATCCTTTGGGTATTTCATCCTTTAAATTTCCCTCTTTTAAAACTCCTTGTTGCGCCTCCTTTATTTGAGTAGTAAGGTTATTATGAATCATTATATTCATAGATTTTACTCGAATGGGTTCTCTGTCCTTCCTGCTCAAGGCATCGGCTACCACATTTGCCTTCCCCTGGTGGTAACGAATCTCAAAGTCGTAATCATTCAATAATTCAATCCACCTACGCTGCCTCATATTCAGTTGTTTCTGATTAAATATGTGTTGAAGACTTTTGTGGTCGGTATATATAATACTTTTGACCCCATATAAGTAGTGCCTCCAAGTCTTTAATGCAAAAACAACCGCGCCTAATTCCAAATCATGCGTCGTATAATTTTTTTCGTGAATCTTCAATTGTCTAGACGCATAAGCAATCACCTTCGTTCGTTGCATTAATACACAACCGAGACCTTGCTTTGATGCGTCACAATAAATCACAAAATCATCATTCCCTTCAGGCAATGACAATATAGGTGCCGTAGTTAGCTTTTTCTTCAATAACTGAAACGCTTTCTCTTGTTCATCATTCCATTCAAATTTCTTCCCTTTATGCGTTAATGCAGTCAAGGATTTTGCTATTCTGGAAAAGTCTTGGATGAACCTTCTGTAGTAACCAGCTAGTCCTAAAAACTGGCGTATGTGATTTGGAGTTTTCGGGGTTTCCCACTTTTCAACAGTTTCTATCTTTGTCGGATCCACCTTAATACCTTCTTTGTTCACTATGTGACCGAGGAATTGAACTTCTTCCAACCAAAATGCACACTTTGAAAACTTAGCGTACAATTCTTCCTTCCTCAATACTTCTAACACCTTTCTCAAATGTTCACCGTGTTCTTGGTCATTCTTTGAGTAAATAAGTATGTCATCAATGAAAACAATGACAAACTTGTCAAGGTATGGTCCACACACTCGGTTCATAAGGTCCATGAACACAGCTGGTGCATTAGTTAAACCAAACGGCTTGACCATAAACTCGTAATGACCATAACGTGTTCTGAAAGCAGTCTTTGGAATATCATCTTCTTTCACCTGCATTTGATGATACCCGGAACGTAAGTCAATCTTTGAATAAACAGACGAGCCTTGTAGTTGATCAAATAAGTCATCGATTCTCGGTAGTGGGTAGCGGTTCTTGATGGTAAGTTTGTTCAACTCTCGGTAGTCGATACACAACCTAAATGTACCATCTTTCTTCTTGACAAACAAAACAGGAGCTCCCCACGGTGATGTGCTTGGTCGAATGAAACCACGCTCTGAAAGTTCTTGTAATTGGCTTTGCAGTTCTTTCATCTCGCTGGGTGCGAGTCTGTAAGGAGCACGAGCTATTGGTGCAGCTCCTGATACAAGATCTATTTGAAATTCAACGGATCGATGTGGGGGTAATCCCGGTAATTCTTTCGGAAATACATCGGGAAATTCTTTTGCAATGGGAACATCATTGATGCTCTTTTTTCAGTTTGTACTTTCTCGACGTGTGCTAGAACAGCATAGCAACCTTTTCTTATTAGTTTTTGTGCCTTCAAATTACTAATAAGATGTAGCTTCGTGTTGCCCTTTTCTCCGTACACCATTAAGGGTTTTCCTTTTTCTCGTATAATGCGAATTGCATTTTTGTAACAAACGATCTCTGCTTTCACTTCTTTCAACCAGTCCATACCGATTATCACATCAAAACTCCCTAATTCTACTGGTATCAAATCAATCTTAAATGTTTCGCTAACCAGTTTAATTTCCCGATTCCGACATATATTATCTGCTGAAATTAATTTACCATTTGCTAATTCGAGTAAAAATTTACTATCCAAAGGCGTCAATGGACAACTTAATTTAGCACAAAAATCTCTACTCATATAGCTTCTATCCGCACCCGAATCAAATAAAACGTAAGCATATTTATTGTCAATAAGAAACATACCCGTAACAAGCTCCGGGTCTTCCTGTGCCTCTACCGCATTAATATTGAAAACTCTTCTGCGGCCTTGTCCATTCATGTTCTCCTGGTTCGGGCAATTTCTAATAATGTGGCCCGGTTTTCCACATTTATAACAAACTACATTGGCATAACTTGCTCCGACACTACTTGCTCCGCCATTACTCGTTCCGACACCATTTGTTCCTTTCGTTCTATTAACCCCTGGTCCGTAGACCTCACACTTCGCCGCGCTATGACCATTTCTTTTACACTTGTTGCAAAATTTGGTGCAGAACCCCGAGTGATACTTTTCACACCTTTGGCATAGCTGCTTCTGATTGTTGTTGTTGTTGTGGTTATTATTGTTGTTGGGATGATTGTTGTAGTTGCTGTTGTTGTTGTTGTTATTATTGTTGTTGTTGTTGTTGTTGTTGTTGTTGTTGTTGTTGGGCCGTTTGTTGTAGTTGCGATTGATGTTGCGATTGTTGGGATAATTGTTGCGATTATTGTTGTAATTGTTGTTGTTGTTGTATTGGTGATTCTTATCACCATTTTCCTCCCACTTTCTTTTGACTTGCTTCACATTGGCCTCGTCAATAGTCTGTTCTTTAATTCTTTCTTCAATCTGGTTCACTAGTTTGTGAGCCATTCTACATGCCTGTTGTATGGAGGCGGGCTCGTGTGAACTTATTGAAGGTATTTCGTATGCCCGAGAGACATATTAAACTAATGTGGCTAATGTGTTATGATCCAAGTCGGGTCATACCCAATAACAAGCTTACCAACACTTTACAAGTATTTAATCTTAACGGTTGGATTGTTAAATAAATACCCGACACTTGAAATTTAGAAAATCGGTTTTCTAAACTATTATCACTTGAGATAAATTATTTGGATAATTTATATATAATTGTTTATAGGTTTAAATGATTATATTATGTTATATTTTATAAAAGGTTTATAAAATGTAAGTAACATAAATAATACATGGATTTAATTAACAAGTTTTGTAATTGTATTTACAAGTTTTATAAAATTACAATATAATGTTATAATACTCCCATGGTGGGCAGATTTTGGGACTCCAAGAAGTCCATTCATGCTTAGTCTTTTGTTGCTTTTAAGTAGCACAACTTCTCATGAGCATGGGTAAGATAGGTAGGACTTGTTGGAGACTTAAATCTAGATGCAATTACACATAATCCATATAAAAAAACCAAGCAAAAATCTGCCTGAAATACAGCTACTGCTGTCGTGAGTTTGAGCAGAAATAAAGGGTTCAAAAGCTTGGTTTTTCAAGTGATAATCAAGTATAATTAAATCCTAACCATAGTATTAAGTGTTGGGTACAAGTTTGGGGTATCACCTCTTAAGGTTTCATTGTTTTGAGACTCCATTCACCTTCATCTTTTCTTAAGCTGCTGTCCAGTTTTTAGGGTGCAAGAGAAGTGGGTTCCAAGCTAAGTTTAAAGGTGATTAAGTGTCTAATACATAACTAAGTTCAAGGGTGGTGTTGGTGCATCAAAAGCTTGGAGTTTTAACACACTTGTTCATCATCTCCTTGTGTTAAACAACCCTCAACTACTTGAGGAGGTAAATACATTTCTTATCCTCTCCTTTTATTTGTAAGCATATGATTCAAGACTTGATATTAACATGGAATTTAACTAAATGGTTAAACATATAAACATGAACCTAACTTTTGCTTCCGCTTGCTTTAACACTACTACAAATTGGTTTTGTAATTTTGTTAACTAGAAGAACATATTTTATGAACTTGTTAAATTCCATCAATGGTATCAAGAGCCGAAGTCTATGGATTATGCTTCGTATATTGTCTTTAAACCCACTATATTTGCATTCCATATACATGCATGAAAATGGAATACAAAAATTTTCGGGTTTGGGAGGGTTGGTGATGTAGGCCGAATTTTGGACACCCAAAATGGGTTTTGGGTTGCTCCATTTTGGTCATTTTGTTGATACATTAATGTTCACAATTAATGCCTAGACCTTGTGGTTGTTTGGTTGCTTGGTTGAATGATTTGTATTATTCATTAAGTTTGTAATAATTTATTCAAATTTGGTTTGTAATAATTATTCATTTGGTTATGTAATTTATTTTATATTTGGTATGTAAAATAGATTAGGTTGTATTTTCATTTTTTTTAGACAAAATGTATTAGGATATATTTTGTAAAATAATGAAGATGATGAAGACTTGAAGAACACATGAAGAAGCATTTGGATGCAAGATTAAGTGGGAGATTTAAAATCTCCTACTTTGTGTTATAACCCCTTCATCGGTGGCATTTGTTTTCGGCTAAACAAATGTCCACCAAAATGGCTTGATTGTGAACATATGATTTTGCATGCGTGGTTATTTTGTATGATTATGTGGATTGTACGTTTGTATGCTACAAGTTAATCACACAAGTCAACAACTAGAAAACGACAATTTAATTGGTTAAATTAGACATATTAACGACATGCAAAACGTCAATTTAAATGGTTAAATTAAAAATGGCTAAAAGGACATTAATAATCGGTTATTAAGAGCATGATAAAGGATCATACATATAAAATGGTTTATATCAAGTAATTGGCTAATTGCAAGACATGAAAATGGTTTTTCATAAGTACCATACACTAAATGCATGTTGGTGTATGGCATAAAAGTTTTCTCAAACTAGAATAAACGAAAACTTAAAATCCCTTTTACAAATAAGGATAACAAGTTTAACGCCATCCTTTTGTGTGACACTTAAGCATGTTAGGGAACTCATGATGGGATAAAGGTCACCTAACCATCATGAACAAACTAATATGATTAAGGTGAATTTCGCATGCTTGTGGGATAAAGGTCACCTAACCACTTGTATGTTAAGTTTACACGTTTACACAAGTAGGACGACTTGATTTGGGAATCATGAACTTAGGGTCACCGAAGCATGAGGAACAAATAGGCGTTGATGGGATAAATATGCCATGCAAAAGGATTGCATGATCCCATACATTAGAAGTTGCAAAAGGATTGCAATTGTCATATAATGACTACCTAGCTAAATCAAATAACGGGATAAAGGTCACCTAACCGAAATTTGGTTTACCGTTGGATTCTAAAATTTAATATATCAATTGGATTAAAAGGGTATTGAATGTTAAATTAAAAATCGATACTTAAACGAACTTTGTTAATTTTGTAGATGGCCGCCAATAACAACAACAACATTCAAAACGCACCACTTAACATGAACAACCTATCATTAAGGTCTCTCTTAGAGAAAGACAAACTCAACCATACAAACTTTATGGATTGGTTCCGCAATCTTTGGATTGTCCTCAAACAAGAGGATAAAGCGTATGTACTTGAGGACCCCATTCCCGATCAACCGGATGAGAATGATGTGGAAGCAATGGCCTCTTACGATAAGTATTGCCACGACTCCCTTCAAGTCTCATGCCTAATGCTTGGGACTATGATTCCCGAACTCCAAAAGGATTTCGAGCATCATAGTGCATACGACATGATAACGCAATTGAAGGAGATGTTCCTTCAACATGCGCGTGTCGAGCGTTTCGAGACCGTTCGGGCGCTACATGCTTGTCGTATGGACGATACCCAATCGGTTTCATCTTATGTGCTTAAGATGAAGAGCCTTATTGATCGTGCTAACCGCCTTAACCTAAACATATCAAATGAGTTAGCCACCGATCTTATCCTTAACTTCCTATCAAAAAGGTTTGATCAATTTGTAATTAATTACAATATGAATGGGATGGATAAGAGCATAGGTGAGCTTCACGGTATGCTTAGAACGGCGGAAACTAGCAGGGGTAAAAGGGCTTTACCCGTGTTAGCAATCGATCAAGGTGGATCCAAAGGTAACACCTCTAAGCCAAAGGTGGCTAAGAGAAAAGGACCCGCCTATCAAGGCAAAGGGAAGGGGAAGATGGTTACCCCAACCATCAACAAGGCTAAGAAGCAAAAGGTAGCCGAGAAGACAAACCCCAAGGAAGACCCATGTTTCGGTTGTGGTGAGATGGGTCATTGGAAACGAAACTATCCGGTCTATCTTAAGGAGTTGAAGGACAAGAGGGATGCAGGGCAAACCTCAGGTAATATATATATGGTATATATAGAGCTTAGTATTACTTCTTCTAATACATGGGTATTAGACACTGGATGTGGAACTCATATTTGCAATTCTTTGCAGCGGTTCAAAAGAAGTGATCACAAGGCGGGAACATCAAGTCTCTATATGGGCAATGGTGCAAAGGTGCATGTTAAAGCTCAAGGAGATTTTATTTTGAAACTTCCAAGCGGATTGGAACTTAATTTAGAAAATGTTTTGTATGCACCTGATTTAACACGAAACATTATTTCTGTTTCCCGTTTAAGACATTGTGGTTTTAATCTTAATTTTATTAATGATGATATCCATGTCTTTTTGAATGATATGTTCTATTTTAAGGCCTCGCCTTTGAATGGTATTTTTGAATTGGTTCATGATAGCACATCATTCGATAGCTCAATATACCAAGCAAGCACCAAGAAGCTCAAAATGGATTTGAGTGATTCCTACTTATGGCATTGTCGCCTTGGTCACATAAACAAGAATCGAATGCATACACTTCAAAAGAATGGCCTTTTGAAATCAAATGAACTGGACTCGTTTGATGTGTGCGAATCTTGTTTACAAGGCAAAATGACTAAAGCACCTTTCAAAGGGACCTATGAAAGGGCTAAAGACTTATTAGGATTAATACATTCGGATGTATGTGGACCTTTTAAGCCCATGACTAGGAATGGTGAAAGATACTTCGTTACTTTCATTGATGACTTCAGTCGTTTCGGATATGTCTACTTATTAAGACACACGGACGAAACGTTTGAAGCATTCAAAGAATATCAAAACGAAGTACAAAATCAACTCAATAGGACAATTAAGGTACTTCGTACCGATAGAGGAGGTGAATACCTAAGCGATGCCTTCCAAGATCATCTTAGGAGTTGTGGGATTATCTCACAACTTACTCCACCCGGAACACCTCAACTTAATGGAGTTTCCGAAAGGAGGAACCGAACCCTAATGGATATGGTTCGATCTATGATGGCAAGAAGCTCGTTACCTCTATCATTTTGGGGTTATTGTCTAAGCTCCGCGGTTCGTATTTTAAATATGGCCCCAACCAAGAAAGTGGAACGAACTCCTCATGAGATATGGTTTGGAAAACCTCCTTCTCTTTCATACTTGAAAGTATGGGGATGTGAAGCTTATCCTAAGCAATATGTAGCTAATAAGCTACATGCTCGATCCACAAAGTGTATCTTCATAGGATATCCCAAAGATGACATGGGGTATTACTTCTATGATCCATCCGAGCAAACGGTATTTATTGCTCGGAAAGCGGAATTCCTTGAAACCAAGTTCCTTATGGAAAGTGATGGTGAAAGGAAGATAGATCTTGTAGAGGTACAAGATCAAACCAATGATACATAATTGGTTGGCACTAGTACTCAACATGAGGATGTTGAAAATGATCAAGTGGATGATCAAGGTACACAAGACGTTCGAAGATCTAGTAGGATTAGTAATCCTCCCGAGAGATATGGGTTTCTCGTGGATGGTTGCTATACGGTTGATTTGGATGAACCGACAAACTACGAAGATGCTTTATCAAGGATTGATAAAGATAAATGGCAGGAAGCCATGAACGCCGAGATGCAATCCATGTATGAAAATCAAGTTTGGGAACTTGTTTTGCAACCTCCTAGCTCCAAGCTAGTTGATTGCAAATGGCTTTTCAAGAAGAAAACCGACATACATGGAAACTTGGATACATACAAAGCTAGACTTGTAGCAAAAGGTTTCACTCAAACTCAAGGGGTTGATTATGATGAAACTTTCTCGCCTGTGGCAATGCTAAAGTCTATTAGGATATTATTTGCCATTGCTGCTCACTATGACTATGAAATATGGCAAATGGATGTCAAAACCGCTTTCCTGAATGGATATCTTGAGGAAGATGTCTATATGGTACAGCCCGAAGGTTTTGTTGATCCGAAAAATCCTAAGAAGGTATGCAAGTTAAAGAAGTCAATCTATGGATTGAAACAAGCATCTAGAATGTGGAATCATCATTTTAATGAAGAGGCAAAGAAATTTGGCTTCATTAAAAATGGTGATGAAGCTTGTGTATACAAGAAGGCTAGTGGGAGCTCCATAATGTTTCTTGTGCTATATGTGGATGATATATTATTATTTGGGAATGATATTACCACAATGCAAGAAGTCAAAACTTGGCTAAAGAGTTGCTTCTCCATTAAGGATCTTGGAGAAGCACAATACATATTGGGGATAGGGATCTATAGGAATAGATCCAAGAGATTGATAGGTTTAAGTCAAAGTACATACATTGATAAAATCTTGAAAAGGTTCAAGATGGAAAACTATAAGAAAGGTTTGGTACCTATTCAAAGAGGAACCGTTCTTAGTTCATCTCAGTGTCCTACCACGAAAGATGAACAAGAGAGAATGAAGAAAGTCCCATACGCATCTGCTATTGGGTCTATCATGTATGCAATGATATGTACTAGACCGGATGTGTCATGCGCTCTAAGCTTGACAAGTAGATACCAGAACAACCCATGAAACAGTCATTGGATTGCTGTTAAAAGTATATTGAAATACCTTAGGAGAACTAAGGATATGTTTCTAATATATGGGTCTGGTGAGGAGGAACTCGCTGTAAAAGGTTACGTGGACGCGAGTTTCCAAACTGATCGAGATGACTCTCGATCACAATCCGGTTATGTCTTCATGTTAAATGGTGGTGCAGTCTCTTGGAAGAGCTCAAAACAGGAAGTTGTTGCGTTATCCACTACAGAGTCGGAGTACATTGCCGCCTCATTGGCAGCTCAGGAAGCTGCATGGATGAAGAAATTCATCGACGACTTAGGAGTGGTCCCTTCCATTCAGGACCCTCTTGAGATCTTTTGTGACAACGAGGGTGCGATTGCTCAAATCAAGGAACCTCGTGCTCATCAAAAGACCCGTCACATTGAGCGGAGATTCAACTACATAAGGGATGAAGTTGAAAAAGGAAAGATATGTATTCACAAAGTTCACACAGATCATAATATAGCGGATCCACTCACGAAGCTCTTACATGGGCCAAAACATGAGGGATATATTTGTGCATTAGGGCTTCGATATTCTAGTGATTGGTCATGATCTGTTTTAAGTATTGTACCAGAACGAAATTATTCAAGCTCATTAATATAATTATGGTATTAATTTAATTATGAGTCATGTTCCAATATTGCATATTTTATCCATGAATAAACTATTATTCTAAATTCCGTAGTTGATCACATTTGTGGGAACAAGTGTGAGGTCTAGACTATTATGAACTTGGATTGGTTAACATTCAAATGGTGAATGTGGGGCAAGGTTGCAACCAAGGTTCATAGATATTTGTGGGACACAAATATTGGAAGACCCGCTCTCAAGATTAACTATATGGAGCCTTTATGGTTGATCACATGTAATCTTGAGTAAAGGAGAATATCATTATATCCTCTGACCTGAGACACATATTGGGTTCAGATATTCACCAAATATTGTGCCTTGATTCTTTCCTTCGCTATTCTGAAATATGGTAGTACATAAGGGAGGCCTCAGGTATGGTACAAGGTGTAGTATCTAGGACGTATGCAGTCAAGATGGAATTTGTCCCTCTTATTTGTTGAGAGTCGGATGTCTAAGGCCTGATAAAGTTAAATCTATAAGAGAGTGATCATTCTATGTCTCTTGGATTTAACATGACATCTAGGACAAAAGGATATATAATGAAAGATTCACCCATTCATATTCGAGATGGGAACTTGAAAGGGATGATGTTATTGAATGGCACAAAGTCATAACATATTGGGGGTGATGAACGGTCGTTTGGTGGTATCCATCACTTGCATTAATTTCTTATGTTTCTCGTGCAAGTGGGAGATTGAAGATATTTCGTATGCCCGAGAGACATATTAAACTAATGTGGCTAATGTGTTATGATCCAAGTCGGGTCATACCCAATAACAAGCTTACCAACACTTTACAAGTATTTAATCTTAACGGTTGGATCGTTAAATAAATACGCGACACTTGAAATTTAGAAAATCGGTTTTCTAAACTATTATCACTTGAGATAAAGGGTTCAAAAGCTTGGTTTTTCAAGTGATAATCAAGTATAATTAAATCCTAACCATAGTATTAAGTGTTGGGTACAAGTTTGGGGTATCACCTCTTGAGGTTTCATTGTTTTGAGACTCCATTCACCTTCATCTTTTCTTAAGCTGCTGTCCAGTTTTTAGGGTGCAAGAGAAGTGGGTTCCAAGCTAAGTTTAAAGGTGATTAAGTGTCTAATACATAACTAAGTTCAAGGGTGGTGTTGGTGCATCAAAAGCTTGGAGTTTTAACACACTTGTTCATCATCTCCTTGTGTTAAACAACCCTCAACTAGCTTGAGGAGGTAAATACATTTCTTATCCTCTCCTTTTATTTGTAAGCATATGATTCAAGACTTGATATTAACATGGAATTTAACTAAATGGTTAAACATATAAACATGAACCTAACTTTTGCTTCCGCTTGCTTTAACACTACTACAAATTGGTTTTGTAATTTTGTTAACTAGAAGAACATGTTTTATGAACTTGTTAAATTCCATCACTTATATCTTCTTGGATTCTTTCCGGTAATCCTTTCACAAACGCGTCGATCTTCTCTTCCTCATCTTCGAATGCTCCCGGACACAATAGGCACAATTCTGTGAATTGTCTTTCGTACGTGGTAATATCAAATCCTTGGGTTCGTAACCCTCTAAGTTCTGTCTTGAGCTTATTGACCTCGGTTCTGGGACGGTACTTCTCGTTCATCAAGTGCTTGAATGCTGACCACGGTAGTGCGTACGCATCGTCTTGTCCCACTTGCTCTAGATAGGTATTCCACCATGTTAACGCAGAACCTGTGAAGGTATGCGTAGCGTACTTCACTTTGTCCTCTTCAGTACACTTACTTATGGCAAACACCGATCGGTCCTTCAGTTCCATCAAATTCCAAAGGTTTGCAGGCAGTGAATTCTTTGTAGGTGCATCCTACACGATTTCCTGTACTTCTAGATCCAAGGTTATTGTTGGTATGTAGCGCAGCCTGTACTGCGGCTATGTTTGAAGCTAGAAAAGTACGGAATTCCTCTTCATTCATATTCACGGTGTGTCGAGTAGTCGGTGCCATTTCCTTCAAAATAGTCAAATGGAACAAGTTAATCATACAGAATATTAAGAGTAGTTAATAGTATTTCGTAGCATAATATGAACTCATTTATAAAAGCTTTTTCTTCATATTAGCGTTTTATAAGTTTAAATTCGGATAGTACCTACCCGTTAAGTTCATACTTAGTAGCTAATATACAATTCAACTACTACAATTCTATATGAAAAACTGATTATAATAATATTTCGCGTTCAAACTTTTACACAATATTTTACAAACTTACAATACCGCTTATTTTACATATAGCATGAAATATAGCACACAATAAATTTGATACAAGATGGTTGTGAAGATAATTCTAGCTAGTACACAAGTCGTTCACCAAAGGCAATAAAGACACATAATTCATACGTCCAGAAACAAGTCATGCATTCTGGTTTTACTAGGATTACTTCCCATCCTTGGTCTTGTAGAACATAACCGTTATGGCCGTTGATAAGACAGCGTGTTGTAACGTCGTCAAAGGGACGAGGGTTACGTAATGTCCAACAGTCCCGTAACAATCTAAAAACCTCATTTCTTACCCCAATTACCGACTCCGTCACTTGTGGGAACGTTTTGTTTAATAGTTGTAGCCCGATGTTCTTGTTCTCACTTTGGTGAGAAGCGAACATTACTAATCCGTAAGCATAACATGCTTCTTTATGTTGCATGTTAGCCGCTTTTTCTAAATCACGAAGTCCAATATTCGGATATATTGAGTCAAAATAATTTCTTAACCCATTGCGTAAAATAGCATTTGGGTTCCCCGCAATATATGCGTCAAAGTAAACACATCGTAACTTATGGATTTACCAATGTGATATCCCCCATCTTTCGAACGAAAGCCTTTTATAAACCAAGGCATTCTTGGAACGTTCTTCGAATGTCTTACAAACTGATCTCGCGTTAAATAGTTGTGCCAAGGAATTCTGACCGACTCTAGACAAGATTTCATCAATCATGTCTCCGGGTAGGTCTCTTAAAATATTGGGTTGTCTATCCATTTTATGTTTTTATACTGTAAAATAGACAAGAGTTAGATTCATAAAAAAATACTTATTAATACAAGCAATTTTTACATATATCTTAAAGCATAAGCACACTATATTACATATATTACACCACACGAATTCAACTATCTTATTCCGACTTGCTTGTTTCTTCTTCTTCGGTTTTGGTTCGTTTTGCCAAGTTTCTAGGGATATATGATGTTCCCCTAATACGAGCCGTTGTTTTCCACATTGGTTTAGAAAATCCTGGTGGTTTAGAGGTTCCCGGGTCATTGTTACAACTTAAGGACTTCGGGGGTTGACGATACATATAAAGTTCATCGGGGTTGGAATTAGATTTCTCTATTTTTATGCCCTTTCCCTTATTATTTTCTTTTGCCTTTTTAAATTCAGTTGGGGTAATTTCTATAACATCATAGGAATTCTCGTCGGAATCCGATTCATCGGAGAATTGGTAATCCTCCCAATATTTTGCTTCCTTGGCGGAAACACCATTGACCATAATTAACCTTGGTCGGTAGGTTGAGGATTTTCTTTTACTTAACCGTTTTATTATTTCCCCCACCGGTTCTATTTCTTCATCCGGTTCCGATTCTTCTTCCGGTTCCGATTCTTCTTCCGGTTCTGACTCTTCTTCCGGTTCCTCTTCGGGAACTTGTGAATCAGTCCACGAATCATTCCAATTTACATTTGACTCTTCATTATTATTAGGTGAGTCAATGGGACTTGTTCTAGAGGTAGACATCTATCACATAATATCAAACGCGTTAAGTGATTAATATATCACATAATATTCACATGTTAAAAATATATAGTTTCCAACAAAATTTGTTAAGCAATCATTTTTCAAGTAAACACGGTCGAAGTCCAGACTCACTAATGCATCCTAACAAACTCGATAAGACACACTAATGCAAAATTATGGTTCTCTAAGACCAACGCTCTGATACCAACTGAAATGTCACGTTCTTATTGATTAAAAACGTTCCATATTAATTGATTTCGTTGCGAGGTTTTGACCTCTATATGAGACGTTTTTCAAAGACTGCATTCATTTTAAAACAAACCATAACCTTTATTTCATCAATAAAGGTTTAAAAAGCTTTACGTAGATTATCAAATAATGATAATCTAAAATATCCTATTTACACACGACCATTACATAATGGTTTACAATACAAATATGTTACAACAAAATAAGTTTCTTGAATGCAGTTTTTACACAATATCATATAAGCATGGACTCCAAATCTCGTCCTTATTTAAGTATGCGACAGCGGAAGCTCTTTATAATCACCTGAGAATAAACATGCTTAAAACGTCAACAAAAATGTTGGTGAGTTATAGGTTTAACCTATATATATCAAATCATAATAATAGACCACAAGCTTTCATATTTCAATACACATCCCATACATAGAGATAAAAATCATTCATATGGTGAACACCTGGTAACCGACATTAACAAGATGCATATATAAGAATATCCCCATCATTCCGGGACACCCTTCGGATATGATATAAATTTCGAAGTACTAAAGCATCCGGTACTTTGGATGGGGTTTGTTAGGCCCAATAGATCTATCTTTAGGATTCGCATCAATTAGGGTGTCTGTTCCCTAATTCTTAGATTACCAAACTTAATAAAAAGGGGCGTATTCGATTTCGATAATTCAACCATAGAATGTAGTTTCACGTACTTGTGTCTATTTTGTAAATCATTTATAAAACATGCATGTATTCTCATCCCAAAAATATTAGATTTTAAAAGTGGGACTATAACTCACTTTCACAGATTTTTACTTCGTCGGGAAGTAAGACTTGGCCACTGGTTGATTCACGAACCTATAACAATATATACATATATATCAAAGTATGTTCAAAATATATTTACAACACTTTTAATATATTTTGATGTTTTATGTTTATTAAGTCAGCTGTCCTCGTTAGTAACCTACAACTAGTTGTCCACAGTTAGATGTACAGAAATAAATCAATAAATATTATCTTGAATCAATCCACGACCCAGTGTATACGTATCTCAGTATTGATCACAACTCAAACTATATATATTTTGGAATCAACCTCAACCCTGTATAGCTAACTCCAACATTCACATATAGAGTGTCTATAGTTGTTCCGAAATATATATAGATGTGTCGACATGATAGGTCGAAACATTGTATACGTGTCTATGGTATCTCAAGATTACATAATATACAATACAAGTTGATTAAGTTATAGTTGGAATAGATTTGTTACCAATTTTCACGTAGCTAAAATGAGAAAAATTTTCCAATCTTGTTTTACCCATAACTTCTTCATTTTAAATCCGTTTTGAGTGAATCAAATTGCTATGGTTTCATATTGAACTCTATTTTATGAATCTAAACAGAAAAATTATAGGTTTATAGTCGGAAAAATAAGTTACAAGTTGTTTTTGTAAAGGTAGTCATTTCAGTCGAAAGAACGATGTCTAGATGACCATTTTAGAAAACATACTTCCACTTTGAGTTTAACCATAATTTTTGGATATAGTTTCATGTTCATAATAAAACTCATTTTCTCAGAATAACAACTTTTAATTCAAAGTTTATCATAGTTTTTAATTAACTAACCCAAAACAGCCCGCGGTGTTACTACGACGGCGTAAATCCGGTTTTACGGTGTTTTTCGTGTTTCCAGGTTTTAAATCTTTAAGTTAGCATATCATATAGATATAGAACATGTGTTTAGTTGATTTTAAAAGTCAAGTTAGAAGGATTAACTTTTGTTTGCGAACAAGTTTAGAATTAACTAAACTATGTTCTAGTGATTACAAGTTTAAACCTTCGAATAAGATAGCTTTATATATATGAATCGAATGATGTTATGAACATAATTAATACCTTAAGTTCCTTGGATAAACCTACTGGAAAAGAGAAAAATGGATCTAGCTTCAACGGATCCTTGGATGGCTCGAAGTTCTTGAAGCAGAATCATGACACGAAAACAAGTTCAAGTAAGATCATCACTTGAAATAAGATTGTTATAGTTATAGAAATTGAACCAAAGTTTGAATATGATTATTACCTTGTATTAGAATGATAACCTACTGTAATAAACAAAGATTTCTTGAGGTTGGATGATCACCTTACAAGATTGGAAGTGAGCTAGCAAACTTGAAAGTATTCTTGATTTTATGTAACTAGAACTTGTAGAATATATGAAGAACACTTAGAACTTGAAGATAGAACTTGAGAGAGATCAATTAGATGAAGAAAATTGAAGAATTAAAGTGTTTGTAGGTGTTTTTGGTCGTTGGTGTATGGATTAGATATAAAGGATATGTAATTTTGTTTTCATGTAAATAAGTCATGAATGATTACTCATATTTTTGTAATTTTATGAGATATTTCATGCTAGTTGCCAAATGATGGTTCCAACATGTGTTAGTTGACTCACATGGGCTGCTAAGAGCTGATCATTAGAGTGTATATACCAATAGTACATACATCTAAAAGCTGTGTATTGTACGAGTACGAATACGGGTGCATACGAGTAGAATTGTTGATGAAACTGAACGAGGATGTAATTGTAAGAATTTTTGTTAAGTAGAAGTATTTTGATAAGTGTATTGAAGTCTTTCAAAAGTTTATAAATACATATTAAAACACTACATGTATATACATTTTAACTGAGTCGTTAAGTCATCGTTAGTCGTTACATGTAAGTGTTGTTTTGAAACCTTTAGGTTAACGATCTTGTTAAATGTTGTTAACCCAATGTTTATAATATCAAATGAGATTTTAAATTATTATATTATCATGATATTATCATGTATGAATATCTCTTAATATGATATATATACATTAAATGTCTTTACAACGATAATCGTTACATATATGTCTCGTTTAAAAATCATTAAGTTAGTAGCCTTGTTTTTACATATGTAGTTCATTGTTAATATACTTAATGATATGTTTACTTATCATAGTATCATGTTAACTATATATATACCCATATATATGTCATCATATAGTTTTTACAAGTTTTAACGTTCGTGAATCACCGGTCAACTTGGGTGGTCAATTGTCTATATGAAACATATTTCAATTAATCAAGTCTTAACAAGTTTGATTGCTTAACATGTTGGAAACATTTAATCATGTAAATATCAATCTCAATTAATATATATAAACATGGAAAAGTTCGAGTCACTACATTGGAGGCTTTTATGATCGGTGAAAATAGTGCTCTTCGTTCCATAAAGGTAGTGTTTCCACAGCTTTAATGCAAAGACAACGGCTCCAAGCTCGAGATCGTGCGTTATGTAATTTCGCTCGTGAATCTTCAGTTGTCGAAAGGCGTAAGCGATAACCTTTGTGTGTTGCATCAGGTGACAACCAAAACTACTTTTCGAAGCATCGTAATAAACGATGAAATCATCACTGGCCCTCAGGGAGTGATAAGATAGGTGTGGTGGTTAACTTCTTTTTCAAGGTTTGAAATGCTGATTCCTGTTCGGGTTCCCAAATGAACTTCTTTCCTTTGTGAGTCAGCGCGGTCAAAGGACGCGCAATCAGAGAGAAACCTTCAATAAATCTTCGGTAGTAACCGGCGAGGCCTAAAAATTAGCGGATATGAGTCGGAGTAGTGGGGGTTTCCCACTTACTGATAGCTTCGATCTTTTCGGGATCAACTTTGATATCCTGGTTACTCACAATGTGACCCAGAAATTAGACTTCCTTCAACCAAAACTCACACTTGAAGAATTTTGCATAAAGTTACTCTTGTCTCAAGAGTTCCAACACTAGACGAAGATGATGTTCATGTTCTTCTTTGCTTTTGGAGTAGATGAGGATATCATCTATGAAGATGATAACGAACTTATCCAGGTATGGCTTGCAGATACGATTCATGAGATCCATAAATACGGCAGGTGCGTTGGTTAAACGGAATGGCATCACGAGAAACTCATAATGGCCATAACGAGTTCTGAATGCATTCTTCATCACATCGCTCTCTTTCACCCTCAACTAGTGATAACCGGATCGCAAATCGATCTTAGAGTAAACGCTCGATCCTTGCAGTTGATCGAAAAGATCGTCAATTCGGGGAAGAGGATACCGATTCTTGATCGTCAATTTGTTGAGTTCACGGTAGTCGATACACATGCGGAATGATCCTTCCTTCTTCTTCACAAATAAACAGGTGCGCCCCAAGGCGAGAAACTTGGTTGGATAAATCCACGGTCTAGCAGTTCTTGTAGTTGGCTCTGCAACTCTTGCATTTCGGAAGGTGCGAGTCGATAAGGTGCGCGAGCTACAGGTGCAGCCCCTGGCACTAAATCGATCTGAAACTCCACTGCTCTCGGTGGCGGTAATCCAGGCAATTCTTCTGGAAAAACCTCAGAAAATTCGTTCACAATTCATACGTCGTCCACGATCTTCACGTCAGTTTCTAACGTTTTCACATGTGCTAAAATAGCAAGACGTCATTTCTTCATGAGCTTTTGCGCTTTCATGAAACTAATGAGATTCAGTTTCGAGCTACATCTCTCTCCGTAAATAATCAGTGGCTCACCATCTCCGTGTGGTATACGAAGAGCTTTATCTCCACAGATATTGTCGGACCTTATCTTGGTCAACCAGTCCATACCGACAATAACATCAAAGCTTCCCAATTTAATAGGTATCAAGTCAATCTCGAAATCCACACCAGCTATGTTGATAATAGCTCCTCGGCTAATTTGGTCAACTTTCTCAAGTTTTCCATTGGCTAACTCTACAAGCATACTCTCCTTTAAAGGAACTAACGACCAATTTATCTTAGAGCAAAAGTGTCTACATACATAACTTCTATCGGCACCAGTATCAAATAGGACATAAGCTAATAGATTGTTGATAGTGAATATACCTGTAACCAAGTCGGGGTTCTCACGGGCATCCCTTGTGTTTACGTTGAAAGCTCTGCCACGCGGTGGTCCGCCGTCCTTTCTCTTGTTGGGACACTCATTTTTGAAGTGGCCCGGTTGTCCACACTCATCGCACTTTCTTGGTCCAGTAGGGTTTGTCTTCACATTCAGGGTGGCGATCTTGCAGTCTTTGCCAATATGCCCAGTCCTTTTACTTTTTTCACAGACCACGTTGCAGTACTCAGTGTGATGCTTGTAGCATCTCTTGCACTGCGGCAGACTACCCTTGTAGTTAGATTTCGAGCTAGGGTTCAGGTTGGGGATCCTTCCATCGTTGTGCCTCTTAGTAGGGTTTTGTTCAAAGACCCTCCCCTTTTTGTTGTCCCACTTATGCTTCTCACTACTACCCAATTCGGATTTAGCCTTTTCTAGTTCTTTGCTGGTGATTTGGTTCATCAGGGTACGCGCCATGCGCATAGCTTCCGGGACATCAGCTGGTTTTTAAGAGGTGACATTTCCTTGGATGGACTTGGGAAGTCCCCAAAAGTATCGTTCCATTCGCTTAAATTCCGGGGTAACCATCGTAAGACACATCAGAGCTAGTTCCAAGTACCTACGATTATAACCTACGAGATCAGTTCCCACAACCTTCAAATCCCAGAACTCAGCCTCCATTTTCTGTATCTCAGTTCCCACAACCTTTAAATTCCTCCCACAGGGTAGCATATGCCTCATCAATACCCTTAGCTTGAGCAAGTGTGTTCCACCAGGTTAAGGCACCGTCCGACAGCGTACATGAGGTATACTTGGTTTTGTTCGTTTCTGAACAGTTGCTCACACGGAACACAGCTTCCAATTTCTCAAACCACCTTGTAAGTCCAATTGGCCCCTCAGTACCACTAAAATTGTGGGGCTTACAGCTTTGGAGTTCCTTGTATGTGCACCCGTTATGATTGTGCTGGATAACCGGTGGAACTTGAGGGTTCATTTCTGCTATAGCTGCGGCTACCCGTTCGGCTATCATTTCTTCAATCTGTGCTGCTGTGGGCATTGATCTTCCGTTGGCCATTGATCTTCTAAACAAAATTTTTGACTCAAGTCAAAATCCAGCATTCAAATAATAATACAGTATGTGGTAACCAACATGGAATCAACACAACACATGTTAATTAAGTAATGCAACTAGATATAAGATACCACAAAATCATCATACAGTAACGTAAATAGAGCACCCTACAAAGATTAAACAACACTAAGTTCCATTCATTAATAAAAAGTTGCATACATTCGCATAAGATTCATACAATACATGAGTGGAACATGAAACTACAAATGAGATTACATAATGAAATCTAATACAATAGCCCTATGGTGACGGTGGGTAAAGGATGTCCATCATGTGGGACACCTGGTCCTCGAGCTCAGTTACCCGAGCACGGAGGGTATCCACCTCCCTCGTCAGTTCCTCGACAGAGGGAGAGGCTGGTGGAGCAGGCGGTGCTAATGGTGCAGGTAGTACCGGTGGTGCAGATGATGCTGGTGGAGCTGGTGGTGCAGACGGTCCTACACCAGAAGTAGATGCTGCGTAATGGGAAGCCTTACGTATTAATGGATCAGCAGGATACGACACAAGCCCCTTATGG
Source organism: Rutidosis leptorrhynchoides (assembly GCF_046630445.1). Classification (NCBI taxonomy): domain Eukaryota; kingdom Viridiplantae; phylum Streptophyta; class Magnoliopsida; order Asterales; family Asteraceae; genus Rutidosis; species Rutidosis leptorrhynchoides. Next base: position 160,978,209 of record NC_092341.1, on the reverse strand, counting down.
GCGGTAACTCTAACCTTCAGTCCATGTGCGTTAATGAACGACCTACTTCCTTTAACCCCTAGAATAACAGTACCATCAAAACGATATCGCTTCTTCAGTGGGGTAGAGGGTGGCTGCACGGGTGCCTCCTCAGGGTCCTCGTCAGAATCATCGTCGGAATCCTCGTCGCTGGAATCGTCGGATGACGAGTCGTCGGAATCATCGGAAGGTGGATGTGCTCAGCCAGTAGTCATTAGTCGGTATCTTCCGGGTGGAATCAGCACAACACGTCCATCAGGAAGGCGTCTAGCCCAATGACCATGCTCATTCCGAAAAGGAACGTCCCCATATTCCCAGGAATCACAGCACCACCAGAATGGTGCTGTGGCTCGGAGGGTCCTAGGATAAGTGGAGCTGGAATCTCCGGTGGATCCTTATGTTCGTCTGAGATGATCACTGGGTCGGGTGCATGGCTACTGTCTCCAGAGGACGAAGCGCCAAAGTCGCTGGAGGGTAAAGAGGACAGGATCTGTGTGTCGGCAGCAGTAGCAGGCGAGGTGGCGGATTAGTCTGAGTCGCTCTCCAAAATGATAACAGGTGGAATATCCGACATCTGAACAAGGAAAAATAACTTTTTCCATGTCAGTAAGTCATAAAGCAAGCACGTATTAGGCAAAGTAACTACGACAGTCTAGATCATCTATAGCAGTAAGTAGCATGACAATAATAACGAATCCTACAGAAGTATCAGGCAATCAAAAGCAGATAGTATCATGCAGTAGTGAAATCATGTAGTAGCATACGGCATATAGCCGTAAAAGTAAGCAGCAGCATGCAGCAAGTTCCGCAGAAACAAGTAAACTAGCAAGTTGTAGATTAGTCCTATTAGTAAATCCTACTCGGTCCGGTCTAGACTCACTAATGCAACCTAATTCCATACAACCAATGCTCTGATACCAAATGTGATGCCCCATACAAAATTAACGTGTACGGATCATCAACAACAGGATCATTACAAGGTCAAACACTATATGCTATTTTAAAATAAGTTTGCATTCATAAAACGGAGTGACGTCTTAACCAATCATTAAAAGTGTTACAACCGATAGTGTGCTTCTATGAATAGAAGCAATTAATAATAGTACGTGACCCAATGGTCGTTACGAATACATTGTTTAAAAATAATAAAGTTTGTGAATGCAAGATAAACGTTTCATACGAAGACATCTCTAACACAAGCAGCGGGAGTCTACAAAGCATGGCAACTACAGCGGAAGCAATCAAACCTTAAGCACCTGAGAAAAACATGCTTAAAAACGTCAACACAAAGGTTGGTGAGCTATAGTTTAAGTATAATAGTAATGTAAGGTAGGCCACGAGATTTCAGTGTTTCAAAACAGTATGAAAAGTATATGTATAACCGTGGGCACTTGGTAACTAACTTAACGTAAATAACACCCCCTAAAAGTACACTTGGCGAGTGCGTAAGTTTATGAAGTATTAAATACCCGTTAAATGCTAGCGCTACTAGCCCGAGTGGGGATGTCAAACCCTATGGATCAATATCTAAGATTCGCGTTCACCGGTGTAGCGACCCCGACAAATCGTCAAGTGACGGCGTCGACTACGTGGGTCCCATTACCTGGTCATAAGTCCTTATGACAATGTTTGACCAAAATATGTCGCCCTCATTTCAAAATAAAGATTGTTTTCAAAGTTTACAAGAATTGTTCAACCAAAAGTTAAGTTACAAGGTTATAAGTACATTTGAAATCTAGGCGACACGGTTTAAAGTAAAGTCAAAAGACGCTCCAAGTAATGCATGTATACTCGACATCCAATGCAAGTATCAAATAGTGAGCGGAAGCATGTATCACATATCGTGCAAGACCTGAGAAAAACATAGAAAAATCTGTCAACGAAAACGTTGGTGAAATCATAGGTTTAGTAAGTATTAAACGTTGTTTTTGAACCACAAGATTTTGTATTTCCATAACGTAGATTATCCAAATCATTTGCATTCCAAAAGTGTTGTTATACGCGAGCACTCAATTATCAAAACTTAACCAACGTTACCCCATCACACAGTGCTAGAACCCGCACTAAAACACAAAAATATATTTCATCCGCATAACGGTAGCGAACCGCCCGAATGAGGGTTTGTTAAACCCGTATGGCCACACAATATAAGTTCTCGCTTACACCCTGCAAGTGTAACTAATGATAATCGAATTGAGGCATTTTTGTTCTAACTCGCACGTGGAATGTTTGTTTTCACACTTGTGTTCAAAACATAAAAGTAAGTAGTACAAGATGTAACAAAGTATATGTTTTCTCAGCCCACGATTTAAAAGTATAAAAGTTGTTGAAAAGGTGGGACTATGATCTCACCTCGAGTGCACGAGTATAAAGGTACTTCAACAAGTAAACGTGTGCATGAAAGTTGCTTAGCCTTGACCTAAACAAGTAAGTTATATCAATTAACCGGTTACGACACAAGGTCGGGTGAAATGTGTTCAATTAGTCCTATGGCTCAATACGACTCGATTAAATATAGCATGTGAATCACGTTGTCAAGTTTCATACAAGAAACAAGTATAAAAGCATGTTAGAATGATTGTATAAAAGTTTGGTTAAGTTTGACTAAAAGTCAAACTTGGTCAAAGTCAACGAAAAAGTCAACGCGTTCGGGTCGGGTCCCGGACTATTTTTCTATGCTAAATATTCATATACAAGTATATTAAAACAAGTTTCATGTGAATCGGAGGTCGATAGCTAGTCAAACATTTCGCGTGAAAAGTGACAAAGTGAGCAGAATTCTGGCCAGGCCAATCTGCGCGCCGCGCGGGGATGGGGCGCGCCGCGCAACCATCTGGGCAGAGATTTCTGGTCAGTTTTTCAAAGTATGCACGAACCAAACATCAAACATTCACCATTTATGATCCGCAAACAACCAAAACATGTATCTTATATCCTCGGAAAGGTATTTTGACGAGCAATACAACTAACCACATATCATCAAACAAAAACATCATTTACAATAACCGAAAACTCGTCAATTGATCAAGAAAGGTTTATTTTCAAAGTTTCAAGTTCGTAAAACGTATTTTATGATTCGGGAATCCAATTTACACATACGATATGCCGTTTCGAAGGTAATTAAGTATACATTGCATCTAAACACTTACTAACAACATTAACAAGCATTCAACGCATCAAAAGATCATTTCAAAGTCTATCAAACCCTAGTCAAACATCACAAAATCCTTAATCGGGTTTTTGAAGTTTTCTTAATCAACCTACACATCAAAATGTAGCTAATGATACTAGTAACACAATTAAAACATGAACTTTAACAATTAAACAACTTTAACTCATCCAAAATCAAGGATTTAGCACACCCATTTCAAATGTTCAAACTAGTTACTCAAAACAACGAATCGAGCAAACAAAACATATATTCATGTTATACACGAGCCATAGACACTAACTAACACCATTTCAAGTCAAAAACACGAATTTAGAGAAATCTAGAGTTTTAGAATTGTTACCCAAAATCGATGAAGTTAGTATCAAATCGTAGAGAATGAAGAGAGGATCACGAAAATGTAATTTGTTTTGTTGTAAGCCTCCTAGATCGAATTTAGATGATGATTTTATGAAGTTGGGGTTTGTGTGTGTGTTCTTGCTAGAGAGAAAGAGAGAGAGAGGGAGATGGTTGAATGGTGGTGATTGGGGTGGACTAGTTGACCTAGTCAACTAGTTTGCCCCGTGTCAATTTTAGTCCCTCGAGTTTAGAAGCGGGTGCGGGATTTAACCGATCGAATATTTTTAAAACGCAAGTTAACGAGAGATGTTATAATTAAATAACGAGAATATTATGAACGTTCGTCAACGGAGTCGACGAATTTAAATACGAAAGATATTATAAAAAAAAAAGACGGTGTTAAAATAAATTTAACGGAAAAACGCGGGATGTTACATTATCCACACCTCAAAAGAAATTTCGTCCCGAAATTTAGTTGGAAGTAGTAGTCGATATCTCTTACTCGAGACTTTACGTTGTTCATAATATGAATAAGTGTAGGAACGTCCTTGAGTGTTCTCATGAATTTGGATAGTCAGGGTTTTACGTTGTATTAAGGTTTGGTTTTACGATCCCCGGTTTCAACTGGTTTTCCTATGAAGAGAAGTTTGTCATCGATAGTTGATGTACCTAGCAGGATTGCACGTTCCTGTTCCACAGGACACGTTTCTAAGTTTGTTACACGAAATGTAGGGTAAACGGAAACTTAATTGAGTCTGAAGTTCTAAACGATAGGAAGCGGTTCCAATACGCCCCAAGGTTTCAAAAGGTTCGATATTGCGGATATAGCCTTTCGCGATTTCCCAAATTGGATTACACCTTTCCAAGGTGCGGTTTCTCAATATTACGCGGTTACACACTGGGATTTGTGAGGTTTTCATCTAAGTTTGGTATGACTCTTTTGGGCGACTACGGGTCGTCTCGAGCCCTTCTCGGACTTGGATTATCTCAATTGTTGTTTCTTGGATGAGTTAAGATTCGGTGTTTTGTTTGCCACATGTTTTGGTCCAACGAATAGGGGTATGACATTAGCGGTCATATAGGGTTTCGGAAAGTGCGTGTGAACACACGAGTGGTAACTACTGTTGTAAGAGGGATCTACTAAAAGCGACCATGCAAGTTTGAAACACGTCTTTTGAAGACGTAAATCGTTCGTTTGTTCGGTTCGTCTGTTTGTGGGTGGTACGCGGTACTCATGTCTAAGCGGGTCTCCAAGGTTTCTTGTAAAACTAGAGGCGAAACGAGTATTTCGATACAGGATATTTGACAAAGATACTCCGTGTTGGAATAGAATCTCTTAAGATATGTTTGAACAAGTCAGTTAGGGTTCGAAAAATGTTCGTTAGGACTATTCACCCTCGTGGCGAATACTAATATAATATGAGGAATTTCTCTATCCATGGAGAAATGTCACAAGGAGTTTCCTTACACGGAAATGCGAACGGTAAAGATAGTAGTGAAATGAGGACTTAGAATAGGATGAGTTTACATCTAGAGGTTGCCATAACGTGCCTCTAGTTGTCAAAAGTTGAAGTCTGAAAGAGAAACGAGGTAGTACATGTAGTTGTATAGTTCGGGGTTGAATAATAGTTGACCGATTATCAGAACACAAGGGCGTTAAGTCAAAGAAGAGTGAAGTATCGTTGGATTGTGTGCTATCTTAAATTCCAGTAATATCAGACGGTGACGGTGAAATAATAGAGGTATGTAGTGTGGTACGTGATGACGAGAAGATTGATCGGATCCACAATTTAGTATTCGAATTCTTCGTGTAAAATAACGAATTTTAGTTATGTTGATTTTTGAGTCGAGAGAGTATGCCTTTCGGCGTTCATGTAGAAATATTTCCATGTTTGAGTTCCATCTGTTGCTATACGATTTTAACTAGAAATGTTGGTGTGAAGAATCACGCTCAAGGTTCGAACACGGAGAGGCTTAGAGTTTTCCTTAGTGAGTTAATGAGTTTAAAAGTCGTGTGACACCGTGTGATACCATTCTGTAACACCCCAGCTTAACATGACCACAATATTGTCCGCTTTGCCCGCAGGCGCACGGCTTTTTTTTTTTTTGGCGATAACACACGAGAAAAGTCAGAAATGAATCTTCGGTAACAACCGGTGAGATCTAATATTTTTACGAATATAAGTCTGAGTTGGGAGAGTTTCCTGATTACATGTGGCTTGATTTCGAGATTGATTGTAATGCCTTGACCATTAACATCATGGTCTAGAAAATTTGACTTCGTTCAACAGAAATTCTCACTCGGAGAATTTGGAATAAAGTTGCTCTTTTCTCAAAAGTTCGAGCGTAAGATGGTGATGTTGTTCGTTTTCCTTCTTTACTTAAATAAGTTAAGATGTCATCTATAAATACGATAACAGATTAGTCTATATGAATTTGCATACGCGGTTCAAGAGGTTTATGGATACGGGCGAGCCCTAAATAAATCAAACGGTACTAAGAGAGTTTTACAACTAACGTTGCGAGTTCGGAAAGTGGCTTAGGAGACATCGTCTCACTTAACCCCCAATTGATGATAACTGGAACGGAGGTCGATTTGGAACATACGGGATTCGTGCAAATAATCATGAGGTCATGGATGCGAGGGAGAGGGTATCGGTTTCCAACCGAAAATTACTCAGTTCACAATAATCTATACAAGATGATGGGGAAACATTTTTTATTTTTTTTTTTTTTTTTTTTTTTTTTACGAATAGGTTCTGAGCTCCCTAGTTCTATAGGTGTCAAGTCAAAAGTCTTAACGTATATCCTCCAATAAAATTTATAGGCACACAATATTTTCCGTCGGTCACTTAAATCGTCTAAGTAGTATCTGGGGGAAAGAGGTGGAATATAAAGAGCACGAGTCAAATCCCTGGTTATAAAACGTCTAACGGTACTCGAATCGAATAAGTATGAAATATATGGTTTGTTGTGAAGAAACGTACCCGTGACTAGTCCATCATCGTCTCGGGCATCCTAGGTGTCGATGTTGTAAGTTCAACGGCGCGCGTTGGTTTTTACTTTATTCTTTGGGCATTCATTCCTAAAATGACCCGATTGGCCGCATTTGTAGCAAATACTCGGCTTTGGTGCGTCGGGCCCCTTTTGAGTGACGGGGGCGGTACTTCCACAATACTTGGCAATATGACCACTACCTTGGCACCGATGGCAAATTAGCTTGCCACATTCACCAAAATGATGCTTGTGGCATTTGTTGCAAAAAGGTCGTGTCCCGGCATAACTTTTCTTGCCGACGGGGGTGAGAGGTTCCTTGGAAAAGTTGTTGTTGTAGTTACTCGATTGGGGGGGCTTCCCATTTTCTTTTGTTGTCACCCGACTCATCCTCGGCTTTAGGTGCCGGCACTTCAATCTCGTCTACCGTTTCGATCAATTGACGGGCCATATTCAGGGCCTCTTGGTGATTACTGGGTTTGGATGACATTACTCCTTGTTTGATGCTCTTGGGAAGACCATCCATGTAAAGTTCAACCCTTAGAGGTTCGGGGGTCACGAGGTTTGGGCACATCAAGGATAGCTCAGAAAATCGTTGATTATATGCCTTTAGGTCATTCCCGACCGCTTTTAAAGTTCTTAGTTCGTGTTCGAGCTTACGGGTCTCTTCGCGCGGGAAGTATTCGGTGATCATCTTTTTCTTTAAGTCGGCCCATGAGAGAGTGTGAGCTTCATCGATACCCACCGACAGCACATACGTATTCCACCATGTGAGGGCGATACCGACAAAAGTGTGGGTGGAATATTTGACTTTGTCTTGGTCCCGACAACCGCTTATGCTAAAAACGGCTTCTGTTTGCTCAAACCATCGGGTGAGCACAACCGGTCCTCCGGTCCCATCGAAGGTGTGAGGTTTGCACCCCATGAAAGTTTTGTAGGAGCAACTCTCGTTTGAATTACCGGCTCCATGGTTGTTGTGGTTGTGGTTGTTATTGATGTCGGAGGAGATACTAGCCATAACCGCACCTATGGCGGTGGCTATCATGCGTTGAAAAGCTTGTTCGGAAGTTTCATTACGTGGCCCGCGACGGGGAGGCATTGTTCCTTCAAGACACAAGAATATCGTTGATTAGTATTCTCAATAATACTAATCATGATAGGGAATGATGATGTAGAGAAAATTTTTCCTTGACTCGCCTTAAATTCTTTATGTCATAATGTCGGAATGTCCATATGAATCACCGTAATATAATCCCGGAAATTATATTACCCTGATTCTCATGTGCATTTAACATTACTTCATAAAGTCAAGGTGGCGCATCAACAAAATTTATCAACGTAAGATCAAGATCGAATACGAGTTAGATATGATAGAAGAGTTCGAGTATAAATGCACAAATAGTCAAGTAATTCCTACTTCAGTCTATATGCCGGTTGTAGTCTAGATTCACCTATGTACCCTATGACTCGGGGTGGACACAAATGAACTCTAAATCCCTACAACCAAGGCTCTGATACCACTTGTAGCGACCCCGACAAATCGTCAAGTGACGGCGTCGACTACGTGGGTCCCATTACCTGGTCATAAGTCCTTATGACAATGTTTGACCAAAATATGTCGCCCTCATTTCAAAATAAAGATTGTTTTCAAAGTTTACAAGAATTGTTCAACCAAAAGTTAAGTTACAAGGTTATAAGTACATTTGAAATCTAGGCGACACGGTTTAAAGTAAAGTCAAAAGACGCTCCAAGTAATGCATGTATACTCGACATCCAATGCAAGTATCAAATAGTGAGCGGAAGCATGTATCACATATCGTGCAAGACCTGAGAAAAACATAGAAAAATCTGTCAACGAAAACGTTGGTGAAATCATAGGTTTAGTAAGTATTAAACGTTGTTTTTGAACCACAAGATTTTGTATTTCCATAACGTAGATTATCCAAATCATTTGCATTCCAAAAGTGTTGTTATACGCGAGCACTCAATTATCAAAACTTAACCAACGTTACCCCATCACACAGTGCTAGAACCCGCACTAAAACACAAAAATATATTTCATCCGCATAACGGTAGCGAACCGTCCGAATGAGGGTTTGTTAAACCCGTATGGCCACACAATATAAGTTCTCGCTTACACCCTGCAAGTGTAACTAATGATAATCGAATTGAGGCATTTTTGTTCTAACTCGCACGTGGAATGTTTGTTTTCACACTTGTGTTCAAAACATAAAAGTAAGTAGTACAAGATGTAACAAAGTATATGTTTTCTCAGCCCACGATTTAAAAGTATAAAAGTTGTTGAAAAGGTGGGACTATGATCTCACCTCGAGTGCACGAGTATAAAGGTACTTCAACAAGTAAACGTGTGCATGAAAGTTGCTTAGCCTTGACCTAAACAAGTAAGTTATATCAATTAACCGGTTACGACACAAGGTCGGGTGAAATGTGTTCAATTAGTCCTATGGCTCAATACGACTCGATTAAATATAGCATGTGAATCACGTTGTCAAGTTTCATACAAGAAACAAGTATAAAAGCATGTTAGAATGATTGTATAAAAGTTTGGTTAAGTTTGACTAAAAGTCAAACTTGGTCAAAGTCAACGAAAAAGTCAACGCTTTCGGGTCGGGTCCCGGACTATTTTTCTATGCTAAATATTCATATACAAGTATATTAAAACAAGTTTCATGTGAATCGGAGGTCGATAGCTAGTCAAACATTTCGCGTGAAAAGTGACAAAGTGAGCAGAATTCTGGCCAGGCCAATCTGCGCGCCGCGCGGGGATGGGGCGCGCCGCGCAACCATCTGGGCAGAGATTTCTGGTCAGTTTTTCAAAGTATGCACGAACCAAACATCAAACATTCACCATTTATGATCCGCAAACAACCAAAACATGTATCTTATATCCTCGGAAAGGTATTTTGACGAGCAATACAACTAACCACATATCATCAAACAAAAACATCATTTACAATAACCGAAAACTCGTCAATTGATCAAGAAAGGTTTATTTTCAAAGTTTCAAGTTCGTAAAACGTATTTTATGATTCGGGAATCCAATTTACACATACGATATGCCGTTTCGAAGGTAATTAAGTATACATTGCATCTAAACACTTACTAACAACATTAACAAGCATTCAACGCATCAAAATATCATTTCAAAGTCTATCAAACCCTAGTCAAACATCACAAAATCCTTAATCGGGTTTTTGAAGTTTTCTTAATCAACCTACACATCAAAATGTAGCTAATGATACTAGTAACACAATTAAAACATGAACTTTAACAATTAAACAACTTTAACTCATCCAAAATCAAGGATTTAGCACACCCATTTCAAATGTTCAAACTAGTTACTCAAAACAACGAATCGAGCAAAAAAAACATATATTCATGTTATACACGAGCCATAGACACTAACTAACACCATTTCAAGTCAAAAACACGAATTTAGAGAAATCTAGAGTTTTAGAATTGTTACCCAAAATCGATGAAGTTAGTATCAAATCGTAGAGAATGAAGAGAGGATCACGAAAATGTAATTTGTTTTGTTGTAAGCCTCCTAGATCGAATTTAGATGATGATTTTATGAAGTTGGGGTTTGTGTGTGTGTTCTTGCTAGAGAGAAAGAGAGAGAGAGGGAGATGGTTGAATGGTGGTGATTGGGGTGGACTAGTTGACCTAGTCAACTAGTTTGCCCCGTGTCAATTTTAGTCCCTCGAGTTTAGAAGCGGGTGCGGGATTTAACCGATCGAATATTTTTAAAACGTAAGTTAACGAGAGATGTTATAATTAAATAACGAGAAAATTATGAACGTTCGTCAACGGAGTCGACGAATTTAAATACGAAAGATATTATAAAAAAAAAAGACGGTGTTAAAATAAATTTAACGGAAAAACGCGGGATGTTACAACCGGCTCAAAGACCAATGACCAAACGTTACAGAGCTAAGGGGAAAGTTTATGCCGTTGTATAACCCACATATATATAAAGTTTAAGTACTCGTGCCTAGTATGTAAAACGTAAAATGTGCATGTATTCTCAGTTCCCAAAATAGTTAAAGTAAAAAAAGGGATGCTATAACTCACAGTGGAAAGTAGTAAAAGTCGATACGCGGGAATAGTAAGCAAGTGGTTGGTCCGGAAGGTCCTCAACCTAAGTCAAAAGTTACTAAGTCTGTAAATCATTCCCAAAGGTTTAAAAGTATGTAAATTAGGTGTTAAGTATCATCATCATTCATCATTCATCATTAATCAAAAAGTGTAAAGTAAGTTTCAATCAAGAATAGAGTTTGAAATAAAGTCTGATTTCGTTCAGTCACCACTACCTCTATACAAACTGAAATGAGGTGAGACCAGTTGCCATGGCTCTGTATATGAGTCCCCTAGAGGCTGACCAATTTCCAAAACCACACTCGTCTTCGTTTGACCGTGGTGATGGTTTAAGTGCGAGTAGGTCAGAAATTTTAGCACAACGTTAAAAGGGTGTAGTGACTTTCGGATGGCCACAAAATCCTAAACCGTAACTCGAATTAAGATGAGGTCTAAACGGAAAATCATATAATCGAACCGAAATAGCTGGAAATCAACATTTCCAATAGCCCAGGTTACTGATAAGTTCCAGAAAACAGTAAGTAAGGTGTTCCAATTGGTTCTTGGTGCTTGATGCTCATCACGGTTCTCATCCTTGATGCTTGTAGCTTCAAGTGTAAAACTCGTTGATGTGTTTGCATTATCTTAACCAAGGTTTGACCATCATAACACTAGTGTATGTCTAAGATAAGTAGCACAACTCAATTATGTCATAACCCGTCCTTAACCGTAAGAACGTGTTAGATAACGTATGATTTCATTGTGAGGTATTGACCTCTATATGCGACATTTTTAAAAGAAAAACTGCATATATTATACATTACAAACCATGATTCTTATTTTTTGATACAAGCTTTGGACGAAATAAAGATGATTATCGTTTAGCGATAATCTTAGACTTACAAACTTTACATGTGATGATAACAATACGATTTCTAGCATATTTTACATTACAAATCCTCCGATATGCAGTTTTATTTTTGACACAAATATGCATACTCAAGATCTTGTTTAAATTCAACATGTTGCAGCGGAAGCTTCTAATTATCACCTGAGAATAGACATGTTTAAAATGTCAACATAACGTTGGTGAGATATAGGTTTAATGCCGGCAGCAATATATATATAGACCACAAGATTTCGTATATAAACAGTTTAATAAAAATATTCTAAGTGGTTGAGCACTTGGTAACCATACTTAACAATTAATCAAGTCGCATATTCCCTTTAATATGAAATCTTACTACACTGTACCAAGTGTAGTCACGAAACGAAGTATTGTGCAACCGTTGAATACTGGTCGTCCAGTCCGGTTGGGGTTGTCAGGCCCGATAGATCTATCAACAGGATTCGCATTTACAATACCGCTGTAAATAACAGTTACCAAGCTACAGGGAAGTATGCCAGTGGTACAACTCAACGTAGAATATATTTTTCAGTTACTTGTGTCCATAACGTAAAACATAAAATACATGTATTCTCATCCCGAAATACTTAGAGTTTAAAAGTGGGACTATATACTCACTTTCGTCTTGAAGATATGTAATTTTGACTTGGTCTCCGATTGATATCACAAACCTAACCATATATAATATATCAATACCTTTTCTTTTTAAACAATCGTCACATATATATACTTATAATACTTTTAATAATTCCTTAGTCCGTAGTTAGCAGTTCGATGTTAGTAATTCAATTTTAAATGGTTCATTTTTAGGTGTTTAATAAACCCCCAACGAAATAAATAAAACCCCCATTGTATATGTATTGGTCGAGATTAATCTTGACCCACGGTACCGGTGTTGTCAAATGACGTGTTGCGTACATAAAGTACCGGTGTTGTCAAATGACGTGTTGCGTACAATCATGGAATCTTATGATTAATCTTCTCGTATTGTTTACGGGTGATCCTGAACCATATAAAATTAAATTATGAGTACATATATATGAAATATCATGTTATTTTAAAAATATGTGATTTATTTAATTTTTTTCCAATTAATCACGTAGTTAAATTAGTCTTGGATATCCGATTTCGTTTTGGTCATAGTTTGTTCGTTACAACTCCGTTTTCGTTGGTTCAATTTGCCACTTCCTTGGATCGAGTCCCTCTTTAAGAATATGAACTGTAAATACCTTAGTTTGTATTCGAAATCACAGGTCATAGGTCAAACTTTGGTGAAACTTATGAAGTTAATCATTTTCCATCATGTAAACAACCTTAAATGATTATTTTTCTAAAAATACTTATACTTTGAGTTAAATCATAAAATTTTTATGCGTTAACATATTCATAGTAAAAATCATTTTTCCAGAAAATAAACCTCCAATTCAAAGTTTAAGATGGTTTTTAATTATCCAACCCAAAACAGCCCCCGGTTACACTCCGACGTCGTAAATTCAGTTTTTAAGGTGTTCTTTGAAAAACCAAGTTATACCTTGTTAAATTAGCATATATTTATGTTATATTACAGGTCTTGAAGTATTTTAAAAGTTAATTTAGAAGGATCTATTTAGTTTGCAAACAAGTTTGAAAACATTCAAACTATGTTCTTGTTGTTAAAATTTTATACCACAAAATAAGATAGCTATATATATATGAATCGAATAAGGTTATGAACATAGTTACTACCTCAAGTTCCTTGGACAAGGTTGCTGTAAAAGAGGAGTAAAAACCTAGAACCAAAAGGGTGATGGAATTGGATGAAAGATTGGAAGTAAGTTTGTGTTCTTGGAAGGATTTCTTGAAGTGTTGTTGTAAGAGTTTTATTATGGTGATTAAGTGATGTTTTTGAAGCTAGATATTCATGGTATCTTGCTGGGATTATGATGAACACATAAGGTTCTTAAGATTGTGTTTTGTTTAGAGAAAATGTGGTAGTAAAGATTGAAAATGGATGGAGTATATAAAGCCTTAAAAAAAACGTTTTTCATGGGAAACATGGACAAGATTTTCAAGTTGTTATTTTGTGAAATTAGTCAACAAACTTCCAAATTCTAATTACCTCTCATCTAGGGCAGTAATAATGGCTAGTTAGGTGGTGATTTGATGTGTATATACTAATAGTAAATACGTATAGAAGCTAGGTATGATACGAGTACATATACTCTAGATATACGTATAGAAATCTTGTGAAAAATGGAATGAGAATTCAAATATAGCTATCTTTTGTGAATACACTTATATTGTTTTATGTATTTAAGTCCTTAAAAAGTGATTAAATACATTACATATACGATATATGTATAAACATTATAGATCATAAGTATTTATGTCAAATAACGTTACGTATGATTATCGTTTTGAAAACTTAAGTTAGTAGTTTCAAAATATACTTATAACTTATTGTTATTAATACAAAATGAGATATTACAACATTCTTAGATCATGTTAAATATGTATATATACATATATATACACAAACGTATAATTATCATATGTTATATAGTTCGTGATATCATCGGTCAAACTAGACAGTCAATCGTTGTGTAAAACTCATTTCAAAAACATAATTCTCAACAATTTGGATTGCTTATCATGTTGGTAAGGTTTAATTTATGTAAATATTAATCTTATAAGTATAGAATGATCGAAAAAGTGCGGGTCGTTACATTACCTCCCCGTTAAATAAATTTCGTCCCGAAATTTTAAAATTGTACCTATTTTGCGTCATCGAGAAACAAGTGTGGATACTTTTGTTTCATCTGATCCTCTCGTTCCCAAGTAAACTCGGGACCTCTTCTAGCATTCCAACGAACCTTAACAATCGGTATGTTGCTCTGTTTGAGCTGTTTAACTTCACGGTCCATGATTTCGATTGGTTCTTCGACGAATTGTAGTTTCTCGTCGATATGGATTTCTTCAAGAGAAATAGTGAGGTCTTCCTTTGCAAGACACTTCTTAAGGTTTGAGACGTGAAAGGTATTATGTACCCCGGCGAGTTGTTGCGGTAACTCAAGTCGATAAGCTACCGGTCCAATGCGTTCAATAATCTTGAACGGGCCTACATATCTTGGGTTCAGCTTACCCCTTTTGCCGAAACGTATTACACCTTTCCAAGGTGACACCTTTAACATAACCATGTCCCCGACCTGAAACTCTAATGGTTTCCTTCGGACATCGGCGTAGCTCTTTTGGCGACTACGGGCTGTTTTCAATCTCTCCTTGATTTGTACTATCTTCTCAGTCGTTTCGTGTATGATCTCGGGACCAGTTAATTGTCGATCTCCTACTTCATTCCAACAGATAGGAGATCTACACTTCCTTCCATACAATGCTTCGAATGGCGCAGCTCCAATGCTCGCATGATAACTATTATTATACGAGAATTCTGCTAACGGTAAATACTTATCCCATCCGTTTCCAAAATCGATCACACATGCCCTGAGCATATCTTCAAGAGTCTGAATTGTTCTTTCACTCTGCCCGTCCGTTTGCGGATGATATGCGGTACTCATATCTAAACGAGTTCCTAGTGCCTCCTGTAGTGCTTGCCAGAACTTTGAGGTAAATCTACTATCACGATCAGATATAATGGAAATAGGTATTCCATGCCTTGAAACAACTTCCTTTATATACAATCGTAATAGTTTCTCCATTCTATCCGTTTCCTTTATAGGCAAGAAATGTGCAGACTTGGTGAGACGATCAACAATCACCCAAATGGTGTCGTATCCCCAGGCAGTCTTTGGTAACTTCGTGATGAAATCCATGGTAATACCGTCCCATTTCCATTCTGGAATTTCTGGTTGTTGAAGTAACCCTAACAGCTTCTGGTGTTCTGCTTTGACTTTGGAACAAGTTAAACACTCCCCAACATATGTTGCAACGTCTGTCTTTAAATTAGGCCACCAATAACGTGTCTTAAGATCTTGATACATCTTTCCAACTCCAGGATGTATTGAGTATCTTGTCTTATGTGCCTCATTCAATATCAACTTCCTTAATCCACCCAACTTCGGTACCCAAATACGATTTGCAAAATATCGAATTCCGTCTTCCCGTATAACGAGTTGCTTCTCATACTTCTTCATTATTTCATTTCTTATGTTTTCTTTATTGAGTGCTTCTTGTTGAACTTCTTTGATTTGTGAGTTGAGATTCATGCGAATTTTTATGTTCATTGCTCGAACTCGGATTGGTTCTCGTTCCTTTCTGCTTAGAGCATCGGCCACTACGTTCGCTTTCCCGGGATGATAACGAATTTCACAATCATAGTCATTTATTAACTCGACCCACCTACGTTGCCTCATGTTCAACTGTTTCTGATCAAAAATATGTTGAAGGCTTTTATGATCAGTAAACACAGTGCATTTAACCCCATACAAGTAGTGTCTCCATATCTTCAATGCAAACACGACTGCTCCCAGTTCTAGATCATGCGTCGTATAATTCCGCTCGTGAATCTTTAATTGTCGGGATGCGTATGCAATAACTTTCTTCCGTTGCATAAGAACGCAACCAAAACCTTGTCGCGAAGCGTCACAATATATTTCAAAATCATCGTTCCCTTCTGGTAACGATAAAATAGGCGCCGTAGTTAACTTCTTCTTTAGTAATTGAAATGCACTCTCCTGCTCAGAAGTCCATTCATATTTCTTCCCTTTTTGTGTTAACGCTGTCAACGGCTTAGCTATTCGGGAAAAATCTTGAATAAACCTTCTATAATAACCGGCTAAACCCAAAAATTGGCGTATCTGCATTGCTGTCTTAGGAGTCTCCCATTTTTCAATGGCTTCAATTTTTGCTGGATCAACCTGAATTCCTTTTCTACTAACAACGTGGCCAAGAAATTGCACTTCTTTCAACCAGAAAGCACATTTAGAAAATTTAGCATATAGCTGTTCTTTTCTTAATAACTCTAATATTAAACTTAAATGCTGCTCATGCTCTTGCTCACTCTTGGAATAGATAAGAATGTCATCAATGAAAACAATAACAAACTTATCTAAATATGGACTACAAACTCGATTCATGAGGTCCATGAATACAGCTGGCGCATTCGTCAATCCAAACGGCATGACCAAAAATTCGTAATGACCATAACGTGTCCGAAAAGCAGTTTTCGGAATGTCCTCTTCTTTGACACGTAGTTGATGATAGCCCGATCTTAGGTCGATTTTCGAATAAACACATGATCCTTGGAGTTGATCAAATAAGTCGTCAATTCTCGGTAGTGGATACCGATTCTTGATAGTTAACTTATTTAATTCACGATAATCTATACACATCCTAAAAGATCCATCTTTCTTTTTAACAAATAGAATCGGAGCTCCCCACGGTGAAGTACTTGGTCGTATGAATCCATGATCCGGTAATTCTTTTAACTGACTCTGAAGTTCTTTTAATTCGGACGGTGCAAGTCTATATGGAGCACGGGCAACCGGTGCAGCTCCTGGTATAAGATCTATTTGAAATTCTACAGATCTAAATGGAGGTAATCCCGGCAACTCTTCCGGAAATACTTCAGGAAAATCTCTTGCCACAGGCACGTCATTGATGCACTTCTCTTTTTCTTTCTTTTCGACTTTATTAACATGTGCTAAGATAGCATAGCACCCTTTCTTCAAGTACTTTTGAGCTTTCAAATAACTAATGAGTTTTAGCTTTGAGTTACCCTTCTCTCCATAAATCATTACTGGCGTTTTATCCTTACGAGGAATGCGAATTGCCTTCTTGGCGCACACAACTTCAGCTCCTATTTTGGACATCCAGTCCATGCCGATTATTACATCAAAACTTCCTAATTCTACGGGTATCAAATCAATCTTAAATGTTTCTCCGGCTAAATTTATTTTACAATCACGGCAAATTTTATCGGCTTTAATTAGTTTACCATTAGCTAACTCAATCATGTACTTAGCATCTAGAGGTAATGATGAACAATTCAATTTAGCGTGAAAGTCTCTACACACGTAACTTCTATCAGCACCAGTATCAAATATAATAGATGCGGATAAGTTATTAATGGTAAACATACCCGTAACAAGCTCCGGATCTTCGCGTGCCTCTCTAGCATTAATAACAAATGCTCTCCCACGTGCAGGTCTGACATTCTTCTCTGAATTCGGGCACTGACTCTTATAGTGACCTTGTTTTCCACACCCAAAACAAGTAACGGTAACCAAAGCAGTTCTATTTGCATTGGTGGCAGGAGTCTTGGTACCATTTGTATTTGTAACGAGAGCCCTACAATCTTCAGCAAGATGACCCTGTCGATTACACTTGGTGCATAACACACTACAGTAACCAAAGTGATGTTTGTGACAACGGTTGCATAAAGGATTTTGTCCTTTGTAACCAAAGCTTGAACCACTACCTCCACCTTGCGTGGTTTCTTGTTTCTTAAAAGATTGTTGTTGGTTACCTCGATCATAATTTCCATTCCACTTTCTTTTGTTACCTGATACCTTCACATCAGTATTGGATACTTTCTTATCCATGATGACCTGATCCATTAGCTCGTTTGCCATGGTTATAGCTTCATGAATTGTCTTAGGTTTCGATGCTGTAACATTTGCCTTGACCTTTTTGGGCAAACCATCTTTGTACATTTCAATCTTCCGTTCTTCGGTTGGAACCAATTCAGGACATAGCAAAACTAATTCCATGAATCGCTGATTGTAGTTGGTGATTTCAGTACCAATAACCTTCAGACTTCGTAATTCATCTTCCAACTTCCTAACCTCGCTCCTTGGACAATACTCATTGATTAACATTGTTTTGAATTCTTCCCATGGAGTATCATAAGCTACATCTCCTCCTACCGCCTTCACATAATTTTTCCACCACGTGAGTGCACTATCTTGTAAAGTGCACGATGCGTATTTGGTCATGTCCTTTTCAACACAACCACTGATTTTGAACACAGTTTCCATCTTTTCTATCCACCGGGTTAAACCGATCGGTCCTTCTGTTCCACTGAATGATGAGGGCTTGCAAGCTTGAAAAGTTTTGTAAGTGCACCCCACACGAGGATTTGGGTTAACTGCAGCACCTCTTGCAGCCTCGACCCATAACATTCTGTCGTTCACTCGCTGATTGATGAGTTCCTGGATTTCTTGTTCCGTCATTCGGTTCAATCGCGCCATATTCTTCTATAAGAATGAAAAGAAAATAATTATTCACATGGAATATTATAGATGTAGTGTATATTTACAGTACATTATAGCTTATTAATAATATGAACCAGGTATTATTATAAAAGCCTTTTCTTCTTATTAGCGTTTTATAATTATATCTAGGGTAGTACCTACCCGTTAATGTCCATACTTAATAGCTTAGTATAGAATCAATTACTACCATCTAAATAATACTTAACCATGGAAAATTATTACATTTCACACTTCACTATTTTACATATGCTTATCTTACATCGAACATTAAGCAAACCACACTAATAATATTATACAAAATATTATATGATCCCATGGTTTAATACGGCAGCGCATCGTTTGGTCTATTTTCTAGGACGTTTTGGTTCAAAGAATCGCTTAACGCTTATCCTGGCTGTCTGCCTATATTTTGGCTGTGGGACTGAAGAACTGGATGCCGGGATAGAACGAATAGGAATAGCGGGAATAGGGGTGGTAGTGTCTAGCGGAGTTGGTGCCACATCATCCTTACTAAACTCGGGATTTGAATTTTCTAATTCATTAGCCTTTCGTTTCTTTCCTAGTTCGAACTCGTCTTTTGTAATTTCCTGTATTTCTTCCTCGGGTTCACTTTCCTCCTCGGGTTCACTTTCCTCCTCGGGTTCACTTTCCTCCTCGGGTTCACTTTCCGGGTTCTCTATAGTCGGTTCATCCGGAATTTGTGAGTCTTCCCCAAAGATATTATTTTCGTCATCGGATAGGTTAATGACTGGAACACCATCTGAAGATTCTGGTTCGGAGTCGCTGAATGTGATAACAAGTTTTGAGCCCGACATCTATCACACAACAACTAACCCATTAGTACTACATAATATTTACATATAAATTTTAACCAACAATGATAAGCAATGGTTTTTAAATCAGACCCGGTCAAAGTCCAGACTTACTAATGTATCCTAACGACTTCTCAGTTAGACACACTAATGCAAACCTGGTTCGCTAAGACCACCGCTCTGATACCACATGTCATAACTCGTTCTTATGGTTAAGGACGGGTTATGACAAATTAAGGGTTGTAAGTAGTTTGATGAACCAAAGTTACATCAAGATCTTAGAACTGACACATACATGAGTTCTAATAGTAATATTAAGCTACAAACTTGGAAGTATACTAAATAAACAAGATCTTAAGTTGTAGAACTTAGATCTTAAAGATCCTAGACTAGAAAGTCTAGATCTAGTGTTCTTAAGTTAGATCCTAAGTTATAGAACTTGGATCTTCACTTTAATGAAACCATAAGTTATGAAACTTAGATTTTCATCTTGTAAAATGTATATAAGCTTATAAGCTCTTGTTTACAACAAAATTAGAAGACCATAAGTTATAGAAACTTAGATCTAACACAAGTGTATGAAGTTATAACTAGAAAGTTATACTTCCATGTTCTTGAACTTATGAAGTTAACTTTAGTTTCAAGAAATATGAGATCAAGTTTAACTAGTAATACCTGACCAAATTAACAATATTACAACTTTAAAGTACTTACAAAAGAAAGAAATAAACGAAGGTTACAAGTATTATGTTCGTGTTTGTTTCATACTTAAGAAGATTCAAGTCAAGCTTGGATCTTAAGAATTTAAGTCTACAAAACATGAACACAAGTATGATTATAAAGTTTATGAACTTTAAATCTTATAACATTTAAGTGTAGAACCATGAACTAACAAGTTTATATTCTTGTTCTTGGTTCGTCATCAAACAAATGATGAAAGTAATTAAGATTACATGAAGATACAAGTTAGAAAACTTGATCTTTAACACAAACAAGTAACAAGTAACAAAACAAGTAAAATGATGGTGATATGAATTAGTTTTAATGGAAGAAAAAGAAAGAAAGTAAAGCTTGTTACTTACAATATTTTGAGAGAAAAATGAGAGAAAAGAGTAGTAATAGAAGTGGTGCAAGTATGTGTGTGAAAGAAGTGAAGTAATACTAGTAAATATGTAACAAAAAAAAAAGAAATGGAACCTCCCTCCTCACATGAAGGCCAACGGCCAAAGGGTGCCAAAAGAAGCAAGGTCAAAAGCCAACTTTCAAGTATGGAGAATGGTGCAAGCTCAAAATGGTATTAAAGTTAAATGTATGGGAAAGAGCTCTAGCATGCTTGTAAGATTTGTCTCCTAATTAGCTTAATTAACCTTGATTTTCCTTAATGATTCATTAGCTTAAAAGATGGGCTTACTAGTCCATTAAGTGTGTAGAGTGGGCTTCCAAGTCCATATAATAAAAGCCCAAGTCCCAGTAACCAACAAATAAATAAAAAGCCCAAGTAATTAACTACTAACATAAGTTAATTAAAAATGATTAATAATAATTAATCATGTACGTAAATAATATTCGAAATATTATTCGTGAAAAGTACGTGTGTCACAAAGACAAGTCGGGCCATGTAAAGTCAAATACGGCAACAAGTAAATGTATAAAAATACATTTATTAAAGCGCAAGTATTAATAATAAATATTAATAATAAAAGTTGGAAAATCCAGGGTCGTTACAGATTCGAGATAATATATATTGCTTTATTTATGTACATCTAACTGTGGACAACTAGTTGTAGGTTACTAACGAGGACTGCTGACTTAACAAAACTCAAATCAGTAAAAAGGAATAAAAATGTTGTAAATATATTTTGATCATACTTTGATATATATGTACATATTTGTTATAGGTTCGTGAATCAACCCGTGACCAAGTCTTACTTCCCGACGAAGTAAAAATCTGTGAAAGTGAGTTATAATCTCACTTTTAAAATATAATATTTTGGGATGAGAATACATGCATCTTTATAAATATTTTACAAAATAGACACAAGTACATGAAACTACTTTCTATGGTTGAATGATCGAAGCCGAATATGCCCCTTTTTGCTTGGTAACCTAAGAATTAGTAAACCAGTCTACTAATTGACGTGAATCCTAAAGGTAGGTCTATTGGGCCCAACAAACCCCATTCGTTATAGCGGATGCTTTAGTACTTTGAGTTTTTATATCATGTCCGATGGATGTCCCGGAATGATTGGGATATTCTTATATGCATCTTGTTAATGTCGGTTACCAGGTGTTCGTCATATGAGTGATTTTTATCTCTATGTATGGGATGATGTTTACGAAAAATAGAAATATGAAATCTTGTGGTCTATTATTACGATTGATAAATATATAGGTTAAACCTATTACTCGCCAATATTTTTGTTGACGTTTTAAACATGTTTATTCTCAGGTAATTGTTAAGAGCTTCCGTTGTTGCATACTAAATTAAGGACAAGATTTGGAGTCCATGCTTGTATAATATTGTTTGAAAACTGTATTCGAAGACATATATTGTTGTGTAATATTATTGTAAACCATTATGTAATGGTCGTGTGTGAACGCTATATTTTGATTATCATTATTTGATAATCGTCGTAATATTTTAAACCTTTATCGATAAAATAAAGATTATGGTTGTTTTAAAAATCGAATGCAGTATTTGAAAAACGTCTCATATAGAGGTTAAAACCTCGCAACGAAATCAATTAATATAGAACATTTATAATCAATATGAACGGGACATTTCACCAATGTCTTCTGAGAAGTTTCCAACTCTGCCTGCAAAACCACCAAAGCCTCTTTCGTAGATACAAGCTCCCTCTCGAGATGGGTATTATTATCCGACAACTCCGCCATATGGCGATTGTCATTCTCAAACGTCAAACAGTGCTCATGAATACGATGAGCATCAGCCTCGCTCCTATCTAACTCGTCTGCCGCAATCGGCAAACACATCAAATTGAGAACGCAATTGCCGCGCCTGTGTCACGGAAAGAGAAGATAATGCCATTTTCAGAGCTGGAAAAGTAATAAACTCCAAATACTCCCTAAAAACTGGATTTTCTGAAGAGGCACAGTGAAGAAGATCATGAAATGGCTCAACATCACAGTCGGGCAGGACATACACATTCTCCCCGGCATTTGTTGTTAGCCGGGGGCGAGAGTTTGAAGCCTTCACGGAAGGCTCCTTTCCAGGACGGTGCCATTGAACCGTCTCCCTCTTAACAACCGGCTCCTCCTTAGTCACCCGCCTCTCCTCAGCAACCGATTCAACCCTCTCCTGGGAGAAAACTCCTTCTAGCAATGGTATCACAGGAATGGGCGCATGTGTCTCTGCGGGAGCCACACAGGTATGACCTACATAAACAACGTAGTCAGTATGCAACATTTCAAAGCAGGAAAAGACAAGTAAAAGTATACGAAAGGCGTTCTTTCAGTTGCAGTAGTCGGCTCAAACCCGAAGCCTAGTGCGACGAATTAATCTGCCATTTGAGGATTCGCCATTTGAGGACTCCAAGTCATCAGGAGACAGCGCCCGACAATGGCTGGTGGATGCTGGGGCTGCACCCTCTACCACTTTGTCGGTAAAAACTATTCCGTCTAGACTTGTCGACCGAAGAACCTCTGACGCGGTCAACTCTGCACAAAACATAAATGTCATTCTAAAATAACAATTATGAAAGAGTAAGAAAAAAATACATGGATAAATACCTCTTCCACCTCTCCGAGCAACATGAATCCTATCAGAATGGTCCCAGTTATTGCTAACATTAGCCATCACCAACATATGCTTGTTATATGTCCTTTGAGAGATCCTCATACCCCTCAACTGGTCAACCATCTCTATACCTAACTGCGATAGCTGTCTCGGGTGTTGTACAGTCACGGACCTAAAAAAATAAGACTGTGCATCCGTCATCTGAAAATCAGAACAGTTTGCGAAAACAAATGATTGCACCTATCCATCAAAAATCACTGATGGCTCCCCAAGAAAATCAATCTCATCAGTAAACGTATAACACCCTTTGCGGTACGACGTAAGACGGAATATACTTCTGAAAATGTTCAAGCTCAAAACCATCCCTAGGCCGTTGAAATACATTTCAAATAACACGATAGAACGAATGGCATTAGGATGAAAACGTGCAATGCTGAGGCCGTAGAAGTTAAGAACCTTCATAAAAAAACGTGTGAATGGCTACCTAAGATTCGAAACCTCGAAAGGTCTCAAATAGATAGCACGTTGATTTGGTAGAGGCCCACACGTACGCTATTGAGACCAAGGTATTAGCAGCCTCAGATTTTGTAATCGAGGACATAGATAATAAATTCTATCAAGATAACCTTGATCAACGTTGCTAGATGCGCGTAACACATCATGAAGAGGATTAACAGGTCTGGGAGGCATGATGAATAAAAAAGAAGATGATGAAAGATTCAATCAAGCAAGGTAAAAAAAAGTATTTTATTATGAAAGATATTGAAACTGGAAAAATCTAAGTGAAGTTCAATGGTCGCTTATAAAGGCAAATATTCTATGCGGGTCCCATAAGACTCAAAAAGTGCATCGAAATACGCGAAAGACTTTACTATGATTAAGACAGAAAGCAACAAGCATTAATTGCACGTCAAATCACGCGTGTGGGGCATGTTCCTTTAAGTTTGGCAACAAAGCTGTTCCAGTCGACCTCACCAAACATGGGGGAGTTGATGATACGCATAGTGATCCGTCTCAAAAAGGCATACTATTGGCAGCACTTTGCCTAAAAGCGTACCCGTCGCGAACCATCCCGGGCAAAAACGCACCTTCCCGGATTCACGTTAATAGCCTGACCAGAAGGCTATCCGAGAATATTCGTACCAGACGTTGGTTAGGCGGGACGATACATAAAACTTATCCCACCTAGACAAGTGTGCAGGACACCGGCATCACTTAGTCGGATATAAAGTCATTAAGAAGCCAAGAACCATATCATCACAAAAAGGCCTGCTGAACTATGAACGTCAAGCATCCGATAACCTTTATAAAGATGCCTATAAGATGACTACAATCTTGTTCGGTCATAACACTACCGTGAGGAAACACTTGGAATAGAACATCAGGTGAAACCTTTTTGACTGAACAAGCCATTCATCTGTCACGACCTGGACGGATCTACTACACTCTCGGAACTGCCACATCTTCCTGGTTTAGGTGTTCTGGCCCGGCACAAGGAAACCATCCCAGAACAAGAACATTGTCCCGAAATAATCACGACGTCCCAGAACAAGTGCACTGTCCCGAAACAAGCACACGATCCCGGAACAAACACACAAACAAGCTGCATGCCACGTCAGCCCATGAATCTAGGAAAGTTTGTTAGGATCTACTTGTTATTCCCATGAAAGGGACAGGTGCCACGCCAACCCTCGGGAGAGCAAAGTTTGTTGTAACCATGAAAGGGACATGTGCCACGTCACCATTCCCTCATAACACCTATAAATACACGAACAAATCGTTCATTCACAACAGGGATGCATTAGTGTTACTCTGCCCAAATCAATTACATTAGCATCTCTCCAGCTGACAATACAATTTCCATAAAGATTCCGGTCGATATCGAAGTTAATCTCCACTCTAAGATATTAACTTATTCGATTCCAATCAAATAAGGTTAATCCCATCGATTATTTTACGCCCTTGAAATCCAGATTTTAAATCGGGGTTTGCACAATTATTGGAGTTAAAACATTCGATCCACTCTTTTCCATAAATCAAGCACTCAAATCTAAAATCTATCTAAGCATTATGATTTTGGTTTGATCACTAAGGGATTTGCGTTACAAACTCAAAGTAGAAAAGTAAGTACTTGCGTCTATTGTGCAAAAAAATAAGATAAAGTTGCATGTATTCTCATCCCAAAAAGATTAAGATTTTAAAAATATGGACTATAACTCACCTCGTAAGCACAACAAGTAAATCACCAAAAGTGATAGCAAATAAAAGCACATCAGACCGTCATAATCAACCTAGATATACAAGTTGGTCAAACAAAGTTTAATAAAATAGCTCGGGTTAAAATGAAATCGTAATCCTATTTCCCGACTCAAATGTCTTTTAAAAAGATTACAAAGTTTAGCGTGTTTCAGAAAACAATAATGTGATAAACGTCATGTGTATAGTTTAATAAAACCTTTGACTCACAAGTGTTGTTGGTACTATTTTCCAGGCTAGCGGCTAATATATATCAGTACACTACTAGAACCATTTAGCATGGTGGGATATGTTGTCGATTGATGTTTGCCCTCGGGAATTTCCTTACAGACCCGGATCACGGATGAGTTCTCCGTGAGGTGGCCTTAATCTCTCCGGGACCAATACTGTGAATTGGTTCATCTAGCATGTTGTTGCTAAATGGTGAAGTTCTAGAGTGAGAAAGTTCTGTGTGAGAGAGAAAGTGTGTTCTCTGCCTCAAGTTTTTGAATGATGTAATGTGGTAACCTAGGGACCTATTTATAGGCATAGATTCTCCGTGATTTTCAGATACACGTGTCAAATGATGATTGACTGATTTATGCGAAGTATGCATGCGCGACTTGAGTTTAACGCTGACATGGCATGTGTGCCGCTCACGTGCTTTAAGTGCTTAAGCATAGAAACTGCCTTCAGGGCTTACACATGACACTGGGCAGTTTGTTATAATCGGAGAACGTTGAACGGCTATTTAATAAAAATTACCGTTGCTTCTATTTTTGTGCGTTTCGAGTGCTTCTTCCATATAAAAATGATGCTTTTATGAGTGTATCCAATAGGATACGCCATTAAGTCCCCAAAATTTAATGACTTTATGTTTTAAAAATAAAGTCATTAAACTATATAAAAGATAACGAATGTCTTTTTCCTTGGAAACATATATCTGCTATAGCCGTCTGTTTACTGAGATAATGTGACCCCAAATGATGAATTTTTGCCACTGATTTCCCCATTTCGCTCTTTTATTTTTAAACTATAATGATTTTGAATCTTGAATTGATCTTCACAACTGATCTTAACCATACACGTGTCCCGATCAAAATTTCCTTCGATTTTTATTTTTCCTATAAATACCCCTTCCATTCATTCACTTCTCGTTTTCCACTTCTTCAATATCTCTACAAAAGATTATATTGTACAAGCATTTTCAGGGTTTACTAATTGCTTACCTATAAGGTTAGTGTTCTTCTTACTTTTTCACCTCTTTTTTTTAGAAATTTCTATCATGGATGTATCTTAGAGTACATCAGCGAAGAAGGATGGTCGGGACGTCAGTACGATAGTTCAATGATGCAATCAGACGTAGAAGCGCCCTGTCTTGCATTTAAAAACTTCAGTCGATTTCGTCTTATCGCTCCATCATCATCTGATAGGGCAAATAAGCCCCCAACTGACAAAATGACATTGTACAAATTACAAATAACTGTAGGTGACCTTTGTTTTCCCCTTTCTCCCTTCCTTTTAAATGTTCTTGCACATTATGAAGTATGTCTGAGCCAAATTCACCCTTTTGTTCTCCAAAAAACTATTTTATTTGAAATGTATTTTAATTTACAAAATAAGGTTCCCAGTGTTAATATTTCTCATGATCTTTTTCGCATCCGTAGTGTTAGTAAATGATGGTATACATTCAATTGTAAGAAAGGTAGGGGTTTTATTGGTGACAAAGAGTCATATTTGAAAGACTGGAAGGATCCTTTCTTTTTTGTTGATGATAAAATTATTGGGGATAAATGGTTTGTTGCTCGTAGTAGGTCGAAAGTTAAGATAAGTGTTAGTAAGGCCATCACTTTGAATAAGAGAGGGAATAGATTGGTTGAATCCCTTAGTAGTTTGAAACTTCCCCAAAGATCTTTCATTGATGTAGAAGCTATTCTGGTGCTTTGTGGCATGAGTAGCGACTGGCCATCTACTACGGTGCCTGTACTATGTTTAAAGGCCATGGTAGGCTTTTTTGTTAATCTGCTGTGTTTTTATGCCTCTACTATAATTGATATTCTTTCTTATTCATGTTTCTTGTTACTTGTTTATGCAATACTTATGCAGAAGAAGAAATTAAGGTT
Organism: Rutidosis leptorrhynchoides; assembly: GCF_046630445.1. Classification (NCBI taxonomy): domain Eukaryota; kingdom Viridiplantae; phylum Streptophyta; class Magnoliopsida; order Asterales; family Asteraceae; genus Rutidosis; species Rutidosis leptorrhynchoides. The sequence goes on along the minus strand of NC_092341.1, from coordinate 160,950,549 downwards.
ATCAAAACTTTCACTGCTCATATCTTTGATGATATTAAGGTTACTAAACATGCCAAAACTGCTGAGGAAATTGAAGTAGAGAGAATAACCTTGGCCCAACTTGAGGAATCACAAAAAACTTCAGAACTGACCCTAGATGAAGGTGGCTCTGGTATTCCTACTCCGGAGATTGATATCTTGACCTCTACTCCTACTCCATCATCAAAGAAAATATTGATGCGGTTAATAATAGAAGGCAAGCTTCCAGAAGTATGCATTTTATTTTATTTTTGGTTATTTCTTTTTTATTATCACCTCTGTCTATTCTTATTTCTCCCTTTTTGACCACGAATTGTTATTTCAGATGATGAACTTTCTTTTGATGGTAAAGAGATGACTTTGAAAATGATGATGATGATGATGATAGAGAAGATGATTTTGAAAGAACTCCCTCTTTTCCACCACACACTTCTACAGGTCCAAACACTACTCATTAGCCTTCTTCTTCAATTCCTCCACATGTCGTACCGCTGGACGCTATGCGGTCTTTTATTGAAGATCCTCTCAATAAATATGAAAAATTTATTGATTCGCTGAAGGTAATAATTGTGTAATACTGACAAGCTTTCATTATAATTTGCCGTTTCTTTTATTTTAAATTTATGATGACTTGTGGATATGAGCTTTGTTATTGATATTTTCTTCCTCACTCTCAAGTTTATCAATAACTGAAAGCTTGTAATCGACTGCTGCTTCTCTGGTGTTGCATACCCAACATGTGCTTCACAGCTTGAAAATGTAACAAGCTCAGGGAGGTTTGGTTGCTCAAGATATATAAACTTCGAAAAGGTTAAAAAGTTATGAACTTGAGGTGCAGGACTTGCAGAAACAATTGTCCACAGCTGCTGGGCTCTTCCAGAAGAAGGAAGAAGCATTGAAGGTTGTTGAAGGTGTGAGTGTTGAACTGAGGAAAGAAAAGGAGTCCTTGTTGAAGAAAAATGAAATTTTGAAAAAATCTGTGGAGGATACCCGTGCTGATGTTGAAGAAAAGGAAGCTGCTGCAGAGGCCAAGTTTGTTGAGCTTAAGAATGGCCTGCTGGTGTTTGTGCAAAGGCTGCTTGATTCATATACTGTTGGAGAACCTTTTAACAACTACTTGTGTGCTTCAGTAATTAAGGGGATGCCAGATGCGGTCGGAGATGTGTTATAGTTAATCCTTGATATCCCCAATCCTCTTACAGAGGGTCTTTCAAAGTTTGTGAAGCCAACACTGAAGAGAAATTTGAGGCCGCCATATACGTTGTGGCAGGATTGAAGATTACTTCTTTGGAGGAGGTTTGTGGCCGAAATGATGCCACAACGAAGGAAATTTTAGAAATCTCGTTATGAAAACAATATGTCATGTGTCTGTAGTAATTACAATCATTCCTACTTTTAACCTGCTACTAAATATATTTTTCTTGCATACTTTTGTGATGTGCTATTTGTTGTTTGAGATATGTCTTCTTGCAACTCTGATTGTGATTTGATTCTGCTGTTATCCGTCTTCCGTTTTGCTGTCAAATTGTTTTTGATAAAAATTGCACCAAGTCATTGAGTCAAAAAGATGACTATCTGTTAATTATGTTGTCTGGTATCTCTTAAATTTTTTCCAACAAGAACATCATGTGTTCCATAATATTTGCTTAATCCAAATTAAAATGTTGTGTATCGTGTACTGTGTGATGTGTTTTGCGCTGATGCGTTATGCAGCTTAAGAATAATTTTTACTTTGATTTTTTATTCCAAAGCTTTATCTAAGTCTTGAAAATGGGTTTATGTTTTTGAGATAAACCATTGTATACATGCCATGACAAATGATAGATAATGTACTTATGCCTCGGTTCTTTCTAGTGAAGTGTATTCTTACACTAGCCGATCCCTCGTATGTTAATTTGTCGACATAAGAACTTCTGCCATCAGGAGCAAAAAATGATTTACTTTATGTGGGCAGGATCATATGAATGCACTATTATACATTCGTAACGTGTAGTGCTTTGCGTAAGCAAAAATAAAAATTTCATTGATATAATGTGATGCACTTACAAAAAAATTGTTTAATATTTTTTTCATGTATAAAGTGATCAATTCTAACCAAAAAATAACAACATTTTTTGCGTTGTGCTTATTCGGATATGATGATGATGAACATGTTCTACTGCTGCTTTGCATTGTATGTGAACACATGTTTTTCGTACTGCGTTCATGCTAAGTTTTAATGTTTTGACCACTTTGGTGCTTTAAAATATCCATTCTCCTCATTTCTACCAAACAATTGCTCTTGTTTCCCTTGAACATATTCTCCCTTACTTCACAAACAACTAATCTTTCCCTTATTGGTCCTACGTACTCTGAATACACAACCGCGACACCATTAAGAGTAGCAAATCGTAACTTTGCATGTGGTGTAGAAGATATAGCACCAAATTTGCGTAATGACCATGTGCCTAATAATGCATTGAATCTTGACAATCCGTCCAATACTTGAAATCCACAATCTCTGTTCGAACAAGTGGATATACACCCAACTTGATCTTCCCAAATGCCTTCACTGATGTACCTGTTAACCCTCCAATCCTCAACTCTGTGCTGCGTAGTCTATCCTTGATGCTAAACGGAAAAGTACGAAAACAATCTAAATAAACGATATCAAACTCACTTCCGGTGCTCGTGTAAATTCTTGAAACATAATTGTTTGCTATAACTGCAGAAACAACTACAGGCTTTTCTCAAAACCTCCAATTTTGGATTGTGTTAAAAATAATTGGAGCATACACCCATGCTTCTTTATTGCGCTCTCCATCTAACTCCATTCATTCCAAATAACATTGATACGCCTTTCTAGAGTTGGGTCTCTTTCATCCTTCCTTTCCTCAAACCGATTTCTATCATCCCTTCGTTTGCACTCTCTCCGTCCTCCGTTCCTAGATCTTTCCTTCCATGCGAACCTTTTGTTTGGGTCATTTCTTTTAGTACTGCTTTCTAGGTAACAAATGATTCAACTCCCTAGATTTGATTTTAGCAATTATTTCTCTCATTAAATATTTGCAGTTGTCCGTATCATGGCCATACACTTCCTAAAAATCACACCATCGATCGCTTTTTGGTCGTTCTCTCTTTCCTACATGGGTTCAGGGGGTTGAAAGTTTCCTTGATTTGTTAAGTGAACAAAATCTCTTTTGGTGTTTTCGTCAAAGCCATAATCAATGGGTGCCTTTCCAGCGGTATGCGGTTGTGATAATAATCATTTAGGTGATTATTTCCTCTCCACCCTTGATGCTGGCCTTGATGACTGTTATCATATATGTGATGATCTATTTCTGGATAGCGCCCTACGTTGTGCTGCCCGTAATTCCTTTCAATCCTCTGTTGTCCCATTTCTCCAGCTCGTAAGTTTTTTTGTGCAATTAATAATGCTCGATGCAAGGTTTTAGGCACATCATATCGAAACGCGTGAATGAGGCTTGTAAAATGGCGCTGATCCAGATAAAAGATAAAACTAGACACTAGCTGAGATTATGGTATATCTGGAATTTCAGACATTTCACAGTGTAACGCTTCATGAAATTTCTCAATGATTCACTGTTGTGCATCTTGATTTCATGCGCATATAAATGCGTTAGTGTACAACTACTCAGGCTCTAATATTGTATAACAAATTTTTCTCGTAAATCCAAGCAGCTAGTAATGCTCCTGGACGGTAAACTTGCTAACTATTCTCTTGCCATATTTAGTAACACCATTGGGAACATATGACATGCAACTTCATCTTCCCAATGTTGCAATCTGATTATTCCTTTAAACATAGTTAAAAAATCTTCTACATCAGATATACCATCATAAACACCAATTGATGGAAATCCCTAATTTCTCGAAAGTGGATAATTTTCTATACGACTTATGAAACATTGAGATGACTCTGTCATTGCCGACGTCTTAGTTGCTTGCTCTCCTGTTATGAGTGCGACTAAGTTGTCAACTGCCGCTGCACGGATAGCGGGCTGCGCTAGCTTTTGCTTATACTTTAATGGATCGGTATTTTTTCAAATTCCGTATACCATTTCCTCATATATAACCTCATGTTCCTCCTATCTATACTCCACCTCATTTTCCAGGAAATATTCATCATCTTTCTCATGCTATGAATCATTGTCTAGATTGTTGAATTGGTTGAAATAACTTGAACAATTTTTGCTTAGAAACTGTTCTGCCTTTGTTCACATGTTTTGTATTTGCATCAGACGTTCTTTTAAAGGAAATGTTTTACATCCCACGCCTTACTTGCCATAGTCGCGCTTTTTGAATTTTTGTTTATAATTTCTTGAGGGGTGTAGTTGTCTCATTTACTAGTTCATCTGATACTTCATGAAATCGCATGTTCATCCTTTTCAGCTGATACTTCTTCTAAGATGAGCCTATTTGGTGTAATATTCTCAAAGAAGGGTTCATTGATTGCTTCAAGTGGGAAACGTGTTAAAGATGTGTCATTTTCCTTCGTATTCTTAGTGTTTTTGATGTTCTTTTAACGAATGGTGTCATATGTTGGCTAGCGGCTAATATATACTAGTACAATACTAGAACTGCTCAGCGTGGTGGGATATGTTGTCGATTGATGTTTTCCCTCGGGAAGATCCCTGTAGACCCAGATCACATATGTGTTCTCTGTGGGATGGCCTTATCAATCTTTCCAGGACCAATACCGTGAATTGGTCCGTCTAGCGTGTTGTTGCTAAGCGGTGATGTTCTCGATTGAAAAAGTACTGTGTGAGAGCGAAAGTGTGTTCTCTGCCACAAGTTTCTGAATGATGTAATGTGGTGACCCCGTGACCTATTTATAGGCACAGATCCTCCATGATTTCCGGATACACGTGTCATATAATGATTGATTGATTTATGGGGAGTATGCGTGGCCGACTTGAGTTTGACGCTGACGTGGCATGTGTGCCGCTCACATGTTTATTTAAGTGCTTAATCATAGAAGCTGCCTTTAGGACTTACGCATGATGCTGGGCGGTCTGGTATGATCGGAGAATGTTGAACGGCTGTTTAATGAAAATTATTGTTGCTGCTATTTTTGTGCGTTTCGAGTGCTTCTTCCGTATAATAATGATGTTGTTATGCGTGTAGCTAATAGGATACACCATTAAATGTTGACTAAATATGAATGTTAACTGAATTTGGATGTTCACTACACATGTTCACCGTTACATGTTAATCACATTTCAGTAAATAGTAGTTCTCGGTAGTATCACTACTCGGTTTAAACCATCTAGCACTTTAACAATACATAACACTGCACAAGCTTTATATATTTGACCACCAGACATGTAATATAACTCATTTTCACTACATAAAACTAATTGACTCAAAAACTTCCAATCTTTGACTAAATAAGAGTCAAATTCTACAAGTTTTCACAAATTACACGTTTAAACGATGCGGTTTACACGAAAAATACCATTTAAGAAACAAGACACTAAATGATACAATTCCGCTTGAAAAAGCTTTGTTTTCAAACACTAAACATGTACAAAAAGTTTAAAGTCTCAAACCAAAATCATTAATTCTCAAACTCATTTTCTTTACAAAATTTACCAGCTAAACTTCAGCATTTCTGCTGTAACTTGAAATATTCAAAGAAAATAACCGCAACTCCAAATCAGTCTAGGCCAATTGGATATGATTTATTCTTAAGTTGACAAGCTACTTTAAAATTTTAGGTCCTAACTCAATATAGAAAAACCTCAACAATAAAATAGGTTAACAGTAGTCAAACCAGTTTTCAAAAATACGTTTTCAAAACCTTAATTCTATCATATCTTTTGAACCGTTCGTTCGATTAATGAGTTTTCTATATGAGAAATTATGTACTCTTCATGAACAATCTAAATCTTCAATAATATCATACAAACAAGATCATCTACTAACCCATAATATTAAATTCAATTTCGAAATTTATTAAATTTAATCATACGTTTAGCAAATCGACATGTATACATTCAAACAATCATAGACTTGGGCCATAGACTATATTACACTAATAAACATGATCGAAATCAAAAAAGTGAGTAGCTAGGGTTTCATAAGTATACCTAGATAGAAAAATTGAAATGAAAGAAGCATAGAGGTAATTCTGTAGAGCACAAATATGTATTTAATTTAATGATCAAGCAAGTAATTGAGGGGTAGATGATGATGAAAGGTGTCAATGATGATGATGATGATGATGATGATGGTGTTGGGTCGTCGACCAAAAATTGAGCAGAGAAAAAGTGAAGCTAGTGAATTAATTAAATGAGATAAAACATAATACTAACGTAAAAAGTTACACAAACAGCCCCTTGGGGTCTATAGCCGATCGGCCTAAACAAAAGGGAGGTAAAGGAGCTTTTGTTTTTACAAATTGACACGAACAAAAAACCCCTAACGTTAAACTAATTCGAAAACAAAAAAAAACTTATTCATTGAATAGGATACTCAAAGACCTTTCCGAAAAATACTCACACGCACCAAACGGAGCTATGGTTGATTTTATATGATTTTTACAAAATCAAGTTTTGTGCAGTTGTTTTCTTTTTACATAGGGATTTGATAACATGTACCTCATTATCAATTCATAAGCATTCCCTAAAGACCAATTTACTAACTCTTGATTAACAACACTATTAAAGACTTATTTTAACACAAGTTCATCATCAATACAACCTTTAATCCCATAAAGCCTAAATCATTATCATCATAAGAAACTCATTTAAAAACGTTTACATAATACAAGTTCCTACACACATTGTACACACATCGATCTTTTAATATCGATTTTAGAACCTAATACTAGAATAAACAACTTACAAATCAGATCTATAACGTTAATTATAATAAAATCACACTTAGAAATTCATACCTTCAAACTAGGGTTTCAAAACCCAAATTGAACACTTAGGTTGAAATGGATGATCATTTTGTAGGCACTACAAGGATTAGAAAGGTTCAAGATCACTAAGATTGTGATTGCATTAAGGATTAGGTTGATTTTGGTTCTTCTTCTTTCTTTTTGTTCAACTCACGTGACACCAACAAATGAATACGTGACTTTTTTCAATTTTGTTGTCTAAAAATGAGATAATAACTCTAATTTCGAGCCTTTATTTAATTTTAGAACTTGGCAATTCAATTCCCTCAAGTCTCTAACTCTCTCCCTTCAAGTCCCTAACACGTAGGAACTTTATACCAAAGATACCTTGATTAACTAAAGTCAAATTAGAATTTTCTATTTAAATTTACTACACAAAAACACCCTTTTTGTATAACATTCACATTCATTGTTAACGAAAACATAATGGTTAAGTCTCACGACATAACGTATTTAACACCCGACACACCAAATACCATATTATTATAAAAATAATATTTGCACTACTAATTAACCTCCCGAAACTTCACAGCTACTCCCCGTATTTTTCGATTAATATATAAAATAATACCCCAAATTTCCGGGATGTTACAACTCTCCCCCACTTATAATGGATCACGTCCTCGTGATCCAAGCCGTGTGATAAGGAAAAAGATATTTCCCCACGAACGTTTTTTGATTATCACATGTTGATCCCGATTTAACAACAGGAAGTTTGTGGAGGGAGTGAATACAAATTTTTTGTCAATTAGGTTAATATAACGGTTAAGCATAAAATTAACAAAAAATTAAATCCGAGTCATATGTGATTTTCAACAATATTCTTTTATTGAAATAATCTCAAAGAATCACGGTTACCCTTTGGCGGAATAGATAACCGGTTGATACTGATTACACCTAGATAACTTTAGAACGAATGAAGGTTATACAAGGTCTGGACTCTTTCAATTTAATAACCTGTCCACTAATTTATACAATTGTGGTTTCAACTATATATAGGAGCCCTAATAACTATGTAATTGATCTATTGTCCACTGATACAAAGGATGTTTGCAATCAGCCGACAACTATGGCACGAATCACGTGATTCCCTTTTCCTTTTTCGGTAGCTAATTAAAGAAACAACCAATCCTTCGCCCTACCCTGCAACAAGCTAGTAGCGAGTCTTGTCCTCTTCTCGGGAGGGCATTCAACAGTGCGAAAACACCCTTCGACATCCGAGATCCATGTCGTGCTTATCAAAGGATCCGGTTCCCGTCATACATCGGAGGTTTAGTCCTCATGAAGCTCTTATGACAACGCTCCATTTCACCACTACTTCGGAATTCGGAATACTTCATATCCATTTCTTCCCGTAACGCTCCCAATTGCTCCGCAACGGCGGCCACATCTCTAGCATTAAACTCATCGTTTCTCGTCGTTATTCTAGAGAATGCAAAACAATTAGACCATGAACTTATAAAACAACACGCACAACACCGCCCCATCTTGCTCAACACTCGTTGTACTTCACTTGATAAACATGATTTGCAGCCGTAACAATGGTAGCTAGTCATTATTATGCGCACACGCCGTATCAACTTGTTAGTACAACGACCGCCTCACTCGATGATATAAACCAACGCAAACAAAAATTCTACGCGATATAAACACATGCAAGAATAATATCACGATACAAGCCACAATCCTAGTAAGTTCACCTACACGCTAAGGCACTAACCAAATCTCCGTTCGACCCGTTCTCCTGCAAGTCCCGCAACAATTAAGCACACACAAAAGTATAAGTCTAGGCACCTATCTCAAGTTGCCTAAATCCCTTAGACCATGCTCTGATACCACTTGAAACGACCCAACCCGTCGTTAAACCGGCCCATATTTTTTTTTCTTTTAACGTAAATTTTTACAAGATTTAGGTCCCAATTATGTTTCTAAAAACATTTTCATTACAATAGTAAGTCTAATCGACTTTAAAACATTTATTACATAAGTTGAAACACAAAACATGCATACAACCCAAGACCCGTTTGATATAACCAAAAGACACTAATAATTTTCCAACAAAAGACCGAGCATGGTGATTGAGAACGATCAACCCAATTCCTATGAACTCCAAAAGCGAAGTATTCAAAGCATCACAAGCTAGCTCACTAGTCCCGGTACTTACCCTTGCCGCCATCATGCGAACCTATAAAAATAAAGTCAACGAAGGGTAAGCTAATGCTTAGTGAGTGAGAATATACTACATACATATATATGCATAAAATGGACACACCAAACATTAATAATCAATTAGCACATACCAGAGTCTGAGCATATAGGCAAGCTAAACTAAGCATACCGTACGATCGCTATACAACAAGCTAATAAGTCAACAAATGAAAATACACCAACAATGATATGTACAACGCCATCAAGCTACACCCGGAGAGTTAGCTACAACACAACAATACGACAATATATATATCTATATATATAACAACGTGTAAACCGCCCAAGGTTAACCCCTTAACCCAATACCGAAAGCCAAATACCAAATACCAAAATGAAGATTGGCCGAACTACACGAGCCTTGGTAAATCCACACCACACGCGACTACTATCTTCAATACCATCACAACATCGAGGTTGGCCGAAACTACATGAGCCTTAGTGAATCCGCACCACACGTGACCACTACTTCAATAAGATGACCGAATCTACACGCGTCATCGTGAATCTGCACCACACGTGACTCACCGCCCAAATCAAAACCCACGGTCCCGGGATTATAAAAATCCACATCATCAGGGTTACTCAATCGCATCTCAAATACCAATCCCACGCCATCGGGATTATCCATATCGCAAGACAATGTGATATCGTACACACATAGTGTGCACCTCGCCAAAGGTGGTCAACCAAAACGCACAACTGTGCCAATCGGACCTATACACAAGTCCATCAAATTCACCTATATGTGAAGTGAGCTCTATAGCTGAGGATCACTTCACCCAACCCGCACCCATCCTATACATACATATGCACATAGTATATTGACACTCACCTTGAAATCTTGATGGATGCAAAAGCAAAATCCGTAATCGCTAATGGAAAGCACCTATTCCATTTATCACATAACAAACAACACAATTAGGGTGGATTTACAAACCAACCCATAATGACACTTAGTGCAATTTCGACCCAAATGCACTTCCAAACATCACTCATGACCAAACTCGGCAATAATCACTAACTAGAGTGATAATCATTCAATAACGCCAATCATAAATTTTAAACACCTCTCTTGCCCAATTTGACACCTAAACCTTAATTTTGACCCATTTCAAAATTAGCCAACCAATTACACCCAAATGGGTTCCAACACTTCCATAATCACTAACATTAGTGATTATACCCAAAATCAAAGCCTAATCATGGCCAAAACGTCAACCAACCCGAAACCCACCAAGTATCAACATTAACTAGTCACCATAAACCCACTTCATCATCTAAATGGGTTTTACAACTAACAAGCTCAAAACCCTAACTTGAATATCAAATCATAAAGATGAAATTCAGAGTTGAGACGTACCAATACCACTAAAATGTTGCCGTTGACGAGTGGAACAACTTTAACACTTGAGCTTTCACCCGAAACACTCTTCTTCTTCTCCAAATGGAGCTTTCTCTAACTAAAATGAGTTTCTCACTCTAGGGTTTGATGAAGGAGATGAAGTGTGTGAAAAATGAGGATAAGGATAAGCTTGGAACTGATTTGAGGCTTATAACCGTTCATAATGCGAAATTGCCAAAACACCCTTAAAATACCCCTAAAAACGAGCTGAAAATAGACATTCAGCATGTCTGTCGCGTTTCGCGACTCCCTGTCGCGTTTCGCGACACATCCAAACACGATACACTCAACTGAAATGCGATAATGTGATCAGGCCTCAAGGAAATTCAACCGTCACGTTTTGATTCTGTCTGTCGTGGATCGCGACATCCCTAGACGCGATATACTATGTTGAAACGCGATGGGTGACCTGATTCACCCCATTTCTGTAGTGACCCGAACTTTTCCATGTTTATATATATTAATTGAGATTGATATTTGCATGATTAAATGTTTCCAACATGTTAAGCAATCAAACTTGTTAAGACTTGATTAATTGAAATATGTTTCATATAGACAATTGACCACCCAAGTTGACCGGCGATTCACGAACGTTAAAACTTGTAAAAACGACATGACGATATATATATATGGATATACATATGGTTAACATGAGATTATGATAAGTAAGTATCTCCATAAGTATATTAACAATGAGTTATATACATATAAACAAGACTACTAACTTAAGGATTTCGAAACGAGACATATATGTAACGATTATCATTGTAACGACATTTAAATGTATATATATCATATTAAGATATATTAATATATCATAATATCATGATAATATAATAATTTAACATCTTGTTAGATATAATAAACAATGGGTTAACAACATTAATTGAGATCGTTAACTTAAAGGTTTCAAAACAACACTTACATGTAACGACTAACGATGACTTACCGACTCAGTTAAAATGTATATACATGTAGTGTATTTAGATGTATTAAAATACTTTTAGAAGACTTCAAGACATATATCAAAACACTCATACTTAACGAAAATGGTTACAGTTACTTTTCCATTCTTTTCTTTCATCAAGAATTCTAGTCGTATTCTTACCCGTATTATACACAGCTTCAAAACGTACTTACTATGAGTATATACCAATAGGAACTAGCATGGGATTCCAATCTTGATTATGTCATGTATGACTAACCAATTTTAACTTCTACCATGAGCTAGTCAACTAACTAGAACTCCTTTTAACCCCACTCACCACTCACCAATTACCACTCATCATTCACTCCATTTCACTTCCAATTCTCTTTCTAATTCTCTCTCAACACACACACACTATTATGAACGTATTTTTCCAGTAGTTAATCATCATCTTCATCAAAAATCACTTCAAGAATCAAGCTATAATCATCATAGGAAGAACACTTCAAAAACACTTCAAAAATCCCTTCAAGTTTACTAATTTACTTCCAAGCTTTCTAATCCATTCCAAGTAATCATCTAAGATCAAGAAACCTTTGTTATATACAGTAGGTTATCTTTCTTATTCAAGGTAATATTCATATTCAAACTTTGATTCAATTTCTATAACTATAAACTATCTTAATTCGAGTAAAAATCTTACTTGAACTTGTTTTTGTGTCATGATCCTACTTCAAGAACTTTCAAGCCATCCAAGATCCATTGAAACTAGATCATTTCTTGTCACTTCCAGTAGGTTTATCTACTAAACTTGAGGTAGTAATGATGTTCATAACATCATTCGATTCAAATATATAAAACTATCTTATTCGAAGGTTTAAACTCGTAATCACTAGAACATAGTTTAGTTAATTCTAAACTTGTTCGCAAACAAAAGTTAATCCTTCTAACTTGACTTTTAAAATTAACTACACACATGTTCTATATCTATATGATATGCTAACTTAATGATTTAAAACCTGGAAACACGAAAAACACCGTAAAACCGGATTTACGCCGTCGTAGTAACACCGCGGGCTGTTTTGGGTTAGTTAATTAAAAACTATGATAAACTTTGATTTAAAAGTTGTTATTCTGAGAAAATGATTTTTATTATGAACATGAAACTATATCCAAAAATTATGGTTAAACTCAAAGTGGAAGTATGTTTTCTAAAATGGTCATCTAGACGTCGTTCTTTCGACTGAAATGACTACCTTTACAAAAACGACTTGTAACTTATTTTTCCGACTATAAACCTATACTTTTCTGTTTAGATTCATAAAATAGAGTTCAATATGAAACCATAGCAATTTGATTCACTCAAAACGGATTTAAAATGAAGAAGTTATGGGTAAAACAAGATTGGATAATTTTTCTCATTTTAGCTACGTGAAAATTGGTAACAAATCTATTCCAACCATAACTTAATCAACTTGTATTGTATATTATGTAATCTTGAGATACCATAGACACGTATACAATGTTTTGACCTATCATGTCGACACATCTATATATATTTCGGAACAACCATAGACACTCTATATGTGAATGTTGGAGTTAGCTATACAGGGTTGAGGTTGATTTCAAAATATATATAGTTTAAGTTATGATCACTACTGAGATACGTATACACTGGGTCGTGGATTGATTCAAGATAATATTTATCAATTTATTTCTGTACATCTAACTGTGGACAACTAGTTGTAGGTTACTAACGAGGACAGCTGACTTAATAAACTTAAAACATCAAAATATATTAAAAGTGTTGTAAATATATTTTAAACATACTTTGATATATATGTATATATTGTTATAGGTTCGTGAATCAACCAGTGGCCAAGTCTTACTTCCCGACGAAGTAAAAATCTGTGAAAGTGAGTTATAGTCCCACTTTTAAAATCTAATATTTTTGGGATGAGAATACATGCAGGTTTTATAAATGATTTACAAAATAGACACAAGTACGTGAAACTACATTCTATGGTTGAATTATCGAAATCGAATATGCCCCTTTTTATTAAGTCTGGTAATCTAAGAATTAGGGAACAGACACCCTAATTGACGCGAATCCTAAAGATAGATCTATTGGGCCTAACAAACCCCATCCAAAGTACCGGATGCTTTAGTACTTCGAAATTTATATCATATCCGAAGGGTGTCCCGGAATGATGGGGATATTCTTATATATATGCATCTTGTTAATGTCGGTTACCAGGTGTTCACCATATGAATGATTTTTATCTCTATGTATGGGATGTGTATTGAAATATGAAATCTTGTGGTCTATTGTTACGATTTGATATATATAGGTTAAACCTATAACTCACCAACATTTTTGTTGACGTTTAAAGCATGTTTATTCTCAGGTGAATACTAAGAGCTTCCGCTGTTGCATACTAAAATAAGGACAAGATTTGGAGTCCATGTTTGTATGATATTGTGTAAAAACTGCATTCAAGAAACTGATTTCGATGTAACATATTTGTATTGTAAACCATTATGTAATGGTCGTGTGTAAACAGGATATTTTAGATTATCATTATTTGATAATCTACGTAAAGCTTTTTAAACCTTTATTTATGAAATAAAGGTTATGGTTTGTTTTAAAAATGAATGCAGTCTTTTAAAAACGTCTCATATAGAGGTCAAAACCTCGCAACGAAATCAATTAATATGGAACGTTTTTAATCAATAAGAACGGGACATTTCAGTTGGTATCCGAGCGTTGGTCTTAGAGAACCAGAAAATTTGCATTAGTGTGTCTTATCGAGTTTGTTAGGATGCATTAGTGAGTCTGGACTTCGACCGTGTTTTCTTTAAAAATGATTGCTTAACATTTTTGTTGGAAACTATATATTTTTAACATATGAATATTATGTGATATATTAATCTCTTAACGTGTTTGATATTATGTGATAGATGTCTACCTCTAGAACAAGTCCCATTGACTCACCTAATAATAATGAAGAGTCAAATGTAAATTGGAATGATTCGTGGACTGATTCACAAGTTCCCGAAGAGGAACCGGAAGAAGAGTTTGAACCGGAAGAAGAATCGGAACCGGAAGAAGAATCGGAACCGGAAGAAGAAATAGAACCGGTGGGAGAAATAATAAAACGGTTAAGTAAAAGAGAATCCTCAACCAACCGACCAAGGTTAATTATGGTCAATGGTGTTTCCGCCAAAGAAGCAAAATTTTGGGAGGATTACCAATTCTCCGATGAATCGGATTCCGACGAGAATTCCGATGATGTTATAGAAATTACCCCAACTGAATTTAAAAAGGCAAAAGAAAATAATAAGGGAAAGGGCATAAAAATAGAGAAATCTAATTTCAACCCCGATGAACTTTATATGTATCGTCAACCCCCGAAGTCCATAAGTTGTAACAATGACCCGGGAACCTCTAAACCACCAGGTTTTTCTAAACCAATGTGGACAACGACGGCTCGTATTAGGGGAACATCATATATCCCTAGAAACTTGGCAAAACGAACCAAAACCGAACAAGAAGAAACGAGCGAGTCGGAATAAGATAGTTGTATTCGTGTGGTGTAATATATGTAATATAGTGTGCTTATGCTTTATGATATATGTAAAAATTGCTTGTATTAATAAGTATTTTTTTATGAATCTAACTCTTGTCTATTTTACAGTATAAAAACACAAAATGGATAGACAACCCAATATTTTAAGAGACCTACCCGGAGACATGATTGATGAAATCTTGTCTAGAGTCGGTCAGAATTCCTCGGCACAACTATTTAAGGCGAGATCAGTTTGTAAGACATTCGAAGAACGTTCCAAGAATGCCTTGGTTTATAAAAGGCTTTCGTTCGAAAGATGGGGGATATCACATTGGGAAATCCATAAGTTACGATGTGTTTACTTTGACGCATATATTGCGGGGAACCCAAATGCTATTTTACGCAACGGGTTAAGAAATTATTTTGACTCAGTATATCCGAATATAGGACTTCGTGATTTAGAAAAAGCGGCTAACATGCAACATAAAGAAGCATGTTATGCTTACGAGTTAGTAATGTTCGCTTCTCACCAAAGTGAGAACAAGAACATCGGGCTACAACTATTAAACAAAACGTTCCCACAAGTGACGGAGTCGGTAATTGGGGTAAGAAATGAGGTTTTTAGGTTATTACGAGACTGTTGGTCATTACGTAACCCTCGTCCCTTTGACGACGTTACAACACGCTGTCTTATCAACGGCCATAACGGTTATGTTCCACAAGACCAAGGATGGGAAGTAGTCCTAGTAAAACCAGAATGCATGACTTGTTTCTGGACGTATGAATTACGTGTCTTTATTGCCTTTGCTGAACGACTTGTGTACTAGCTAGAATTATCTTCACAACTATCTTGTATCAAAGTTATTGTGTGCTATATTTCATGCTTTATGTAAAATAAGCGGTATTGTAAGTTTGTAAAATATTGTATAAAAGTTTGAACGCGAAATATTATTACAATCAGTTTTTCATATAGAATTGTAGTAGTTGAATTGTATATTAGCTACTAAGTATGAACTTAACGGGTAGGTACTACCCGAATTTAAACTTATGAAACGCTAATATGAAGAAAAAGCTTTTATAAATGAGTTCATATTATGCTACGAAATACTATTAACTACTCTTAATATTCTGTATGATTAACTTGTTCCATTTGACTATTTTGAAGGAAATGGCACCGACTACTCGACACACCGTGAATATGAATGAAGAGGAATTCCGTACTTTTCTAGCTTCAAACATAGCCGCAGTACAGGCTGCGCTACATACCAACAATAACCTTGGATCTGGCAGTACAGGAAATCGTGTAGGATGCACCTACAAAGAATTCACTGCCTGCAAACCTTTAGAATTTGATGGAACCGAAGGACCGATCGGATTGAAACGGTGGACCGAGAAGGTTGAATCGGTGTTTGCCATAAGTAAGTGTACTGAAGAGGACAAAGTGAAGTACGCTACACATACCTTCACAGGTTCTGCGTTAACATGGTGGAATACCTATCTAGAGCAAGTGGGACAAGATGATGCGTACACACTACCGTGGTCAGCATTCAAGCACTTGATGAACGAGAAGTACCGTCCCAGAACCGAGGTCAATAAGCTCAAGACAGAACTTAAAGGGTTACGAACCCAAGGA
Organism: Rutidosis leptorrhynchoides; assembly: GCF_046630445.1. Lineage (NCBI taxonomy): Eukaryota > Viridiplantae > Streptophyta > Magnoliopsida > Asterales > Asteraceae > Rutidosis > Rutidosis leptorrhynchoides. The sequence continues at coordinate 160,933,878 of NC_092341.1, read as the reverse complement.
TTTGATATTACCACGTACGAAAGACGATTCACAGAATTGTGCCTATTGTGTCCGGGAGCATTCGAAGATGAGGAAGAGAAGATCGACGCGTTTGTGAAAGGATTACCGGAAAGAATCCAAGAAGATATAAGTTCACACGAGCCCGCCTCCATACAACAGGCATGTAGAATGGCTCACAAACTAGTGAACCAGATTGAAGAAAGAATTAAAGAACAGACTGCTGAAGAGGCCAATGTGAAGCAAGTCAAAAGAAAGTGGGAGGAAAACGGTGATAAGAATCACCAATACAACAACAACAGCAATTACAACAATAATCGCAACAATTATTCCAACAATCGCAACATCAATCGCAACTACAACAAACGGCCCAACAACAACAACAACAACAACAACAACAACAACAACAACAACAACAACAGCAACTACAACAATCATCCCAACAACAATAATAACCGCAACAACAACAATAATCAGAAGCAGCTATGCCAAAGGTGTGAAAAGTATCACTCGGGGTTCTGCACCAAATTTTGCAACAAGTGTAAAAGAAATGGTCATAGCGCGGAGAAGTGTGAGGTCTACGGACCAGGGGTTAATAGAACAAAAGGAACAAATGGTGTCGGAACGAGTAATGGCGGAGCAAGTAGTGTCGGAGCAAGTTATGCCAATGTAGTTTGTTATAAATGTGGAAAACCGGGCCACATTATTAGAAATTGCCCGAACCAGGAGAACACGAATGGACAAGGCCGCGGAAGAGTTTTCAATATTAATGCGGCAGAGGCACAGGAAGACCCGGAGCTTGTTACGGGTACGTTTCTTATTGACAATAAATCTGCTTACGTTTTATTTGATTCGGGTGCGGATAGAAGCTATATGAGTAAAGATTTTTGTGCTAAATTAAGTTGTCCATTGACGCCTTTGGATAGTAAATTTTTACTCGAATTAGCAAATGGTAAATTAATTTCAGCAGATAATATATGTCGGAATCGAGAAATTAAACTGGTTAGCGAAACATTTAAGATTGATTTGATACCAGTAGAGTTAGGGAGTTTTGATGTGATAATCGGTATGGACTGGTTGAAAGAAGTGAAAGCAGAGATCGTTTGTTACAAAAATGCAATTTGCATTATACGAGAAAAAGGAAAACCCTTAATGGTGTACGGAGAAAAGGGCAACACGAAGCTACATATTATTAGTAATTTGAAGGCACAAAAACTAATAAGAAAAGGTTGCTATGCTGTTCTAGCACACGTCGAGAAAGTACAAACTGAAGAAAAGAGCATCAATGATGTTCCCATTGCAAAAGAATTTCCCGATGTATTTCCGAAAGAATTACCGGGATTACCCCCACAGCGATCCGTTGAATTTCAAATAGATCTTGTACCAGGAGCTGCACCAATAGCTCGTGCTCCTTACAGACTCGCACCCAGCGAGATGAAAGAACTGCAAAGCCAATTACAAGAACTTTTAGAGCGTGGTTTCATTCGACCAAGCACATCACCGTGGGGAGCTCCTGTTTTGTTTGTCAAGAAGAAAGATGGTACATTCAGGTTGTGTATCGACTACCGAGAGTTGAACAAACTTACCATCAAGAACCGCTACCCACTACCGAGAATCGATGACTTATTTGATCAACTACAAGGCTCGTCTGTTTATTCAAAGATTGACTTACGTTCCGGGTATCATCAAATGCGGGTGAAAGAAGATGATATTCCAAAGACTACTTTCAGAACACGTTACGGTCATTACGAGTTTATGGTCATGCCGTTTAGTTTAACTAATGCACCAGCTGTGTTCATGGACCTTATGAACCGAGTGTGTGGACCATACCTTGACAAGTTTGTCATTGTTTTCATTGATGACATACTTATTTACTCAAAGAATGACCAAGAACACGGTGAACATTTGAGAAAGGTGTTAGAAGTATTGAGGAAGGAAGAATTGTACGCTAAGTTTTCAAAGTGTGCATTTTGGTTGGAAGAAGTTCAATTCCTCGGTCACATAGTGAACAAAGAAGTTATTAAGGTGGATCCGGCAAAGATAGAAACTGTTGAAAAGTGGGAAACCCCGAAAACTCCGAAACACATACGCCAGTTTTTAGGACTAGCTGTTTACTACAGAAGGTTCATCCAAGACTTTTCCAGAATAGCAAAACCCTTGACTGCATTAACGCATAAAGGGAAGAAATTTGAATGGAATGATGAACAAGAGAAAGCGTTTCAGTTATTGAAGAAAAAGCTAACTACGGCACCTATATTGTCATTGCCTGAAGGGAATGATGATTTTGTGATTTATTGTGACACATCAAAGCAAGGTCTCAGTTGTGTATTAATGCAACGAACGAAGGTGATTGCTTATGCGTCTAGACAATTGAAGATTCACGAACAAAATTATACGACGCATGATTTGGAATTAGGCGTGGTTGTTTTTGCATTAAAGACTTGGAGGCACTACTTATATGGAGTCAAAAGTATTATATATACCGACCACAAAAGTCTTCAACACATATTTAATCAGAAACAACTGAATATGAGGCAGCGTAGTTGGATTGAATTATTGAATGATTACGACTTTGAGATTCGTTACCACCCGGGGAAGGCAAATGTGTAGCCGATGCCTTGAGCAGGAAGGACAGAGAACCCATTCGAGTAAAATCTATGAATATAATGATTCATAATAACCTTACTACTCAAATAAAGGAGGCGCAACAAGGAGTTTTAAAAGAGGGAAATTTAAAGGATGAAATACCCAAAGGATTGGAGAAACATCTTAATATTCGGGAAGACGGAACCCGGTATAGGGCTGAAAGGATTTGGGTACCAAAATTTGGAGATATGAGAGAAATGGTACTTAGAGAAGCTCATAAAACCAGATACTCAATACATCCTGTAACGGGGAAGATGTACAAGGATCTCAGGAAATATTTTTGGTGGCCGGGTATGAAAGCCGATGTTGCTAAATACGTAGGAGAATGTTTGACATGTTCTAAGGTCAAAGCTGAGCATCAGAAACCATCAGGTCTACTTCAACAACCCGAAATCCCGGAATGGAAATGGGAAAACATTACCATGGATTTCATCACTAAATTGCCAAGGACTGCAAGTGGTTTTGATACTATTTGGGTAATAGTTGATCGTCTCACCAAATCAGCACATTTCCTACCAATAAGAGAAGATGACAAGATGGAGAAGTTAGCACGACTGTATTTGAAGGAAGTCGTCTCCAGACATGGAATACCAATCTCTATTATCTCTGATAGGGATGGCAGATTTATTTCAAGATTCTGGCAGACATTACAGCAATCATTAGGAACTCGTCTAGACATGAGTACTGCCTATCATCCACAAACTGATGGGAAGAGCGAAAGGACGATACAAACGCTTGAAGACATGCTACGAGCATGTGTTATTGATTTCGGAAACAGTTGGGATCGACATCTACCATTAGCAGAATTTTCCTACAACAACAGCTACCATTCAAGCATTGAGATGGCGCCGTTTGAAGCACTTTATGGTAGAAAGTGCAGGTCTCCAATTTGTTGGAGTGAAGTGGGGGATAGACAGATTACGGGTCCGGAGATTATAAAAGAAACTACCGAGAAGATCATCCAAATTCAACAACGGTTGAAAACCGCCCAAAGTCGACAAAAGAGCTACGCTGACATTAAAAGAAAAGATATAGAATTTGAAATTGGAGAGATGGTCATGCTTAAAGTTGCACCTTGGAAAGGTGTTGTTCGATTTTGTCATAACCCGACCTTAACCATAAGGACGAATACAATAACATATGATTTCATCGCGAGGTATTGACCTCTATATGCGACATTTTTCAAAAACTGCATTCGTTTTTACAATACAAACCCTAGCTTTTATTACAAATACAAGGTTTAAACAACTTAATAATGATTATCGTTTAGCGATAATCTTAGACTTACAAATTTTACATGTGATAATAACAATACGACCTCCAACATATTTTACATTACAAATCCTCCGATATGCAGTTTTATTTTTGACACAAATATGCATACTCAAGATCTTGCTTAAATTCAACATGTTGCAGCGGAAGCTTTTAGTTATCACCTGAGAATAAACATGCTTAAAACGTCAACATAAAGTTGGTGAGATATAGGTTTAATGCCGGCAGCGTTATAAATATAGACCACAAGATTTCATATATAAACGTTTCAATAAAAATATTCTGAGTTGTTGAGCACTTGATAACCATACTTAACATTTAATCAACGTCGCATATGAAATGTCCCGTTCTTATTGATTAAAAACGTTCCATATTAATTGATTTCGTTGCGAGGTTTTGACCTCTATATGAGACGTTTTTCAAAGACTGCATTCATTTTTAAACAAACCATAACCTTTATTTCATCAATAAAGGTTTAAAAAGCTTTACGTAGATTATCAAATAATGATAATCTAAAATATCCTGTTTACACACGACCATTACATAATGGTTTACAATACAAATATGTTACAACAAAATAAGTTTCTTGAATGCAGTTTTTACACAATATCATACAAGCATGGACTCCAAATCTTGTCCTTATTTAAGTATGCGACAGCGGAAGCTCTTAATAATCACCTGAGAATAAACATGCTTAAAACGTCAACAAAAATGTTGGTGAGTTATAGGTTTAACCTATATATATCAAATCGTAACAATAGACCACAAGATTTCATATTTCAATACACATCCCATACATAGAGATAAAAATCATTCATATGGTGAACACCTGGTAACCGACAATAACAAGATGCATATATAAGAATATCCCCATCATTCCGGGACACCTTTCGGACATGATATAAATTTCGAAGTACTAAAGCATCCGGTACTTTGGATGGGGTTTGTTAGGCCCAATAGATCTATCTTTAGGATTCGCGTCAATTAGGGTGTCTGTTCCCTAATTCTTAGATTACCAGACTTAATAAAAAGGGGCATATTCGATTTCGATAATTCAACCATAGAATGTAGTTTCACGTACTTGTGTCTATTTTGTAAATCATTTATAAAACCTGCATGTATTCTCATCCCAAAAATATTAGATTTTAAAAGTGGGACTATAACTCACTTTCACAGATTTTTTTACTTCGTCGGGAAGTAAGACTTGGCCACTGGTTGATTCACGAACCTATAACAATATATACATATATATCAAAGTATGTTCAAAATATATTTACAACACTTTTAATATATTTTGATGTTTTAAGTTTATTAAGTCAGCTGTCCTCGTTAGTAACCTACAACTAGTTGTCCACAGTTAGATGTACAGAAATAAATCGATAAATATTATCTTGAATCAATCCACGACCCAGTGTATACGTATCTCAGTATTGATCACAACTCAAACTATATATATTTTGGAATCAACCTCAACCCTGTATAGCTAACTCCAACATTCACATATAGAGTGTCTATGGTTGTTCCGAAATATATATAGATGTGTCGACATGATAGGTCGAAACATTGTATACGTGTCTATGGTATCTCAAGATTACATAATATATAATACAAGTTGATTAAGTTATGGTTGGAATAGATTTGTTACCAATTTTCACGTAGCTAAAATGAGAAAAATTATCCAATCTTGTTTTACCCATAACTTCTTCATTTTAAATCCGTTTTGAGTGAATCAAATTGCTATGGTTTCATATTGAACTCTATTTTATGAATCTAAACAAAAAAAGTATAGGTTTCTAGTCGGAAAAATAAGTTACAAGTCGTTTTTGTAAAGGTAGTCATTTCAGTCGAAAGAACGACGTCTAGATGACCATTTTAGAAAACATACTTCCACTTTGAGTTTAACCATAATTTTTGGATATAGTTTCATGTTCATAATAAAAATCATTTTCTCAGAATAACAACTTTTAAATCAAAGTTTATCATAGTTTTTAATTAACTAACCCAAAACAGCCCGCGGTGTTACTACGACGGCGTAAATCCGGTTTTACGGTGTTTTTCGTGTTTCCAGGTTTTAAATCATTAAGTTAGCATATCATATAGATATAGAACATGTGTTTAGTTGATTTTAAAAGTCAAGTTAGAAGGATTAACTTTTGTTTGCGAACAAGTTTAGAATTCACTAAACTATGTTCTAGTGATTACAAGTTTAAACATTCGAATAAGATAGCTTTATATGTATGAATCGAATGATGTTATGAACATCATTACTACCTTAAGTTCCTTGGATGAACCTACTGGAAAAGAGAAAAATGGATCTAGCTTCAATGGATCCTTGGATGGCTCAAAGTTCTTGAAGCAAAATCATGACACGAAAACAAGTTCAAGTAAGATCATCACTTGAAATAAGATTGTTATAGTTATAGAAATTGAACCAAAGTTTGAATATGATTATTACCTTGTATTAGAATGATAACCTACTGTAAGAAACAAAGATTTCTTGAGGTTGGATGATCACCTTACAAGATTGGAAGTGAGCTAGCAAACTTGAAAGTATTCTTGATTTTATGAAACTAGAACTTTTGGAATTTATGAAGAACACTTAGAACTTGAAGATAGAACTTGAGAGAGTTCAATTAGATGAAGAAAATTGAAGAATGAAAGTGTTTGTAGGTGTTTTTGGTCGTTGGTGTATGGATTAGATATAAAGGATATGTAATTTTGTTTTCATGTAAATAAGTCATGAATGATTACTCATATTTTTGTAATCTTATGAGATATTTCATGCTAGTTGCCAAATGATGGTTCCCACATGTGTTAGGTGACTCACATGGGCTGCTAAGAGCTGATCATTGGAGTGTATATACCAATAGTACATACATCTAAAAGCTGTGTATTGTACGAGTACGAATACGGGTGCATACGAGTAGAATTGTTGATGAAACTGAACGAGAATGTAATTGTAAGCATTTTTGTTAAGTAGAAGTATTTTGATAAGTGTATTGAAGTATTTCAAAAGTGTATAAATACATATTAAAACACTACATGTATATACATTTTAACTGAGTTGTTAAGTCATCGTTAGTCGTTACATGTAAGTGTTGTTTTGAAACCTTTAGGTTAACGATCTTGTTAAATGTTGTTAACCCAATGTTTATAATATCAAAAGAGATTTTAAATTATTATATTATCATGATATTATGATGTACGAATATCTCTTAATATGATATATATACATTAAATGTCGTTACAACGATAAACGTTACATATATGTCTCGTTTCAAAATCATTAAGTTAGTAGTCTTGTTTTTACATATGTAGTTCATTGTTAATATAATTAATGATATGTTTACTTATCATAATATCATGTTAACTATATATATAACCATATATATGTCATCATATAGTTTTTTTTTTACAAGTTTTAACGTTCGTGAATCACCGGTCAACTTGGGTGGTCAATTGTCTATATGAAACCTATTTCAATTAATCAAGTCTTAACAAGTTTGATTGCTTAACATGTTGGAAACATTTAATCATGTAAACATCAATCTCAATTAATATATATAAACATGGAAAAGTTCGGGTCACTACAGTACCTACCCGTTAAATAAATTTCGTCCCGAAATTTTAAGCTGTTGAAGGTGTTGACGAATCTTCTGGAAATAGATGCGGGTATTTCTTCTTCATCTGATCTTCACGCTCCCAGGTGAACTCGGGTCCTCTACGAGCATTCCATCGAACCTTAACAATTGGTATCTTGTTTTGCTTAAGTCTTTTAACCTCACGATCCATTATTTCGACGGGTTCTTCGATGAATTGGAGTTTTTCGTTGATTTGGATTTCATCTAACGGAATAGTGAGATCTTCTTTAGCAAAACATTTCTTCAAATTCGAGACGTGGAAAGTGTTATGTACAGCCGCGAGTTGTTGAGGTAACTCAAGTCGGTAAGCTACTGGTCCGACACGATCAATAATCTTGAATGGTCCAATATACCTTGGATTTAATTTCCCTCGTTTACCAAATCGAACAACGCCTTTCCAAGGTGAAACTTTAAGCATGACCATCTCTCCAATTTCAAATTCTATATCTTTTCTTTTAATGTCAGCGTAGCTCTTTTGTCGACTTTGGGCGGTTTTCAACCGTTGTTGAATTTGGATGATCTTCTCGGTAGTTTCTTGTATAATCTCCGGACCCGTAATCTGTCTATCCCCCACCTCACTCCAACAAATCGGAGACCTGCACTTTCTACCATAAAGTGCTTCAAACGGCACCATCTCAATGCTTGAATGGTAGCTGTTGTTGTAGGAAAATTCTGCTAACGGTAGATGTCGATCCCAACTGTTTCCGAAATCAATAACACATGCTCGTAGCATGTCTTCAAGCGTTTGTATCGTCCTTTCACTCTGCCCATCAGTTTGTGGATGATAGGCAGTACTCATGTCTAGACGAGTTCCTAATGCTTGCTGTAATGTCTGCCAGAATCTTGAAATAAATCTGCCATCCCTATCAGAGATAATAGAGATTGGTATTCCATGTCTGGAGACGACTTCCTTCAAATACAGTCGTGCTAACTTCTCCATCTTGTCATCTTCTCTTATTGGTAGGAAGTGTGCTGATTTGGTGAGACGATCAACTATTACCCAAATAGTATCAAAACCACTTGCAGTCCTTGGCAATTTAGTGATGAAATCCATGGTAATGTTTTCCCATTTCCATTCCGGGATTTCGGGTTGTTGAAGTAGACCTGATGGTTTCTGATGCTCAGCTTTGACCTTAGAACACGTCAAACATTCTCCTACGTATTTAGCAACATCGGCTTTCATACCCGGCCACCAAAAATGTTTCTTGAGATCCTTGTACATCTTCCCCGTTCCAGGATGTATTGAGTATCTGGTTTTATGAGCTTCTCTAAGTACCATTTCTCTCATATCTCCAAATTTTGGTACCCAAATCCTTTCAGCCCTATACCGGGTTCCGTCTTCCCGAATATTAAGATGCTTTTCCGATACTTTGGGTATTTCATCCTTTAAATTTCCCTCTTTTAAAACTCCTTGTTGCGCCTCCTTTATTTGAGTAGTAATGTTATTATGAATCATTATATTCATAGATTTTACTCGAATGGGTTCTCTATCCTTCCTGCTCAAGGCATCGGCTACCACATTTGCCTTCCCCGGGTGGTAACGAATCTCAAAATCGTAATCATTCAATAATTCAATCCACCTACGCTGCCTCATATTCAGTTGTTTCTGATTAAATATGTGTTGAAGACTTTTGTGGTCGGTATATATAATACTTTTGACCCCATATAAGTAGTGCCTCCAAGTCTTTAATGCAAACACAACCGCGCCTAATTCCAAATCATGCGTCGTATAATTTTGTTCGTGAATCTTCAATTGTCTAGACGCATAAGCAATCACCTTCGTTCGTTGCATTAATACACAACCGAGACCTTGCTTTGATGCGTCACAATAAATCACAAAATCATCATTCCCTTCAGGCAATGACAATATAGGTGCCGTAGTTAGCTTTTTCTTCAATAACTGAAACGCTTGCTCGTGTTCATCATTCCATTCAAATTTCTTCCCTTTATGCGTTAATGCAGTCAAGGGTTTTGCTATTCTAGAAAAGTCTTGGATGAACCTTCTGTAGTAACCAGCTAGTCCTAAAAACTGGCGTATGTGTTTCGGAGTTTTCGGGGTTTCCCACTTTTCAACAGTTTCTATCTTTGCCGGATCCACCTTAATACCTTCTTTGTTCACTATGTGACCGAGGAATTGAACTTCTTCCAACCAAAATGCACACTTTGAAAACTTAGCGTACAATTCTTCCTTCCTCAATACTTCTAACACCTTTCTCAAATGTTCACCGTGTTCTTGGTCATTCTTTGAGTAAATAAGTATGTCATCAATGAAAACAATGACAAACTTGTCAAGGTATGGTCCACACACTCGGTTCATAAGGTCCATGAACACAGCTGGTGCATTAGTTAAACCAAACGGCATGACCATAAACTCGTAATGACCGTAACGTGTTCTGAAAGCAGTCTTTGGAATATCATCTTCTTTCACCCGCATTTGATGATACCCGGAACGTAAGTCAATCTTTGAATAAACAGACGAGCCTTGTAGTTGATCAAATAAGTCGTCGATTCTCGGTAGTGGGTAGCGGTTCTTGATGGTAAGTTTGTTCAACTCTCGGTAGTCGATACACAACCTGAATGTACCATCTTTCTTCTTGACAAACAAAACAGGAGCTCCCCACGGTGATGTGCTTGGTCGAATGAAACCACGCTCTAAAAGTTCTTGTAATTGGTTTTGCAGTTCTTTCATCTCGCTGGGTGCGAGTCTGTAAGGAGCACGAGCTATTGGTGCAGCTCCTGGTACAAGATCTATTTGAAATTCAACGGATCGATGTGGGGGTAATCCCGGTAATTCTTTCGGAAATACATCGGGAAATTCTTTTGCAATGGGAACATCATTGATGCTCTTTTCTTCAGTTTGTACTTTCTCAACGTGTGCTAGAACAGCATAGCAACCTTTTCTTATTAGTTTTTGTGCCTTCAAATTACTAATAAGATGTAGCTTCGTGTTGCCCTTTCCTCCGTACACCATTAAGGGTTTTCCTTTTTCTCGTATAATGCGAATTGCATTTTTGTAACAAACGATCTCCGCTTTCACTTCTTTCAACCAGTCCATACCGATTATCACATCAAAACTCCCTAACTCTACTGGTATCAAATCAATCTTAAATGTTTCGCTAACCAGTTTAATTTCTCGATTCCGACATATATTATCTGCTGAAATTAATTTACCATTTGCTAATTCGAGTAAAAATTTACTATCCAAAGGCGTCAATGGACAACTTAATTTAGCACAAAAATCTCTACTCATATAGCTTCTATCCGCACCCGAATCAAATAAAACGTAAGCAGATTTATTGTCAATAAGAAACGTACCCGTAACAAGCTCCGGGTCTTCCTGTGCCTCTACCGCATTAATATTGAAAACTCTTCCACGGCCTTGTCCATTCGTGTTCTCCTGGTTCGGGCAATTTCTAATAATGTGGCCTGGTTTTCCACATTTATAACAAACTACATTGGCATAACTTGCTCCGACACTACTTGCTCCACCATTACTCGTTCCGACACCATTTGTTCCTTTCGTTCTATTAACCCCTGGTCCGTAGACCTCACACTTCGCCGCGCTATGACCATTTCTTTTACACTTGTTGCAAAATTTGGTGCAGAACCCCGAGTGATTCTTTTCACACCTTTGGCATAGTTGCTTCTGATTGTTGTTGTTGTTGCGGTTATTATTGTTGTTGGGATGATTGTTGTAGTTGCTGTTGTTGTTGTTGTTGTTGTTGTTGTTGGGCCGTTTGTTGTAGTTGCGATTGATGTTGCGATTGTTGGGATAATTGTTGCGATTATTGTTGTAATTGCTGTTGTTGTTGTATTGGTGATTCTTATCACCGTTTTCCTCCCACTTTCTTTTGACTTGCTTCACATTGGCCTCTTCAGCAGTCTGTTCTTTAATTCTTTCTTCAATCTGGTTCACTAGTTTGTGAGCCATTCTACATGCCTGTTGTATGGAGGCGGGCTCGTGTGAACTTATATCTTCTTGGATTCTTTCCGGTAATCCTTTCACAAACGCGTCGATCTTCTCTTCCTCATCTGCGAATGCTCCCGGACACAATAGGCACAATTCTGTGAATCGTCTTTCGTACGTGTTAATATCAAATCCTTGGGTTCGTAACCCTCTAAGTTCTGTCTTGAGCTTATTGACCTCGGTTCTGGGACGGTACTTCTCGTTCATCAAGTGCTTGAATGCTGACCACGGTAGTGCGTACGCATCATCTTGTCCCACTTGCTCTAGATAGGTATTCCACCATGTTAACGCAGAACCTGTGAAGGTATGCGTAGCGTACTTCACTTTGTCCTCTTCAGTACACTTACTTATGGCAAACACCGATTCAACCTTCTCGGTCCACCGTTTCAATCCGATCGGTCCTTCGGTTCCATTAAATTCCAAAGGTTTGCAGGCAGTGAATTCTTTGTAGGTGCATCCTACTCGATTTCCTGTACTGCTAGATCCAAGGTTATTGTTGGTATGTAGCGCAGCCTGTACTGCGGCTATGTTTGAAGCTAGAAAAGTACGGAATTCCTCTTCATTCATATTCACGGTGTGTCGAGTAGTCGGTGCCATTTCCTTCAAAATAGTTAAATGGAACAAGTTAATTATACAGAATATTAAGAGTAGTTAATAGTATTTCGTAGCATAATATGAACTCATTTATAAAAGCTTTTTCTTCATATTAGCGTTTTATAAGTTTAAATTCGGGTAGTACCTACCCGTTAAGTTCATACTTAGTAGCTAATATACAATTCAACTACTACAATTCTATATGAAAAACTGATTATAATAATATTTCGCGTTCAAACTTTTATACAATATTTTACAAACTTACAATACCGCTTATTTTACATAAAGCATGAAATATAGCACACAATAACTTTGATACAAGATAGTTGTGAAGACAATTCTAGCTAGTACACAAGTCGTTCGGCAAAGGCAATAAAGACACGTAATTCATACGTCCAGAAACAAGTCATGCATTCTGGTTTTACTAGGACTACTTCCCATCCTTGGTCTTGTGCAACATAACCGTTATGGCCGTTGATAAGACAGCGTGTTGTAACGTCATCAAAGGGACGAGGGTTACGTAATGTCCAATAGTCCCGTAATAATCTAAAAACCTCATTTCTTACCCCAATTACCGACTCCGTCACTTGTGGAAACGTTTTGTTTAATAGTTGTAGCCCGATGTTCTTGTTCTCACTTTGGTGAGAAGCGAACATTACTAATCCGTAAGCATAACATGCTTCTTTATGTTGCATGTTAGCCGCTTTTTCTAAATCACGAAGTCCAATATTCGGATATATTGAGTCAAAATAATTTCTTAACCCGTTGCGTAAAATAGCATTTGGGTTCCCCGCAATATATGCGTCAAAGTAAACACATCGTAACTTATGGGTTTCCCAATGTGATATCCCCCATCTTTCAAACGAAAGTCTCTTATAAACCAAGACATTCTTGGAACGTTCTTCGAATGTCTTACAAACTGATCTCGCCTTAAATAGTTGTGCTGAAGAATTCTGGCCGACTCTAGACAAGATTTCATCAATCATGTCTCCGGGTAGGTCTCTTAAAATATTGGGTTGTCTATCCATTTTGTGTTTTTAAACTGTAAAATAGACAAGAGTTAGATTCATAAAAAAAATACTTATTAATACAAGCAATTTTTACATATATCATAAAGCATAAGAACACTATATTCCATATATTACACCACACGAATACAACTATCTTATTCCGACTCGCTCGTTTCTTCTTCTTCGGTTTTGGTTCGTTTTGCCAAGTTTCTAGGGATATATGATGTTCCCCTAATACGAGCCGTCGTTGTCCACATTGGTTTAGAAAAACCTGGTGGTTTAGAGGTTCCCGGGTCATTGTTACAACTTAAGGACTTCGGGGGTTGACGATACATATAAAGTTCATCGGGGTTGGAATTAGATTTCTCTATTTTTATGCCCTTTCCCTTATTATTTTCTTTTGCCTTTTTAAATTCAGTTGGGGTAATTTCTATAACATCATTGGAATTCTCGTCGGAATCCGATTCATCGGAGAATTGGTAATCCTCCCAATATTTTGCTTCCTTGGCGGAAACACCATTGACCATAATTAACTTTGGTCGGTTGGTTGAGGATTTTCTTTTACTTAACCGTTTTATTATTTCCCCCACCGGTTCTATTTCTTCATCCGGTTCCGATTCTTCTTCCGGTTCCGATTCTTCTTCCGGTTCCGACTCTTCTTCCGGTTCCTCTTCGGGAACTTGTGAATCAGTCCACAAATCATTCCAATTTACATTTGAATCTTCATTATTATTAGGTGAGTCAATGGGACTTGTTCTAGAGGTAGACATCTATCACATAATATCAAACACGTTAAGAGATTAATATATCACATAATATTCATATGTTAAAAATATATAGTTTCCAACAAAAATGTTAAGCAATCATTTTTAAAGAAAACACGGTCGAAGTCCAGACTCACTAATGCATCCTAACAAACTCGATAAGACACACTAATGCAAATTTTCTGGTTCTCTAAGACCAACGCTCGGATACCAACTGAAATGTCCCGTTCTTATTGATTAAAAACGTTCCATATTAATTGATTTCGTTGCGAGGTTTTGACCTCTATATGAGACGTTTTTCAAAGACTGCATTCATTTTTAAACAAACCATAACCTTTATTTCATCAATAAAGGTTTAAAAAGCTTTACGTAGATTATCAAATAATGATAATCTAAAATATCCTGTTTACACACGACCATTACATAATGGTTTACAATACAAATATGTTACAACAAAATAAGTTTCTTGAATGCAGTTTTTACACAATATCATACAAGCATGGACTCCAAATCTTGTCCTTATTTAAGTATGCGACAGCGGAAGCTCTTAATAATCACCTGAGAATAAACATGCTTAAAACGTCAACAAAAATGTTGGTGAGTTATAGGTTTAACCTATATATATCAAATCGTAACAATAGACCACAAGATTTCATATTTCAATACACATCCCATACATAGAGATAAAAATCATTCATATGGTGAACACCTGGTAACCGACAATAACAAGATGCATATATAAGAATATCCCCATCATTCCGGGACACCTTTCGGACATGATATAAATTTCGAAGTACTAAAGCATCCGGTACTTTGGATGGGGTTTGTTAGGCCCAATAGATCTATCTTTAGGATTCGCGTCAATTAGGGTGTCTGTTCCCTAATTCTTAGATTACCAGACTTAATAAAAAGGGGCATATTCGATTTCGATAATTCAACCATAGAATGTAGTTTCACGTACTTGTGTCTATTTTGTAAATCATTTATAAAACCTGCATGTATTCTCATCCCAAAAATATTAGATTTTAAAAGTGGGACTATAACTCACTTTCACAGATTTTTTTACTTCGTCGGGAAGTAAGACTTGGCCACTGGTTGATTCACAAACCTATAACAATATATACATATATATCAAAGTATGTTCAAAATATATTTACAACACTTTTAATATATTTTGATGTTTTAAGTTTATTAAGTCAGCTGTCCTCGTTAGTAACCTACAACTAGTTGTCCACAGTTAGATGTACAGAAATAAATCGATAAATATTATCTTGAATCAATCCACGACCCAGTGTATACGTATCTCAGTATTGATCACAACTCAAACTATATATATTTTGGAATCAACCTCAACCCTGTATAGCTAACTCCAACATTCACATATAGAGTGTCTATGGTTGTTCCGAAATATATATAGATGTGTCGACATGATAGGTCGAAACATTGTATACGTGTCTATGGTATCTCAAGATTACATAATATATAATACAAGTTGATTAAGTTATGGTTGGAATAGATTTGTTACCAATTTTCACGTAGCTAAAATGAGAAAAATTATCCAATCTTGTTTTACCCATAACTTCTTCATTTTAAATCCGTTTTGAGTGAATCAAATTGCTATGGTTTCATATTGAACTCTATTTTATGAATCTAAACAAAAAAAGTATAGGTTTCTAGTCGGAAAAATAAGTTACAAGTCGTTTTTGTAAAGGTAGTCATTTCAGTCGAAAGAACGACGTCTAGATGACCATTTTAGAAAACATACTTCCACTTTGAGTTTAACCATAATTTTTGGATATAGTTTCATGTTCATAATAAAAATCATTTTCTCAGCATAACAACTTTTAAATCAAAGTTTATCATAGTTTTTAATTAACTAACCCAAAACAGCCCGCGGTGTTACTACGACGGCGTAAATCCGGTTTTACGGTGTTTTTCGTGTTTCCAGGTTTTAAATCATTAAGTTAGCATATCATATAGATATAGAACATGTGTTTAGTTGATTTTAAAAGTCAAGTTAGAAGGATTAACTTTTGTTTGCGAACAAGTTTAGAATTAACTAAACTATGTTCTAGTGATTACAAGTTTAAACATTCGAATAAGATAGCTTTATATGTATGAATCGAATGATGTTATGAACATCATTACTACCTTAAGTTCCTTGGATGAACCTACTGGAAAAGAGAAAAATGGATCTAGCTTCAATGGATCCTTGGATGGCTCAAAGTTCTTGAAGCAAAATCATGACACGAAAACAAGTTCAAGTAAGATCATCACTTGAAATAAGATTGTTATAGTTATAGAAATTGAACCAAAGTTTGAATATGATTATTACCTTGTATTAGAATGATAACCTACTGTAAGAAACAAAGATTTCTTGAGGTTGGATGATCACCTTACAAGATTGGAAGTGAGCTAGCAAACTTGAAAGTATTCTTGATTTTATGAAACTAGAACTTTTGGAATTTATGAAGAACACTTAGAACTTGAAGATAGAACTTGAGAGAGTTCAATTAGATGAAGAAAATTGAAGAATGAAAGTGTTTGTAGGTGTTTTTGGTCGTTGGTGTATGGATTAGATATAAAGGATATGTAATTTTGTTTTCATGTAAATAAGTCATGAATGATTACTCATATTTTTGTAATCTTATGAGATATTTCATGCTAGTTGCCAAATGATGGTTCCCACATGTGTTAGGTGACTCACATGGGCTGCTAAGAGCTGATCATTGGAGTGTATATACCAATAGTACATACATCTAAAAGCTGTGTATTGTACGAGTACGAATACGGGTGCATACGAGTAGAATTGTTGATGAAACTGAACGAGAATGTAATTGTAAGCATTTTTGTTAAGTAGAAGTATTTTGATAAGTGTATTGAAGTATTTCAAAAGTGTATAAATACATATTAAAACACTACATGTATATACATTTTAACTGAGTCGTTAAGTCATCGTTAGTCGTTACATGTAAGTGTTGTTTTGAAACCTTTAGGTTAACGATCTTGTTAAATGTTGTTAACCCAATGTTTATAATATCAAAAGAGATTTTAAATTATTATATTATCATGATATTATGATGTACGAATATCTCTTAATATGATATATATACATTAAATGTCGTTACAACGATAAACGTTACATATATGTCTCGTTTCAAAATCATTAAGTTAGTAGTCTTGTTTTTACATATGTAGTTCATTGTTAATATAATTAATGATATGTTTACTTATCATAATATCATGTTAACTATATATATAACCATATATATGTCATCATATAGTTTTTTTTTTACAAGTTTTAACGTTCGTGAATCACCGGTCAACTTGGGTGGTCAATTGTCTATATGAAACCTATTTCAATTAATCAAGTCTTAACAAGTTTGATTGCTTAACATGTTGGAAACATTTAATCATGTAAACATCAATCTCAATTAATATATATAAACATGGAAAAGTTCGGGTCACTACAGCATATTCCCTTTATTATGAAATCTTACTACACCGTACCAAGTGTAGTCACCGAAACGAAGTACTGTGCAACCGTTGAATACTGGTCGTCCAGTCCGGTTGGGGTTGTCAGGCCCGATAGATCTATCAACAGGATTCGCGTTTACAATACCTCATGTAAATAATAGTTACCAAGTTACAGGGAAGTATGCCAGTGGTACAACTCAACGTAGAATATATATTTTTAATCACTTGTGTCCATAACGTAAATCATAAAATGCATGTATTCTCATCCCGAAATATTTAGAGTTTAAAAATGGGACTATATACTCACTTTTGCCTTGAAGGTATTTATCACGACTTGGTCTCCGATAGATATCACAAACCTAACCATATATATAATATATCAACATATTTTCTTTTCAAGTAATCGTTATATATATATATATATATATATATATATATATATATATATATATATATATATATATATATATATATATATATATATATATATATATATATATATATATATATATATACTTTTAATATTTTCTTAGTCCGTAGTTAGCAGTCCGATGTTAGTGGTTCACAATTAGTTGCTTAAATAAAATAAATAAAGACCCCATCGTATTCGTATTGATCAGAATTAATCTCAACCCATGGTACCATGTTGTCAAGTAACGTGTTGCGTACATAAAGTACCGTGTTGTCAAATGACGTGTTGCGTACAATCATGAGGTCTTATGATTAATCTTCTCGTGTTGTTTACGGGTGGTCCTGAAATATATAAAATCAAATCATAAGTAAATATATATAAAATATCATATTAATTAGAAAATATATGATTAATTTAATTTTTCTCCAAATATTTTCGTTGTTAAACAAGCTTTGGATACCCGATCTTATTTTAGTCGTAGTTTCTTCGTTACAACTCCGTTTTTGTTGATTCAACTTGCCACTTCCTTGGATCGAGTCAAATTTTAAGAATATGACTGTAAATACCTTGGTTTACATTCGGAATCACAGGTTATAGTCCAAACTCTAGGTGAATCTTATGAAAGTAATCATTTTTGTCATAAAAACAACATTTAATGGTCATTTTTCTAAAAATACTTATACTTTGAATTAAACCATGAAATTTTTATGTGTTAACATATTCATAAGAAATATCATTTTTCCAGAACATGAACTTCTAATTCAAAGTTCAAGATGGTTTTTAATTATCCAACCCAAAACAGCCTCCGGTTACACTCCGACGACATAAATTCAGTTTTAAGGTGTTCTTTGTAAAAACAAGTTGTATCTTGTTAAATTAGCATATCATTATGATATATTACAAGTCTTGAAGTATTTTAAAAGTTAAGTTAGAAGGATCTATTTAGTTTGCGAACAAATTTGAAATCATTCAAACTATGTTCTTGTTCTTAAAATTTTATATCACAAAATAAGATAGCTATATAAATATGAATCGAATAAAATTATGAACAAGGTTACTACCTCAAGTTACTTGGACAAGATTGCTGTAAAAGATGAGTAAAATCCTAGAACCAAAAGAGTGTTGGAATTGGATCAAAAGGTTGGAAGTAAACTTGTAAATTTGGAAGGATTTTTGAAGTGTTCTTGGAAAGATTTTCTTATGATGTTTAAGTGTTGTTTTTGAAGCTAGATCTTCATGGTTGTTTGCTGAGATGTTTAAGGTGTTTAAGGCTCATGAATATGTGTGTGTTTAGCTAGGAAATGAAGGTAAAAGATTGAATTATAAATGGAATGGGGGAAGGTCTTAAAAACATGAAAATGGGGAACATGGACAAATTTTCATTTTGTTATTTTGTAAAATTAGTCATGCATACTTCCAATTCTAATTACCTAGCCTTAAGGGCATGAACAAGAACTGAATAGATGTTGATTTGACATGTATATACCAATAGTAAATACATCTAGAAGATGGGTATGATACCGGTACATATACCCTAGGTATACGTATAAAAATCTTTGAGAAAACGGAACGAGAATTCAAATATAGCTATCTTTTGTAAATATACTTATATTGTTTTATGTATGTAAGCCCTTTAAAAGTGATTAAATACATATCTATACGATGCATGTATAAGTATTATAGATTATAAGTATTTATGTCAAAGAACGTTACGTATAGTTATCGTTTTGAAAACTTAAGTTAGTAGTTTCAAAATATACCTACAACTCATTGTTATTAGTACACAATGAGATGTTAAACATCCTTAGATCATGTTAAATATATATAGATACATATATATACCCAGACGTATAATTATCGTATGTTATATAGTTTGTGATATCATCGGTCAAATTGGACGGTCAAACGTTGTGTAAAACTCTTTTCAAAAACATAAATCTCAACAATTTAGATTGCTTATCATGTTGGTAAGGTTTAATTTATGTAAATATTAATCTTATATGCAATAAACGATCGGAAAAATCCGGGTCGTTACATTACCTACCCGTTAAATAAATTTCGTCCCGAAATTTTAAAATTGTACCTATTTTGCGTCATCGGGAAACAAATGTGGGTACTTTTGTTTCATTTGATCCTCTCATTCCCAAGTAAACTCGGGATCCCTTCGAGCATTCCAACGAACCTTGACGATTGGTATGTTGCTCTGCTTAAGCCGTTTAACCTCACGGTCCATGATTTCGACTGGTTCTTCTATGAATTGTAGTTTCTCGTTGACTTGAATTTCTTCAAGAGGAATGGTGAGATCTTCCTTTGCAAGACATTTCTTAAGGTTTGAGATGTGAAATGTATTATGTACTCCGGCGAGTTGTTTTGGTAATTCGAGTCGATAAGCTACCGGTCCAATGCGTTCGATGATCTTGAACGGGCCTATATACCTTGGGTTCAGTTTACCTCTTTTTCCAAAACGTATTACACCTTTCCAAGGTGACACCTTTAACATAACCATGTCACCGATCTGAAACTCTAATGGTTTCCTTCGGACATCGGCGTAGCTCTTTTGGCGACTACGGGCTGTTTTCAATTTCTCCTTGATTTGCACTATCTTCTCAGTAGTTTCATGGATGATCTCGGGTCCAGTTAATTGTCGATCTCCTACTTCGTTCCAACAGATAGGGGATCTACACTTCCTTCCATACAGTGCTTCGAATGGTGCAGCTTTTGAAATGTCCCGTTCTTATTGATTAAAAACGTTCCATATTAATTGATTTCGTTGCGAGGTTTTGACCTCTATATGAGACGTTTTTCAAAGACTGCATTCATTTTTAAAACAAACCATAACCTTTATGTCATAAATAAAGGTTTAAAAAGCTTTACGTAGATTATCAAATAATGATAATCTAAAATATCCTGTTTACACACGACCATTACATAATGGTTTACAATACAAATATGTTACATCGAAATCAGTTTCTTGAATGCAGTTTTTACACAATATCATACAAACATGGACTCCAAATCTTGTCCTTATTTTAGTATGCAACAGCGGAAGCTCTTAATATTCACCTGAGAATAAACATGCTTTAAACGTCAACAAAAATGTTGGTGAGTTATAGGTTTAACCTATATATATCAAATCGTAACAATAGACCACAAGATTTCATATTTCAATACACATCTCATACATAGAGATAAAAATCATTCATATGGTGAACACCTGGTAACCGACAATAACAAGATGCATATATAAGAATATTCCCATCATTCCGGGACACCCTTCGGATATGATATTAATTTCGAAGTACTAAAGCATCCGGTACTTTGGATGGGGTTTGTTAGGCCCAATAGATCTATCTTTAGGATTCGCGTCAATTAGGGTGTCTGTTCCCTAATTCTTAGATTACCAGACTTAATAAAAAGGGGCATATTCAATTTCGATAATTCAACCATAGAATGTAGTTTCACGTACTTGTGTCTATTTTGTAAATCATTTATAAAACCTGCATGTATTCTCATCCCAAAAATATTAGATTTGAAAAGTGGGACTATAACTCACTTTCACAGATTTTTACTTCGTCGGGAAGTAAGACTTGGCCACTGGTTGATTCACGAACCTATAGCAATATATACATATATATCAAAGTATGTTCAAAATATATTTACAACACTTTTAATATATTTTGATGTTTTAAGTTTATTAAGTCAGCTGTCCTCGTTAGTAACCTACAACTAGTTGTCCACAGTTAGATGTACAGAAATAAATCGATAAATATTATCTTGAATCAATCCACGACCCAGTGTATACGTATCTCAGTATTGATCACAACTCAAACTATATATATTTTGGAATCAACCTCAACCCTGTATAGCTAACTCCAACATTCATATATAGAGTGTCTATGGTTGTTCCGAAATATATATAGATGTGTCGACATGATAGGTCGAAACATTGTATACGTGTCTATGGTATCTCAAGATTACATAATATATATTACAAGTTGATTAAGTTATGGTTGGAATAGATTTGTTACCAATTTTCACGTAGCTAAAATGAGAAAAATTATCCAATCTTGTTTTACCCATAACTTCTTCATTTTAAATCCGTTTTGAGTGAATCAAATTGCTATGGTTTCATATTGAACTCTATTTTATGAATCTAAACAAAAAAAGTATAGGTTTCTAGTCGGAAAAATAAGTTACAAGTCGTTTTTGTAAAGGTAGTCATTTCAGTCGAAAGAACGACGTCTAGATGACCATTTTAGAAAACATACTTCCACTTTGAGTTTAACCATAATTTTTGGATATAGTTTCATGTTCATAATAAAAATCATTTTCTCAGAATAACAACTTTTAAATCAAAGTTTATCATAGTTTTTAATTAACTAACCCAAAACAGCCCGCGGTGTTACTACGACGGCGTAAATCCGGTTTTACGGTGTTTTTCGTGTTTCCAGGTTTTAAATCATTAAGTTAGCATATCATATAGATATAGAACATGTGTTTAGTTGATTTTAAAAGTCAAGTTAGAAGGATTAACTTTTGTTTGCGAACAAGTTTAGAATTAACTAAACTATGTTCTAGTGATTACAAGTTTAAACCTTCGAATAAGATAGCTTTATATGTATGAATCGAATGATGTTATGAACATCATTACTACCTTAAGTTCCTTGGATGAACCTACTGGAAAAGAGAAAAATGGATCTAGCTTCAATGGATCCTTGGATGGCTCAAAGTTCTTGAAGCAAAATCATGACACGAAAACAAGTTCAAGTAAGATCATCACTTGAAATAAGATTGTTATAGTTATAGAAATTGAACCAAAGTTTGAATATGATTATTACCTTGTATTAGAATGATAACCTACTGTAAGAAACAAAGATTTCTTGAGGTTGGATGATCACCTTACAAGATTGGAAGTGAGCTAGCAAACTTGAAAGTATTCTTGATTTTATGAAACTAGAACTTTTGGAATTTATGAAGAACACTTAGAACTTGAAGATAGAACTTGAGAGAGTTCAATTAGATGAAGAAAATTGAAGAATGAAAGTGTTTGTAGGTGTTTTTGGTCGTTGGTGTATGGATTAGATATAAAGGATATGTAATTTTGTTTTCATGTAAATAAGTCATGAATGATTACTCATATTTTTGTAATCTTATGAGATATTTCATGCTAGTTGCCAAATGATGGTTCCCACATGTGTTAGGTGACTCACATGGGCTGCTAAGAGCTGATCATTGGAGTGTATATACCAATAGTACATACATCTAAAAGCTGTGTATTGTACGAGTACGAATACGGGTGCATACGAGTAGAATTGTTGATGAAACTGAACGAGAATGTAATTGTAAGCATTTTTGTTAAGTAGAAGTATTTTGATAAGTGTATTGAAGTCTTTCAAAAGTGTATAAATACATATTAAAACACTACATGTATATACATTTTAACTGAGTCGTTAAGTCATCGTTAGTCGTTACATGTAAGTGTTGTTTTGAAACCTTTAGGTTAACGATCTTGTTAAATGTTGTTAACCCAATGTTTATAATAACAAAAGAGATTTTAAATTATTATATTATCATGATATTATGATGTACGAATATCTCTTAATATGATATATATACATTAAATGTCGTTACAACGATAAACGTTACATATATGTCTCGTTTCAAAATCATTAAGTTAGTAGTCTTGTTTTTACATATGTAGTTCATTGTTAATATAATTAATGATATGTTTACTTATCATAATATCATGTTAACTATATATATAACCATATATATGTCATCATATAGTTTTTTTACAAGTTTTAACGTTCGTGAATCACCGGTCAACTTGGGTGGTCAATTGTCTATATGAAACCTATTTCAATTAATCAAGTCTTAACAAGTTTGATTGCTTAACATGTTGGAAACATTTAATCATGTAAATATCAATATCAATTAATATATATAAACATGGAAAAGTTCGGGTCACTACAGTACCTACCCGTTAAATAAATTTCGTCCCGAAATTTTAAGCTGTTGAAGGTGTTGACGAATCTTCTGGAAATAGATGCGGGTATTTCTTCTTCATCTGATCTTCACGCTCCCAGGTGAACTCGGGTCCTCTACAAGCATTCCATCGAACCTTAACAATTGGTATCTTGTTTTGCTTAAGTCTTTTAACCTCACGATCCATTATTTCGACGGGTTCTTCGATGAATTGGAGTTTTTCGTTGATTTGGATTTCATCTAACGAAATAGTGAGATCTTCTTTAGCAAAACATTTCTTCAAATTCGAGACGTGGAAAGTGTTATGTACAGCCGCGAGTTGTTGAGGTAACTCAAGTCGGTAAGCTACTGGTCCGACACGATCAATAATCTTGAATGGTCCAATATACCTTGGATTTAATTTCCCTCGTTTACCAAATCGAACAACGCCTTTCCAAGGTGAAACTTTAAGCATGACCATCTCTCCAATTTCAAATTCTATATCTTTTCTTTTAATGTCAGCGTAGCTCTTTTGTCGACTTTGGGCGGTTTTCAACCGTTGTTGAATTTGGATGATCTTCTCGGTAGTTTCTTGTATAATCTCCGGACCCGTAATCTGTCTATCCCCCACCTCACTCCAACAAATCGGAGACCTGCACTTTCTACCATAAAGTGCTTCAAACGGCGCCATCTCAATGCTTGAATGGTAGCTGTTGTTGTAGGAAAATTCTGCTAACGGTAGATGTCGATCCCAACTGTTTCCGAAATCAATAACACATGCTCGTAGCATGTCTTCAAGCGTTTGTATCGTCCTTTCGCTCTGCCCATCACTTTGTGGATGATAGGCAGTACTCATGTCTAGACGAGTTCCTAATGCTTGCTGTAATGTCTGCCAGAATCTTGAAATAAATCTGCCATCCCTATCAGAGATAATAGAGATTGGTATTCCATGTCTGGAGACGACTTCCTTCAAATACAGTCGTGCTAACTTCTCCATCTTGTCATCTTCTCTTATTGGTAGGAAGTGTGCTGATTTGGTGAGACGATCAACTATTACCCAAATAGTATCAAAACCACTTGCAGTCCTTGGCAATTTAGTGATGAAATCCATGGTAATGTTTTCCCATTTCCATTCCGGGATTTCGGGTTGTTGAAGTAGACCTGATGGTTTCTGATGCTCAGCTTTGACCTTAGAACACGTCAAACATTCTCCTACATATTTAGCAACATCGGCTTTCATACCCGGCCACCAAAAATGTTTCTTGAGATCCTTGTACATCTTCCCCGTTCCAGGATGTATTGAGTATCTGGTTTTATGAGTTTCTCTAAGTACCATTTCTCTCATATCTCCAAATTTTGGTACCCAAATCCTTTCAGCCCTATACCGGGTTCCGTCTTCCCGAATATTAAGATGCTTCTCCGATCCTTTGGGTATTTCATCCTTTAAATTTCCCTCTTTTAAAACTCCTTGTTGCGCCTCCTTTATTTGAGTAGTAATGTTATTATGAATCATTATATTCATAGATTTTACTCGAATGGGTTCTCTGTCCTTCCTGCTCAAGGCATCGGCTACCACATTTGCCTTCCCCGGGTGGTAACGAATCTCAAAGTCGTAATCATTCAATAATTCAATCCACCTACGCTGCCTCATATTCAGTTGTTTCTGATTAAATATGTGTTGAAGACTTTTGTGGTCGGTATATATAATACTTTTGACCCCATATAAGTAGTGCCTCCAAGTCTTTAATGCAAAAACAACCGCGCCTAATTCCAAATCATGCGTCGTATAATTTTGTTCGTGAATCTTCAATTGTCTAGACGCATAAGCAATTACCTTCGTTCGTTGCATTAATACACAACCGAGACCTTGCTTTGATGCATCACAATAAATCACAAAATCATCATTCCCTTCAGGCAATGACAATATAGGTGCCGTAGTTAGCTTTTTCTTCAATAACTGAAACGCTTTCTCTTGTTCATCATTCCATTCAAATTTCTTCCCTTTATGCGTTAATGCAGTCAAGGGTTTTGCTATTCTGGAAAAGTCTTGGATGAACCTTCTGTAGTAACCAGCTAGTCCTAAAAACTGGCGTATGTGTTTCGGAGTTTTCGGGGTTTCCCACTTTTCAACAGTTTCTATCTTTGCCGGATCCACCTTAATACCTTCTTTGTTCACTATGTGACCGAGGAATTGAACTTCTTCCAACCAAAATGCACACTTTGAAAACTTAGCGTACAATTCTTCCTTCCTCAATACTTCTAACACCTTTCTCAAATGTTCACCGTGTTCTTGGTCATTCTTTGAGTAAATAAGTATGTCATCAATGAAAACAATGACAAACTTGTCAAGGTATGGTCCACACACTCGGTTCATAAGGTCCATGAATACAGCTGGTGCATTAGTTAAACCAAACGGCATGACCATAAACTCGTAATGACCGTAACGTGTTCTGAAAGCAGTCTTTGGAATATCATCTTCTTTCACCCGCATTTGATGATACCCGGAACGTAAGTCAATCTTTGAATAAACAGACGAGCCTTGTAGTTGATCAAATAAGTCGTCGATTCTCGGTAGTGGGTAGCGGTTCTTGATGGTAAGTTTGTACAACTCTCGGTAGTCGATACACAACCTGAATGTACCATCTTTCTTCTTGACAAACAAAACAGGAGCTCCCCACGGTGATGTGCTTGGTCGAATGAAACTACGCTCTAGAAGTTCTTGTAATTGGCTTTGCAGTTCTTTCATCTCGCTGGGTGCGAGTCTGTAAGGAGCACGAGCTATTGGTGCAGCTCCTGGTACAAGATCTATTTGAAATTCAACGGATCGATGTGGGGGTAATCCCGGTAATTCTTTCGGAAATACATCGGGAAATTCTTTTGCAATGGGAACATCATTGATGCTCTTTTCTTCAGTTTGTACTTTCTCGACGTGTGCTAGAACAGCATAGCAACCTTTTCTTATTAGTTTTTGTGCCTTCAAATTACTAATAAGATGTAGCTTCGTGTTGCCCTTTTCTCCGTACACCATTAAGGGTTTTCCTTTTTCTCGTATAATGCGAATTGCATTTTTGTAACAAACGATCTCCGCTTTCACTTCTTTCAACCAGTCCATACCGATTATCACATCAAAACTCCCTAACTCTACTGGTATCAAATCAATCTTAAATGTTTCGCTAACCAGTTTAATTTCTCGATTCCGACATATATTATCTGCTGAAATTAATTTACCATTTGCTAATTCGAGTAAAAATTTACTATCCAAAGGCGTCAATGGACAACTTAATTTAGCACAAAAATCTCTACTCATATAGCTTCTATCCGCACCCGAATCAAATAAAACGTAAGCAGATTTATTGTCAATAAGAAACGTACCCGTAACAAGCTCCGGGTCTTCCTGTGCCTCTACCGCATTAATATTGAAAACTCTTCCACGGCCTTGTCCATTCGTGTTCTCCTGGTTCGGGCAATTTCTAATAATGTGGCCTGGTTTTCCACATTTATAACAAACTACATTGGCATAACTTGCTCCGACACTACTTGCTCCGCCATTACTCGTTCCGAAACCATTTGTTCCTTTCGTTCTATTAACCCCTGGTCCGTAGACCTCACACTTCGCCGCGCTATGACCATTTCTTTTACACTTGTTGCAAAATTTGGTGCAGAACCCCGAGTGATTCTTTTCACACCTTTGGCATAGTTGCTTCTGATTGTTGTTGTTGTTGTTGCGGTTATTATTGTTGTTGGGATGATTGTTGTAGTTGCTGTTGTTGTTGTTGTTGTTGTTGTTGTTGTTGGGCCGTTTGTTGTAGTTGCGATTGATGTTGCGATTGTTGGGATAATTGTTGCGATTATTGTTGTAATTGCTGTTGTTGTTGTATTGGTGATTCTTATCACCGTTTTCCTCCCACTTTCTTTTGACTTGCTTCACATTGGCCTCTTCAGCAGTCTGTTCTTTAATTCTTTCTTCAATCTGGTTCACTAGTTTGTGAGCCATTCTACATGCCTGTTGTATGGAGGCGGGCTCGTGTGAACTTATATCTTCTTGGATTCTTTCCGGTAATCCTTTCACAAACGCGTCGATCTTCTCTTCCTCATCTTCGAATGCTCCCGGACACAATAGGCACAATTCTGTGAATCGTCTTTCGTACGTGGTAATATCAAATCCTTGGGTTCGTAACCCTCTAAGTTCTGTCTTGAGCTTATTGACCTCGGTTCTGGGACGGTACTTCTCGTTCATCAAGTGCTTGAATGCTGACCACGGTAGTGCGTACGCATCATCTTGTCCCACTTGCTCTAGATAGGTATTCCACCATGTTAACGCAGAACCTGTGAAGGTATGCGTAGCGTACTTCACTTTGTCCTCTTCAGTACACTTACTTATGGCAAACACCGATTCAACCTTCTCGGTCCACCGTTTCAATCCGATCGGTCCTTCGGTTCCATCAAATTCCAAAGGTTTGCAGGCAGTGAATTCTTTGTAGGTGCATCCTACACGATTTCCTGTACTGCTAGATCCAAGGTTATTGTTGGTATGTAGCGCAGCCTGTACTGCGGCTATGTTTGAAGCTAGAAAAGTACGGAATTCCTCTTCATTCATATTCACGGTGTGTCGAGTAGTCGGTGCCATTTCCTTCAAAATAGTTAAATGGAACAAGTTAATCATACAGAATATTAAGAGTAGTTAATAGTATTTCGTAGCATAATATGAACTCATTTATAAAAGCTTTTTCTTCATATTAGCGTTTTATAAGTTTAAATTCGGGTAGTACCTACCCGTTAAGTTCATACTTAGTAGCTAATATACAATTCAACTACTACAATTCTATATGAAAAACTGATTGTAATAATATTTCGCGTTCAAACTTTTATACAATATTTTACAAACTTACAATACCGCTTCTTTTACATAAAGCATGAAATATAGCACACAATAACTTTGATACAAGATAGTTGTGAAGACAATTCTAGCTAGTACACAAGTCGTTCGGCAAAGGCAATAAAGACACGTAATTCATACGTCCAGAAACAAGTCATGCATTCTGGTTTTACTAGGACTACTTCCCATCCTTGGTCTTGTGCAACATAACCGTTATGGCCGTTGATAAGACAGCGTGTTGTAACGTCATCAAAGGGACGAGGGTTACGTAATGTCCAACAGTCCCGTAATAATCTAAAAACCTCATTTCTTACCCCAATTACCGACTCCGTCACTTGTGGAAACGTTTTGTTTAATAGTTGTAGCCCGATGTTCTTGTTCTCACTTTGGTGAGAAGCGAACATTACTAATCCGTAAGCATAACATGCTTCTTTATGTTGCATGTTAGCCGCTTTTTCTAAATCACGAAGTCCAATATTCGGATATATTGAGTCAAAATAATTTCTTAACCCGTTGCGTAAAATAGCATTTGGGTTCCCCGCAATATATGCGTCAAAGTAAACACATCGTAACTTATGGGTTTCCCAATGTGATATCCCCCATCTTTCAAACGAAAGTCTCTTATAAACCAAGACATTCTTGGAACGTTCTTCGAATGTCTTACAAACTGATCTCGCCTTAAATAGTTGTGCCGAAGAATTCTGGCCGACTCTAGACAAGATTTCATCAATCATGTCTCCGGGTAGGTCTCTTAAAATATTGGGTTGTCTATCCATTTTGTGTTTTTAAACTGTAAAATAGACAAGAGTTAGATTCATAAAAAAAAATACTTATTAATACAAGCAATTTTTACATATATCATAAAGCATAAGAACACTATATTCCATATATTACACCACACGAATACAACTATCTTATTCCGACTCGCTCGTTTCTTCTTCTTCGGTTTTGGTTCGTTTTGCCAAGTTTCTAGGGATATATGATGTTCCCCTAATACGAGCCGTCGTTGTCCACATTGGTTTAGAAAAACCTGGTGGTTTAGAGGTTCCCGGGTCATTGTTACAACTTAAGGACTTCGGGGGTTGACGATACATATAAAGTTCATCGGGGTTGGAATTAGATTTCTCTATTTTTATGCCCTTTCCCTTATTATTTTCTTTTGCCTTTTTAAATTCAGTTGGGGTAATTTCTATAACATCATCGGAATTCTCGTCGGAATCCGATTCATCGGAGAATTGGTAATCCTCCCAATATTTTGCTTCCTTGGCGGAAACACCATTGACCATAATTAACTTTGGTCGGTTGGTTGAGGATTTTCTTTTACTTAACCGTTTTATTATTTCCCCCACCGGTTCTATTTCTTCATCCGGTTCCGATTCTTCTTCCGGTTCCGATTCTTCTTCCGGTTCCAACTCTTCTTCCGGTTCCTCTTCGGGAACTTGTGAATCAGTCCACAAATCATTCCAATTTACATTTGACTCTTCATTATTATTAGGTGAGTCAATGGGACTTGTTCTAGAGGTAGACATCTATCACATAATATCAAACACGTTAAG
Source organism: Rutidosis leptorrhynchoides (assembly GCF_046630445.1). Lineage (NCBI taxonomy): Eukaryota > Viridiplantae > Streptophyta > Magnoliopsida > Asterales > Asteraceae > Rutidosis > Rutidosis leptorrhynchoides. The sequence goes on along the minus strand of NC_092341.1, from coordinate 160,903,702 downwards.
AGATTAATATATCACATAATATTCATATGTTAAAAATATATAGTTTCCAACAAAAATGTTAAGCAATCATTTTTAAAGAAAACACGGTCGAAGTCCAGACTCACTAATGCATCCTAACAAACTCGATAAGACACACTAATGCAAATTTTCTGGTTCTCTAAGACCAACGCTCGGATACCAACTGAAATGTCCCGTTCTTATTGATTAAAAACGTTCCATATTAATTGATTTCGTTGCGAGGTTTTGACCTCTATATGAGACGTTTTTCAAAGACTGCATTCATTTTTAAAACAAACCATAACCTTTATGTCATAAATAAAGGTTTAAAAAGCTTTACGTAGATTATCAAATAATGATAATCTAAAATATCCTGTTTACACACGACCATTACATAATGGTTTACAATACAAATATGTTACATCGAAATCAGTTTCTTGAATGCAGTTTTTACACAATATCATACAAACATGGACTCCAAATCTTGTCCTTATTTTAGTATGCAACAGCGGAAGCTCTTAATATTCACCTGAGAATAAACATGCTTTAAACGTCAACAAAAATGTTGGTGAGTTATAGGTTTAACCTATATATATCAAATCGTAACAATAGACCACAAGATTTCATATTTCAATACACATCTCATACATAGAGATAAAAATCATTCATATGGTGAACACCTGGTAACCGACAATAACAAGATGCATATATAAGAATATCCCCATCATTCCGGGACACCCTTCGGATATGATATTAATTTCGAAGTACTAAAGCATCCGGTACTTTGGATGGGGTTTGTTAGGCCCAATAGATCTATCTTTAGGATTCGCGTCAATTAGGGTGTCTGTTCCCTAATTCTTAGATTACCAGACTTAATAAAAAGGGGCATATTCAATTTCGATAATTCAACCATAGAATGTAGTTTCACGTACTTGTGTCTATTTTGTAAATCATTTATAAAACCTGCATGTATTCTCATCCCAAAAATATTAGATTTTAAAAGTGGGACTATAACTCACTTTCACAGATTTTTACTTCGTCGGGAAGTAAGACTTGGCCACTGGTTGATTCACGAACCTATAACAATATATACATATATATCAAAGTATGTTCAAAATATATTTACAACACTTTTAATATATTTTGATGTTTTAAGTTTATTAAGTCAGCTGTCCTCGTTAGTAACCTACAACTAGTTGTCCACAGTTAGATGTACAGAAATAAATCGATAAATATTATCTTGAATCAATCCACGACCCAGTGTATACGTATCTCAGTATTGATCACAACTCAAACTATATATATTTTGGAATCAACCTCAACCCTGTATAGCTAACTCCAACATTCACATATAGAGTGTCTATGGTTGTTCCGAAATATATATAGATGTGTCGACATGATAGGTCGAAACATTGTATACGTGTCTATGGTATCTCAAGATTACATAATATATATTACAAGTTGATTAAGTTATGGTTGGAATAGATTTGTTACCAATTTTCACGTAGCTAAAATGAGAAAAATTATCCAATCTTGTTTTACCCATAACTTCTTCATTTTAAATCCGTTTTGAGTGAATCAAATTGCTATGGTTTCATATTGAACTCTATTTTATGAATCTAAACAAAAAAAGTATAGGTTTCTAGTCGGAAAAATAAGTTACAAGTCGTTTTTGTAAAGGTAGTCATTTCAGTCGAAAGAACGACGTCTAGATGACCATTTTAGAAAACATACTTCCACTTTGAGTTTAACCATAATTTTTGGATATAGTTTCATGTTCATAATAAAAATCATTTTCTCAGAATAACAACTTTTAAATCAAAGTTTATCATAGTTTTTAATTAACTAACCCAAAACAGCCCGCGGTGTTACTACGACGGCGTAAATCCGGTTTTACGGTGTTTTTCGTGTTTCCAGGTTTTAAATCATTAAGTTAGCATATCATATAGATATAGAACATGTGTTTAGTTGATTTTAAAAGTCAAGTTAGAAGGATTAACTTTTGTTTGCGAACAAGTTTAGAATTAACTAAACTATGTTCTAGTGATTACAAGTTTAAACCTTCGAATAAGATAGCTTTATATGTATGAATCGAATGATGTTATGAACATCATTACTACCTTAAGTTCCTTGGATGAACCTACTGTAAAAGAGAAAAATGGATCTAGCTTCAATGGATCCTTGGATGGCTCAAAGTTCTTGAAGCAAAATCATGACACGAAAACAAGTTCAAGTAAGATCATCACTTGAAATAAGATTGTTATTGTAGCGACCCCGACAAATCGTCAAGTGACGGCGTCGGCTACGTGGGTCCCATTACCTGATTATAAGTCTTTAAGATAACGTTTGACCGAAATATGTCGTCTTCATTTCAAAATAAAGATTGTTTCAAAGTTTACAAGAATTGTTCAACCAAAAGTTAAGTTACAACGTTATATGTACAAATGAAATCTAGGCGACACAGTTTAAAGTAAAGTCAAAAGACGCTCCATGAAATGCACGTATACTCGACATCCAATGCAAGTATCAAATAGTAAGCGGAAGCATGTTTCACATAACGTGTAGTGACCTGAGAAAAAAAAACATAGAAATCTGTCAACGAAAAACGTTGGTGAAATCATAGGTTTAGTAAGTAAATTGCATTGAACCACAAGGTTCTTTAAGAATTGCTCAACCAGAATCATTCACATTCCAAAATAGTATTTGTATCACGAGCACCCAATTATCAAGGCTTAACCGAATCTTCCCTCTGAATTTTGAATTTAGTGTTAGAACTTACACTATACATTGTTGAAATTATATTTCATTCACTAACGGTAGCGAACCGTCTGAATGAGGGTTTGTTAAACCCGTATGGCCACACAACATAATTACACGCTTACACTTACACCCTGCAAGTGGAACTAATGATAATTGGATTGAGGACTTTTGTTCAAACTCGTATGCATCTTTGTATTCGTATTTGTTCACAATGTAAAAGCATGAAAAGTAAATAAGTATGAAATGTATGTGTTTCTCAGCCCACGGTGTAAAGAATAAAAGTGATTAAAAAGTGGGACTATGATCTCACCTTGAGTGCAAGAGTAATAAAGTACTTCGACAAGTAAACGCGTGCAAAGACAAGGCTAGTCTCGACCTAAACATATAGGTTGTATCAATAACGGTAAACGCGATAGGTCAAAGATGTTCAATTAGTCCTATGGCTCGATACGACTCGATTAATATAGCATGTGAAGCAAATTGTCAAGTTTCATGCAAGATACAAGTATAAAAGCATGTTAGGAAGATTGCATAATTAATTGGTTAAGTTTGACAAAAAGTCAAACTTGGTCGGGTCAAAGTCAACGAAAAAGTCAACATGTTCGGGTCGGGTCCCGGACTATTTTTCTATGCTAAATATTCATATATAAGTATATTAGAACAAGTTTCATGTGAATCGGAGGTCGGTAGCTAGTCAAACATTTCGCGTGTAAATGGACAAGGAGGTCAGAATCTGTTCAGCCTATTCTGCGCGCCGCGCGGGTAAGGGGCGCGCCGCGCCACCCCCTGTACAGGTCTGTTTCTGTTTTCCACAAATATGCACGAGCCAAAACCAATTCAAACACAACTCTTGACCCGTAAACACTTATAACGCCTATCATACATCGTTGGAAAGGTATTTTGACGAGGAATGCAACTAAACACATATCATCAATCAAACTTGCACTTATAACAACCAAAAACCGAAATTAAACATTCATAATCTAAGTTCAAGTTCCAAAAACGCATTTTATGATTCGGGCAACCAATTTACATGTATGTTATGCCGTTTCGAAGGTAATCAAACACACATTGCAACAAAACACTTAACAACAATATCTCATAGCATTTGACGCATCAAAAGTTCATGTAAAGCTTATCAAACCCTAATCCAAGTTCACAAAATCATTAATCATATTCTTGGAGTTTCCTTAATCAACCTATACATCAAACCGAAGCTAATGATACTAGTAACACTTTTAAAACATGCACTTTAACAATCTAACAACATTTGATCATCCAAAATCAAGGATTTAGCAAGAAATTTTCATATTGAACTAGTTACACCAAAAACAACGAATCGAGCATACAATTTACATACACGACATCACAATGAGCCATAGACACTAATTAACAACTTTATAACTCAAAAATCTCAAGAACACATAAAATTAGTGATTTTAGAAAGTTACCCAAAATGGATGAGGTTGGTATCAAATCGAAGAGGATGAAACGAGGATCAAGAATATGTAGTCGGATTTGTTGTGAGCTTCCTAAATCAAAATTAGATGATGAATTGCTTTTTGAAAGATTGAAAGAAAATGGAGAAGTATGAGAAGAAAATGGAAAAGAAAATAAAAGAAAAATGGGGAGGAGGTTGACTAGTCAAAGTGCTAGTCACCTCTTTGTCTTTTTGGCAAAACTAGCCCCTTTAGTTTGTAATCGGGTGCGAGAGTTAACCGAACGAATATTTTAAATTACACGGGAGTACGGGAGACGTTATAATCCGATAACGAGAATATTTAAAATGTTACTTAACAAGGATACGAATCTAGATACGAAGGGCATTATTTAAAAGAAAAAGACGGGCGTTAAAATAATTTAACGGAAAAACGCGGGATGTTACATTATCCACACCTCAAAAGAAATTTCGTCCCGAAATTTAGTTGGAAGTAGTAGTTGTTGAATCTTCCTCGAGATCTTGCGTTGCCAATTCTACGAGTGAGGGAGAAGTACGTTCTAGGGTATTTCAACGAATTTTGACGGTCGGGATCATACGATGTTTTAAGGTTTGGCTTCACGATTTATGGTTTCAACCGGTCCTCATAGGAAGTGAGGGTTATCGTCGATAGTGAGTTCATCAAAGGAGATAACAAGTTCTCGTTTCGCAAAACACGTCTTTGAGTTGATACATCGAATGTAGGATAAACGGAGACTCAAAATGAGTCGGAAAAGTCTAAACGGCTAGCGACGGGTCCAAAACACCCCAAGAATTTAAAGGATCAAAATATCGCGGATTTAGCTTCCTACGTTTCCCGAAACGGATTGCACCTTTCCAAGGTGCGACTCTTAACGTGACACGGTTTCCCACGTGGAATTTGAAATGTTTACGTCTAACATCGGCGTAGCTCTTGGTGATTACGAGTCGCGTAGGGTTTTACCTGAATATGAATAAATTTTTCTCGGTTGCTCATGAACAACCTCGGCCCCGGTGAATTGATCATCGTTTACTTGGTTCGACAAGGGAGAATGACGTTTCCGGTCACATGTGGTTTCAAAAGGAGTGACGTTAAAGCTTGAATGAAAATCATTGTAGTACGAGGATTCGGTTAAAGGAAAATACTTTTCTCAAGTAAATTTGAAGTTGGTAATACAAACTTGTATTATGGTTTCCAAGGTTTAAATCACATGTTTGTTCGGTCCGTCGGGTTGTGGATGGTACGCGGTACTCATGTCTAAACGCGGTCCCGAGGCTTCTTGTAAAACTAGAAGTGAAACGAGTATTTCGATACGGGATAATTAACAAAGATACACCGTGTTGGAATAGAATCTCTTAAGATATGTTTGAACGAGTCAGTTAGGGTTCGAAAAAAAAAATGTTCGTTAGGACTATTCACCCTCGTGGCGAATACTTATGTAATATGAAGAGTTTCTCTATCCATTGAGAAATGTTACAAAAGTTTCCTTAAACGGAAATGCGAGCGATGAGGATAGGAGTGAAATGAGGACTTTGAATAGGATGAGCTTACATCTCGAGGTTGCCATAACGTGCCTCTAGTTGTCAAAAGTTGAAGTCTGAAAGAGAAACGAGATAGTACACGTAGTTGTATAGTTCGGGGTTGCATAATAGTTGGCCGATTATCAGAAACACAAGGGCGTTAAGTCAAAGAAGAGTGAAGTATCGTTGGATTGTGTGTTATCTTAAATTCCAGTAATATCAGACGGAAATGGTGAAATATCAGAGGTATGTAGTGTGGTACGTGATGACGAGAAAATTGATCGGATCCACAATTTAGTATTCGTCCTCTCCGTGCAAAATAACGAATTTAACTAGAAATGTTGGTGTGAAGAATCACGCTCAAGGTTCGATCGCGGAGAGATTAAAGTCGTGTAACACGAGAAAAGTCAGAAATGAATCTTCGGTAGTAACAGACGAGATCTCAGATTTTACGAATACAAGTCTGAGTGGGGAGAGTTTCCTGATTACATGTGGCTTGATTTCGAGATTGATTGAAATGCCTTGACCGTTAACATTATGGTCTAGAAAATTGGACTTCGTCCAACAGAAATTCTCACTTGGAGAATTTGGTATAGAGTTGCTCTTTTCTCAAAAGTTCGAGCGTAAGATGGTGATGTTGTTCGTTTTCCTTCTTTACTTGAATAAGTTAAGATGTCATCTATAAATACGATAACAAATTTGTCTAGATATGTTTGCATACGTGGTTTAGGAGGTTTATGGATACGGACGAGCTTTGGATAAATCGAATGGTACTAAGAGAGATTTACAACTAACGTTGCGAGTTCGGAAAAGACTCAGGAGACATTGTCTCCCTTAACCCCCAATTGATGATAACCGGAACGGAGGTCGTTTTGGAATACACACGGGATTCATGCAAGAAATCATGAGGTCATGGATGCGAGGGAGAGGGTATCGGTTTCCAACCGAAAATTACTCAGTTCACAATAATCTATACAAGACGATGGGAAAACATTTTTTTTTTTTTTTTTTTTTTTTTTTTTTTTTTTTTTTTTTTTAACGAATATGTTCCGAGCTCCCTAGTTCTATAGGTGTCAAGTCAAAAGTCTTAATGTATATCCTCCAATAAAATTCATAGGCACACAATATTTTTCCGTTGGTCACTTAAATCGTCTAAGTAGTATCTAGGGGAAAAAGTGGAATGTAAAGAGCACGAGTCAAAGACTTGTTTATAAAACGTCTAACGGTAACCGAATCGAATAAACATGAAACGTGAGAATTTCGAGAAGAAACATACCCGTGACTAGTCCATCGTCGTCTCGGGCATCCTGGGCGTTGATGTTGAAAGTTTAACGGCGTGCGTTGGGGTTGATTTTCTTATTTGGGCACGCACTCCTAAAATGTCCCGGTTGGCCACATTCAAAACAAACACCCGTCTTGGGTGCATTGGGCTCCTTTTGAGCGACGGGAGTGGTATTCCTACAATCGTGGGCTACATGGCCACTTCTTTGACACTTCAAGCAAAATGGTTTGCCACATTCGCCTAAATGATGTTTGTAGCACTCGTTACAATACGGTAGATGTCCGGTATAACCCCTCTTGCCGTCGGAGGTGTAAGGCTTCTTAGTAAAGTTGTTGTTGCTTGATTGAGAGGGTTCCCACTTTCTTTTGTTGCCGCCCGATTTATCCTCGGCCTTAGGTGCCGGAACTACGATTTCGTCAACCGTTTCAATTAGTTGGCGAGCCATGTTCATAGCGGCTTGATGAGTAGTGGGTTTGGATGACATCACCCCTTGTTTGATGCTTTTTGGAAGACCGAGCATGTAGAGCTCAATCCTTTGAGATTCGGGGTTAACAAGATTAGGACACATCAAGGATAGTTCGGCGAAGCGTTGATTATAAGCTTTAAGATCGTTTCCGACCGCTTTCAAAGTTCTTAGTTCTTCCTCAAGCTTTCGGGTTTCTTCGCGCGGAAAATATTCAACAATCATCTTTTCCTTTAGATCGGCCCAAGAGAGGGCATGAGCTTCATCGGTACCCACCGATTGAACATAGGTGTTCCACCATGTTAGAGCAATTCCGGAGAAAGTGTGAGTGGAGTATTTGACCTTGTCTTGGTCCCGACAACCGCTTATGCTAAAGACGGCTTCCGTTTGCTCAAACCATCGGGTGAGCACGACCGGTCCCCCGGTTCCATCAAAAGTGTGAGGTTTGCACCCCATGAAAGCTTTATAGGAGCATCCCTCGTTTGAGTTTCCGGCTCCATTGTTGTTGTTGTTGTTGTTGTTGTTATTATTATTGTTGTTGGATGAGTGACCGGCCATGGCCGCATCTACGGCGGTAGCTATCATCCGTTCGAGAGCTTGTTCGGGAGTTTCATTGCGGCGTACACGACGAGGAGCCATTGTTCCTTCAAGACACAAGAATATCGTTGGTTAGTATTTTCAACAATACTAACCGGAGTATGGAATAAGGATAGAGAGAAAATTTTCCTTGACTCGCCCTAAATTCTTTATGTCATAATGTCGGAACGTCCATGTGAATCACCGTAATATAATCCCGGAATTTATATTACCCTGATTCTCATGTGCATTTAACATTACTTCATAAAGTCAAGGTGGCGCGTCAACAAAATTTATCAACAGAAGATCAAGATCGAATACGAGTTAGATATGATAGAAGAGTTCGAGTATAAATGCACAAATAGTCAAGTAATTCCTACTGCAGTCTATATGCCGGTTGTAGTCTAGATTCACCTATGTACTTTATGACTCGGGGTGGACACAAATGAACTCTAAATCCCTACAACCAAGGCTCTGATACCAACTGTAGCGACCCCGACAAATCGTCAAGTGACGGCGTCGGCTACGTGGGTCCCATTACCTGATTATAAGTCTTTAAGATAACGTTTGACCGAAATATGTCGTCTTCATTTCAAAATAAAGATTGTTTCAAAGTTTACAAGAATTGTTCAACCAAAAGTTAAGTTACAACGTTATATGTACAAATGAAATCTAGGCGACACAGTTTAAAGTAAAGTCAAAAGACGCTCCATGAAATGCACGTATACTCGACATCCAATGCAAGTATCAAATAGTAAGCGGAAGCATGTTTCACATAACGTGTAGTGACCTGAGAAAAAAAAACATAGAAATCTGTCAACGAAAAACGTTGGTGAAATCATAGGTTTAGTAAGTAAATTGCATTGAACCACAAGGTTCTTTAAGAATTGCTCAACCAGAATCATTCACATTCCAAAATAGTATTTGTATCACGAGCACCCAATTATCAAGGCTTAACCGAATCTTCCCTCTGAATTTTGAATTTAGTGTTAGAACTTACACTATACATTGTTGAAATTATATTTCATTCACTAACGGTAGCGAACCGTCTGAATGAGGGTTTGTTAAACCCGTATGGCCACACAACATAATTACACGCTTACACTTACACCCTGCAAGTGGAACTAATGATAATTGGATTGAGGACTTTTGTTCAAACTCGTATGCATCTTTGTATTCGTATTTGTTCACAATGTAAAAGCATGAAAAGTAAATAAGTATGAAATGTATGTGTTTCTCAGCCCACGGTGTAAAGAATAAAAGTGATTAAAAAGTGGGACTATGATCTCACCTTGAGTGCAAGAGTAATAAAGTACTTCGACAAGTAAACGCGTGCAAAGACAAGGCTAGTCTCGACCTAAACATATAGGTTGTATCAATAACGGTAAACGCGATAGGTCAAAGATGTTCAATTAGTCCTATGGCTCGATACGACTCGATTAATATAGCATGTGAAGCAAATTGTCAAGTTTCATGCAAGATACAAGTATAAAAGCATGTTAGGAAGATTGCATAATTAATTGGTTAAGTTTGACAAAAAGTCAAACTTGGTCGGGTCAAAGTCAACGAAAAAGTCAACATGTTCGGGTCGGGTCCCGGACTATTTTTCTATGCTAAATATTCATATATAAGTATATTAGAACAAGTTTCATGTGAATCGGAGGTCGGTAGCTAGTCAAACATTTCGCGTGTAAATGGACAAGGAGGTCAGAATCTGTTCAGCCTATTCTGCGCGCCGCGCGGGTAAGGGGCGCGCCGCGCCACCCCCTGTACAGGTCTGTTTCTGTTTTCCACAAATATGCACGAGCCAAAACCAATTCAAACACAACTCTTGACCCGTAAACACTTATAACGCCTATCATACATCGTTGGAAAGGTATTTTGACGAGGAATGCAACTAAACACATATCATCAATCAAACTTGCACTTATAACAACCAAAAACCGAAATTAAACATTCATAATCTAAGTTCAAGTTCCAAAAACGCATTTTATGATTCGGGCAACCAATTTACATGTATGTTATGCCGTTTCGAAGGTAATCAAACACACATTGCAACAAAACACTTAACAACAATATCTCATAGCATTTGACGCATCAAAAGTTCATGTAAAGCTTATCAAACCCTAATCCAAGTTCACAAAATCATTAATCATATTCTTGGAGTTTCCTTAATCAACCTATACATCAAACCGAAGCTAATGATACTAGTAACACTTTTAAAACATGCACTTTAACAATCTAACAACATTTGATCATCCAAAATCAAGGATTTAGCAAGAAATTTTCATATTGAACTAGTTACACCAAAAACAACGAATCGAGCATATAATTTACATACACGACATCACAATGAGCCATAGACACTAATTAACAACTTTATAACTCAAAAATCTCAAGAACACATAAAATTAGTGATTTTAGAAAGTTACCCAAAATGGATGAGGTTGGTATCAAATCGAAGAGGATGAAACGAGGATCAAGAATATGTAGTCGGATTTGTTGTGAGCTTCCTAAATCAAAATTAGATGATGAATTGCTTTTTGAAAGATTGAAAGAAAATGGAGAAGTATGAGAAGAAAATGGAAAAGAAAATAAAAGAAAAATGGGGAGGAGGTTGACTAGTCAAAGTGCTAGTCACCTCTTTGTCTTTTTGGCAAAACTAGCCCCTTTAGTTTGTAATCGGGTGCGAGAGTTAACCGAACGAATATTTTAAATTACACGGGAGTACGGGAGACGTTATAATCCGATAACGAGAATATTTAAAATGTTACTTAACAAGGATACGAATCTAGATACGAAGGGCATTATTTAAAAGAAAAAGACGGGCGTTAAAATAATTTAACGGAAAAACGCGGGATGTTACAGTTATAGTTATAGAAATTGAACCAAAGTTTGAATATGATTATTACCTTGTATTAGAATGATAACCTACTGTAAGAAACAAAGATTTCTTGAGGTTGGATGATCACCTTACAAGAATGGAAGTGAGCTAGCAAACTTGAAAGTATTCTTGATTTTATGAAACTAGAACTTTTGGAATTTATGAAGAACACTTAGAACTTGAAGATAGAACTTGAGAGAGTTCAATTAGATGAAGAAAATTGAAGAATGAAAGTGTTTGTAGGTGTTTTTGGTCGTTGGTGTATGGATTAGATATAAAGGATATGTAATTTTGTTTTCATGTAAATAAGTCATGAATGATTACTCATATTTTTGTAATCTTATGAGATATTTCATGCTAGTTGCCAAATGATGGTTCCCACATGTGTTAGGTGACTCACATGGGCTGCTAAGAGCTGATCATTGGAGTGTATATACCAATAGTACATACATCTAAAAGCTGTGTATTGTACGAGTACGAATACGGGTGCATACGAGTAGAATTGTTGATGAAACTGAACGAGAATGTAATTGTAAGCATTTTTGTTAAGTAGAAGTATTTTGATAAGTGTATTGAAGTCTTTCAAAAGTGTATAAATACATATTAAAACACTACATGTATATACATTTTAATTGAGTCGTTAAGTCATCGTTAGTCGTTACATGTAAGTGTTGTTTTGAAACCTTTAGGTTAACGATCTTGTTAAATGTTGTTAACCCAATGTTTATAATAACAAAAGAGATTTTAAATTATTATATTATCATGATATTATGATGTACGAATATCTCTTAATATGATATATATACATTAAATGTCGTTACAACGATAAACGTTACATATATGTCTCGTTTCAAAATCATTAAGTTAGTAGTCTTGTTTTTACATATGTAGTTCATTGTTAATATAATTAATGATATGTTTACTTATCATAATATCATGTTAACTATATATATAACCATATATATGTCATCATATAGTTTTTTTACAAGTTTTAACGTTCGTGAATCACCGGTCAACTTGGGTGGTCAATTGTCTATATGAAACCTATTTCAATTAATCAAGTCTTAACAAGTTTGATTGCTTAACATGTTGGAAACATTTAATCATGTAAATATCAATATCAATTAATATATATAAACATGGAAAAGTTCGGGTCACTACAGTTTTAATGCTCGCATGATAACTATTATTATACGAGAATTCTGCTAATGGTAGATATTTATCCCATCCGTTTCCAAAATCGATCACACATGCCCTAAGCATGTCTTCAAGAGTCTGAATTATTCTTTCACTCTGCCCGTCAGTTTGCGGATGATATGCGGTACTCATATCCAAACGAGTTCCTAGAGCCTCCTGTAGTGATTGCCAGAACTTTGATGTAAATCTACTATCACGATCGGATATAATGGAAATAGGTATTCCATGCCTTGAAACAATTTCCTTTATGTATAATCGTAATAGTTTCTCCATTCTATCCGTTTCCTTTATAGGCAAGAAATGTGCAGATTTGTTGAGACGATCAACTATTACCCAAATGGTGTCATAACCCCAGGCAGTCTTAGGTAATTTTGTGATGAAATCCATGGTAATACCATCCCATTTCCATTCTGGGATTTCTGGTTGTTGAAGTAATCCTGACGGCTTCTGGTGTTCTGCTTTGACTTTGGAACAAGTTAAACATTCCCCAACATATGTTGCAACGTATGTCTTCAAATTAGGCCACCAATAATGCGTCTTAAGATCTTGATACATCTTTCCAACTCCAGGATGTATCGAGTATCTTTTCTTATGTGCCTCATTCAATATTAACTTCCTTAATCCACCCAACTTTGGTACCCAAATACGGTTTGCAAAATATCGAATTCCATCTTCCCGCATAATAAGTTGTTTCCCATACTTCTTCATTATTTCATTTCCTATGTTTTCTTTAGTAAGAGCTTCTCGTTGAGCCTCTTTGATTTGTGAGTTGAGATTCATGCGAATTTTTATGTTCATTGCTCGTACTCGAATTGGTTCTCGTTCCTTTCTGCTTAAAGCGTCGGCCACTACATTCGCTTTCCCGGGATGATAGCGAATCTCACAATCATAGTCGTTTATCAGCTCGACCCACCTACGTTGCCTCATGTTCAGCTGTTTCTGATCGAAGATATGTTGAAGGCTTTTATGATCGGTAAACACAGTGCATTTAACCCCATATAAGTAGTGTCTCCATATCTTCAATGCAAACACTACTGCTCCCAATTCTAAATCATGCATCGTATAATTCCGCTCATGAATGTTCAATTGTTGGGATGCGTATGCTATAACTTTCTTCCGTTGCATAAGGACGCAACCAAAACCTTGTCGCGAAGCGTCACAATATATCTCAAAATCATCATTCCCTTCAGGTAACGATAAAATAGGTGCTGTAGTCAACTTCTTCTTCAGTAATTGAAATGCACTCTCCTGCTCAGAAGTCCATTCGTACTTCTTCCCTTTTTGTGTTAACGCTGTTAATGGTTTAGCTATTCGGGAAAAATCTTGAATAAACCTTCTATAATAACCAGCTAAACCCAAAAATTGGCGTATCTGCGTTGGTGTCTTAGGAGTCTCCCATTTTTCAATGGCCTCAATTTTAGCTGGGTCAACCTGAATTCCTTTGCTACTAACAATATGGCCAAGAAATTGCACTTCTTTCAACCAAAACGCACACTTAGAAAATTTAGCGTATAATTGTTCTTTTCTTAACAATTCTAATACCAATCTTAAATGCTGTTCATGCTCTTGCTCACTCTTGGAATAGATAAGAATATCGTCAATGAAAACGATAACAAACTTATCTAAATACGGACTACAAACTCGATTCATGAGGTCCATGAATACAGCTGGCGCATTCGTTAATCCAAACGGCATGACCAAAAATTCATAATGACCGTAGCGTGTCCGAAAAGCAGTTTTCGGAATATCTTCTTCTTTGACGCGTAGTTGATGATAGCCCGACCTTAGGTCGATTTTTGAGTAAACACATGATCCTTGCAATAGATCAAATAAGTCATCAATTCTCGGTAGTGGATACCGATTCTTGATAGTTAACTTATTTAATTCACGATAATCTATACACATTCGGAAAGATCCGTCTTTCTTCTTGACGAATAAAATCGGAGCTCCCCACGGTGAAGTGCTCGGTCGAATGAAACCACGGTCCAGTAATTCTTGTAACTGGCTTTGTAACTCTTTCATCTCAGATGGTGCAAGTCTATATGGAGCACGAGCCACTGGTGCAGCTCCTGGTACTAGATCTATTTGAAATTCTACAGATCTAAATGGAGGTAATCCCGGCAACTCTTCCGGAAAGACTTCAGGAAAATCTCTTGCCACAGGCACGTCATTGATGCTCTTCACTTTCTCCTTCGTTTTGACTTTATTAACATGTGCTAAGATAGCATAGCACCCTTTCTTCAAGCACTTTTGAGCTTTCAAATAACTAATGAGTTTTAGCTTTGAGTTACCCTTCTCTCCATAAATCATTACTGGCGTTTTATTCTTACGAGGAATGCGAATTGCCTTCTTGGCGCACACAACTTCAGCTCCTATTTTGGACATCCAGTCCATGCCGACTATTACATCAAAACTTCCTAATTCTACGGGTATCAAATCAATCTTAAATGTTTCTCCGGCTAAATTTATTTTACAATCACGGCAAATTTTATCGGCTTTAATTAGTTTACCATTAGCTAACTCAATCATGTACTTAGCATCTAGAGGTAATGATGAACAATTCAATTTAGCGTGAAAGTCTCTACACACGTAACTTCTATCGGCACCAGTATCAAATATAATAGATGCGGATAAGTTATTAATGGTGAACGTACCCGTAACAAGCTCCGGGTCTTCACACGCCTCTCTAACATTAATAACAAATGCTCTTCCTCGTGCAGATCCATTATTCTTCTCTGGATTCGGACACTGGCTCTTATAATGACCCTGTTTCCCACACCCATAACAAGTAACAGTGGCCAAGGCAGTTCTATTTGCATTGGTGGCAGGAGTCTTGGTACCGTTTGTATTTGTAGTGGGAACCCTACAATCTTCAGCAAGATGACCTTTTCGATTACAATTGTTGCACACCACATTACAATAACCAGAGTGATGTTTGTGGCATCTGTTACATAAAGGATTTCATCCTTTGTAACCTGTGTTTGAACCGCTACCCGCACCTTGCGTGGTTTCTTGTTTCTTGTTGGATTGTTGATGATTACCTTCCCACTTTCTTTTGTTTCCCGATGTCTTGACATCGGTGTTCTTATCCAGAATAATCTGGTCCATCAACTCGTTCGCCATGGTGATGGCTTCGTGAATAGTCTTGGGTTTCGATGCTGTAACATTTGCTTTGACATTTTTAGGCAAACCATCTTTGTACAGTTCTATCTTCCGTTCTTCGGTTGGTACCAATTCGGGACATAGCAAAGCTAATTCCATGAATCGCTGATTGTAGTTGGTGAGTTCAGTACCAACAACTTTCAGGCTTCGTAAATCAGCTTCCAACTTCCTAACCTCGTTCCTTGGACAATATTCGTTGATTAGCATTGTTTTGAATTCTTCCCAGTGAGTATCATAAGCTACATCTCCTCCTACGGCCTTCACATAGTTTTTCCACCATGTGAGTGCACTATCTTGTAGGGTGCACGATGCATACTTGGTCATGTCCTTCTCAATACAACCACTGATTTTAAACACAGACTCAATCTTTTCGATCCACCGGGTTAAACCGACCGGTCCTTCTGTTCCACTGAATGATGAGGGCTTGCAACCTTGAAAAGTTTTGTAAGTGCACCCCACACGAGGATTTGGGTTAACTGCAGCACCTCTTGCAGCCTCGACCCATAACATTCTGTCGTTCACTCGCTGATTGATGAGTTCCTGGATTTCTTGTTCCGTCATTCGGTTCAATCGCGCCATAATCTTCAATAAGAATGAAAAAATAATTATTCACATGGAATATTATAGATGTAGTATGTATTTACAGTACATCGTAGCTTATTAATAATATGAACCAGTTATTATTATAAAAGCCTTTTCTTCTTATTAGCATTTTATAATTATATCTAGGGTAGTACCTACCCGTTAAAGTTCATACTTAATAGCTTAGTACGAAAATCAATTACTACCACCCAAATAATACTTAACCATGGAAAATTATTGCATTTCACACTTCACTATTTTACATATGCTTATCTTACATCAAACATTAAGCAAACCACACTAGTAATATTATACAAAACATTATATAATCCCATGGTTTAAAACAACAGCGCATCATTTAACCCAAGGCGTTTGTGTTCAAAGAAATTGCTTAAAGGTTATCCTGGTTGTCTCCCTGCGTTTTGGCTGAGGAACCGAAGAACTGGATGTCGGGATAGAACTAATAGGAATAGCGGGAATAGGTGTGGAAGTATCTGGTGGAGTTGGTTCCACAACATCCTCTCTAAAATCGGAATTTAGATTTTCCATTTCAGTAGCCTTTCGTTTCTTTCCTCGTTCGAACTTGTCTTTCGTAATTTCCTGTATTTCTTCCTCCTCAGGATCACTTTCCGGTTCCTCTTCAATTGATTCATCTGGAACTTGTGAGTCTTCTCCAAAGGTGTCATTTACATCATCGGATAGATTAATGACTGGAACACCATCTGAAGAGTCTGGTTCGGAGTCGCTGAATGTGATAATAAGTTCTAAGCCAGACATCTATCACATAACAACTAGCACGTTAATACTACATAATATTTACATATTAATTTTTAACCAACAAGGATAAGCAATAGTTTTCGAAATCAAACACGGTCAAAGTCCAGACTCACTAATGCATCCTAACAAACTCGATAAGACACACTAATGCAAATTCTCTGGTTCTCTAAGACCAACGCTCTGATACCACATGTCATAACCCGACCTTAACCATAAGGACGAATAAAATAACATATGATTTCATCGCGAGGTATTGACCTCTATATGCGACATTTTTCAAAAACTGCATTCGTTTTTACAATACAAACCATAGCTTTTATTACAAATACAAGGTTTAAACAACTTAATAATGATTATCGTTTAGCGATAATCTTAGACTTACTAATTTTACATGTGATAATAACAATACGACCTCCAACATATTTTACATTACAAATCCTCCGATATGCAGTTTTATTTTTGACACAAATATGCATACTCAAGATCTTGCTTAAATTCAACATGTTGAAGCGGAAGCTTTTAGTTATCACCTGAGAATAAACATGCTTAAAACGTCAACATAAAGTTGGTGAGATATAGGTTTAATGCCGGCAGCGTTATAAATATAGACCACAAGATTTCATATATAAACGTTTCAATAAAAATATTCTAAGTTGTTGAGCACTTGATAACCATACTTAACAATTAATCAACGTCGCATATTCCCTTTATTATGAAATCTTACTACACCGTACCAAGTGTAGTCACCGAAACGAAGTACTGTGCAACCGTTGAATACTGGTCGTCCAGTCCGGTTGGGGTTGTCAGGCCCGATAGATCTATCAACAGGATTCGCGTTTACAATACCTCATGTAAATAATAGTTACCAAGTTACAGGGAAGTATGCCAGTGGTACAACTCAACGTAGAATATATATTTTTAATCACTTGTGTCCATAACGTAAATCATAAAATGCATGTATTCTCATCCCGAAATATTTAGAGTTTAAAAATGGGACTATATACTCACTTTTGCCTTGAAGGTATTTATCACGACTTGGTCTCCGATAGATATCACAAACCTAACCATATATATAATATATCAACATATTTTCTTTTCAAGTAATCGTTATATATATATATATATATATATATATATATATATATATATATATATATATATATATATATATATATATATATATATATATATATATATATATATATATATATATATATATATATATATATACTTTTAATACTTTTAATATTTTCTTAGTCCGTAGTTAGCAGTCCGATGTTAGTGGTCCACAATTAGTTGCTTAAATAAAATAAATAAAGACCCCATCGTATTCGTATTGATCAGAATTAATCTCGACCCATGGTACCATGTTGTCAAGTGACGTGTTGCGTACATAAAGTACCGTGTTGTCAAATGACGTGTTGCGTACAATCATGAGGTCTTATGATTAATCTTCTCGTGTTGTTTACGGGTGGTCCTGAAATATATAAAATCAAATCATAAGTAAATATATTATATATAAAATATCATATTAATTATAAAATATATGATTAATTTAATTTTTCTCCAAATATTTTCGTTGTTAAACAAGCTTTGGATACCCGATCTTATTTTAGTCGTAGTTTCTTCGTTACAACTCCGTTTTTGTTGATTCAACTTGCCACTTCCTTGGATCGAGTCAAATTTTAAGAATATGAACTGTAAATACCTTGGTTTACATTCGGAATCACAGGTTATAGTCCAAACTCTAGGTGAATCTTATGAAAGTAATCATTTTTGTCATAAAAACAACATTTAATGGTCATTTTTCTAAAAATACTTATACTTTGAATTAAACCATGAAATTTTTATGTGTTAACATATTCATAAGAAATATCATTTTTCCAGAACATGAACTTCTAATTCAAAGTTCAAGATGGTTTTTAATTATCCAACCCAAAACAGCCTCCGGTTACACTCCGACGACATAGATTCAGTTTTAAGGTGTTCTTTGTAAAAACAAGTTGTATCTTGTTAAATTAGCATATCATTATGATATATTACAAGTCTTGAAGTATTTTAAAAGTTAAGTTAGAAGGATCTATTTAGTTTGCGAACAAATTTGAAATCATTCAAACTATGTTCTTGTTCTTAAAATTTTATATCACAAAATAAGATAGCTATATAAATATGAATCGAATAAAATTATGAACAAGGTTACTACCTCAAGTTACTTGGACAAGATTGCTGTAAAAGATGAGTAAAATCCTAGAACTAAAAGAGTGGTGGAATTGGATCAAAAGGTTGGAAGTAAACTTGTAAATTTGGAAGGATTTTTGAAGTGTTCTTGGAAAGATTTTCTTATGATGTTTAAGTGTTGTTTTTGAAGCTAGTTCTTCATGGTTGCTTGCTGAGATGTTTAAGGTGTTTAAGGCTCATGAATATGTGTGTGTTTAGCTAGGAAATGAAGGTAAAAGATTGAATTAGAAATGGAATGGGGGAAGGTCTTAAAAACATGAAAATGGGGAACATGGACAAATTTTCATTTTGTTATTTTGTAAAATTAGTCATGCATACTTCCATTTCTAATTACCTAGCCTTAAGGGCATGAACAAGAGCTGAATAGATGTTGATTTGACATGTATATACCAATAGTAAATACATCTAGAAGATGGGTATGATACCGGTACATATACCCTAGGTATACGTATAGAAATCTTTGAGAAAACGGAACGAGGATTCAAATATAGCTATCTTTTGTAAATATACTTATATTGTTTTATGTATGTAAGCCCTTTAAAAGTGATTAAATACATATCTATACGATGCATGTATAAGTATTATAGATTATAAGTATTTATGTCAAAGAACGTTACGTATAGTTATCGTTTTGAAAACTTAAGTTAGTAGTTTCAAAATATACCTACAACTCATTGTTATTAGTACACAATGAGATGTTAAACATCCTTAGATCATGTTAAATATATATAGATACATATATATACCCAGACGTATAATTATCATATGTTATATAGTTTGTGATATCATCGGTCAAATTGGACGGTCAAACGTTGTGTAAAACTCTTTTCAAAAACATAAATCTCAACAATTTAGATTGCTTATCATGTTGGTAAGGTTTAATTTATGTAAATATTAATCTTATATGCAATAAACGATCGGAAAAATCCGGGTCGTTACAGATTTGGTTAACGAGGAAAATTAAATCCAAGGTATATTGAACCATTCAAGATTATTGATCGTGTCGGACCAGTAGCTTACCGACTTGAGTTACCTCAACAACTCGTGGCTGTACATAACACTTTCCACGTCTCGAATTTGAAGAAATGTTTTGCTAAAGAAGATCTCACTATTCCGTTAGATGAAATCCAAATCAACGAAAAACTCCAATTCATCGAAGAACCCGTCGAAATAATGGATCGTGAGGTTAAAAGACTTAATCAAAACAAGATACCAATTGTTAAGGTTCGATGGAATGCTCGTAGAGGACCCGAGTTCACCTGGGAGCATGAAGATTAGATGAAGAAGAAATACCCGCATCTATTTCCAGAAGATTCGTCAACACCTTCAACAGCTTAAAATTTCGGGACGAAATTTATTTAACGGGTAGGTACTGTAGTGACCCGAACTTTTCCATGTTTATATATATTAATTGAGATTGATATTTGCATGATTAAATGTTTCCAACATGTTAAGCAATCAAACTTGTTAAGACTTGATTAATTGAAATATGTTTCATATAGACAATTGACCACCCAAGTTGACCGGCGATTCACGAACGTTAAAACTTGTAAAAACGACATGACGATATATATATGGATATACATATGGTTAACATGAGATTATGATAAGTAAGTATCTCTATAAGTATATTAACAATGAGTTATATACATATAAACAAGACTACTAACTTAAGGATTTCGAAACGAGACATATATGTAACGATTATCGTTGTAACGACATTTAAATGTATATATATCATATTAAGATATATTAATATATCATAATATCATGATAATATAATAATTTAACATCTCATTAGATATAATAAACAATAGGTTAACAACATTAATTGAGATCGTTAACTTAAAGGTTTCAAAACAACACTTACATGTAACGACTAACGATGACTTAACGACTCAGTTAAAATGTATATACATGTAGTGTATTTAGATGTATTAAAATACTTTTAGAAGACTTCAAGACATATATCAAAACACTCATACTTAACGAAAATGGTTACAGTTACTTTTCCATTCTTTTCTTTCATCAAGAATTCTAGTCGTATTCTTACCCGTATTATACACAGCTTCAAAACGTACTTACTATGAGTATATACCAATAGGAACTAGCATGGAATTCCACTCTTGATTATGTCATGTATGACTAACCAATTTTAACTTCTACCATGAGCTAGTCAACTAACTAGAACTCCTTTTAACCCCACTCACCACTCACCAATTACCACTCATCATTCACTCCATTTCACTTCCAATTCTCTTTCTAATTCTCTCTCAACACACACACACTATTATGAACGTAATTTTCCAGTAGCTAATCATCATCTTCATCAAAAATCACTTCAAGAATCAAGCTATAATCATCATAGGAAGAACACTTCAAGAACACTTCAAAAATCCCTTCAAGTTTACTAATTTACTTCCAAGCTTTCTAATCCATTCCAAGTAATCATCTAAGATCAAGAAACCTTTGTTATATATAGTAGGTTATCTTTCTTATTCAAGGTAATATTCATATTCAAACTTTGATTCAATTTCTATAACTATAAACTATCTTAATTCGAGTAAAAATCTTACTTGAACTTGTTTTTGTGTCATGATCCCACTTCAAGAACTTTCAAGCCATCCAAGATCCTTTGAAGCTAGATCATTTCTTGTCACTTCCAGTAGGTTTACCTACTAAACTTGAGGTAGTAATGATGTTCATAACATCATTCGATTCATATATATAAAACTATCTTATTCGAAGGTTTAAACTCGTAATCACTAGAACATAGTTTAGTTAATTCTAAACTTGTTCGCAAACAAAAGTTAATCCTTCTAACTTGACTTTTAAAATTAACTACACACATGTTCTATATCTATATGATATGCTAACTTAATGATTTAAAACCTGGAAACACGACAAACATCATAAAACCGGATTTACGCCGTCGTAGTAACACCGCGGGCTGTTTTGGGTTAGTTAATTAAAAACTATGATAAACTTTGACTTAAAAGTTGTTATTCTGAGAAAATGATTTTTATTATGAACATGAAACTATATCCAAAAATTATGGTTAAACTCAAAGTGGAAGTATGTTTTCTAAAATGGTCATCTAGACGTCGTTCTTTCGACTGAAATGACTACCTTTACAAAAACGACTTGTAACTTATTTTTCCGACTATAAACCTATACTTTTCTGTTTATATTCATAAAATAGAGTTCAATATGAAACCATAGCAATTTGATTCACTCAAAACGGATTTAAAATGAAGAAGTTATGGGTAAAACAAGATTGGATAATTTTTCTCATTTTAGCTACGTGAAAATTGGTAACAAATCTATTCCAACCATAACTTAATCAACTTGTATTGTATATTATGTAATATTGAGATACCATAGACAAGTATACAATGTTTCGACCTATCATGTCGACATATCTATATATATTTCGGAACAACCATAGACACTCTATATGTGAATGTTGGAGTTAGCTATACAGGGTTGAGGTTGATTCCAAAATATACATAGTTTGAGTTGTGATCAATACTGAGATACGTATACACTGGGTCGTGGATTGATTCAAGATAATATTTATCAATTTATTTCTGTACATCTAACTGTGAACAACTAGTTGTAGGTTACTAACGAGGACAGCTGACTTAATAAACTTAAAACATCAAAATTTATTAAAAGTGTTGTAAATATATTTTAAACATACTTTGATATATATGTATATATTGTTATAGGTTCATGAATCAACCAGTGGCCAAGTCTTACTTCCCGACGAAGTAAAAATCTGTGAAAGTGAGTTATAGTCCCACTTTTAAAATCTAATATTTTTGGGATGAGAATACATGCAGGTTTTATAAATGATTTACAAAATAGACACAAGTACGTGAAACTACATTCTATGGTTGAATTATCGAAATCGAATATGACCCTTTTTATTAAGTCTGGTAATCTAAGAAGTAGAGAACAGACACCCTAATTGACGCGAATCCTAAAGATAGATCTATTGGGCCTAACAAACCCCATCCAAAGTACCGGATGCTTTAGTACTTCGAAATTTATATCATATCCGAAGGGTGTCCCGGAATGATGGGGATATTCTTATATATATGCATCTTGTTAATGTCGGTTACCAGGTGTTCACCATATGAATGATTTTTATCTCTATGTATGGGATGTGTATTGAAATATGAAATCTTGTGGTCTATTGTTACGATTTGATATATATAGGTTAAACCTATAACTCACCAACATTTTTGTTGACGTTTAAAGCATGTTTATTCTCAGGTGAATACTAAGAGCTTCCGCTGTTGCATACTAAAATAAGGACAAGATTTGGAGTCCATGTTTGTATGATATTGTGTAAAAACTGCATTCAAGAAACTGATTTCGATGTAACATATTTGTATTGTAAACCATTATGTAATGGTCGTGTGTAAACAGGATATTTTAGATTATCATTATTTGATAATCTACGTAAAGCTTTTTAAACCTTTATTTATGAAATAAAGGTTATGGTTTGTTTTAAAAATGAATGCAGTCTTTGAAAAACGTCTCATATAGAGGTCAAAACCTCGCAACGAAATCAATTAATATGGAATGTTTTTAATCAATAAGAACGGGACATTTCAATTTCCACTTTTAAGAACATCCAAAGTCAAACGTGGTCAAGTAAATACGTCCAAAAGATAAAATACGCACCTTGGAACATGTGCTAAGAAAAACGGGGTGTTACAACTCTCCCCCACTTAAATTCGATCACGTCCTCGTGATCCTAGTCACTTAACCGTTCGGACCCGCACTCTATGGTCCTCAAAAAAACGTTTCCAAAGTCAAACGTGGTCAAGTAAATACGTCTAAAAGATAAAATACGCACCTTGGAACATGTGCTAAGAAAAACGGGGTGTTACAACTCTCCCCCACTTAAATTCGATCACGTCCTCGTGATCCTAGTCACTTAACCGTTCGGACCAGCACTTTATGGTCCTCAAAAAAATGTTTCCATCGACTTCCACCACATTTCTCTTTAGCCCAAAGATCATTCCATTGACTAATTACACACTTGCACACATTTGAAACATGTAATGCACACAACAACCGAAGCTTACCACGATCACTTAAAATACGTTGAATCACCATGTATTCTTCTAACTGCTATAGGTAATTCTTCTTAATGAGTCACCTTTAACAACTAAATCGTCACCCCCAATTCATCGAATCCACGAATCCGAGTACTAAAACTTGCTCAATCCCTCACATCAGGAAAACTCAACCAATCTCGTACTGAGCTATCAATTCCTTAGCGTACCCATACCAAGTACCATGCTAAAGTAACCACCACATACCAAAATAAGGTCAACAACCAAACTGATGAAGACCAAATAAAAGTGAATCCTTACGGATAACACTTACCACTTAACATTGAAATGCCCCGTTCATATCGATTATAAACGTTACATAATAATTGATTTCATTTTGAGGTATTTGACCTCTACATGATACATTTTTTAAACATTGCATTCATTTTTTAAAGACAAACTTTCATTACATCAAAAGTTGACGGCATGAATAACATTTCATAATATCTCCAACTATAATTGACTTAATAATAATCTTGATGAACTCAATGACTCGAATGCAATGTCTTTCGAAATATGCCATGAATGACTCCAAGTAATATCCTTAAAATGAGCTAATGCACAGCGAAAGATTTCTTTAATAGCTGAGAATAATAATGCTTTAAAGTGTCAACCAAAAGGTTGGTGAGGTTATTAGTTTATCATAATCGATCATTTCTATAATTTTAATACACCACAAGATTTTCATTTCCGTTTCTCATAAATATACATCCCATACATAGAGACAAAAATCATTCATATGGATTGAACACCTGGTAATCGACCTTAACAAGATGCATATAGAATATCCCCATCATTCCGGGACAATTTCGGACATGATAAATTCGCCATCATTCCGGGACAACTTCGGACATGATAAATTCACCATCATTCCGGGAAAACTTCGGACATGATAAATTCGCCATCATTCCGGGACAACTTCGGACATGATAAATTCGCCATCCTTCCGGGACAACTTCGGACATGATAAAAAGGGCATACTCGATTTTGATAATTCAACCATAGAATGTAGTTTTGATTACTTATGTCTATGTCGTAAAACAGTTATAAAAGTAGCGCATGTATTCTCAGTCCCAAAAATATATATTGCAAAAGCATTTAAAAAGAGAGCAAATGAAACTCATAATACTATATTTTGTAGTTTTGATTCACGAACCTATATCATTTGTATATTTATTAATACACATATTTGTAATCGAACAATTATATGTATTATAACTTTATATATATTATTTATTTATTTTGTATATATATTTAAAAATGATTATTATTTATATAGGTTATATATATATATATATATATATATATATATATATATATATATATATATATATATATATATATATATATATATATATATATATATATATATATATATATAAATATATTAAAAATACCTAATTTGTTATATATGAATATTTATATAAAGATTGTTAATGTACTTAGTTCGTACCCATACGTAATATTACTTATAAGTATATTTTTATATACATGATAGTTTGTGATATTAATAATAGTAAATAAAAGTTGTATTTGATTATAATGATAAATTTTTTTTAATATTAATAATACTAATAATGATAATCCTTTTATTAATACTTTTGTCAATGATACTAACTCTAATTCTTATAAAATGATAGTAATACCAATTTTTATGAAAATAAAATGTATTATTTTCATAATAATAATAATATTAGTCATGCTCATAATAATAATACTAAAATGGTAAAATTCATAATAATAATAATAATAATATTAGTAATATTTATGATAATAATATTAAAAATAAAATACTTACTAATAATACTAGTACTACTAATAATTTTAGCAGTAACAATAATAATAATAATAATAGTAATCAAAATTGTAATTTTAATTATGTTAATAATAATGCATGTATATGGTATAATAATTATAATAGTTATAATTCTAATAATGATAGATATGGTTAAAATCATAATAATAATAATGGTAATAATTATAATTCTAATAATAAAAACAATAATAATAATAATAATAATAATAATAATAATAATAATAATAATAATAATAATAATAATAATAATAATAATAATAATAATAATAATAATAATAATAATAATAATAATAATAATAATAATAATACTTTTTGGTTTAGAAAATAACTCCAAAAGCCTTCCTAAAAAAAATACCCTGAACTAAGCTCGAACCCGAGACCACTCGCTTACACGAACCAATACTTAACCATTGAACCGTTTCATTTTTCCTGAAATTATTAGAATCAAAATGTATTTAACACTTATTTGTTTTCTGTTTATTTTTCTTCTTTAACTTCAATAATTATCTGACCAAGATCAATCTTAACATTTAACGTTTTAAAATTTAGTTTTAGGATTTGTAAATGATCACAGAAACGATTAAGGATTTACTTAATTAAAAACAACAAAATTTTTGTTTTAAATAAAAAGAAACTGTAATCAGGAAAGAAGAAAAAAAATAATACGTTTGAAACTAAAAATCAAATCCAAGTTTAGGGGTTGTTATAGACTAAGATTACTGAATGAAAAGGGTCTTAAATCATCATTAGAAATTGTCCGAATGTTTAATTTAACTTGAAATATCCACACGATCCCTAATTTCTTCAAGAACAAAACTTTTGACTTTTTTTAAAATATACTTTGACTTCAAAATTAGAATTCAATTCAAAGAAATGAATTCTGAAACTTTCCAGATAGTTTGAGTATAACTTTCCAAACAACACTGCATTTCTACATTTTTAACATTTGTTTGAATTCTTGTTATTGATTGTTACAGTTAATAAAGCTATGAACACCGAATCAAATCTTAAATTTTTGATAGTTTTATATTATAATTATAACATGAAAAAGATTCTAAATCAATAATATAAACTTTCTAAATCCCTAATTAAACTTAAAACATAAAGATGAGTTCGAATTTTACCATGAACAAATCGGTTAACTTTTTGAGATTAAGCTTTGACTCCAAAATTCGAGTTCAATATAGAAATTTGGTTAGTGAAACTTTCCAGATCGTTTAGATGAAGTATTTCTAACAATCCTGCATTAACACTTTTTGAAATTGGTTGTAAGATCGAGGTTTTTGAAAATTCAAACCAAGAACAGAGCAGGAAGTTGTTCTTGATATGTTTCTGATTAAATTCGTTCAATTAAAAGCTGTTAAAGTTAATTGTAATTGATATTTGATAAAGTAAGTCGTCTGGATTCCCTAACACTGAATGTGATTGATTTTTATAGCGAATAAAAGTCGACAGCCATTTAAAATAGGTACAGAAGATAAATAAATAAAAAATTAAAGGGGAAAATGATTTCTAACAGAATTTGGAGTGTAATGTGATTCTGATTCGATCTGTAAAGACAAGAAACAAAATTTAACTGTAGAGTGATGTTTACATGAAACTGAATCTGATTTTATTTCCTAATTTTATAAATTAAATAAATAATATTAATAATTAATAACTAATAAGTATACTAGTAATAATATTAATTAATTTATATTAATAATAACAGTAATATTATTGATAAGATATTAATAATAATAAATTTAAAATAATAATAATGTGATATTAATAATAACAAGAATGATAATTTTAATTAGTTTCATAATGATGATATAATAATATTATTAATGATACAAATAATAATACTAATTATAATAATACTAATTATACAAATAATAATACTAATTATAATAATACTAATTATAATCATAATAACAATAATACTATTAATAATAATAATATATCAATTTATATATACCAACTTTCACATCTATATATTATCTATTGATAATAATAATATATCTAACACTAATTTTAATAATGATAATAAAAATATTAATATTATTTATGGTACTAATAATATTATTAGTTACAATAATATTAATTTTATTGATAATAATAATATTAACAATAATAATATAACAACTTATACTTATCAAATTTCATATGTATATATATACTTTATATAATAATATTAATGATACCAATATTAATATTAATATTATTGTTAATAATAATATTAATGAAAGTGATGATAATAATGTTATTATATCAATTATACTTTAACTTGTAATTACATATAGTATATTACCATTTATTATATCATATTTATCAATTATATAATTTATTGAATCTTTAATATTTATATATTACAGTATATATAATACTACTTATGTATAGAATTCATATGTATTTATATTTTTTATTTACACACAATGTTCGTGAATCGATGGGAATGGTCAAAGGTCAAATGCATTCATGAAGAATAGTTCAAACATTTTGAGACTCGGTTTAATAAACTTTGCTTATTGTGTCAGAATCATTTACAAATTAAGTTTAAATCTGGTCGGAAATTTCTGGGTCGTCACAAACATCCCGTGTAGTGTGCAAGCACGGCTAATACGCAACTATCGCAAATAAGTGAGCAAAACACGGTTATTGCATCACTAATCACACAACATGGTCCTCACGACCGAACCACCGGCGTATAAAACAAACAATATTTCTCAAATCCAACAACATGAAGGCGGGCCCAAACTACATGCGCCTTAGTGAATCCGTACCACACGCGACTCACTACTTCCACCGCAACAACAATCAGGATTGGCTGAACATACACGCGTCCTAGTGAATCCAAACTACACGAGAGTCACTATCCTAATAGAATGACCGCATCTACACGTGTCATTGTAAATCTGCACCACACGAGACACACTTCCCAAATCTCAACACATGAATGGTACTCCCATTCCCCACCGGTACTCGCATTTCCCGATAACGTTATACCATGCCAATATAACACTACTCCCAAGATGAAGTTAGCGGACCGAGTCAACGGCCATAATCCACCTTTCACACACGCTCTTTTGACCTCAATCAACGAACGATGTAGCATCGCGCACTGCACACACCATAGTGAATCCTGACGGAATACACTAACCAATCACCACAAACAACAGTATATACGCATACGTAGAATCATTCCACACCGCCTGAAATTTCTGCACACAAATTATACGCACGCGTGAACATCGCTATCACAATCGAGCGAAAAACCACCTATATCGCACATAGGCACAACAATAATTCTCTAGAAGAGAATTCGGCACGCACATCCCTTAATCGAGGGATCTCACCTTGCTCGTCAAACACGTCCATTTATCTCCCAATGAGATTTACCACATTACCACTTCGGTGATAAATTTAATTCCAAAACCATAAGTACAATTTATTCCAAACTGTACTTTTACCACAATCGACCAATGTAGGTCTCAACGCTAGCTTCGAATCTATACGAGCATCATCCAATATCAACACACTAGAACATCTTCGTGCGAGAGTTCAAACTCCCCCACTTAAAACTCCGTTCCATAACCACATCATCGAGATAACAGTATCCCGCGAAACCACTATCGACTCATCGTTGACTTAATCAACCATCGAGTTCGTCTCCATCTCACCGAGACTCATACAACCAACATGCTAATGAAAGACAAGATCCATCCGTCTTGTACTCCATAATATACCCATCATGATATCTTGCTCCAACCTTGAGTACACGAAGTCTTTCGGATTATCCTTCGCTACTTCAACCGAAATACTTACCAAACCGTACAAGTATCACTATAGCAATCATTCGATTACCATGGCTTGTCAAATTCCGCTTAGTCACTCATGTACCTAAAGGTTTCTATAGGGTGACCCTAAGTACAATGTAACAACAACCATCGAAGTCGCACATCATGCCAGCAGGTATAAAAAGGCACCTGACATCGCGTCACATAGACTCCATTACCAACATACATCGAGATCAAACACTCGATCTCTAGGGTTCCATCCACCCGATGAACCTCATGGTTCCACCATCCTTGACACAAAAGCGAACATGTGCTTAACAACCGAACACCAAAGCCCATTCCCATGGCTTGGTAGAAATATTTCCCAAACACTAAGGAATGCTTGGTTGCACCAAGTCTTACCCTTTATCCGTCAATCCAAACGCCACCGTAGGGTAATTCCTTTAGGAATATCACCCATAATAATAATATCCACAACACAATGCATTTACAACCCGAACTCATCAGCACATAATAAATAATCAAAGGACATATTTATTAAAACGAAACGTACCTTAACATCTTCTCGCCACACCCGTCCCCACTAACTCGGGACACTTCGACTTGCGATGTCCTTCTCTTTGGCAATTGAAGCACAGCGTGCCATCACCCTTTGGCACTGAACAGTCCCAAAACTTGTGACCTCTCACGCCACATTTGTAACACCTAGACGTATTAGTGTCTGATATACCCGTCCGTATACCACCCGTGCTCACACTTGCTGTGATGACCCGTCATAATCCATTCGGACAAAGTCCACATCGATTATAAACGATTCACAATAGTTGATTACATCGCGAGGTACTTCACCTCTATATGATACATTTTACAAACATTGCATTCGTTTTTAAAAGACAACTTTCATTTCATCGTAAGTTGACAGACATGCATACCATTTCATAATATATTTAAACTATAAATGACTTGATAATATTCTTGATGAACTCAATAACTCGAATGCAATGTCTTTTGAAATATGTCATGAATGACTCCAAGTAATATCTCTAAAATGAGCAAATGCATAGCGGAAGATTTCTTTCGTACCTGAGAATAAACATGCTATCAGGTGTCAACCAAAAGGTTGGTGAGTTCATTAGTTTATCATAAATAATCATTTCATAATTTTAATAGACCACAAGATTTTCATTTCTCATAAATATACGTCACATGCATAGAGACAAAAATAATCATTCATATGGATTGAACACCTGGTAACCGATATTAACAAGATGGATATAAGAATATCCCCTATCATTTCGGGAAATCCTTCGGAAATGACATAAACGAATTCGAAGTACTAAAGCATCCGGTACTTTGGATGGGGTTCGTTAGGCCCAATAGATCTACCTTTAGGATTCGCGTCAATTAGTAGATCGGTTTACTAATTCTTAGGTTCCCAAGCAAAAAGGGGCATATTCGGCTTCGATCATTCAACCATATAATGTAGTTTCAATTACTTGTATCTATTTCGTAAAACAATTATAAAAACAGCGCATGCATTCTCAGTCCCAAAAATATATATTGCAAAAGCATTTAAAAAGTGAGCAAATGAAACTCACCATAATGTATTTTATAGTAAAAATACATAAGACGACACGGAACAATGCAGGGTTGGCCTCGGATTCACGAACCTATATCATTTATATATATATATATATATATATATATATATATATATATATATATATATAAATATATATATATATATATATTAAATCATATACTCGTAATCGATAAACTATTTATTATTGGTAATGTATTTGTTATATTAATAATTTATAAGTTTCATTATTTATTTATATATTTTTCCTTTTATATATATATATATACAAATATTAATATAGTTAAGTTATGTAATTTAAATATATTTTTATGTAAAGATCATTTATTAATAGTTGTAAATATACTAACTTAAAGATAATAATAATAATAATGATACTATTAGTAATAAAAATGTTAAATTTGATAATGATAACTTTAATAAAAATAACAACTTTATTAGAAATGTTAAATTTTAAGAAAACTGATAATTTTGTTAATCTTAGTTTTAATGGTGAAAATAATGATAATAACAATAATAGTAATATTACTAATTCTTATAATAATAATAATAATAAAACGATACTTTGCTTTAATATTATAATGATAATAACAATATCAGTGGTAATAATAAGAGTCAGACTTATCATAACTTCATTTTTGAATTCTCAGTTTAACAACAATTTCTATAACTTAATTTCTTAGTCAAGTTCATACTTGTACATTTATTCATATACTTATAACCAATTTCACAATCTTTATCATATCAACTTTTACTATATATTTTTGTTAATAACATGTTTTATGTTCTTGGAACCATAATAATAATATTAGCAATAACAATATAATAATAATAATACTAATAATGACCATTTTAGTAATGATAATACTAATAATTTCTAAATGATAATACTAGTAATGATAATATCATAAGTTATAAGTTATATTAATGTTAATAATAATCATATAGTTAATAATCATAGTAACAATAATAATAATTAGAATAACAATAATAATACAATAAATAATATTAATAATATTTAAAATAATAAAAAGAAAAGTGACTACCTCAAATCAAGCTTTAAAAATAAAATGTCACCAACAGGGCTCGAACTCATGACCACTCGTTAAACCATCACTCGTTCAGACCACTCTTCTGTTCTGTCATTTCTGTTTTAAATTACCTTCTAAATTTATTTAAACTTTCTATACTCTGGTTCATTCTTCTTCCCCTTCCCAATTAATTGACCCAAGACCAATTCACAACTTTGAATTTACTTAACTGATTTAAGACGTAAAATTAATTTATAAATACCTGAGTTGATTAATTTGGTTAAATAAAACAACAACAAAAAAAATAAAAATAAAAATCCAACCAGCGATGTTGCTGCCGTCGGACCAAAGAAGAGAAAAAAATTAAACTTGATTTTGAGAACGATTTGGACAAAAGTTATAACACGAAATAAGTTTCAATCTACTCCTAGAATCTTGCTCGACCATCAATTTAACTTGAATCATAATATCGAATCCCAATTGTTCTCAAGAACAATCCTGTTGACTTTTAAAATTTGAAGTTTGACTCACAAATTTGGATTCAATATAGAAAGTTAGGATTTCAGACTTTGCAGATAGTATACACACTTGATTTCTAACTAAACTGCATTTTTCGTTTTTGAAATTGGATTCGAATTTTGGATTTGGCTATAAAGTGCTGTAACAGAACTATAGAAAGAAAGAAAAGAAAAAAAAATTCTGATTTGGTTCGTTCTAATTAAACTGTTACCAGTTATTATTGATACTTAGTGATACAGAGTTGGATGAATTTTCTCAAATATCATAGTGTAAATGCTGTTTTATTCTCAATGGTGTCGACAGGTTCATGTACCATACAGAGATATATATAAAAAAAATAAAAATAAAAAGATGAAAAGGATTTGCAACTGCTTTTGGTTGTTTGTGATTATCGACTTTCGACTAGTGCTCCAATTAGGGACACAATACAAAATTAATAATAGGATGAAAGTTACGTAAAACAGATTCATTTCCTTTACTGACTTTATTAATTTTTATAATTATTATATATATAAATAATGGTAATACTTTTAATATTAATAATATTAAATAATATTGCTAATATTATAAAATATATATATATATATATATATATATATATATATATAATTTTTGTTAGTAGGGATAATAATAATATTTAAAATAATAATAATACCAAAATAATAATATTAGGAATGATACCATTAATAATGATATCTAATACTAGTAAAAATAATAATAAAATACTATTAATGATAATAATCATAACACCATCTATATTATTACAGATAATAATATTATTAGTAATAATACTAATATAACAAAGTATATATATATATATATATATATATATATATATATATATATATCTCCATTTTCATATCTTATATATATCCTATATTTGATATAATAATATTAATAACACTAATATAGAGGTTAATATTGAGAGTAATTATAACATTATTATAATAACTATATCTATAATAAGATCTTATATTTTAATATTACATATTATTGTTTTGGTAATACATCTATATAATATACATTACATAATAAATTATCGTAAGTATTAAGTTTTACATATTTTAACATATATTAGAATATACATATAATAATGATTATATATAGAATCATATATTTATATATATATATATATATATATATATATATATATATATATATATATATAGATTAATTTTTTTTAATTACAACTTAATTATTTATATATACTTACATTTATATATATATATATATATATATACATATTTAATTACAAACAATTGTTCGTGAATCGTCGGGAATGGTCAAAGGGTAATTGAATTCATGTAAACAGTTTAAACATTTTGAGACTCAACATTATAGACTTTGCTTATCATATCGAAATCATATAAAGATTAAGTTTAAATTTGGTTGAAAATTCCCGGGTCATCACAGTACCTACCCGTTAAAGAAATTTCGTCCCGAAATTTGAGTGAAGTGGTCATGGCTAACAATAAAAATGTTTTCATGACGAATATGAGTTGATAAATTGAGTTTTATCATTATTGAGTAACATGGATAAAAATAATTCGATTATTCGAAGAGTACGAATGACGCTATCACCAAAGAGTGCAATAGGAAAGTAAAGATTCATCTTAACTTTTGACAAAGTCAGGGTTGAATTCCGGAATTCAAGGGATTTAAAGAAAATCTTCGAAATCTAAAAGATTTAATTCTTCAGCGAGTAAGGAAATTAAGATCTCTATAATTAAATACGATGATCTGTCTCGATTACTCTGTCTGATATTTCCATTATAAATTAAGCTCTTCCGTTCCATTATTCTCACCATTCCTATACTTTCTTTCTTAGTTCATACATCCAAAATATTGTGAAAATGCTTAATCCAGTTCTAATCCTTGATATTTTTCTAATTATCATTTCTGTCATCCTTCTTTTCAATCTTTCATCAGAAGAATCCATTTACTTCTACTATTACCTTGGGGTGATACTATTCTTAATTATACCATGTCTTTATATTGCTATTCGTATTAATATCCATGGTTTGTAACCTCCGTGTTGTTATTGGACTTTATATTTTCTCTTATATTTCGGAGCTCTTTGCCTTTTTATTCTCTTCTCGAATTCTAGTAAAGCGAGTAATGGTCCATAATTCATAATTATGGAGTTTCGAATGAACTTAATGTTCTAAACGAGAAAGAACGTAATAGCACGATTTGATTTGTCAAATTACCAGAATCACTGAGAATAGAACTATCAAGAATATATTTTCTTGATATGTTCAGAAGTTACTCAGAATGAAAGAGTTATGTAACATGACACATGATGACGTTATAATCTGTGAATCATCATGTTCCATTTAGAAACTCAGCATGACTTACTGTAATATAATCATGTTGATCAAGTGTCATTATATTATACTAACTCATGCATCAGTTCCCAACATTACTTCAATAACATTCATATTTTAAGCTCGAATGTTTACAGAATATAGAAACTAACAGTTTCTATATGATGTAACACTGATAGCACGAAGAGATTAATGATTTTAGATAAGAATAGTTATAAAAATATCTCTAGAAATATGGATGATATTTATAATGAAAGATACGATGATATCTTGGAATTTCCAATATCGAAGGATGGTGAAGAAAATTTGTCCGCAAGAGTTTGGAGTCAGAAGCAAGGTATTTGCTAAAGATTTCATCAGAAATAGAATCATTAGGATTCTTAATGTATAAGTTTAGTCCTTGTTATTTGTTCAGAGTCTCCTTCGTAGGTTGCTCAATCGGTTTTTCAGTTTCAAACTTTTTCTGAGCTTTGCCAACATACAACTCTTTATCATTAACTTTTAGCTGTGGAGGTCTTTTACAGTTTTTGTTGCTTCATTCAACTTTTCAAAATTCAGAGTATAAATTCACAGACTGGGTGCTTTTTAGAATTTCAGAATGGAAGATCATAGTTTTAATAGATAAATGTTATATGGATACATATACTATTGATGTGGAAACATTGCGAGGCTCACCATACAGATTTGCTGATTCCCAGTAATTGGTATCGCAATTCCTGTTACAAGATGCGGATGAGTACATAATGAGATTTCGATAAATATAATGATTTTTCTGAAAGTCAAAGATAATCGAAGTTGTTGGTAAGTTTATTGCTAATGTGGTGGAACATGAAAGGTTCCCCAGTAACGATGATGAAAAGGGCAACGTATATATCAAGGTTATAATAAGGCTGTTTCGACTGAAGAATCGAAGTTGACTTGCTGGAGCTGTGACAAAATTGACTACTTTGAAAAAGAACTGTAAAGTTATTTTGGGTAATAATAACGCTAAAGAAAATTGCACAGCTACGTGTTAAACCTTTACTTAGTTTTCGAGAGTTTTTCAAGTGCATAACTATATGCATCAATCTTTTCTTTCGTAGGTGAAGTGCGGTTGGTTCCTCCTCTCGATTGAGGTATTTTTCTAAATAATGAAAGGTTTGAATGCAGAATGTAATCGTGATGATACAAATAGGGTTTAAAATGAAATCAAGTGGCAAACTTGAAGAATTGTTTAGTTTCATATGTTATAATCAATATTTTAATTCATTTTAATTGTCCAATGTTATTAGTCCTCAGTCGATAGTCCACAGTTGACAGTCAAATAATTCATTTATAGTTTAATATATAATATTCGAATTAATTAATACATATCGTGACCCGTGTACATGTCTCAGACTTGATCACAACTCAAACTATATATATTATTTGTGAATCAACCTCAACCCTGTATAGCGAACTCGATCATTACAACATATAGAGTGTCTATGGTTATTCCAAATAATATATATAGATGCGTCGATATGATATGTCAAAACCTTGTATACGTGTCTCGATATTTAAATGCATAAAATAAATAACAGAAATTAAATGACGATAAATAAAGTGTGTAAAGTAAATAACAGAAATTAAATGACGATAAATAAAATTGCGAGAATTTAAAATTGCGATAAAATAAATTGCGATAATTAAATTGCGATAAATAAATTGCGATAAATAAAATGTAATACGGAATTAACAGTTAGCTATGAACAGTTAGCTAGGATTTCGTTAGCGTGGATTCTTAACAGAATTTCTCATAGTTAATTTGTTTGTTTCTAACAAATTTTATTTTGCCAAATGTTTTCTTCATTATGCCACTTGTTGGATTCCCCAATATGAAATTGAATGAATATGGTTATTCTGTGGTGAACGGATTTGTATATCAGTGGATGTAAGTAGGATAGTAAACGACTGTTGATTCAGCTTCGTAGAATGTACAGTGTAACTCATTAATGTGAAATCTGAATATTCCTCGGGTATTACCTACCTGTTAAAATATTTTCACAATTAACACTTTTTACGAAAGAATTTTTAATTACAATTTTTATGAAAACATATATACATATATATTTTCTTCAGATGTAATCATGGATTCATTGAGTTAATATGATATTAAACTCATTTGGTTTACCGTTAGAAGTAGAATACATAATCTCTAAAATATTTAGAGATTACTTAATCGCCATGAAGAACGAATATAATTGATGTAGAACGATACGTAGAACGATGATTATACTCTAGATACAGAATGAGTTGTTGAGGCATGGATTGTTGATGGTACTAGTATTGATGTTGGTGGTATTGTTGGTGCCGGTGATATTGCTGAAGCTGGTACGTTTTGCACCATATTTTCTAGATTGATTACTTAAGCGCGAAGCTCGTTGACTTCTTCTATTACACCGGGATGATTGTCGGTTGAAACAAGCGGATGAATAAGGTTGGGGATTTTGGGATA
Organism: Rutidosis leptorrhynchoides; assembly: GCF_046630445.1. Lineage (NCBI taxonomy): Eukaryota > Viridiplantae > Streptophyta > Magnoliopsida > Asterales > Asteraceae > Rutidosis > Rutidosis leptorrhynchoides. The sequence continues at coordinate 160,866,127 of NC_092341.1, read as the reverse complement.
TCATATAATCATTGCGAGATATCCTAGAATTGAGGGTAAATATGGTGTTTCGGACTGGTTCGCTGATAAGTACTTCAGGTTCATCGCCAAGAGATAAATTCGGTTGGTGAAAATGATCACCTTCTTCACGTCTCCATTGATTAAGTCGACTACGAACCCATCAGATGAATTGGGGAAGGATGATTGGTTGATTCATTCTGATGACACCGCTTCGGAGCTTAGGTGAATATCCATGTCAGAATAGTTGTCGGAATAACTATCGGAATAGCTATCGAAATCTGAAGGACTCGAACTGGTTGAGGGATTCATCTCGTATGATCAGATGAAGGATTTTAGATAAGAAATAGATTATAGGATGTAGATTAGTACCCTGCAATACATAATTTACATATGCATATATAATACTAAAATCCCATAAGTTACGGAGGAATCTACGGAAGCTGTCAGGCAAAGGTAACAATAACAAATACGCTAAGATATGGATTTGTCTATACACTATTCATGCAATCAATGCAGTAAGATGTATCTAGACTAAGAATGATAAGCAGGTAATTTCCTATGGATGATAAGAAGATGATTTCCGACTAGAAATGGTAAGCAAAACTTTTGACATGCAGACACGGTTGAAGTCCAGACTCACCAATGCATCCTAACAACTACTAGTTAGACATACAAATGTAAGACCTGGTTCTCTAAGACCACCGCTATGATACCAACTGTGATGACCCGTCCTAATCCATTCGGACGAAGTCCACATCGATTATAAACGATTCACAACAGTTGATTACATCGCGAGGTACATGACCTCTATATGATACATTTTACAAACATTGCATTCGTTTTTAAAAGACAACTTTCATTTCATCGTAAGTTGACAGACATGCATACCATTTCATAATATATCTAAACTATAATGACTTGATAATATTCTTGATGAACTCAATGACTCGAATGCAACGTCTTTTGAAATATGTCATGAATGACTCCAAGTAATATCTCTAAAATGAGCAAATGCACGGCGGAAGATTTCTTTCGTACCTGAGAATAAACATGCTATCAAGTGTCAACCAAAAGGTTGGTGAGTTCATTAGTTTTTATCATAAATAATCATTTCATAATTTTAATAGACCACAAGATTTTCATTTCTCATAAATATACGTCCCATGCATAGAGACAAAAATAATTATTCATATGGATTGAACACCTGGTAACCGACATTAACAAGATGCATATAAGAATATCCCCTATCATTCCGGGAAATCCTTCGAAAATGATATAAACGAATTCGAAGTACTAAAGCATCCGGTACTTTGGATGGGGTTCGTTAGGCCCAATAGATCTATCTTTAGGATTCGCGTCAATTAGTAGATCGGTTTACTAATTCTTAGGTTACCAAACAAAAAGGGGCATATTCGGCTTCGATCATTCAACCATATAATGTAGTTTCAATTACTTGTGTCTATTTCGTAAAACAATTATAAAAACAGCGCATGCATTCTCAGTCCCAAAAATATATATTGCAAAAGCATTTAAAAAGTGAGCAAATGAAACTCACCATAATGTATTTTATAGTAAAAATACATAAGACGATACGGAACAATGCAGGGTTGGCCTCGGATTCACGAACCTATATCATTTATATATATATATATATATATATATATATATATATATATATATATATATATATATATACATATATATATATATACATATATATATATACATATATATATATATATACATATATATATATATATATATATATATATATATATATATATATATATATATATATATATATTAAATCATATACTCGTAATCGATAAACTATTTATTATTGGTAATGTATTTGTTATATTAATAATTTATAAGTTTTATTATTTATTTATATATTTTTCCTTATATATATATATATATATATATATATATATATATATATATATATATATATATATATATATATATATATATATATAAATATTAATATAGTTAAGTTATGTAATTTAAATATATTTTTATGTAAAGATCATTTATTAATAGTTGTAAATATACTAACTTAAAGATAATAATAATAATGATACTATTAGTAATAAAAATGTTAAATTTGATAATGATAACTTTAATAAAAATAACAACTTTATTAGAAATGTTAAATTTTAAGAAAACTGATAATTTTGTTAATCTTAGTTTTAATGGTGAAAATAATGATAATAACAATAATAGTAATATTACTAATTCTTATAATAATAGTAATAATAATAATAATAATAATAATAATAATAATAATTATAATAATAATAATAATAATAATAATAATAATAATAATAATAATAATAATAATAATAATAATAATAATAAGAAAATGATACTTTGCTTTAATATTATAATGATAATAACAATATCAGTGGTAATAATAATAGTCAGACTTATCATAACTTCATTTTTGAATTCTCAGTTTAACCACAATTTCTATAACTTAATTTCTTAGTCACGTTCATACTTGTACATATATTCATATACTTATAACCAATTTCACAATATTTATCATATCAACTTTTACTATATATTTTCGTTAATAACATGTTTTATGTTCTTGGAACCATAATAATAATATTAGCAATAATAATACAATAATAATAATACTAATAATGACCATTTTAGTAATGATAATACTAATAATCTCTAAATGATAATACTAGTAATGATAATATCATAAGTTATAAGTTATATTAATGTTAATAATAATCATATAGTTAATAATCATAGTAACAATAATAATAATTAGAATAACAATAATAATACAATAAATAATATTAATAATATTTAAAATAATAAAAAGAAAAGTGACACCAGCAGCAGGGCTCGAACTCACGACCACTCGTTAAACGATCACTCGTTCAGACCACTCTTCTGTTCTGTCATTTCTGTTTTAAATTACCTTCTAAATTTATTTAACCTTTCTATACTCTGGTTCATTCTTCTTCTCCTTCCCAATTAATTGACCCAAGACCAATTCACAACTTTGAATTTACTTAACTGATTTAAGACGTAAAATTAATTTATAAATACCTGAGTTGATTAATTTGGTTAAATAAAACAACAACAAAAAAATAAAAAAAAAATCCAACCAGCGATGTTGCTGCTGTCGGACCAAAGAAGAGAAAAAAAATTAAACTTGATTTCGAGAATGATTTGGACAAAAGTTATAACACGAAATAAGTTTCAATCTACTCCTAGAATCTTGCTTGACCATCATTTTAACTTGAATCATAATATTGAATCCCAATTTTTCTCAAGAACAATCCTGTTGACTTTTAAAATTTGAAGTTTGACTCACAAATTCGGATTAAATATAGAAAGTTAGGATTTCAGACTTTGCGGATAGTATACACACTTGATTTCTAACTAAACTGCATTTTTCGTTTTTGAAATTGGATTTGAATTTTGGATTTGGCTATAAAGTGCTGTAACAGAGGTATCGAAAGAAGGAAAAGAAAAAAAAAGTTCTGCTTTAGTTCGTTCTAATTAAACTGTTACCAGTTATTATTGATACTTGGTGATACAGAGTTGGATGAATTTTCTCAAAATATCATAGTGTAAACGCTATTTTATTCTCAATGGTGTCGATAGGTTCATGTACCATACAGAGATATATATAAAAAAAATAAAAAGATGAAAAGGATTTGCAACTGCTTTTGGTTGTTTGTGATTATCGACTTTCGACTAGTGCTCCAATTAGGGACACACTACAAAATTAACAATAGGATGAAAGTTACGTAAAACAGATTCATTCCCTTTACTGACTTTATTAATTTTTATAATTATTATATATATAAATAATGGTAATACTTTTAATATTAATAATATTAAATAATATTGCTAATACTATAAAATATATATATATATATATATATATATATATATATATATATATATATATATATATATATATATATATATATATATATAATTTTTGTTAGTAAGGATAATAATAATATTTAAAATAATAATAATACCAAAATAATAATGTTAGGAATGATACCATTAATAATGATATCTAATACTAGTAAAAATAATAATAAAATACTATTAATGATAATAATCATAACACCATCTATATTATTACAGATAATAATATTATTAGTAATAATAATAATATAACAAAGTATATATATATATATATATATATATATATATATATATATATATATCCATTTTCATATCTTATATATATCCTATATTTGAAATAATAATATTAATAACACTAATATAGAGGTTAATATTGAAAGTAATTATAACATTATTATAATAACTATATCTATAATAAGATCTTATATTTTAATATTACATATTATTGTTTTGGTAATACATCTATATAATATACATTATATAATAAATTATCGTAAGTATTAAGTTTTACATATTTTAACATATATTAGAATATACATATAATAATGATTATATATAGAATCATATATTTATATATATATAGATTCATTTTTTTAATTACAACTTAATTATTTATATCCTATTTTACTTATTAAATCCTAGTGTTTTAAATTATATTTTTATTATGTTCAATTATCATATATACTTACATTTATATATATATATATATATATATATATATATATATATATATATATATATATATATATATATATATATATATATATATATATATATATATATATATATATATATATACACATATACATATTTAATTACAAACAATTGTTCGTGAATCGTCGGGAATGGTCAAAGGGTAATTGAATTCATGTAAACAGTTTAAACATTTTGAGACTCAACATTACAGACTTTGCTTATCGTATCGAAATCATATAAAGATTAAGTTTAAATTTGGTCAAAAATTCCCGGGTCATCACACTTGCACCCTTAGTTCTCTTACTTGGAGCACCATACGAAACAACCCTTCTCTTATTTGAAGGTTCACCTACTATTGATCGCGAATGCGATTCGAAACCCCTAGCCACGGCGAACAACTCTGCGAACGAGTTCACTTAACCAAGGCTAATTTTGTTCCGTATGTCATCATTCAAAGTTCGATAGAAATATCCCATCAACATACTATACCTTCCGTTATACTCCGGGCAAAAACGAGCCTTCGCCATAAAGGTCGTCTTGAGAGTATTCAAATCTATAGAACCTTGTTGCAAATTTCGCAACTCGTCATGCAACTCCGCCAAATCGGATTGCCTCCGAAACTCCTCGAAGAATTCCTTCTTAAAATTATCCCACGATAACCCCATAAACGATTCACCACCAACAATATTAATTTTACCATCCAACCAATCCTTCGGCCTACCCCGCAACAAAATATTAGTGAGTCTTGTCCTCTTCTCGGGATGGCATTAAATAGTGCGAAAACACCCTTCGACATCCAAGATCCATGTCGTGATTATCAAAGGATCCGATTTCCCGTCATACATCGGAGGTTTAGTGCTCATGAAGCTCTTATGACAACGCTCCATTTCACCACTACTTTGGAATTCGGAATACTTCATATCCATTTCTTCCCGTAACGCTCCCAATTGCTCCGCAACGGCGGTCGCAACTCTAGCATTAAACTCATCGTCGCTCGTCTCAATCCCGTTTCTCGTCGTCATTCTAGAGAATGCAAAACGATTAGACCATGGACATATAAAACCACACGCGCAACACCACCCCATCTTGCTCAACACTCGTTGTACTTCACTTGATAAACACGATTTGCACCCGTAACAATGGTAGCTAGTCATTATTACGTGCACACGCGGTGTCAACTTGTTAGTACAAGACCGCCTCACTCGATGATATAAACCAACGCAAACAAAAATTCAACGCAATATAAACATACGCAAGAATAATATCACGATATAAGCCACAATCCAAGTTAGTTCACCTACACGCTAAGGCACTAACCAAATCCTCGTCCGACCTGTTCTCCTGCATGTCCCGCAACAATTAAGCACACACAAAAGTCTAAGTCTAGGCACCTATCTCAAGTCACCTAAATTCCTTAGACCATGCTCTGATACCACTTGAAATGACCCAACCCGGCGTTAAACCAGCCCATATTTTTTTTCTTTTAACGTAATAATTTTTACAACATTTAGGTCCCAATTATGTTTCCAAAAACATCTTCAATACAATAGTAAGTCTAATCGAATTTAAAACATTTATTACATAAGTTGAAACACAAAACGGGCATACAACCCAAGACCCGTTTGACAGAACCAAAATACACTAATAAGTTTTCCAACAAAAGACCGAGCATGGTGATTGGGAACGATCTACCCAATCCTATGAAATCCAAAAGCGAAGTCTTCTAAGCATCACAAGCTAGCTAACTAGTCCTGGTACTTACCCTTTCCGCCATCATGCGAACCTATAAAAATAAAGTCAACGAGAGGGTAAGCTAACGCTTAGTGCGTGAGAATATACTACATACATATATATGCATAAAATGGACACGCCACACATTAACAATCAAATAGCACATACCAGAGTTCGAGCATAAAGGCAAGCTAAACTAAGCATACCGTACGATTACTATACAACAAGCTAATAAGTCAACAAATGAAAGTACACCAACAACGATATGTACAACACCATCAAGTTACACTCGGAGGGTTAGCTACAACACAACAATATGACAATATATATATCTATATATATAACAACGTGTAAATCGCCCAAGGTTAACCCCTTAACCCAATACCGAAAGCCAAATACCAAATACCAAAATGAAGATGGCCGAACTACACGAGCCTTAGTAAATCCGCACCACATTTGACTACTATCTTTAATACCATCACAACATCGAGGTTGGCCGAAACTACACGAGCCTTAGTGAATCCGCACCACACGTGACCACTACCTCAATAAGATGACCGAATCTACATGCGTCATTGTGAATCCGCACCACACGTGACTCACCTCCCAAATCAAAACTCACGGTCCCGGGATTATAAAAATCTACATCATCGGGGTCACTCAACTGCATCTCAAATACCAATCCCACGCCATCGGGATTATCCATATCGCAAGACCATGTGATATCGTACACACATAGTGTGCACCTCGCCAAAGGTGGTCAATTAAAATGCACAATCATGCCAATTGAATCTATAAACAAGTCCATCAAATCCACCTATATGTGAAGTGAGCTCTATAGCCGAGGATCACTTCACCCAACCCGCACCCATCCTATACGTACATATGCACATAGTATATTGACACTCACCTTGAAATCTTGATGGATGCAAAACCAATATCCACAATCGCTAATGGAAAGCACCTATTCCATTTATCACATAACAAACAACACAATTATGGTGGATTTACAAACCAACCCATATTGACACTTAGTGCAATTTCGACCCAAATGCACTTCCAAACACCACCCATGACCAAACTCGCCATAATCACTAACTAAAGTGATAATGGTTCCAATAACACGAATGATAAGTGTTAAACACCTCTCTTGCCCAATTTGACACCTAAACCCTAATTTTGACCCATTTCAAAATTAGCCAACCAATTACACCCAAATGGGTTCCAACACTTCCATAATCACTAACACGAGTGATTATACCCAAAAATCAAAGCCTAATCATGGACATAACGTCAACCAACCTAAAACCCGCCAAATATCAACATTAACTAGTCACCATAAACCCACTTCATCATCTAAATGGGTTTTACAACTAACATGCTCAAAACCCTAACTTGAATATCAAATTATAAAGATGAAATTCGGAGTTGAGACTTACCAATACCACCAAAATGTTGCCGTTGACTAGTGGATCAACTTTAACACTTGAGCTTTCACCCAAAACACTCTTCTTCTTCTCCAAATGGAGCTTTCTCTCACTAAAATGGGTTTCTCACACTGGGTTTGATGAATGAGGTGAAGTGTGTGAAAAATGAGGATAAGGATAAGCTTGGATCTGATTTGAGGCTTATAACCTGTTCATAATGCGAAATTGCCAAAACACCCTTAAAATACCCCTAAAAATGAGCTGAAAATAGACATTCAGCGTGTCTGTCGCGTTTCGCGACTCCCTGTCGCGTTTCGTGACACATCCAAACACGATACACTCAACTGAAATGCGACAATGTGATCAGGCCTCAAGGAAATTCAACCGTCTCGTTTTGATTCTGTCTGTCGTGGATCGCGACGTCCCTAGACGCGACATACCATGTTGAAACGCGATGGGTGACCTGATTCACCCCATTTCCACTTTTAAGAACATCCAATATCAAACATGGTCAAGTAAATACGTCGAAAAGATAAAATACGCACCTTGGAACATGTGCTAGGAAAAATGGGGTGTTACATGAACTATCTTGTGTTGATAGTCATGAAGTAACCTTGAATCTTGAACTATCTTATGCTGAAAGTGAAGGCAGCATACTAAAACACTTAAGCACAGTATACAATGCTGCTTGTAAATAAATAAACTTATGTTGACCTGCACATTACAACTAGTCTTTATAATCATGTTTTGAAGATTTTTAACTAAAGAAATAAATTAACAAATTTTAATATATAGATTTCTTAGTTAGGATAGGAGAGAGAAACTTTCTGATGTCTAAAGGCGCGTGGGCAGACATGACAGGTCTTTATGTTTTCGAGTAGTGTGCAGACGTTTGATGATGAGTAAACGGCTTAAACCATAATTATTCCCATAAAGCATTAAATGTGTAGATATTTAATCCAAATAATTGTTTCAAAAATTATTAAATGAATTATATAACAAATAGCAAAGCATTTGACACATTCAGTTTGCTATGAATTAAATTTAAATCATTGCGAATAATTGAGGTTTATTTAATTTAAGATCATTTGTGATTGTGTCAGCTATTTAATTTACATTTTACAAGATTTGACCAAGTAGAAGACCCGGTGGTGCTGGTTTTCCACTACATATATACAAATAGTAGACAGTCAAGTATGTACTACTGGTTTTCCTTGTATATTGTAGATCTAGCATGGCAACAAAGTTGTCTTTTTAATATTAGAGTTCAAGAATAACCAACTCAGAAATGAGATAGTTGAAATGTTTCTCATCTAATGGCTTGGTAAATAGATATGCTAACTGTTGATCTATTAAAATGAAGTGTATCTCAACATCTCCTTTTTGTACACGATCTCTGATGAAATGATACCGTACATCAATGTGCTTGGTCCTTGAGTACATTACAGGATTATTGGCGATGGAAATAGCACTGATATTATCATAGTAGATTGGTGTCTTTGTGAAATGTAAACCATAATCCTTCTACTGGCTTTGCATCTACAGTTTTTTAGCAGTACAGCTACCAGCAGAGACATACTCTGCCTCAGCTGTAGATGTTGACATAGTATTCTGCTTGTTGATGGTCCAACTGACCAGATTCCACCCAGTAACTGGAAATTACCAATTGTGCTTTTCCTGTCTATTTTATAACCTGCAAAGTCTGCATCTGAATAACCCATTGATCGAAATCTTGGTCTTTGGGATACCAAAGACCACGTTTGGGAGTACCTTTTAGATACCTAAATATCCTTTTCACTGCTAGTAGGTGTGATTCCTTACGATTAGCTTGATATCTCACACATAGACATGTGAAAAACATGATATCTGGTGTGCCAACTTTAAGATATAGTAGGGAACCAATCATACCTCTCTATTCAGTGATATTGACTGATTTACCAGTTTGATCAACATATATTTTGATGGCTGCTGACATGTGAAATTTCCCGTTCATATTGATTATAAATGTTCCATATTAATTGATTTCGTTGCGAGGTTTTGACCTCTATATGAGACGTTTTTCAAAGACTGCATTCGTTTTTAAAACAAACCATAACCTTTATTTTATCGACAAGGTTAAAAAGACACCACCTAGATTATCCAGAAATGATAATCTAAAAATATCACACTTACACACTACTAATACATATTGGTTTACAATATTAATATGTTACAACAAAGTAAATCTCGAATGCAGTTTTAAACAATATTATACAAGCATGCTGACACCAAATCTTGTCCATATTTTAGCATGCAACGGCAGAAGCTCTTAATAATCACCTGAGAATAAACATGCTTTAAACGTCAACAAAAATGTTGGTGAGTTATAGGTTTAACCTATATATTTATCAAATCGTAATAATAGACCACAAGATTTCATATTTCAATATACATCCCATACATAGAGATAAAAATCATTCATATGGTGAACACCTGGTAACCGACATTAACAAGATGCATATAAGAATATCCCCTATCATTCCGGAAAATCCTTCGGACATGATAAAAACGAATTCGAAGTACTAAAGCATCTGGTACTTTGGATGGGGTTCGTTAGGCCCAATAGATCTATCTTTAGGATTCGCGTCAATTAGTAGATCGGTTTACTAATTCTTAGGCTACCAAGCAAAAAGGGGCATATTCAGCTTCGATCATTCACCCATATAATGTAGTTTCATTTACTTGTGTCTATTTCATAAAACATTTATAAAACTGCATGTATTCTCATCCCAAAATATTAGATTTTAAAAGTGGGACTATAACTCACTTTCACAGATTTTTTACTTAGTCGGAAAGTAAGACTTGGCCACTGGTCGATTCACGAACCTATAACAAATATGTACATATATATCAAAGTATGTTCAAAATATATTTACAACATTTTTATTACGTTTTAATGATTTGAGTTTATTAAGTTAGCTGTCCTCGTTAGTAACCTACAACTAGTTGTCCATAGTTAGATGTACATAAATAAATCGATATATATTATCTTGAATCAATCCACGACCCAGTGTATACACATCTCAGGCTAGATCACAACTCAAAGTATATATATATTTGGAATCAACCTCAACCCTGTGTGGCTAACTCAAACATTACTACATATAGAGTGTCTATGGTTGTTCCAAATAATATATATACATGGGTCGATTTGATATGTCAAAACATTTGTATACGTGTCTATGGTATCCCAAGATTACATAATATATTAGAATATATGTATTATACAATATAAGTTAGCTAGGATATGATTAATATAGATTTGTTACCAATTTTCACGTAGCTACAACAAGCAAAATTATCCAATCTTGTTTTACCCATAACTTCTTCGTTTTAAATCCGTTTTGAGTGTTTCAAGTTGCTATGGTTTCATATTGAACTTAATTTTATGAATCTAAATAGAAAAAGTATAAGTTTATGGTCGGAAATACATATTACAAGTCGTTTTTGTAAAGGTGGTCATTTCAGTCGAAAGAACGACGTCTAGATGACCATTTTAGAAAACATACTTCCACTTTGAGTTTAACCATGATTTTTGGATATAGTTTCATTTTCATAATAAAAATCATTTTCCCAGAAGAACAACTTTTAAATCAAAGTTTATCATAGTTTTTAATTAACTAACCTAAAATAGCCCACGGTGTTACTACGACGGCGTATATCCGGTTTTACGGTGTTTTTCGTGTTTTCAGGTTTTAAATCATTAAGTTAGCATATCATATAGATATATAACATGTTTCTAGTTGATTTTAAAAGTCAAGTTAGAAGGATTAACTTTTGTTTGCGAACAAGTTTAGAATTAACTAAACTATGTTCTAGTGATTACAAGTTTAAACCTTCGAATAAGATAGTTTTATATATATGATTCGAATGATGTTATGAATATCATTACTACCTCAAGTTTTGTGGATAAACCTATTGGAAATGAGAAAAATAGATCTAGCTTCAAAGGATCCTTGGATGGCTTGAAAGTTCTTGAAGCAAAATCATGACACGAAAACAAGTTCAAGTAAGATTTCCACTCGAAATAAGATTGTTATAGTTATAGTAATTGATTCAAAGTTTGAATATGAGTACTACATTATATTAGAGAGATATCTTACTGTAAATAAGAAAGATTTATTGAGGTTGGATGATCACTTGAAATGGATTTGTAAGATTGAAAGTAAGCTAGCAAACTTGGAAGTGTTGTTGGTGTGTTCTTGAGTACTTGTTTTGTATCTTGGTTTATGTGTGGATTTATGAACTATATTGAGCTAGATTTTGATGAAGATGATGAAGAACACTTAGAAAAAAGAAAGAACACTTGAGAGAGAGTAATTTGATTCAACAAAATTGCAAATGAAAGTGTTTGTGTACACCAACATTCACGTGAATCTTGATCAATCATATAGGCTCCATTAGTTTGTTATTTTGTGAGATATTTCATGCTAGATGTTAAATGATGGTTCCCACATGGTTAGGTGACTCACATGGGCTGCTAAGAGCTGATCATTGGAGTGTATATACCAATAGTAAATAAATTTAGAAGCTGTGTATTGTACGAGTACAAATACGAGTGCATACGAATAGAATTGTTGATGAAAATGAATGAGGATGTAATTGTAAGCATTTTTGTGAAGTAGAAGTACTTTTATAAGTGTCTTTAAGTCTTTAAAAAGTGTATGAATATATATTAAAACACTACATGTATATACATTTTAACTGAGTCGTTAAGTCATCGTTAGTCGTTACATGTAATTGTTGTTTTGAAACCTTTAGGTTAACGATCTTGTTAAATGTTGTTAACCCATTGTTTATTATATCTAAATAGATGTTAAATTGTTACATTATCATGATATTATGATATATTAATATATCTTAGTATGATATATATATATATAGTTAAATGTTGTTACAACGATAATCGTTACATATATGTCTCATTTTGAAATCATTAAGTTAGTAGTCTTGTTTTTACAAATGTAGTTCATTGTTAATACAATTAATGACATGTTAACTTATCATTTATCATGATTAAACATAGTGTATCAATATCTTAATATGATTCATATGTATTCAGTAAGACGTTATTATAACGATAATCGTTATATATATCGTTTTCGAGTTTTTTAATTCAATAGTCTCATTTTTATGTATATAACTCATTGTTAAAATACCTAATGAGATACTTACTTATCATAATATAATGTTAACTATATATATATATATATATATATATATATATATATATATATATATATATATATATATATATATATATATATATATATATATATCCATATATATGTCATCATATAGTTTTTACAAGTTTTAACGTTCGTGAATCACCGGTCAACTTGGGTGGTCAATTGTCTATATGAAACCTATTTCAATTAATCAAGTCTTAACAAGTTTGATTGCTTAACATGTTGGAAACACTTAATCATGTAAATAACAAGTTCATTTAATATATATAAACATGGAAAAGTTCGGGTCACTACAACATGGGAGTCCCTATATCTTTTAAATAGGTCAGACCAAATTTCTTTGATATATCACTGATATATTTATCTTGATTTATAAAAATTCCATCATCAAGTTATTTGATTTGTAATCCAAGAAAGTGTTGCAAATATCTTTGTAAAATCATTTCATATGTCTCAGACACAAGTTTTGAAAAATCTTGACAATGTTTTTCATTTGTAGAGCCATAAATAATATCATCCACATATATATGTACCTAAAAAGATAACCATCTATCTTCTTTGAGAATAGAGGTGTATTAATTGTTTAAACTTTAAAGTCTAGACTAGTGAGATACATATGAAGTGTCTCATACAATGCTCTAGGTGCCTGTTTCAGGCCATAAAGAGCTTTGTCCAACTTATTGACATGGTTAGGATATTTACTGCTTACAAAGCCTGGAGGCTGGTTGACATAGACTTCTTGCAGCTTCCCATTAAGAAAAGAAGATCTGACATCCATATGAAACACTTTAAAGTTCATATGAGCAGCCATTACAAGAAAACTGTTATCTTAGGACCCCCAAAAGGGTCCTAAAAAGCCCATTCTTAGGACATATGGCATGATAGGACCCTCAAACCAGTGAACGTATAGGTGGGCGTCCTATTAACCAAAAAGGGTCCTAACGGCCATAGGACCCTTTTCATGAGTCCTATTAACTACATAGAAAGGGTCCTTATAGAGTAAGATATTAGGACCCTTTATAATATATTATGACGCATAAATTGTGTATTGTTTGAACATATTATGTGATGACCCAGGAATTTCCGACCAAATTTAAACTTGAATCTTATATGGTTTCGACACGATAAGCAAAGTCTGTAATGTTGAAGTCTCAAAAACTTTGAACTGTGTTTATATATATACATTTAACCTTTGACCATTTCCGACGATTCACGAACAATTGTATATAACTAAATAAGTGAATAAATGTATATATGTAAATATAAATATAGGTGTACATATTAATTTGAATTTAATACAATTAAATCAGTTGAATTGAAAATATAAAGTAATATACAAACTAATTAAGCCATTATTAAAATGAATATATGTATAGGAATTTTATACATAAGTAATATTATATATATTGTAACATATATAAAATTTATAAAAATTAAATAATCAAAATATGTTATATATTATATAATATGATATAATTAATAAACTGTAATATTTATATATTAAATGTGACTATAAGTTAAAAATATATTTGTTGTAACTATTAGAAAATAGCACAAGTTAATTGTTATCATTTTTATGATTAGTATTCCTACTACTATTATTATTATTATTATCATTATTATTATTATCAATTGTATTTAGATTATTATTAACATAATTATAATTATTAATTATTAATAATAAATATATAAACTACTTGACGATTCTTTTGGATTCAATTTAGTTACACATAGCTATCAAACTGTATCTCAATTTGTTTGGATGTCTACAATTAGTACAATCAAATTAAATTATTCAAGAACAAACAAAAACCAGTACCAATCAGATAACAATTTGATTCGATATATTTGTATTTTTTATCAAATTTCTGTTCTAATTTGTCTGATTGAGAATTTGAGAACTACCTCACTCATTTACACTCTCATTCTCTCTTTCACTAAATATTTTATATTTCTACAACTACAACCATTGAATCTCTTGAACCTCACCATTTATATAATCAGCGAACATTTTCAATTAAACGAGAACCATCAAAACTTAGTCACCTCCAAATCAAAACCAACAAAACCATATGCTGCATATTTCGATAATATTTCTATGTAGTTGATTAATCATAGAAACCACACATCGATCATTGCTACCGTACGTCTCTATATAGTGTTAAAAAAAAATCACTAACTTAAACAAGGTAAACTTGCTTCTGTTTTGTTAAATGAAACGTCAAATTCACAACCATTACCAACTACCACTTTCTTCAAACCTATTAACCACATCACGGTTACCACCCAAAACAAACCATATGTCTATCCCTATTTCAAGATTCAATGACCAACACCACTATACAGCTCACCATAAACAACCCGACAACTAGAACACCACCTTTGATCTCTTCTTCGTGAAATAAACCAACATCGAAAACCATCAACCGTTGTGAACTTCCATCATTTTTTTTCTGCCGTAGCTACTGTTATGTGTGTCTACTTCCTGGCAAACACCAAGCGAACCCTACTACTGCTATCCTTTTCTTCTACGGCTTCCATTGAGAAAACCCAACAAACAATCATCATAAATTACTGCCGTTACATTCACGTTGCTTCTGTCTTGCAGTCGTAAACCATCAAGCCAATCACCACTTTACGAATTACTTGAACAAACCCAACCCACCAAAACTTTGAATAACAACACCTGCTACTCGTTACTTTTTATTTCTTCTGCTTATCTTTCTATTGCGATAAAAAGAAAATTAATGGAATGATAATGATAAATAAAACTTGTTGAGAATGCTTTATATTCTTGGTTATGGTCAACACCCACTTGCCCACTACCTTTAAACAAGTTACCAAATTAAAAGGTTAGGCACATGTTGACACCCACTTGGATATATAACGCATTTTTATAATTCAAATGGAACAAGGCAAGTTCATGGCAGACAAACATGGACCAACGAATTGATTTATTTTTTTATAACGCATGGTGATGTGCTGTTATGATGAGGTATACCGATGTGAGGGACCTATGTCAATTCAATATCCAACGAAAGGTCACCTTATGATCAGCATGTAATTGTTTGTTTACTCAAAATTCTCGATGGACCATGTTGCTGTAATGATTGAAGTGAATTTAGGGTTCGATGGAAACATGGTGGGGACAACCAAATACCATTTCATATCTATCCCATATGCAAAAGTAATACCGAATCCTTAAATTATTCTATGAGGGCTCTACAATGCAAGTTGTTGTAATGCAATACAAGAATTGTGCTGTTGCTATATATTTTTTTTTACTTCCATCGTTATTTTGATCCACCCATTACAAAACTAAGAACTAAGCCCAACATCATACTATTAGATTATCGATTGGATTGTTAGTGGGCCATGTTTTTCTCTGTGTTGGGCCTAAATAATTTGGACCATGAACGGATAGATGGATTATTGGGATTGTTGGGTTGACATGATAGTTTGGGCCAAGAGATATGGGACTATGATGAGAGATGTTGAAGATTATGATCATTGATGAGGAAGGTTAAAATATGATTATGATTAAAGATGATGACGATTCTGTTATATGATGGTGAATGAGATATTGGTGATGATATATGCTGATGATGGAGATGATAAGATAAAGAGATTTGAGGATGATTTTATGAAGAAAATCGAATTGTATATATATCAAATAAGTTGAAAAGCGAATTAATACAGAAAAGTAAGAATGGTGTATTGGTTAAGGGTGTTAGCGGGTACCAAGAGGTCTCGGGTTCGAGCCTTGACAAAGGCAGTTATTTTCCTTTTTGAAGCTTTTTCTTGTGAGGTTCGTGAATCCGAGGCCAACCCTATACTTGTTCAATGTCGTCATATGTATTTTTACTACAAAATACAGTATGGTGAGTTTCATTTGCTCCCTTTTTAATTGCTTTTGCAATATATATTTTTGGGCTGAGAATACATGCGCTGTTTTATAAATATTTTACGAAATAGGCACAAGTACTAAAACAAATATTATGTGGGTTTAAACCAGAAATATACCCTTAGCTTGGTAACATTAAACTACTTGTCTATGTACGGTAGGCGCGAATCCTAAAGATAGATCTATTGGGCCTGACAAACCCCATCCTGACTATGGGATGCTTTAGTACTTCGAACTTATATTAAACACACCTGATCTGGTGTACTTTAGAGGGTAAAACATGAACGTTAAGGCTTGTTACCGGGTGCCTACAACTTATAGAATACTTTTATACACTTGCGAGTGTACATATATTTATAAACGGAAATCTTGTGGTCTATTAATATATTGAAATGATTGTTATGATAAACCTATGAACTCACCAACCTTTTGGTTGACACTTTAAAGCATGTTTATTCTCAGGTACGAATTAAGTCTTCCGCTGTGCATTTGCTAAATTTAAGGACATTACTTGGAGTCGATCATCGCAATGGGACCAAATGTTGATGACTTCGTCCAGGTGGATAAGGACGGGTCACTACAGGTGGTATCAGAGCGTTGGTACTAGCGAACCAGGTCTTGCATTAGTGTGTCTAACTGATAGTTGTTAGGATGCATTAGCGAGTCTGGACTTCGACCTTAGCTGCATATTATAAGTATTGTATATCATTCCTAGTGGAAAATTTCCCGCTAATCATTCCTAAGTCTGGACATGCCTTACTGCCTTTATTGCATAGATAGTGTATAGACAAATTTATATCTTAGCGTATCTTTTACGGTAAACTTTGTCTGATATCTTCCGTAAATTTCTCCGTAATTTAAGGGATCCTGGTACTATATATATCTAGGAATATTATGCATTGAGAATACCATCCAACTATCATTTGCTGTCACTAAGCTTTTCATACCAAAAATCTTTTCTGTGATCGCATACGATGGCCTCTACGAATCGACCAAGTTCTTCTGACTCCGAAGATAGCGTGACGGGAGCGCACCAACCGATCAACTACCGTGATTTCTTTAGAAAGTGGGGATGGGTTCGCGAAATACTTACCCTATGGAGAAATGAAGAAGGTACTCCATATCACGAGCCGAACTTACCACCTAACGTCGAAGTGCTCGACCCGCTCACCGGCGAACCTGTTCGCAACACCGTTTATACCCTTTTTGCAAGAATTTTTCGTCTTGAGGCTACCATTAACGGAACTAGAGAAGATATCCGACCTCTACTTCACACTGATAACCAACCAGGGTTAGTAGAAGGAGTTAAAGAACTCCGAGCTCGAGTGTTAACTTTAGAGAGCACGGTACACAATTTGCAAGAACTAGCAGTATCATCAACACCAGTAACATCACCAGCCTCAGCACCAACAGCACTAGTACCACCAAGAACAACATTCGCGCCACCAGCTTCGACACCTCGAGTATAATCATCGTTCTACATGACGTTCTACATCATTTATCTTAGTTCGACATAGTGATTATGTAATCTCTAATGTTTTAGAGATTATATATTCTTGTTCTAACGGTAAATCAGATGAGTTAATATCATATTAACTCATAAAATCCAAGATTACATCTGAAGAAAATATATATATGTATGTATATTTTCATAAAGATTGTAATTAAAAATTCTTTCGTACAAAGTGTTAATGGTGAAAATATTTTAACGGGTAGGTAATACCCGAGGAATATTTAGATTTCACATTAATAAGTTGCACTGTACATTCTTCGAATCTGATTCAACGATCATTTACTATCCTATATACAACCACCGATATACGTATCCATTCACCACAGAATAACCATTTCCATTTAAATTTCATATTTGGATTTTGACCTATCAGAATCCAACAAGTGGCATAATGAAGAAAACATTGGACAAAATAAAATTTGTTAGAAACACACGAATTAACTAATTGAAATTTTGTTAAGAATCCACGCTAACTGTTCCAGCTAACTGTTCCTAGCTAACTGATTACATTTTATTTATCGCAATTTAATTATCGCAATTTTATTTATCGTCATTTAATTTCTGTTATTTACTTTACGCATTTAATTTATCGTCATTAAATTTCTGTTATTTATTTTACACACTTTAAATATCGGGACACGTATACAAGGTTTTGACATATCATATCGACGCATCTATATATATTATTTGGAATAACCATAGACACTCTATATGCAGTAATGCGGGAGTTAGCTATACAGGGTTGAGGTTGATTCTCAAATAATATATATACTTTGAGTTGTGATCGAGTCTGAGACATGTACACGGGTCACGATACGTATTAATTAATTCGAATATTATAAATTAAATTATATATGAATTATTGTACTGTTAACTGTGGACTAACGATTGGGACTATCAACATTGGACAATTAAAAAAAAATGAATTAAAATATTAATTATAACATATGAAACTAAACAATTCTTCAAGTTTGCCATTTGATTTCATCTTAAACCTCATTTGTATCTTGACGATTCCAATCTGCGTTTAAACATTTCATAATTCTTGAAAACATCTCAATCGAGAGGATGAACCAACCGCACTTCATCTACGGAAGAAAAGATCGATGCATATAGCTATGCATCTAAAAACCCTCGAAACCTGAGTAAACGTTTAACACATACCTGTGGTAGCTCCTTTGGCGTTGTTATTACCGAAAGTAACTTGCAATCCATATTCAAAGTAGCCAATTTTGTCACAGCTCCAGCAAGACAACTTCAACTTTTCATTCAAAACAGCCTTATTATAACCTTGTTATATATGCGTGTTCATTTATTGTTACCAGAGAACCTTTTATATTTCATCATACTACCATCAGCGTTTAATCATCTCAAAACACAATTCTCCTGAAAACACCTCGAATTGATAATCGACAATTCAGATATGATAACATTAAATGCCGAGAAAAAAAAAAGCAAAATCGTAGATGGTCTAAACGGCTAAAAGTTTGATGATAAAGAAAGGAGTGTTGGGAACGCTCGATAGAAAATTTGGTACTGGAAAACAGATTGAGCTAACCATGAAGGAAACCAAGGACAAATACAAGGAACAAATCCTTTATTCAAAGAATCCAAGTAATTTTGGATCCGATGAAATCTTTAGAGAATATCTTGCTCCGAAGTCATGTTAAAATCTTGCGAAAATTTTTTCTTCATCAGCCTTCGAACTTAGAAATTCCAAAATATCATCATAAATATCTTCGATATTTCTGAGGATATTTTCATAAATATTCTTGTCCGAAATTATCTACCTCTTAGTGTTTTCTGTATTTCATTATATTGGAAACTTCTGTAAAATCTAAGTAAATTAGGAATGAATTCTGGAGAAGTGTTGGGAACTGGAGTATGAGTTAGTATAATATAATGCGCTTGGCCAACGTGATTATATTACAGTAAGTCATGCTGAGTTTCTAATGAAACGTGATGATAGTTCACAGTAGATAATAACATCATCATGTGCCATGTTACATAGCTCTTTCATTCTACTTAACCTCTAAACATATCAAGAAAAATATATTCTTGATAGTTCCATCCTCAGGGATTCTGGTAATTTGACAAATCAAATCGTGCTATTACGTTCCATCCTGCTTAGAACATTATGATCATTCGAAACTCCATACCTACGAATTCTGGACCATTTTTCGCTTGACTTGAAGTCGGGAAGAGAAAACAAAAGCATAGAGCTTTAAAATATAAGGGAGAATATAAAGCCTGATAACAACACATAAATTACAAACCGTTTATCAATGTTTATCGCAACATAAAGACACGGGAGAATTAAAAATATTATAATCTCAAGGGCGAAGTAGAAGAAAGCAGATTCCTTTGGTGGAAGTTGGAAAAGGAGAATGATTGTTGCGATAGTAAGGATGAGGACAAGGATCAGAACTGGATTAAGCATTTTCACCATCTTTTGGATGTGTGAACTAAGAAAGAAAGTATAGGAATGGTGAGAATAATGGAACAGAAGAGTTTAATTTATAATGGAAATATCAGACAGAGTAACCGAGGCAGATCACCGTATTTAATTATAAAGATCTTAATTTCTTTACTCGCCGAAGAATCAAATCTTTTAGATTTCGAAGATTTTCTTTAAATCCCTTAAATTCCGGAATTCAATCAAGACAATGTCAGAAGTTAAGACACACCTTATTTTCTAAATTAAACCATGACTAGTCAAAAGTTATGATGAAACATGTCTTTCTCATTTCACTATTTGGTGATAACGTCACTCGTACTCTTCGAGTAATCGAATTATTTTATCCATATTACTCTATGGTAATAAATCTCTATTTATCAGCTCATATTTGTCAGGAAAACATATTTATTGTTAGTCATGACGACCTCACTCAAATTTCGGGACGAAATTTCTTTAACGGGTAGGTACTGTGATGACCCAGGAATTTCCGACCAAATTTAAACTTGAATCTTATATGGTTTCGACACGATAAGCAAAGTCTGTAATGTTGAAGTCTCAAAAACTTTGAACTGTGTTTATATATATACATTTAACCTTTAACCATTTCCGACGATTCACAAACAATTGTATATAACTAAATAAGTGAATAAATGTATATATGTAAATATAAATATAGGTGTACATATTAATTTGAATTTAATACAATTAAATCAGTTGAATTGAAAATATTAAGTAATATACAAACTAATTAAGCCATTATTAAAATGAATATATGTATAGGAATTTTATACATAAGTAATATTATATATATTGTAACATATATAAAATTTATAAAAATTAAATAATCAAAATATGTTATATATTATATAATATGATATAATTAATAAACTGTAATATTTATATATTAAATGTGACTATAAGTTAAAAATATATTTGTTATAACTATTAGAAAATAGCACAAGTTAATTGTTATCATTTTTATGATTAGTATTCCTACTACTATTATTATTATTATTATTATCATTATTATTATTATCAATTGTATTTAGATTATTATTAACATAATTATAATTATTAATTATTAATAATAAATATATAAACTACTTGATGATTCTTTTGGATTCAATTTAGTTACACATAGCTATCAAACTGTATCTCAATTTGTTTGGATGTCTACAATTAGTACAATCAAATTAAATTAGTCAAGAACAAACAAAAACCAGTACCAATCAGATAACAATTTGATTCGATATATTTGTATTTTTTATCAAATTTCTGTTCTAATTTGTCTGATTGAGAATTTGAGAACCACCTCACTCATTTACACTCTCATTCTCTCTTTCACTAAATATTTTATATTTCTACAACTACAACCATTGAATCTCTTGAACCTCACCATTTATATAATCAGCGAACATTTTCAATTAAACGAGAACCATCAAAACTTAGTCACCTCCAAATCAAAACCAACAAAACCATATGCTGCATATTTCGATAATATTTCTATATAGTTGATTAATCATAGAAACCACACATCGATCATTGCTACCGTACGTCTCTATATAGTGTTAAAAAAAATCACTAACTTAAACAAGGTAAACTTGCTTCTGTTTTGTTAAATGAAACGTCAAATTCACAACCATCACCAACTACCACTTTCTTCAAACCTATTAACCACATCACGGTTACCACCCAAAACAAACCATATGTCTATCCCTATTTCAAGATTCAATGACCAACACCACTATACAGCTCACCATAAACAACCCGACAACTAGAACACCACCTTTGATCTCTTCTTCGAGAAACAAACCAACATCGAAAACCATCAACCGTTGTGAACTTCCATCATTTTTTTTCTGCAGTAGCTACTGTTATGTGTGTCTACTTCCTGGCAAACACCAAGCGAACCCTACTACTGCTATCCTTTTCTTCTACGGCTTCCATTGAGAAAACCCAACAAACAATCATCATAAATTACTGCCGTTACATTCACGTTGCTTCTGTCTTGCAGTCGTAAACCATCAAGCCAATCACCACTTTACGAATTACTTGAACAAACCCAACCCACCAAAACTTTGAATAACAACACCTGCTACTCGTTACTTTTTATTTCTTCTGCTTATCTTTCTATTGCGATAAAAAGAAAATTAATGGAATGATAATGATAAATAAAACTTGTTGAGAATGCTTTATATTCTTGGTTATGGTCGACACCCACTTGCCCACTACCTTTAAACAAGTTACCAAATTAAAAGGTTAGGCACATGTTGACACCCACTTGGATATATAACGCATTTTTATAATTCAAATGGAACAAGGCAAGTTCATGGTAGACAAACATGGACCAACGAATTGATTTATTTTTTTATAACGCATGGTGATGTGCTGTTATGATGAGGTATACCGATGTGAGGGACCTATGTCAATTCAATATCCACCGAAAGGTCACCTTATGATCAGCATGTAATTGTTTGTTTACTCAAAATTCTCGATGGACCATGTTGCTGTAATGATTGAAGTGAATTGAGGGTTCGATGGAAACATGGTGGGGACAACCAAATACCATTTCATATCTATCCCATATGCAAAAGTAATACCGAATCCTTAAACTATTCTATGAGGGCTCTACAATGCAAGTTGTTGTAATGCAATACAAGAATTGTGCTGTTGCTATATATTTTTTTTTACTTCCATCGTTATTTTGATCCACCCATTACAAAACTAAGAACTAAGCCCAACATCATACTATTAGATTATCGATTGGATTGTTAGTGGGCCATGTTTTTCTCTGTGTTGGGCCGAAATAATTTGGACCATGAACGGATAGATGGATTATTAGGATTGTTGGGTTGACATGATAGTTTGGGCCAAGAGATATGGGACTAGGATGAGAGATGTTGAAGATTATGATCATTGATGAGGAAGGTTAAAATATGATTATGATTAAAGATGATGACGATTCTGTTATATGATGGTGAACGAGATATTGGTGATGATATATGCTGATGATGGAGATGATAAGATAAAGAGATTTGAGGATGATTTTATGAAGAAAATCGAATTGTATATATATCAAATAAGTTGAAAAGCGAATTAATACAGAAAAGTAAGAATGGTGTATTGGTTAAGGGTGTTAGCGGGTACCGAGAGGTCTCGGGTTCGAGCCTTGACAAAGGCAGTTATTTTCCTTTTTGAAGCTTTTTCTTGTGAGGTTCGTGAATCCGAGGCCAACCCTATACTTGTTCAATGTCGTCATATGTATTTTTACTACAAAATACAGTATGCTGAGTTTCATTTGCTCCCTTTTTAATTGCTTTTGCAATATATATTTTTGGGCTGAGAATACATGCGCTGTTTTATAAATGTTTTACGAAATAGGCACAAGTACTAAAACAAATTCTTTGTGGGTTTAAACCAGAAATATACCCTTAGCTTGGTAACATTAAACTACTTGTCTATGTACGGTAGGCGCGAATCCTAAAGATAGATCTATTGGGCCTGACAAACTCCATCCTGACTATGGGATGCTTTAGTACTTCGAACTTATATTAAACACACCTGATCTGGTGTACTTTAGAGGGTAAAACATGAACGTTAAGGCTTGTTACCGGGTGCCTACAACTTATAGAATACTTTTATACACTTGCGAGTGTACATATATTTATAAACGGAAATCTTGTGGTCTATTAATATATTGAAATGATTGTTATGATAAACCTATGAACTCACCAACCTTTTGGTTGACACTTTAAAGCATGTTTATTCTCAGGTACGAATTAAGTCTTCCGCTGTGCATTTGCTAAATTTAAGGACATTACTTGGAGTCGATCATCGCAATGGGACCAAATGTTGATGACTTCGTCCAGGTGGATAAGGACGGGTCACTACATATTAGGACTCCAAAAAAGTGTACTAATATAATTTAGTACCATAAAAAAGGGTCCTAATATAACTAGATGTTAATTAAGTACCACAAAAAAGGGTCCCAATATAATTTAGTACCACAAAAAAGGGTCCTAATATAACTTAGTACCACAAAAAAGGATCCTAAGAAAATAAACTAGATGTTAACCAAGTACCACAGAAAAGAATCCTAATATAATTTAGTACCACAAAAAAGGGTCCTAATATAATTATAAGTTAATTAAGTACCACAAAAAGGTCCTAATATAAGTAGATGTTAATTTTGTACCACAAAAAAGGGTCCTAATATAAGTATACGTTAGTACAAAAAAAGGGTCCTAACAAGTAATAGGAGTTTCGAATATCCGGTTCGGATATTCGGGTCGATTTCAGGTTTTGGGCCAGTTATGTTAATTTTGCCTTTCTAGCCTAGTTCAGATAATTGGGCCTTTTGGATCTGGTTATGGTAATTGGCCCGTTTATGCTTACTGGGCCTTTTGGGCCTAATTATACTATTTGTGTCTTACGGGCCTGCTTCAGCTATCTGGGCCTTTTGGGCCTGCTTCAGCTATCTGGGCCTTTCAGTCCTAGTTCAGATCCAGTGTTCTTTTGCTGTATCCATTTATTATTCATTACAATTACAATAAATTTTAAATTACAATAACAAATATTAAATATAAAACCTAATATTGTTTCAATTCAAATAATATTACAGATTATAAGATTGTTTCAACACCACAAATGCAAGAACATGTCTAGGAAACATCAACATATTACAGATCATTGTCTCAAACACACAAACTCAAAAAACAAAATTCATCTTCAAACATTCATAATCAAACCAGCCAACATTACAAAACACACAAACTCTTCAAACCACCACCATCTATCTTGATCACTCATCAAGATCTGCCACCTACAATTAAACCATCCATGTATAAGCATAAAGGTGCACATTATAAAACTGGATCATAATTTTAGTACAAAATTAATGAAGACATTGAAAGGACCGGTTATAGCCTAGCAAGCACCAAACATATAAGCCATGAGCACCCACAGTACTCTAAAACTAATTGGTAGTAGAGAGAGACACTCATGAGCTTATATGTTGATCTTGACATTTATCTCCAACGATAATCCACACAAGATCCATTCATCTTATATCACCGACCATTACCCGCAACTCTCAACCTGACTAAGGCCAAATCAGGGAGATCTTTTGATATAAGGCACACACAATGATCCATTATCGTTGGTGAACTCGGGCGATTAATCCACATCATAATTTTAGGCTAACCCACTCTGATACCACTAAAAGGACCGGTTATAGCCCAACAAGAACCAAACATATAAGCCATGAGCACCTAAATTACTCTTAAACTAATTGGTAGTAGAGAGAGACACTCTTGAGCTTATATGTTGATCTTGACATTTATTCCCAACAAAGTGGGATTAGGTTTGTACCCAACAAACATACCTCGATCAACGCAGTAGGCCAAGCAATAGACATACCAATGATGTCATGAATGTATCTCATATGCTCAAATGGCCTAAAAAAACTTCATTTCTTTTGATGGCCACTTGAAGCTCTACCTCACACCAACCAGCTCCAAGTTCTGTTCGCAAAACAACCGTAGTTGGATCCATGCTTACCAACCTTCCTCTTACTACCTTGTTGTTTGTATTGCTTTTCACATACACTTCATCTCTCACCTAATATTTAGTGTTAAAAAAAAATTGATGTACGCTAAAAGGGTAGAAAAACAGTAAGGTAAGCTATTAAATTAAAACATACCTTTAAACGTTTAACAACCGAACCATTATCCTGTTTGCTTTTCCTTTTCTTGGTGGTTTCAGTCATAGTAGCCTCAACTTGTTTACCGGATCTAAGGCAAGACTTTTTGTTTCCTTCCATCGACATAATCTAAAAGAATGTTACGAACAATACTAAACAATTATATGAATAACATATATTCATTTAACATAAAATACTTGTATATTTATAAACGTTTTAGCTACATAAAAATATTCATATCAATGTCATCATCTAAATAAAAATTAATAAAGCAAGCATAATACGCATTTTGGATGGTCCATACTCCACACATAATACATAGTTACATCTTTTCATCGTCTTAGCTCAAAACGATTTAAAATTGGTGGGAAGTTAATTCAAGTTTATGGCTATTTTTATTTAAAATACTTGTTATTAGAAGTTAATTCCAAAGAGTGGTTGACTATTTTAAATGCACAATTAATCAAAGCATGTCTGAATTTGTTAAAGACAACATTCTCATTAGAAAACTTATTATAAGAAGAACATCTATTCATTTAACGCAACATATTTATAAACAATTTTATATATGGAGTAGTTAGCAACAATGTTATAAACAATCTAAAAGAATCGTTAATAACATACAAGAGAGATACCTGTGTTATTTGGTGAAAAAAGAGAGAGCTGAGTTCTTTGGTGAAAAAAGAAATAGCTTGAGTACTTCATTGGTGAAAAAAGAGATAAGTGTGTTGTTCAGAAACCTTTTAGCTACCCCAATTTGATTTGGCGCCTTGAATTTGGAAGGTTATCTTTAAACACTTGCATTTGATCCATCCACACCAAATTAATACAAACTTCCTAATTTACCCTTAAACAATTACTTAGTCAATATACTATTTATAAGTGTATAATAGGTAATTTATATTGTTTTGTTGTGGATGGATCAAAACTAGTGTGGCAGGATCAACCCCGAATTTTTTGAATTTACCAAAATTTTTGAATGAAGACATTTGGATCAGGTTAAAAATTTGGCTCCGAAATCTGTGATATGTGGCGGTAATGTTTGAGAGGGTAAATTTTGGTGAAAATTAATTGAGGATAACTTCTCTATCTAGTTACATATATACATATACTCCGTATAAGTTAAATAAATAATACGCATATATATTATATATAACTAAAATAATATAAGTATAAGTTATATGTTAAATAAATAGTATAAGTATTAATTTAAAAACCTTATAGAATAAATGTACACATAATTAATTTAATTAGTCATAATTTTTTTTTAATTATATATTTGGATCTTGAAAATCAGCAATATATAAATATATTCATGTTGGTCGTTAACCTAAATGAACATCGTCTATCATAATTGATCCTAATTGAACATCGTTTATCATATATGTTAATTTGTTTAACGTAATTCAGTACAGTGCATTAATTAAGATCAATATATTGTAACATCCCGCGTTTTTCCGTTAAATTTATTTTTAACACTATCTTTTTTTTAATAATATCTTTCGTTATCTAAATTCGTACCTTTCGTTAACTAATGTTCTTAATATTTCTGTTATTGGATTATAACACATTCCGTTTACTCTCGCGTGTTTAAAATATTCGTTCGGTAAAATCCCGCACCCGCTTTGAAACTTGAGGGACCAATGTTGTCAAGAGGGCAAAGTGGTGACTAGGTCAACTAGTCAACCCATTTTTCCACCATTCATTCATTCCATCATCTCCCTCATCTCTTTTCTCTCCATCTCAAGAACACACACATAAACCCATTCCATTCATTCATCATCTAAATTCAATCTTGGAAGCTCACAACAAAGCCGACTACATATTCTTGATCCTCTCATCATTCTCTACGATTTGATACTAACCACACCGATTTTGGGTAACTTTCTAAAAACTCTAGATTTCTATAAATTCGTGTTTTTGACTTGAAATTGTGTTAGTTAGTGTCTATGGCTCGTGTGTAACATGAATATATATTTTGTTTGCTCGATTTGTTGTTTTGAGTAACTAGTTTGAACATTTGAAATGGGTTTGCTTAATCTTGCATTTTGGAAGATTAAATGTTGTTTGATTGTTAAAGTTCATGTTTTAATTGTGTTACTAGTATCCCTAGCTTCGTTTTGATGCGTAGGTTGATTAAGAAAACTTCAAACACATGATTATTGATTTTTGTGAATTTTGGTTAGGGTTGATAGACTTTGAAATGAACTTTTGATGCGTTGAATGCTTGTTAATGTTGTTAGTAAGTGTTTAGATGCAATGTATGCTTAATTACCTTCGAAACGGCATATCGTATGTGTAAATTGGATTCCCGAATCATAAAATACGTTTTACGAACTTGAAACTTTGAAAATAACCCTATAATGATCACTTGATGAGATTTCGGTTTTTGAAATTGATGTTTTTGTTTGGTGAAAAGTAGTTAGTTGTACTACTCGTCAAAAGAGCTTTCAAACGATATAAGATACGCGTTCTAAGTGTTTACGGTTTGCGTTTTGTGCTAAATTGAATTTCGGATCAAGACTTGAACTTTTGAAACTGACCAGGCACCAGGCCACGCCCATTGTCGCGGCGCGACCACCATATGTCGCGGCGCGACATTTGCCTTGTTCAGGGGCTGACCAACTTTGCACTTTTTCGTTTAATTCCAACTATGCTACGCACCTCCGATTAACATGTAACTTGGCCAACATGCTCATATATGACTTCTAAGCTTAGAAAAATAGTTTGGGACCCGACCCGAACGTGTTGAATTTCGTTGACTTTGACCGACCAAAGTTTGACTTTTTGTCAAACTTAACCAAATGATTATGCAACCTTCCTAACTTGTTTCTGTACTTGTATCTTGCATGAAACTTGACAATTTGATTCACATGCTACATAATCGAGTCGTAACGAGCCATAGGACTAATCGAACACATTTCGTCCGACATTGTGTCGTAACCGGTTAATTGATACAACTTATTTGTTTAGGACAAGACTAAGCAACTTTCATGCACACGTTTACTTTGTGAAGTACATTTATACTCGTGCACTCGAGGTGAGATCATAGTCCCATCTTTCAACAACTTTTATACTTTTAAAGCATGAGATGAGAAACATATACAGTTTTATACTACATACTTTTATACTTTGAACACAAGTACAAGGAAACAAATATTCCACAGCGAGTTAGAACAAAAATCCTCAATTCGATTATCATTAGTTACACTTGCAGGGTGTAAGCGAGAACTTATATTGTGTGGCCATACGGGTTTGACAAACCCTCATTACGGACGGTTCGCTACCGTCTACGGATGAAATATATTTTCGAGAAACAGTGTATGTTCTAACACTATTGTGATGGGGTTCTATGGAAGGAAACGTTAAGTCTTGATAATTGGGTGCTCGCAAACAAACTTTTGGAATGCAAACGATTTAGATAATCAACGTTATGGAAATACAAAAATCTTGTGGTTCAAAAACAACGTTTACAAACACCTATGATTTCACCAACATTTTTCGTTGACAGTTTTCTATATGTTTTCTCAGGTTCATACTTGGCTACTTGATACATGCTTCCGCACACTTTGCTTACTTGCTTGGAGTCAAGCATACATGCATACGCTAGCGATAGCACTTTTGGATTCAAACTTAAACATATTGATTATATGTTTACGCTATTTTTAGCAACTGTGATTTTAAACTTATTATGTCGCAAGTTATTTCATTTATACATCACTACTTTTGTAAACTTAAACTTGTTGTCGATCCGTTTGGTAAACTAAACTTTGCAAGTCATGCACGTTTCAAATGAATGCGACATAATTTTGGTCAAACGTGTCTCATATAGGGACTATGACCACGCAACGGGACCTAAGTTAACGGCGTCGTCAATGAAGATTTCGTCGGGTCGTTACAGATGGTATCAGAGCGTTGGTTGTAGGGAACTAGGATATGCATTAGTGTGTCTGACAGAGTCGTTAGGACGCATTAGTGAATCTAGACTACAACCGGATAGTTAGCCATTGCATTCTGACATACATTTGCTATAGATAGCACTTACTTGACTACTTGTGCATTATACTTGAATCATTTTTAGGCAAATTTTTAATGGTACCAAACTTTCATCATACGAATCCGTATTCTACCACTTTCTGGTAACACACGTAAATTCAAGATTCATACGCGTAAGGATGACGACGACTTCATTAGTCACACTTGTTCGGGAACTCTGTCACCCAGATTGTTATTCGCCACCGTTTCAACTTACTATCGCTGTCACACCGGTGTTCCTTACTATCTACCACTTCTTGTTACTACCCCCACTACTCTAGGTGATTATCGTCATCACTATTTATCACTACTGTCGCGTACTATTCGTTATCATGATTCGTTACACTTCTCGTACCGGAATACATTATTGTTTGACTTGAATCGCATTGACGTGAACAATCATTTATACACTTCCCTCGGGGAACGCTTCTTTAGAGTTGCACTAATTCTTTCGATTCAATACGAGTCACGTTAGAGATGTCGTTACACTTTGTTCATTTTAAAACTTCATGATTATACGAACTTGAATCTATGGAGTGATGACGGAATGGAGGTATGAGTTAGCGTAATATAACGACACTCGATCAACGTGGTTATATTACAGTAAGTCATACCAAAGTTCTAATGACTCGTGATGGTGATTGGACTCGATCAATCTAATCACCACCATGTGCCATGTACATGACTTCATTTTTTTTCTAGTTTGAACATCCGACAACTCCGAGAATATTGATAACAACCATACCCGGAACACATCGCCGATTATTGTCGAACCATATTTATGCTTCCGAATGAATGAAAAATTCTTTCAACTTCAAACGTATGTTACACGTGTATACTATCTCGTTTTCGCACAGTTTTATCGATGAACTACAAAATACTTGTTATGCTCACATCGAGGCGGAAATTTCTCTCGCATCACACTCATACTTCCGATTTAGGAAATTTTCTATCTAAATTCTCAATGGAGGGAGAGACTCTTCGCGTTATACTAGTATTCGCCACGAGGGGGAATGTTCCTAATGAACGTTTTTCGGAAACCGATAAATCTTCCGCGGCGCGAAATTCTTGAGAAACAGAAACTCGTTCCAACAAACGTTTTCAAGTCCAAACAAACTTGTTCAAATATACCTTACAGAAATGTACCTCATTTCGGATTGAGGTGCTCGTTTCACTTCTAGATTTCGGGGTGCCTTACAAAAAGCCTCGGGACCACGTTTAAACATGAGTACAATACATCAACCACAACCCGATGGACCGAGCAAACATACGATTCAAACTTTGGAAATCGTAATACGAATTTGCGTTATCAACTTCAAATTTACTTGAGAAATGGCCGAATTCTCTTACTACAATAATTTTCATTCGAGTATTAACGTCACACTTTTCGAGGACCCGTATAGCCGCAGTTGTCGTTTTCTTAAATTGTTGAACCGAAGTAGGTGACAAGCGAACCACCGGACCCGAACTCATTCATGAAACAACCGGAAAATTATTCAATTCCAAGAAAGGCTCAAGACGGCCCGTAGTCACCAAAAGAGCTACACCGATGTTAGACGTAAACATTTCAAATTGCAAGTGGGAAACCGCGTAATGTTAAAAGTCGCACCTTGAGGAGGTGTATTCCGTTTCGAGAAACGTAGAAAGCTCTATCCGTGATACTTTGATCCTTTTAAAATCTTGGGGCGTTTTGGACCCGTTGCTAGCCGTTTAGATTTTCCGACTCATTTGAGTCTCCATTCATCCTACATTCCACGTATCAAACTTAAGGCGTGTCTTGCGAAACAAGAACTTCTTATCCTTTTTGATGAGCTTACTATCAATGACAAATTTCCCTTCCTAGGGGAACCGGTTGAAATATTGACTCGCGAAATCAAACTCTAAAACGACGTAAAATCCCGACTGTCAAAGTTCGTTGAAATGCCCAAGGAAGTACCTTCACATATCCGTAGAATTTGCAACGCAAGGTTTTGAAGAAGAAACAACAACTACTACTTCCAACTAAATTTCGGGACGAAATTTCCTTTAAGGTGTAGGTAATGTAACATCCCGCATTTTTCCGTTAAATTTATTTTTAACACTATCTTTTTTTTAATAATATCTTTCGTTATCTAAATTCGTACCTTTCGTTAACTAATGTTCTTAATATTTCTGTTATTGGATTATAACACATTCCGTTTACTCTCGCGTGTTTAAAATATTCGTTCGGTAAAATCCCGCACCCGCTTTGAAACTTGAGGGACCAATGTTGTCAAGAGGGCAAAGTGGTGACTAGGTCAACTAGTCAACCCATTTTTCCACCATTCATTCATTCCATCATCTCCCTCATCTCTTTTCTCTACATCACAAGAACACACACATAAACCCATTCCATTCATTCATCATCTAAATTCAATCTTGGAAGCTCACAACAAATCCGACTACATATTCTTGATCCTCTCATCATTCTCTACGATTTGATACTAACCACACCGATTTTGGGTAACTTTCTAAAAACTCTAGATTTCTATAAATTCGTATTTTTGACTTGAAATTGTGTTAGTTAGTGTCTATGGCTCGTGTGTAACATGAATATATATTTTGTTTGCTCGATTTGTTGTTTTGAGTAACTAGTTTGAACATTTGAAATGGGTTTGCTTAATCTTGCATTTTGGAAGATTAAATGTTGTTTGATTGTTAAAGTTCATGTTTTAATTGTGTTACTAGTATCCCTAGCTTCGTTTTGATGCGTAGGTTGATTAAGAAAACTTCAAACACATGATTATTGATTTTTGTGAATTTTGGTTAGGGTTGATAGACTTTGAAATGAACTTTTAATGCGTTGAATGCTTGTTAATGTTGTTAGTAAGTGTTTAGATGCAATGTATGCTTAATTACCTTCGAAACGGCATATCGTATGTGTAAATTGGATTCCCGAATCATAAAATACGTTTTACGAACTTGAAACTTTGAAAATAACCCTATAATGATCACTTGACGAGATTTCGGTTTTTGAAATTGATGTTTTTGTTTGGTGAAAAGTAGTTAGTTGTACTACTCGTCAAAAGAGCTTTCAAACGATATAAGATACGCGTTCTAAGTGTTTACGGTTTGCGTTTTGTGCTAAATTGAATTTTGGATCAAGACTTGAACTTTTGAAACTGACCAGGCACCAGGCCACGCCCATTGTCGCGGCGCGGCCACCATATGTCGCGGCACGACATTTGCCTTGTTCAGGGGCTGACCAACTTTGCACTTTTTCGTTTAATTCCAACTATGCTACGCACCTCCGATTAACATGTAACTTGGCCAACATGCTCATATATGACTTCTAAGCTTAGAAAAATAGTTTGGGACCCGACCCGAACGTGTTGACTTTCGTTGACTTTGACCGACCAAAGTTTGACTTTTTGTCAAACTTAACCAAATGATTATGCAACCTTCCTAACTTGTTTCTGTACTTGTATCTTGCATGAAACTTGACAATTTGATTCACATGCTACATAATCGAGTCGTAACGAGCCATAGGACTAATCGAACACATTTCGTCCGACCTTGTGTCGTAACCGGTTAATTGATACAACTTATTTGTTTAGGTCAAGACTAAGCAACTTTCATGCACACGTTTACTTTGTGAAGTACATTTATACTCGTGCACTCGAGGTGAGATCATAGTCCCATCTTTCAACAACTTTTATACTTTTAAAGCATGAGATGAGAAACATATACAGTTTTATACTACATACTTTTATACTTTGAACACAAGTACAAGGAAACAAATATTCCACAGCGAGTTAGAACAAAAATCCTCAATTCGATTATCATTAGTTACACTTGCAGGGTGTAAGCGAGAACTTATATTGTGTGGCCATACGGGTTTGACAAACCCTCATTACGGACGGTTCGCTACCGTCTACGGATGAAATATATTTTCGAGAAACAGTGTATGTTCTAACACTATTGTGATGGGGTTCTATGGAAGGAAACGTTAAGTCTTGATAATTGGGTGCTCGCGAACAAACTTTTGGAATGCAAACGATTTAGATAATCAACGTTATTGAAATACAAAAATCTTGTGGTTCAAAAACAACGTTTACAAACACCTATGATTTCACCAACGTTTTTCGTTGACAGTTTTCTATATGTTTTCTCAGGTTCATAATTGGCTACTTGATACATGCTTCCGCACACTTTGCTTACTTGCTTGGAGTCAAGCATACATGCATACGCTAGCGATAGCACTTTTGGATTCAAACTTAAACATATTGATTATATGTATACGCTATTTATAGCAACTGTGATTTTAAACTTATTATGTCGCAAGTTATTTCATTTATACATCACTACTTTTGTAAACTTAAACTTGTTGTCGATCCGTTTGGTAAACTAAACTTTGCAAGTCATGCACGTTTCAAATGAATGCGACATAATTTTGGTCAAACGTGTCTCATATAGGGACTATGACCACGCAACGGGACCTAAGTTAACGGCACCGTCAATGACGATTTCGTCGGGTCGTTACATATATGAATCAATTAAAATTATTAAGATCATCGAACGCCCGATAAGCCTTTAGAGCGTTCGACATCAATATATGATAATTAGGCTACCTCGGCTAGCTCATTCAATCAATGGTATATCATAATTGAAATCGCCTAATCGATTGAGTTCATATTACCTATCATATCATCCTTCAAGTTCTAAACTGCTTGAATAACTTGTTTGGTGATATACCATGCACGCATTAAGTTCGTCCGATAAGCAACCTCGATCATCATTACGATGGTGTTAAACCCTAAACCCTAAACACTAAACCCTAAACCTTAAACCCTAAACCCTAAACCCTAAACCCTAAACACTAAACCCTAAACCTTAAACAATAAACCCTAAACCCTAATTAAACCCTAAAGCCTAAATGAAATGTCCCGTTCTTATTGATTAAAAACGTTCCATATTAATTGATTTCGTTGCGAGGTTTTGACCTCTATATGAGACGTTTTTCAAAGACTGCATTCAGTTTTAAAACAAACCATAACCTTTATTTCATAGATAAAGGTTTTAAAAAGCTTTACGTAGATTATCAAATAATGATAATCTAAAATATCCTGTTTACACACGACCATTACATAATGGTTTACAATACAAATATGTTACAACAAAATAAGTTTCTTGAATGCAGTTTTTACACAATATCGTACAAGCATGGACTCCAAATCTCGTCCTTATTTAAGTATGCGACAACGGAAGCTCTTAATAATCACCTGAGAATAAACATGCTTAAAACGTCAACAAAAATGTTGGTGAGTTATAGGTTTAACCTATATATATCAAATCATAATAATAGACCACAAGATTTCATATTTCAATACACATCCCATACATAGAGATAAAAATCATTCATATGGTGAACACCTGGTAACCGACATTAACAAGATGCATATATAAGAATATCCCCATCATTCCGGGACACCCTTCGGATATGATATAAATTTCGAAGTACTAAAGCATCCGGTACTTTGGATGGGGTTTGGTAGGCCCAATAGATCTATCTTTAGGATTCGCGTCAATTAGGGTGTCTGTTTCCTAATTCTTAGATTACCAGACTTAATAAAAAGGGGCATATTCGATTTCGATAATTCAATCATAGAATGTAGTTTCACGTACTTGTGTCTATTTTGTAAATCATTTATAAAACCTGCATGTATTCTCATCCCAAAAATATTAGATTTTAAAAGTGGAACTATAACTCACTTTCACAGATTTTTACTTCGTCGGGAAGTAAGACTTGGCCACTGGTTGATTCACGAACCTATAACAATATATACATATATATCAAAGTATGTTCAAAATATATTTACAACACTTTTAATATATTTTGATGTTTTAAGTTTATTAAGTCAGCTGTCCTCGTTAGTAACCTACAACTAGTTGTCCACAGTTAGATGTACAGAAATAAATCGATAAATATTATCTTGAATCAATCCACGACCCAGTGTATATGTATCTTAGTATTGATCACAACTCAAACTATATATATTTTGGAATCAACCTCAACCCTGTATAGCTAACTCCAACATTCACATATAGAGTGTCTATGGTTGTTCCGAAATATATATAGATGTGTCGACATGATAGGTCGAAACATTGTATACGTGTCTATGTTATCTCAAGATTACATAATATACAATACAAGTTGATTAAGTTATGGTTGGAATAGATTTGTTACCAATTTTCACGTAGCTAAAATGAGAAAAATTATCCAATCTTGTTTTACCCATAACTTCTTCATTTTTAATCCGTTTTGAGTGAATCAAATTGCTATGGTTTCATATTGAACTCTATTTTATGAATCTAAACAGAAAAAGTATAGGTTTATAGTCATAAAAATAAGTTACAAGTCGTTTTTGTAAAGGTAGTCATTTCAGTCGAAAGAACGACGTCTAGATGACCATTTTAGAAAACATACTTCCACTTTGAGTTTAACCATAATTTTTGGATATAGTTTCATGTTCATAATAAAAATCATTTTCTTAGAATAACAACTTTTAAATCAAAGTTTATCATAGTTTTTAATTAACTAACCCAAAACAGCCCGCGGTGTTACTACGACGGCGTAAATCCGGTTTTACGGTGTTTTTCGTGTTTCCAGGTTTTAAATAATTAAGTTAGCTTATCATATAGATATAGAACATGTGTTTAGTTGATTTTAAAAGTCAAGTTAGAAGGATTAACTTTTGTTTACGAACAAGTTTAGAATTAACTAAACTATGTTCTAGTGATTACAAGTTTAAACCTTCGAATAAGATATCTTTATATGTATGAATCGAATGATGTTATGAACATCATTACTACCTTAAGTTCCTTGGATAAACCTACTGGAAAAGATAAAAATGGATCTAGCTTCAACGGATCCTTGGATGGCTCGAAGTTCTTGAAGCAGAATCATGACACGAAAACAAGTTCAAGTAAGATCATCACTTGAAATAAGATTGTTATAGTTATAGAAATTGAACCAAAGTTTGAATATGATTATTATCTTGTATTAGAATGATAACCTACTGTAAGAAACAAAGATTTCTTGAGGTTGGATGATCACCTTACAAGATTGGAAGTGAGCTAGCAAACTTGAAGTATTCTTGATTTTATGTAACTAGAACTTGTAGAATATATGAAGAACACTTAGAACTTGAAGATAGAACTTGAGAGAGATTAATTAGATGAAGAAAATTGAAGAATGAAAGTGTTTGTAGGTTTTTTTGGTCGTTGGTGTATGGATTAGATATAAAGGATATGTAATTTTGTTTTCATGTAAATAAGTCATGAATGATTACTCATATTTTTGTAATTTTATGAGATATTTCATGCTAGTTGCCAAATGATGGTTCCCATATGTGTTAGGTGACTCACATGGGCTGCTAAGAGCTGATCATTGGAGTGTATATACCAATAGTACATACATCTAAAAGCTGTGTATTGTACGAGTACGAATACGGGTGCATAAAAGTAGAATTGTTGATGAAACTGAAAGAGGATGTAATTGTAAGCATTTTTGTTAAGTAGAAGTATTTTGATAAGTGTATTGAAGTCTTTCAAAAGTGTATAAATACATATTAAAACACTACATGTATATACATTTTAACTGAGTCGTTAAGTCATCGTGAGTCGTTACATGTAAGTGTTGTTTTGAAACCTTTAGGTTAACGATCTTGTTAAATGTTGTTAATCCAATGTTTATAATATCAAATGAGATTTTAAATTATTATATTATCATGATATTATCATGTATGAATATCTCTTAATATGATATATATACATTAAATGTCTTTACAACGATAATCGTTACATATATGTCTCGTTTAAAAATCATTAAGTTAGTAGTCTTGTTTTTACATATGTAGTTCATTGTTAATATAATTAATGATATGTTTACTTATCATAGTATCATGTTAACTATATATATATCCATATATATGTCATCATATAGTTTTTACAAGTTTTAACGTTCGTGAATCACCGGTCAACTTGGGTGGTCAATTGTCTATATGAAACATATTTCAATTAATCAAGTCTTAACAAGTTTGATTGCTTAACATGTTGGAAACATTTAATCATGTAAATATCAATCTCAATTAATATGTATAAACATGGAAAAGTTCGGGTCACTACAGTACCTACCCGTTAAATAAATTTCGTCCCGAAATTTTAAGCTGTTGAAGGTAACGAATCTTCTGGAAATAGATGCGGGTATTTCTTCTTCATCTGATCTTCACGCTCCCAGGTGAACTCAGGTCCTCTATAAGCATTCCATCGACCTTAACAATTGGTATCTTGTTTTGCTTAAGTCTTTTAACCTCACGATCCATTAATTCGACGGGTTCTTCGATGAATTGAAGTTTTTCGTTGATTTGGATTTCATCTAACGGAATAGTGAGATCTTATTTAGCAAAACATTTCTTCAAATTCGAGACGTGGAAAGTGTTATGTACAGCCGCGAGTTGTTGAGGTAACTCAAGTCGGTAAGCTACTGGTCCGACACGATCAATAATCTTGAATGGTCCAATATACCTTGGATTTAATTTCCCTCGTTTACCAAATCGAACAATGCCTTTCCAAGGTGCAACTTTAAGCATGACCATCTCTCCAATTTCAAATTCTATATCTTTTCTTTTAATGTCAGCGTAGCTCTTTTGTCGACTTTGGGCGGTTTTCAACCGTTGTTGAATTTGGATGATCTTCTCGGTAGTTTCTTGTATAATCTCCGAACCCGTAATCTGTCTATCCCCCACTTCACTCCAACAAATCGGAGACCTGCACTTTCTACCATAAAGTGCTTCAAACGGCGCCATCTCAATGCTTGAATGGTAGCTGTTGTTGTAGGAAAATTCTGCTAACGGTAGATGTCGATCCTAACTGTTTCCGAAATCAATAACACATGCTCGTAGCATGTATTCAAGCGTTTGTGTCGTCCTTTCGCTCTGCCCATCAGTTTGTGGATGATAGGCAGTACTCATGTCTAGACGAGTTCCTAATGCTTGCTGTAATGTCTGCCAGAATCTTAAAATAAATCTGCCATCCCTATCAGAGATAATAGAGATTGGTATTCCATGTCTGGAGACGACTTCCTTCAAATACAGTCGTGCTAACTTCTCCATCTTGTCATCTTCTCTTATTGGCAGGAAGTGTGCTGATTTGGTGAGACGATCAACTATTACCCAAATAGTATCAAAACCACTTGCAGTCCTTGACAATTTAGTGATGAAATCCATGGTAATGTTTTTCCATTTCCATTCCGAGATTTCGGGTTGTTGAAGTAGACCTGATGGTTTCTGATGCTCAGCTTTGACCTTAGAACACGTCAAGCATTCTCCTACGTATTTAGCAACATCGGCTTTCATACCCGGCCACCAAAAATGTTTCTTGAGATCCTTGTACATCTTCCCCGTTCCAGGATGTATTGAGTATCTGGTTTTATGAGCTTCTCTAAGTACCATTTCTCTCATATCTCCAAATTTTGGTACCCAAATCCTTTCAGCCCTATACCAGGTTCCGTATTCCCGAATATTAAGATGCTTCTCCGATCCTTTGGGTATTTCATCCTTTAAATTTCCCTTTTTTAAAACTCCTTGTTGCGCCTCCTTTATTTGAGTAGTAAGGTTATTATGAATCATTATATTCATAAATTTTACTCGAATGGGTTCTCTGTCCTTCCTGCTCAAGGCATCGGCTACCACATTTGCCTTCCCT
Source organism: Rutidosis leptorrhynchoides (assembly GCF_046630445.1). NCBI lineage: Eukaryota > Viridiplantae > Streptophyta > Magnoliopsida > Asterales > Asteraceae > Rutidosis > Rutidosis leptorrhynchoides. The sequence goes on along the minus strand of NC_092341.1, from coordinate 160,825,799 downwards.
GGGTGGTAACGAATCTCAAAGTCGTAATCATTCAATAATTCAATCCACCTACGCTGCCTCATATTCAGTTGTTTCTGATTAAATATGTGTTGAAGACTTTTATGGTCGGCATATATAATACTTTTGACCCCATATAAGTAGTGCCTCCAAGTATTTAATGCAAAAACAACTGCGCCTAATTCCAAATCATGCGTCGTATAATTTTGTTCGTGAATCTTCAATTGTCTAGACGCATAAGCAATCACCTTCGTTCATTGCATTAATACACAACCGAGACTTTGCTTTGATGCGTCACAATAAATCACAAAATCATCATTCCCTTCAGGCAATGACAATATAGGTGCCGTAGTTAGCTTTTTCTTCAATAACTGAAACGCTTTCTCTTGTTCATCATTCCATTCAAATTTCTTCCCTTTATGCGTTAATGCAGTCAAGGGTTTTGCTATTCTGGAAAAGTCTTGGATGAACTTTCTGTAGTAACCAGCTAGTCCTAAAAACTGGCGTATGTGTTTCGAAGTTTTCGGGGTTTCCCACTTTTCAACAGTTTCTATCTTTGCCGGATCCACCTTAATACCTTCTTTGTTCACTATGTGACCGAGGAATTGAACTTCTTCCAACCAAAATGCACACTTTGAAAACCTAGCGTACAATTCTTCCTTCCTCAATACTTCTAACACCTTTCTCAAAAGTTCACCGTGTTCTTGGTCATTCTTTGAGTAAATAAGTATGTCATCAATGAAAACAATGACAAACTTGTCAAGGTATGGTCCACACACTCGGTTCATAAGGTCCATGAACACAGCTGGTGCATTAGTTAAACCAAACGGCATGATCATAAACTCGTAATGACCGTAACGTGTTCTGAAAGCAGTCTTTGGAATATCATCTTCTTTCACCCGCATTTGATGATACCCGGAACGTAAATCAATCTTTGAATAAACAGACGAGCCTTGTAGTTGATCAAATAAGTCGTCGATTCTCGGTAGTGGGTAGCGGTTCTTGATGGTAAGTTTGTTCAACTCTCGGTAGTCGATACACAACCTGAATGTACCATCTTTCTTCTTGACAAACAAAACAGGAGCTCCCCACGGTGATGTGCTTGGTCGAATGAAACCACGCTCTAAAAGTTCTTGTAATTGGCTTTGTAGTTCTTTCATCTCACTGGCTACGAGTGTGTAAGGAGCACGAGCTATTGGTGCAGCTCCTGGTACAAGATATATTTGAAATTCAACGGATCGATGTGGGGGTAATCCCGGTAATTCTTTCGGAAATACATCAGGAAATTCTTTTGCAATGGGAACATCATTGATGCTCTTTTCTTCAGTTTGTACTTTCTCGACGTGTGCTAGAACAGCATAGCAACCTTTTCTTATTAGTTTTTGTGCCTTCAAATTACTAATAAGATGTAGCTTTGTGTTGCCCTTTTCTCCGTACACCATTAAGGGTTTTCCTTTTTCTCGTATAATGCGAATTGCATTTTTGTAACAAACGATCTCTGCTTTCACTTCTTTCAACCAGTCCATACCGATTATCACATCAAAACTCCCTAACTCTACTGGTATCAAATCAATCTTAAATGTTTCGCTAACCAGTTTAATTTCTCGATTCCGACATATATTATCTGCTGAAATTAGTTTACCATTTGCTAATTCGAGTAAAAATTTACTATCCAAAGGTGTCAATGGATAACTTAATTTAGCACAAAAATCTCTACTCATATAGCTTCTATCCGCACCCGAATCAAATAAAACGTAAGCAGATTTATTGTCAATAAGAAACATACCCGTAACAAGCTCCGGGTCTTCCTGTGCCTCTGCCGCATTAATATTGAAAACTCTTCCGCGGCCTTGTCCATTCGTGTTCTAATGGTTCGGGCAATTTCTAATAACGTGGCCCAGTTTTCCACATTTATAACAAACTACATTGGCATAACTTGCTCCGACACTACTTGCTCTGCCATTACTCGTTCCGACACCATTTGTTCCTTTCGTTCTATTAACCCCTGGTCCGTAGACCTCACACTTTGCCGCGCTATGACCATTTCTTTTACACTTGTTGCAAAATTTGGTGCAGAACCCCGAGTGATACTTTTCACACCTTTAGCATAGCTGCTTCTGATTGTTGTTGTTGTTGCGGTTATTATTGTTATTGGGATGATTGTTGTAGTTGCTGTTGTTGTTGTTGTTGTTGGGCCGTTTGTTGTAGTTGTGATTGATGTTGCGATTGTTGGGATAATTGTTGCGATTATTGTTGTAATTGCTGTTGTTGTTGTATTGGTGATTCTTATCACCGTTTTCCTCCCACTTTATTTTGACTTGCTTCACATTGGCCTCTTCAGCAGTCCGTTCTTTAATTCTTTCTTCAATCTGGTTCACTAGTTTGTGAGCCATTCTACATGCCTGTTGTATGGAGGCGGGCTCGTTTGAACTAATATCTTCTTGGATTCTTTCCGGTAATCCTTTCACAAACGCGTCAATCTTCTCTTCCTCATCTTCGAATGCTCCCGGACACAATAGGCACAATTCTGTGAATCGTCTTTCGTACGTGGTAATATCAAATCCTTGGGTTCGTAACCCTCTAAGTTCTGTCTTGAGCTTATTGACCTCGGTTCTGGGACGGTACTTCTCGTTCATCAAGTGCTTGAATGCTGACCACGGTAGTGCGTACGCATCGTCTTGTCCCACTTGCTCTAGATAGGTATTCCACCATGTTAACGCAGAACCTGTGAAGGTATGCGTAGTGTACTTCACTTTGTCCTCTTCAGTACACTTACTTATGGCAAACATCGATTCGACCTTCTCGGTCCACCATTTCAATCCGATCGGTCCTTCGGTTCCATCAAATTCTAAAGGTTTGCAGGCAGTGAATTCTTTGTAGGTGCATCCTACACGATTTCCTGTACTGCTAGATCCAAGGTTATTGTTGGTATGTAGCGCAGCCTGTACTGCGGCTATGTTTGAAGCTAGAAAAGTAAGGAATTCCTCTTCATTCATATTCACGGTGTGTCGAGTAGTCGGTGCCATTTCCTTCAAAATAGTCAAATGGAACAAGTTAATCATACAGAATATTAAGAGTAGTTAATAGTATTTTGTAGCATAATATGAACTCATTTATAAAAGCTTTTTCTTCATATTAGCGTTTTATAAGTTTAAATTCGGGTAGTACCTACCCGTTAAGTTCATACTTAGTAGCTAATATACAATTCAACTACTACAATTCTATATGAAAAACTGATTATAATAATATTTCGCGTTCAAACTTTTATACAATATTTTACAAACTTACAATACCGCTTATTTTACATAAAGCATGAAATATAGCACACAATAACTTTGATACAAGATAGTTGTGAAGATAATTCTAGCTAGTACACAAGTCGTTCAGCAAAGGCAATAAAGACACGTAATTCATACGTCCAGAAACAAGTCATGCATTCTGGTTTTACTAGGACTACTTCCCATCCTTGGTCTTGTGGAACATAACCGTTATGGCCGTTGATAAGACAGCGTGTTGTAACGTCGTCAAAGGGACGAGGGTTACGTAATGACCAACAGTCTCGTAATAACCTAAAAACCTCATTTCTTACCCCAATTACTGACTCCGTCACTTGTGGGAACGTTTTGTTTAATAGTTGTAGCCCGATGTTCTTTTTCTCACTTTGGTGAGAAGCGAACATTACTAACCCGTAAGCATAGCATGCTTCTTTATGTTGCATGTTAGCCGCTTTTTCTAAATCATGAAGTCCTATATTCGGATATATTGAGTCAAAATAATTTCTTAACCCGTTGCGTAAAATAGCATTTGGGTTCCCCGCAATATATGCGTCAAAGTAAACACATCGTAACTTATGGATTTCCCAATGTGATATCCCCCATCTTTCGAACGAAAGCCTTTTATAAACCAAGGCATTCTTGGAACGTTCTTCGAATGTTTTACAAACTGATCTCGCCTTAAATAGTTGTGCCGAGGAATTCTGACCGACTCTAGACAAGATTTCATCAATCATGTCTCCGGGTAGGTCTCTTAAAATATTGGGTTGTCTATCCATTTTGTGTTTTTGCACTGTAAAATAGACAAGAGTTAGATTCATAAAAAAAAAAAAAAAAAAAAAAAATTCTTATTAATACAAGCAATTTTTACATATATCATAAAGCATAAGCACACTATATTACATATATTACACCACACGAATACAACTATCTTATTCCAACTCGCTCGTTTTTTCTTCTTCGGTTTTGGTTCGTTTTGCCAAGTTTCTAGGGATATATGATTTTCCCCTAATACGAGCTGTCGTTTTCCACAACGGTTTAGAAAAACCTGGTGGTTTAGAGGTTCCCGGGTCATTGTTACAACTTAAGGGCTTCGGGGGTTGACGATACATATAAAGTTCATCGGGGTTGGAATTAGATTTCTCTATTTTTATGCCCTTTCCCTTATTATTTTCTTTTGCCTTTTTAAATTCAGTTGGGGTAATTTCAATAACATCATCGGAATTCTCATCGGAATCCGATTCATCGGAGAATTGGTAATCCTCCTAATATTTTGCTTCCTTGGCGGAAACACCATTGACCATAATTAACCTTGGTCGGTTGGTTGAGGATTTTCTTTTACTTAACCGTTTTATTATTTCCCCCACCGGTTCTATTTCTTCATCCGGTTCCGATTCTTCTTCCGGTTCAGATTCTTCTTCCGGTTCCGACTCTTCTTCCGGTTCCTCTTCGGGAACTTGTGAATCAGTCCACGAATCATTTCAATTTACATTTGACTCTTCATTATTATTAGGTGAGTCAATGGGACTTGTTCTAGAGGTAGACATCTATCACATAATATCAAACGTGTTAAGAGATTAATATATCACATAATATTCACATGTTAAAAATATATAGTTTCCAAAAAATTTGTTAAGCAATCATTTTTCAAGTAAACACGGTCGAAGTCCAGACTCACTAATGCATCCTAACAAACTCGATAAGACACACTAATGCAAAATTCTGGTTCTCTAAGACCAACGCTCGGATACCAACTGAAATGTCCCGTTCTTATTGATTAAAAACGTTCCATATTAATTGATTTCGTTGCGAGGTTTTGACCTCTATATGAGACGTTTTTCAAAGACTGCATTCATTTTTAAAACAAACCATAACCTTTATTTCATAGATAAAGGTTTTAAAAAGCTTTACGTAGATTATCAAATAATGATAATCTAAAATATCCTGTTTACACACGACCATTACATAATGGTTTACAATACAAATATGTTACAACAAAATAAGTTTCTTGAATGCAGTTTTTACACAATATCATACAAGCATGGACTCCAAATCTTGTCCTTATTTAAGTATGCGATAGCGGAAGCTCTTAATAATCACCTGAGAATAAACATGCTTAAAACGTCAACAAAAATGTTGGTGAGTTATAGGTTTAACCTATATATATCAAATCATAATAATAGACCACAAGATTTCATATTTCAATACACATCCCATACATAGAGATAAAAATCATTCATATGGTGAACACCTGGTAACCGACATTAACAAGATGCATATATAAGAATATCCCCATCGTTCCGGGACACCCTTCGGATATGATATAAATTTCAAAGTACTAAAGCATCCGGTACTTTGGATGGGGTTTGTTAGGCCCAATAGATCTATCTTTAGGATTCGCGTCAATTAGGGGATCTGTTCCCTAATTCTTAGATTACCAGACTTAATAAAAAGGGGCATATTCGATTTTGATAATTCAGCCATAGAATGTAGTTTAGCGTACTTGTGTCTATTTTGAAAATCATTTATAAAACCTGCATGTATTCTCATCCCAAAAATATTATATTTTAAAAGTGGGACTATAACTCAATTTCACAGATTTTTACTTCGTCGGGAAGTAAGACTTGGCCACTGGTTGATTCACGAACCTATAACAATATATACATATATATCAAAGTATGTTCAAAATATATTTACAACACTTTTAATATATTTTGATGTTTTAAGTTTATTAAGTCAGCTGTCCTCGTTAGTAACCTACAACTAGTTGTCCACAGTTAGATGTATAGAAATAAATCGATAAATATTATCTTGACTCAATCCACGACCCAGTGTATACGTATCTCAGTATTGATCACAACTCAAACTATATATATTTTGGAATCAACCTCAACCCTGTATAGCTAACTCCAACATTCACATATAGAGTGTCTATGGTTGTTCCGAAATATATATAGATGTGTCGACATGATAGGTCAAAACATTGTATACGTGTCTATGGTATCTCAAGATTACATAATATAAAATACAAGTTGATTAAGTTATGGTTGGAATAGATTTGTTACCAATTTTCACGTAGCTAAAATGTGAAAAATTATCCAATCTTGTTTTACCCATAACTTCTTCATTTTAAATCCGTTTTGAGTGAATAAAATTGCTATGGTTTCATATTGAACTCTATTTTATGAATCTAAACAGAAAAAGTATAGGTTTATAGTCATAAAAATAAGTTACAAGTCATTTTTGTAAAGGTAGTCATTTCAGTCGAAAGAACGACGTCTAGATGACCATTTTAGAAAACATACTTCCACTTTGAGTTTAACCATAATTTTTGGATATAGTTTCATGTTCATAATAAAAATCATTTTCTCAGAATAACAACTTTTAAATCAAAGTTTATCATAGTTTTTAATTAACTAACCCAAAACAGCCCGCGGTGTTACTATGACGGCGTAAATCCGGTTTTACGGTGTTTTTCGAGTTTCCAGGTTTTAAATCATTAAGTTAGCATATCATATAGATATAGAACATGTGTTTAGTTGATTTTAAAAGTCAAGTTAGAAGGATTAACTTTTGTTTGCGAACAAGTTTAGAATTAACTAAACTATATGTATGAATCGAATGATGTTATGAACATCATTACTACCTTAAGTTCCTTGGATAAACCTACTGGAAAAGAGAAAAATGGATCTAGCTTCAACGGATCCTTGGATGGCTCGAAGTTCTTGAAGCAGAATCATGACACGAAAACAAGTTCAAGTAAGATCATCACTTGAAATAAGATTGTTATAGTTATAGAAATTGAACCAAAGTTTGAATATGATTATTACCTTGTATTAGAATGATAACCTACTGTAAGAAAAAAAGATTTCTTGAGGTTGGATGATCACCTTACAAGATTGGAAGTGAGCTAGCAAACTTGAAGTATTCTTGATTTTATGCAACTAGAACTTGTAGAATATATGAAGAACACTTAGAACTTGAAGATAGAACTTGAGAGAGATCAATTAGATGAAGAAAATTGAAGAATGAAAGTGTTTGTAGGTGTTTTTGGTCGTTGGTGTATGGATTAGATATAAAGGATATGTAATTTTGTTTTCATGTAAATAAGTCATGAATGATTACTCATATTTTTGTAATTTTATGAGATATTTCATGCTAGTTACCAAATGACGGTTCCCACATGTGTTAGGTGACTCACATGGGCTACTAAGAGCTGATCATTGGAGTGTATATACCAATAGTACATACATCTAAAAGCTGTGTATTGTACGAGTACGAATACGGGTGCATACGAGTAGAATTGTTGATGAAACTGAACGAGGATGTAATTGTAAGCATTTTTGTTAAGTAGAAGTATTTTGATAAGTGAATTGAAGTCTTTCAAAAGTGTATAAATACATATTAAAACACTACATGTATATACATTTTAACTGAGTCGTTAAGTCATCGTTAGTCGTTACATGTAAGTGTTGTTTTGAAACCTTTAGGTTAACGATCTTGTTAAATGTTGTTAACCCAATGTTTATAATATCAAATGAGATTTTAAATTATTATATTATCATGATATTATCATGTATGAATATCTCTTAATATGATATATATACATTAAATGTCTTTACAACGATAATCGTTACATATATGTCTCGTTTAAAAATCATTAAGTTAGTAGTCTTGTTTTTACATAATTAGTTCATTGTTAATATACTTAATGATATGTTTACTTATCATAGTATCATGTTAACTATATATATATCCATATATATGTCATCATATAGTTTTTACAAGTTTTAACGTTCGTGAATCACCGGTCAACTTGGGTGGTCAATTGTCTATATGAAACATATTTCAATTAATCAAGTCTTAACAAGTTTGATTGCTTAACATGTTGGAAACATTTAATCATGTAAATATCAATCTCAATTAATATATATAAACATGGAAAAGTTCGGGTCACTACACTAAAGCCTAAACCATAACCCTAAACATTAAACCATAAACCCTACCTCAAACCCTAAACCCTTATAAACCATAAACTTAAACCCAAAACCCTAAATTACCCTAGTAATTAAACCATCAACCTTAAACCCCAAACACTAAACCATATATAAACCCAATCCCTAGAAAAAATTTTAAACGAGAACCATAAAAATGGCGAGAACTGCGAGAACCATTGAATTTCAAGGATTTTGACACCACGTGGTCGACTTGATTCACATATAAATGTTAATGCATGGATAGTAATTAAGATTTAACAAAAAAATATTTTAAAAAAAATACGCACACACACACACACACACACACACACACACACACACACACACATATATATATATATATATATATATATATATATATATATATATATATATATATATATATATATATATATATATATATATATATATAATTTCTCGTATGTACGTGCAGGTCTGTTGTGAGCATGCGAACATTAATACCCTAAACCCTATGCCCTAAAAGTACCGGCCTAAACCCTATACCCAAAACCCTATACCTAAACCCAAAACCCTAAACCCTAAACCTTGAACTCGGCCTAAACCCTAAGCACGGCCTATACCCTAAACCCCAAACACAACCAAATCCCTAATTACCATGAACATTAATTAAACGATGCATATATACCCTAAACATTATATTATACCATAAAAACCCTAAACCCTAAATCATTAGTGCCGTACTACCGTCTATTATAGCTAGCTTTAAGCTTGTCCAAGTCGATCTTATGATTATATGTCACTCTTAAGATCTCCGATATGCTTTAACCTCGTCCGATAAGCATAGGTGTATAAGATCTATTTCGACTAACCTACATTATTTATATTATTTTATATTTTATTAATTATTTGAATTCTTATCTTAAACTTATATTTCTACTTACATCTTAAAATTAGATGTATCTTAATAATCATAATTCAAAATTGCAATCATTTCTTTTTTTGAAAGGCAACAATTTTATTGATCAATATCAACACAAAATTACAACGTTTGCCAAAATAGGCACACTTAAGTTAATTGCAATCATTTACAGTTATTGATCAAGATGGGTTTGCAATTCTAAGTTAATTGCAATGATCAAGTACGTATGTAAGCAATTGATCGTCATCGGTTATTGAAGATGTGTTTGTAGATCTAAGTTAATACAGTACGAAATTGAAGACATAAGTTAATTGAAATCATCGAAAAATTGGGTCACCTTGTTTCATACGCTTTGTCCATACCACTGCATATGAAAAAGGACTTGACAAATTTATTGAACCATGTTAATTTCTTTCTCCTGCTTACTGAACACACGAATATATATATATATATATATATATATATATATATATATATATATATATATATATATATATATATATGTATATATATATATGTATATATGTATATATATATATGTATATATATATATATATATATATATATATGTATATATATATATATATGTATATTTTCAATTTAATTAAATGTGTTTTGTAAAATACATGTCTATGATGGACTCGACTTGGATGTCTAAATGTAGATCTACTCCTGAATTCGAAGAATGACTCGACAAATTTTTAGAACGTATTTTCTCTAAAAAGGAAATAGGTGGTCATATGTATAGTCCGTGCATAAATTGCGGTAATCTCAAACGGGTAGATCGGGTTGAGGCTAAATCACATCTGCTATGTGACGGGTTTTTTGAAGGCTATAAAATTCCAACTTTGCTTCTCGAACCAGATGATACACTAATGCGGGATGATGAAGATGATATGGAAGGATTGGCCGAATGCATCTTCCATATGTTTGAAGATGAAGATGAAGATGAAGATCAGAGTACTGTACCAAACATAAATGCTGAAAGGTTTTATAAAGTATTGGGAAATGCAAAGAAAGAACTATATCCTGGCTGTAAGTTCTATGTTCTTTCGTTCATTGGTAGACTCTTCCATTCGGAGTGTGTTGGAAAATGTAATGAAAAAGGATTCAACATGATTCTTGACACAATGATGGAAGCCTTCCCTCATGCTTCCATATCAAAGTCATGTATGAAGTCAGGAAGTTAATAAGAGAGTAGGTTTTCGCTATGAGAAAATTGATGCTTGTCCAAATGATTGTATGTTGTACTGGAAACAAAACAAGGATAAAATTATATGTGATGTATGTCAAACCTCAAGATATAAAGAAAGTAACAATAATGATTCTGAAGAAGAGTAAACTACAGAAGCTGATAATGATGGTAATTATAAAGCTAAGAAGGTTGGTGCAAAAGTGTTGCATTATTTTCCACTTATACCACCGTTGCAAAGTTTGTTTATGTCCCCTAAAATGGCTGAGTCCATGAGATGGCATTAAGAGAGTCGTACGAAAGATGGTCTATTAAGACACCCTGCAGATTCACCAGCCTAGAAAACATTCGATTATCAGAATCATGAATTTGCTAAAGAACCTCGTAATGTAAGGCTTGGTTTGGCGAGTGATGGGTTTAACCCTTTTAGAAACATGAGTGTTTCATATAGTACCTGGCCTTTTTTTTGATACCATATAATCTACCACAATAGTTGTGCACGAGAAAACCTTTTTTGTTCCTAACTTTACTTATACCTGGTCCATCTGCTCTAGGTAATAATATTGACGTCTATATGCAACCTCTAATTAATGAGTTGAAGGAGTTATGGGATACTGGAGTTAATACTTATGATGCATCATCAAAGAGTGACTTCCCACTGCGTGCATGTTTGATATGGACGATAAGTGACTTTCGTAAATTAGCTTGCCCTTCTTGCCATAAGGAAACCAAATCAATATGGTTATCAAACTCCCATAAAGAAATCTTCATGGCACATCGTCGCTGGTTAGAAATGTTGCATGCTTCCTGTTTTTTAAAAGATGCTTTTGATGGCACGGAAGAACATGAAGGACCACCACGTTGCTTAATAGGGGAACAAGTGCTTGCAAAGCTGGAAGGTTTTAATATAAAATTTGGAAAACTTGTGAAGGATAACCCATCCTTACCATATAACTGGAAGAAGAGAATTATTTTTTTAAGTTACCATACTGGAAATATAACGTAATACGTCATAATATAGACGTAATGCATACTGAAAAGAATATATGTGATAGTGTCATTGGAACGTTAATAGATATAGATGGAAAGACCAAGGATCATTTAAAAGCACTTGGTGATTTGAAAGAAATAGGTATTGGACTTGAACTTCATACATAACCTTTACCAAAAGGGAAAGTGTATTTGCCTCCTGATGTTTCGTAATGGATAAAAAGGAGAAAGAAAAATTTTGTAAGGTGCTAAAAGGGGTGAAAGTGCCAGATGGTTATGCTGCTAATATTTCTAGGTGCATTCAGGTAAAACCAGCTCCAAATATTTTAGGCCTAAAAAGTCACAATAATCATATTTTGATGCAGCAGTTGCTTCCCGTGGCCATATGAAATATTTTACCTCTAGATGTGCGTTCTGTTATCATGAAGTTATGTCGGTACTACAGAAAATTATGCTCAAAAGTTCTTAAGACTACTGATTTTATTCGGGTATAAAAAGATATTGGAAAAATACTTTGTGATTTAGAAAGGATTTTTCCACCGTCTTTTTTTTGACATCATGATTCATCTATTGGTTCATCTAGCTTCAGAGGCCATATTAGGGGGATCTGTTCATTACCGTTGGATGTATCCAATCGAGAGGTGACCATTTATGCTGTAGTAAAATATACTGTACTTGTTTAAATATATATGACTATTTTGAATCTGATACAGTATAAACATTTTTGACCACGGATCAGGTATTTAACTACATTAAAATCTTATGTGTGAAACAGGAGTAAACCCGAGGGTTCAATTGCCGATGGATATCTAGCTGAAGAGTGTGTTTCATTTTGTTCTTTATATTTAGCCAGTGATGTCGAGACCATATATAATAAGACTAATCTGAATCATGATGATGATGGTGATGATGGGAATGTTTTACCAATATTTTGTATGTCTGGTTGACCCATTGGTGCAACAATCGTAGTAATACTCGGCTACGACACTTTGGCTATTTCACACTCACATGTGTTGTTCAATTGTAGTGAAATAGATTTCTTACGAATGTAAGTGATTTAAATTTACTATGTTATTAGATTATTCTTTTATATGACATTGTGTAATTTTGACGATCATGTACATATATTATTCTCTTTTTGTTACTTTAATTTGATTGCAGAGAGCATCTGAATATTCTAAGTCAAGTAAATCCGAATATACGTAAGCATTACATTGAACGTTTACATAGTCAGAAGTTTGAGGAGTGGCTGTCTGATTATGTAAGTAATTTTGCTAGTTTTATTACGATAATGTAGTGATGATATATATAACTGAGTGAAAGTTATAAATAAAGTTCCTCAAATCAGGTTGATGAGGATATGGATGGGGATAACAGAATCACAAGTGATATAACGGCATGGGCAAACGGTCCATATGTGGTTATAAAGAAATATAAGGGAAATATCATAAATGATTTCTGATTTCACATTAAATATGTAGAAAAGAATAGGACAACACAATATAGCGGAGTTATGATTGACGCCGTAACAAGTACGTTCTCGAGTGCTAGCGATAACAATCCTATTTTGGGAGATGTAACTTACTACGGTGTTTTAAATGATATAATCGAGTTGCAGTATGCTGACAAGAATGTAGTTTTGTTCCATTGTGATTGGATATCAGGTCATTCCAGGATAAAAATTGATGAGAACGGATTTACGACACTCAATTTTCGAGGTATGAAGCCAACTAAAGAGCCTTATATCCTAGCTTCGCAAGCACAACAAGTATTCTATGTTCAAGATCATGCTCGTAAAGGTTGGAAAGTTATGATGAAGACAACACCTAGAGATAATTTTGACATGGATGAATAAACGTGTATCGATGATGTAGAAACGCATTTGTAGAGTGACACACAGATGGGTCCTCAACTTGTAGAAAATGCGACTATTGAATTGGTTAGAGACGATTTGATTGGGGATATTGTTGACGCTGATACTTTATTAGTTGCTGCTGCTACAGCTAAAAATCAAACTGGAGATGCTTCCTAATGCAATATTAATGATATTTTGGGGAAGATTTATTGTTTGTCATTTTGTTCTTTTGTTGTATTTATCAAAGATATCCCAAAACTATAGTTTTTGAAGATGATGATGGATTTTATGTTTCTTATGATACATATATAATCTTAAATTTCAAATGGAGTAGTAATTTACTTGTGTTGTAATTTCTATATCGAATAGATAAAAAAATGTTTTGATTGTGTGGTAACTTGTAATTTACTTTTATCGGTAACAGTACTAAGTTACATGCATCCCTATTATATAGGTAATAATACTCTAGGTCATGATTAAAAGTGTACATGTCACTCCCATATTAATTCTAGTGTTTGGAAAATGAGGTTTAAAAAGTACGGAGTAATTAAGTACGTTTTATTTGAAAGGCAACAATTTTTATTAATAAAAGTCAAAGATACAACACGAAACTTTCTATGCTAACCAAACAAGTCGTTTAGCTAACATATAAGTACGTTTTTGTAACACCAAAATGTGGTTTTAACAACACCACATGCACAACTGCTTCATTACTTTATCATTTTATAAATCATTTTGCTTTTCTTTATTCACCTTAAGTTGGTAAATATGAGATTTCAAAAATTAATAAGGATAGTATATGATAAAAAAAACCTATCTCGTAATATTGGCAAATATTGAATTATGCATTTTTTTTTTTTAAATATTAACACATTGATTTTTTATTTTTTAGTTAGAATATATTATCGTAAAAGGCAGTTAATGGATGATAACAAATTGAGTTAATGGATCCATGATAACAAATTTTGAGCTAATTTAGTAATAGTTTGCTCAAATCACTCAAATGTCTATTTTATTTTAATCATAATTTAATATTATTATGTTATATTTGAACGTGGATATCAATGACTTTAGTTAATATGATTTGCTAATAAAATTAGAAGTATATACTGTATATTTTACTTATACTCTAAATCATCATTAAGTGCACACGTGGAACTTTGATGTTGGTTGAGTATACCAAAAATTAACTTTAAAAGGACGTGGGCAGATGGCAAGTTGCCTTTCTTGTCTTGTTATTTTCCATCATCTTCTTCTACAAACCGAAGTACAATTTTCATCTCTTTTATAGTATCTTTTAAACAAAATACAAAAATATATGGATGTTAGGCATCTCGCAAAAAAATAAAAAATGGATGATAGGGTTAGACAACTGAACATTCTAGAAGATCTTCCAAAAGATATGCTTGTGGAAATATTGTCTAGAGTTAGTCAGAATTCATCCGCTCAATTGTTTATGGTGAAGTTGGTTTGGAAAGCAATTGAGAAGCATTCCGAGGATGCTTTCGTTTATAAAAAGCTTTCCTTTGATAGGTGGTGTATCTCACCTTGGGGAAACCATAAGTTGTACCATATCTTTATTTTTTCTATGTATTTTGGAAACCCTAATGCGATTTTTCGCTATGGTTTGAGGGCTTATTTTGATTCTATAAACCCTGATATAGGGCTTCGTTTATTAGAAAAAGCTTCGAATATGCAACTTAAAGAGGCATGTTATGTTTATGGTTTGGTCATGTTTGCCTTTAACCAAATAGAGGAAAAGGACATCGGATTACAAATTCTTAATCAAACATTTCCACCGGTGCCAGATTTGGTGGTTGAGGTGAGATTTAAGGTTTTTGATTTGTTGCGTCGCTGTTGGGTATTATTTATCAACCATCCTTTTGATGACGTCGCAACATGCTGCACAATCAAGGGCCACAATGGTTATTTTCCACTTGACCTTGGGTGGGAAATTATATTGACTAAACCAGAATGCATGTCTTGTTTTTGGTCCTATGAGTTGCGTGTTTTTGCTGAACGATTTGGGTTTAACTAGATTTGTTAGTATTTTATGTTTTCTATATTTTAGATTTTGTATAGATTTTACTCATCAGTTAATATAAATATTAGTAGTAGTATTTTTCTATGTCTATGAGGAAAGTAAGTAACTGTAATATACAAAACTGAGTGGAAAGTAAAATAATCATGACTTATTATTACCTACATAATAGGCCAGGAATTACCTGCATAATAGGCCATGAAACATGTAACTTACTGTTACCTATAAAGTAAATTACAAGTTACAACACATGCAAAACATTTCTTTATTTATTAGATTTAGTCACTAATGGTTCTCATTATTATCTTAAAATTTTAATTCAAAAAATTATTGTTGGATTTAGTCACTAAATAACCATTCTCATTATTATCCTAAAATTTAAATTCAAAAAATTAGATTTCATATCTATATACGTATATCTCATGGGATTTTTATCATATATACCCCTATTAACCTTTAAAATTACGTATTTATTCACTTAAATATATCACTTTAAGAAATTAAAAATGGACATATATGATATTATTCACCTTAATTAGGTAAATATGAGATTTCAAAAATTAATAGTAATAAGGATAGTATATGATAAAAAAACATATCTCGTAATATTGGCAAATATTATATACTTAAATAAAATAAAATTAGCGCATTAAATGCACGTCGATTCAGTATCACCAAAAATCCCCTTTAAAGGTTAAGATGGCAGACAAAAAGTTGAATATTTTTCTCAAATACAGTCTTCTCGATCTTTGTTGTACACCAAACAAAAAAAATTAAAAAAACAAGAATGGAAGAAGTTACTCAAGCGAACATACTCGAAACTCTTCCACAAGATATGCTTGTGGAATTTTTTTCTCGAGTTTGTCAGGATTCATCCGAGCAGTTGTTCATACTCAAGTTGGTTTGCAAAAGCTTTTTGAAGCTTTCCGAAGATCATTTGGTTTGTAAAAGGATGTCCTTAGATAGGTGGGATCTCGTACCTTGGAGAACCCTAAGATGGTTCATATTATCGGACGTTGTTATTTTTTTGGAAACCCTAATGCGATTTTTCGCAGGGGTGTAATAAATTATTTTGATAAATCTTACACTGAGTTAGGGCTTCGTCTTTTAGAAGAAGCTGCGAACAGCCAAATTATAAAGGCGGTTTATGTTTATGGTTTGATCATGTTTTCCTCTCACCAAATAGAAGTAAAGCATGTCGAATTACAAGTTTTGAATAAAACATTCCCACCAGTGCCGGACTTGGTGGTTGCGGTGACAACCAAGGTTTTTCATTTGTTGCATGAATTATGTTTACATAACCGTCATCCTTTTGATGACTTGGCAACATGTTGCCCTAACTCCGACTACAAGGGTTATTTTCCACACATCCGAGGGAGTGGGTTCGAATTGAGGACACCAGAATGCATGTCATGTTTTTGGGCCTATGAGTTGGGTGTTTTTGCATACCGATTTGGGTATGTTACCCGGTGAATGTAAATATTAGTAGAAAAGAAAAAAAAACTAGATTTATGTTGTTTTTTTAGATTTTGTATAAATGTTACCCAGATAATTAATTTAAATGTTAGTAGTAATTTTTATTATCATATATATGATCAGTTGATTTTATTGCTTTCATTTTTCCTTCGTATTATGTGGATTGTGATGTTATTTATATTGCTATATCTAACATGACTATTGTCTATGTTAACAAAAGAAAAATAAAGCCTAAATTGTTTTAGTTTATTGAGTGCTTTTTGAAGTTATTTCAAACTAATTAAGTGCCTTTGAATCTTACAAGAGTCATATAAGAAGCCTCTAACAAAACTAATAACACAAAAGAGAACACCCAAAGAGGTGATTCCTTGTTAACGTTTGTTGTTGATTAGCTGCTCTTTTTGAAATATCCCGTTCATATTGATTATAAACGTTTCATATCAATTGATTTCGTTACGAGGTATTGACTTCTATATAAGACATTTTTCAAAGACTGCATTCGATTTAAAAAAAAAACCATAACCATTATTTTATCGATAAAGGTTTAAAAGCGTGACGTAGATTATCAAGTAATGATAATCTAAAATATATCAGTTTTACACGCGACCATTACATAATGGTTTACAATAATATTACACATCAATTTAAATCTCCGAATTGAGTTTTTAAACAATATGTTACAAGAATGCTTGTGTAGTGTCCCGAACTTTTCCATGTTTATATATATTAATTGAGATTGATGTTTACATGATTAAATGTTTCCAACATGTTAAGCAATCAAACTTGTTAAGACTTGATTAATTGAAATAGGTTTCATATAGACAATTGACCACCCAAGTTGACCGGTGATTCACGAACGTTAAAACTTGTAAAAAAAACTATATGATGACATATATATGGTTATATATATAGTTAACATGATATTATGATAAGTAAACATATCATTAATTATATTAACAATGAACTACATATGTAAAAACAAGACTATTAACTTAATGATTTTGAAACGAGACATATATGTAACGTTTATCGTTGTAACGACATTTAATGTATATATATCATATTAAGAGATATTCGTACATCATAATATCATGATAATATAATAATTTAAAATCTATTTTGTTATTATAAACATTGGGTTAACAACATTTAACAAGATCGTTAACCTAAAGGTTTCAAAACAACACTTACATGTAACGACTAACGATGACTTAACGACTCAGTTAAAATGTATATACATGTAGTGTTTTAATATGTATTTATACACTTTTGAAAGACTTCAATACACTTATCAAAATACTTCTACTTAACAAAAATGCTTACAATTACATTCTCGTTCAGTTTCATCAACAATTCTACTCGTATGCACCCGTATTCGTACTCGTACAATACACAGCTTTTAGATGTATGTACTATTGGTATATACACTCCAATGATCAGCTCTTAGCAGCTCATGTGAGTCACCTAACACATGTGGGAACCATCATTTGGCAACTAGCATGAAATATCTCATAAGATTACAAAAATATGAGTAATCATTCATGACTTATTTACATGAAAACAAAATTACATATCCTTTATATCTAATCCATACACCAACGACCAAAAACACCTACAAACACTTTCATTCTTCAATTTTATTCATCTAATTGAACTCTCTCAAGTTCTATCTTCAAGTTCTAAGTGTTCTTCATAAATTCCAAAAGTTCTAGTTTCATAAAATCAAGAATACTTTCAAGTTTGCTAGCTCACTTCCAATCTTGTAAGGTGATCATCCAACCTCAAGAAATCTTTGTTTCTTACAGTAGGTTATCATTCTAATACAAGGTAATAATCATATTCAAACTTTGGTTCAATTTCTATAACTATAACAATCTTATTTCAAGTGATGATCTTACTTGAACTTGTTTTCGTGTCATGATTTTGCTTCAAGAACTTTGAGCCATCCAAGGATCCATTGAAGCTAGATCCATTTTTCTCTTTTCCAGTAGGTTCATCCAAGGAACTTAAGGTAGTAATGATGTTCATAACATCATTCGATTCATACATATAAAGCTATCTTATTCGAAGGTTTAAACTTGTAATCACTAGAACATAGTTTAGTTAATTCTAAACTTGTTCGCAAACAAAAGTTAATCCTTCTAACTTGACTTTTAAAATCAACTAAACACATGTTCTATATCTATATGATATGCTAACTTAATGATTTAAAACCTGGAAACACGAAAAACACCGTAAAACCGAATTTACGCCGTCGTAGTAACACCGCGGGCTGTTTTGGGTTAGTTAATTAAAAACTATGATAAACTTTGATTTAAAAGTTGTTATTCTGAGAAAATTATTTTTATTATGAACATGAAACTATATCCAAAAATTATGGTAAAACTCAAAGTGGAAGTATGTTTTCTAAAATGGTCATCTAGACGTCGTTCTTTCGACTGAAATGACTACCTTTACAAAAACGACTTGTAACTTATTTTTCTGACTATAAACCTATACTTTTTCTGTTTAGATTCATAAAATAGAGTTCAATATGAAACCATAGCAATTTGATTCACTCAAAACGGATTTAAAATGAAGAAGTTATGGGTAAAACAAGATTGGATAATTTTTCTCATTTTAGCTACGTGAAAATTGGTAACAAATCTATTCCAACCATAACTTAATCAACTTGTATTGTATATTATGTAATCTTGAGATACCATAGACACGTATACAATGTTTCGACCTATCATGTCGACACATCTATATATATTTCGGAACAACCATAGACACTCTATATGTGAATGTTGGAGTTAGCTATACAGGGTTGAGGTTGATTCCAAAATATATATAGTTTGAGTTGTGATCAATACTGAGATACGTATACACTGGGTCATGGATTGATTCAAGATAATATTTATCGATTTATTTCTGTACATCTAACTGTGGACAACTAGTTGTAGGTTACTAACGAGGACAGCTGACTTAATAAACTTAAAACATCAAAATATATTAAAAGTGTTGTAAATATATTTTGAACATACTTTGATATATATGTATATATTGTTATAGGTTCGTGAATCAACCAGTGGCCAAGTCTTACTTCCCGACGAAGTAAAATCTGTGAAAGTGAGTTATAGTCCCACTTTTAAAATCTAATATTTTTGGGATGAGAATACATGCAGGTTTTATAAATGATTTACAAAATAGACACAAGTACGTGAAACTACATTCTATGGTTGAATTATCGAAATCGAATATGCCCCTTTTTATTAAGTCTGGTAATCTAAGAATTAGGGAACAGACACCCTAATTGACGCGAATCCTAAAGATAGATCTATTGGGCCTAACAAACCCCATCCAAAGTACCGGATGCTTTAGTACTTCGAAATTTATATCATATCCGAAGGGTGTCCCGGAATGATGGGGATATTCTTATATATGCATCTTGTTATTGTCGGTTACCAGGTGTTCACCATATGAATGATTTTTATCTCTATGTATGGGATGTGTATTGAAATATGAAATCTTGTGGTCTATTGTTACGATTTGATATATATAGGTTAAACCTATAACTCACCAACATTTTTGTTGACGTTTAAAGCATGTTTATTCTCAGGTGAATATTAAGAGCTTCCGCTGTTGCATACTAAAATAAGGACAAGATTTGGAGTCCATGTTTGTATGATATTGTGTAAAAACTGCATTCAAGAAACTGATTTCGATGTAACATATTTGTATTGTAAACCATTATGTAATGGTCGTGTGTAAACAGGATATTTTAGATTATCATTATTTGATAATCTACGTAAAGCTTTTTAAACCTTTATTTATGAAATAAAGGTTATGGTTTGTTTTAAAAATGAATGCAGTCTTTGAAAAACGTCTCATATAGAGGTCAAAACCTCGCAACGAAATCAATTAATATGGAACGTTTTTAATCAATAAGAACGGGACATTTCAGTTGGTATCCGAGCGTTGGTCTTAGAGAACCAGAAAATTTGCATTAGTGTGTCTTATCGAGTTTGTTAGGATGCATTAGTGAGTCTGGACTTCGACCGTGTTTTCTTTAAAAATGATTGCTTAACATTTTTGTTGGAAACTATATATTTTTAACATATGAATATTATGTGATATATTAATCTCTTAACGTGTTTGATATTATGTGATAGATGTCTACCTCTAGAACAAGTCCCATTGACTCACCAAATAATAATGAAGAGTCAAATGTAAATTGGAATGATTTGTGGACTGATTCACAAGTTCCCGAAGAGGAACCGGAAGAAGAGTCGGAACCGGAAGAAGAATCGGAACCGGATGAAGAAATAGAACCGGTGGGGGAAATAATAAAACGGTTAAGTAAAAGAAAATCCTCAACCAACCGACCAAAGTTAATTATGGTCAATGGTGTTTCCGCCAAGGAAGCAAAATATTGGGAGGATTACCAATTCTCCGATGAATCGGATTCCGACGAGAATTCCGATGATGTTATAGAAATTACCCCAACTGAATTTAAAAAGGCAAAAGAAAATAATAAGGGAAAGGGCATAAAAATAGAGAAATCTAATTCCAACCCCGATGAACTTTATATGTATCGTCAACCCCCGAAGTCCTTAAGTTGTAACAATGACCCGGGAACCTCTAAACCACCAGGTTTTTCTAAACCAATGTGGACAACGACGGCTCGTATTAGGGGAACATCATATATCCCTAGAAACTTGGCAAAACGAACCAAAACCGAAGAAGAAGAAACGAGCAAGTCGGAATAAGATAGTTGTATTCGTGTGGTGTAATATAAGTAATATAGTGTGCTTATGCTTTATGATATATGTAAAAATTGCTTGTATTAATAAGTATTTTTTTTATGAATCTAACTCTTGTCTATTTTACAGTATAAAAACACAAAATGGATAGACAACCCAATATTTTAAGAGACCTACCCGGAGACATGATTGATGAAATCTTGTCTAGAGTCGGTCAGAATTCTTCGGCACAACTATTTAAGGCGAGATCAGTTTGTAAGACATTCGAAGAACGTTCCAAGAATGTCTTGGTTTATAAGAGACTTTCGTTTGAAAGATGGGGGATATCACATTGGGAAACCCATAAGTTACGATGTGTTTACTTTGACGCATATATTGCGGGGAACCCAAATGCTATTTTACGCAACGGGTTAAGAAATTATTTTGACTCAATATATCCGAATATTGGACTTCGTGATTTAGAAAAAGCGACTAACATGCAACATAAAGAAGCATGTTATGCTTACGGATTAGTAATGTTCGCTTCTCACCAAAGTGAGAACAAGAACATCGGGCTACAACTATTAAACAAAACGTTTCCACAAGTGACGGAGTCGGTAATTGGGGTAAGAAATGAGGTTTTTAGATTATTACGGGACTGTTGGACATTACGTAACCCTCGTCCCTTTGATGACGTTACAACACGCTGTCTTATCAACGGCCATAACGGTTATGTTGCACAAGACCAAGGATGGGAAGTAGTCCTAGTAAAACCAGAATGCATGACTTGTTTCTGGACGTATGAATTACGTGTCTTTATTGCCTTTGCTGAACGACTTGTGTACTAGCTAGAATTGTCTTCACAACTATCTTGTATCAAAGTTATTGTGTGCTATATTTCATGCTTTATGTAAAATAAGCGGTATTGTAAGTTTGTAAAATATTGTATAAAAGTTTGAACGCGAAATATTATTATAATCAGTTTTTCATATAGAATTGTAGTAGTTGAATTGTATATTAGCTACTAAGTATGAACTTAACGGGTAGGTACTACCCGAATTTAAACTTATAAAACGCTAATATGAAGAAAAAGCTTTTATAAATGAGTTCATATTATGCTACGAAATACTATTAACTACTCTTAATATTCTGTATGATTAACTTGTTCCATTTAACTATTTTGAAGGAAATGGCACCGACTACTCGACACACCGTGAATATGAATGAAGAGGAATTCCGTACTTTTCTAGCTTCAAACATAGCCGCAGTACAGGCTGCGCTACATACCAACAATAACCTTGGATCTAGCAGTACAGGAAATCGTGTAGGATGCACCTACAAAGAATTCACTGCCTGCAAACCTTTGGAATTTGATGGAACCGAAGGACCGATCGGATTGAAACGGTGGACCGAGAAGGTTGAATCGGTGTTTGCCATAAGTAAGTGTACTGAAGAGGACAAAGTGAAGTACGCTACGCATACCTTCACAGGTTCTGCGTTAACATGGTGGAATACCTATCTAGAGCAAGTGGGACAAGATGATGCGTACGCACTACCGTGGTCAGCATTCAAGCACTTGATGAACGAGAAGTACCGTCCCAGAACCGAGGTCAATAAGCTCAAGACAGAACTTAGAGGGTTACGAACCCAAGGATTTGATATTACCACGTACGAAAGACGATTCACAGAATTGTGCCTATTGTGTCCGGGAGCATTCGAAGATGAGGAAGAGAAGATCGACGCGTTTGTGAAAGGATTACCGGAAAGAATCCAAGAAGATATAAGTTCACACGAGCCCGCCTCCATACAACAGGCATGTAGAATGGCTCACAAACTAGTGAACCAGATTGAAGAAAGAATTAAAGAACAGACTGCTGAAGAGGCCAATGTGAAGCAAGTCAAAAGAAAGTGGGAGAAAAACGGTGATAAGAATCACCAATACAACAACAACAGCAATTACAACAATAATCGCAACAATTATCCCAACAATCGCAACATCAATCGCAACTACAACAAACGGCCCAACAACAACAACAACAACAACAACAACAACAGCAACTACAACAATCATCCCAACAACAATAATAACCGCAACAACAACAACAATCAGAAGCAGCTATGCCAAAGGTGTGAAAAGTATCACTCGGGGTTCTGCACCAAATTTTGCAACAAGTGTAAAAGAAATGGTCATAGCGCGGCGAAGTGTGAGGTCTACGGACCAGGGGTTAACAGAACGAAAGGAACAAATGGTGTCGGAACGAGTAATGGTGGAGCAAGTAGTGTCGGAGCAAGTTATGCCAATGTAGTTTGTTATAAATGTGGAAAACCGGGCCACATTATTAGAAATTGCCCGAACCAGGAGAACACGAATGGACAAGGCCGTGGAAGAGTTTTCAATATTAATGCGGCAGAGGCACAGGAAGACCCGGAGCTTGTTACGGGTATGTTTTTTATTGACAATAAATCTGCTTACGTTTTATTTGATTCGGGTGCGGATAGAAGCTATATGAGTAGAGATTTTTGTGCTAAATTAAGTTGTCCATTGACGCCTTTGGATAGTAAATTTTTACTCGAATTAGCAAATGGTAAATTAATTTCAGCAGATAATATGTGTCGAAATCGAGAAATTAAACTGGTTAGCGAAACATTTAAGATTGATTTGATACCAGTAGAGTTAGGGAGTTTTGATGTGATAATCGGTATGGAATGGTTGAAAGAAGTGAAAGCGGAGATAGTTTGTTACAAAAATGCAATTCGCATTATACAAGAAAAAGGAAAACCCTTAATGGTGTACGGAGAAAAGGGAAACACGAAGCTACATCTTATTAGTAATTTGAAGGCACAAAAACTAATAAGAAAAGGTTGCTATGCTGTTCTAGCACACGTCGAGAAAGTACAAACTGAAGAAAAGAGCATCAATGATGTTCCCGTCGCAAAAGAATTTCCTGATGTATTTCCGAAAGAATTACCGGGATTACCCCCACATCGATCCGTTGAATTTCAAATAGATCTTGTACCAGGAGCTGCACCAATAGCTCGTGCTCCTTACAGACTCGCACCCAGCGAGATGAAATAATTACAAAGCCAATTACAAGAACTTTTAGAGCGTGGTTTCATTCGACCAAGCACATCACCGTGGGGAGCTCCTGTTTTGTTTGTCAAGAAGAAAGATGGTACATTCAGGTTGTGTATCGACTACCGAGAGTTGAGCAAACTTACCATCAAGAACCGCTACCCACTACCGAGAATCGATGACTTATTTGATCAACTACAAGGCTCGTCTATTTATTCAAAGATTGACTTACGTTCCGGGTATCATCAAATGCAGGTGAAAGAAGATGATATTCCAAAGACTGCTTTCAGAACACGTTACGGTCATTATGAGTTTATGGTCATGCCGTTTGGTTTAACTAATGCACCAGCTGTGTTCATGGACCTTATGAACCGAGTGTGTGGACCATACCTTGACAAGTTTGTCATTGTTTTCATTGATGACATACTTATTTACTCAAAGAATGACCAAGAACATGGTGAACATTTGAGAAAGGTGTTAGAAGTATTGAGGAAGGAAGAATTGTACGCTAAGTTTTCAAAGTGTGCATTTTGGTTGGAAGAAGTTCAATTCCTCGGTCACATAGTGAACAAAGAAGGTATTAAGGTGGATCCGGCAAAGATAGAAACTGTTGAAAAGTGGGAAACCCCGAAAACTCCGAAACACATACGCCAGTTTTTAGGACTAGCTGGTTACTACAGAAGGTTCATCCAAGACTTTTCCAGAATAGCAAAACCCTTGACTGCATTAACGCATAAAGGGAAGAAATTTGAATGGAATGATGAACAAGAGAAAGCGTTTCAGTTATTGAAGAAAAAGCTAACTACGGCACCTATATTGTCATTGCCTGAAGGGAATGATGATTTTGTGATTTATTGTGATGCATCAAAGCAAGGTCTCGATTGTGTATTAATGCAACGAACGAAGGTGATTGCTTATGCGTCTAGACAATTGAAGATTCACGAACAAAATTATACGACGCATGATTTGGAATTAGGCGCGGTTGTTTTTGCATTAAAGACTTGGAGGCACTACTTATATGGGGTCAAAAGTATTATATATACCGACCACAAAAGTCTTCAACACATATTTAATCAGAAACAACTGAATATGAGGCAGCGTAGGTGGATTGAATTATTGAATGATTACGACTTTGAGATTCGTTACCACCCGGGGAAGGCAAATGTGGTAGCCGATGCCTTGAGCAGGAAGGACAGAGAACCCATTCGAGTAAAATCTATGAATATAATGATTCATAATAACCTTACTACTCAAATAAAGGAGGCGCAACAAGGAGTTTTAAAAGAGGGAAATTTAAAGGATGAAATACCCAAAGGATCGGAGAAGCATCTTAATATTCGGGAAGACGGAACCCGGTATAGGGCTGAAAGGATTTGGGTACCAAAATTTGGAGATATGAGAGAAATGGTACTTAGAGAAGCTCATAAAACCAGATACTCAATACATCCTGGAACGGGGAAGATGTACAAGGATCTCAAGAAACATTTTTGGTGGCCGGGTATGAAAGCCGATGTTGCTAAATACGTAGGAGAATGTTTGACGTGTTCTAAGGTCAAAGCGGAGCATCAGAAACCATCAGGTCTACTTCAACAACCCGAAATCCCGGAATGGAAATGGGAAAACATTACCATGGATTTCATCACTAAATTGCCAAGGACTGCAAGTGGTTTTGATACTATTTGGGTAATAGTTGATCGTCTCACCAAATCAGCACACTTCCTACCAATAAGAGAAGATGACAAGATGGAGAAGTTAGCACGACTGTATTTAAAGGAAGTCGTCTCCAGACATGGAATACCAATCTCTATTATCTCTGATAGGGATGGCAGATTTATTTCAAGATTCTGGCAGACATTACAGCAAGCATTAGGAACTCGTCTAGACATGAGTACTGCCTATCATCCACAAACTGATGGGCAGAGCGAAAGGACGATACAAACGCTTGAAGACATGCTACGAGCATGTGTTATTGATTTCGGAAACAGTTGGGATCGACATCTACCGTTAGCAGAATTTTCCTACAACAACAGCTACCATTCAAGCATTGAGATGGCGCCGTTTGAAGCACTTTATGGTAGAAAGTGCAGGTCTCCGATTTGTTGGAGTGAGGTGGGGGATAGACAGATTACGGGTCCGGAGATTATACAAGAAACTACCGAGAAGATCATCCAAATTCAACAACGGTTGAAAACCGCCCAAAGTCGACAAAAGAGCTACGCTGACATTAAAAGAAAAGATATAGAATTTGAAATTGGAGAGATGGTCATGCTTAAAGTTTCACCTTGGAAAGGCGTTGTTCGATTTGGTAAACGAGGGAAATTAAATCCAAGGTATATTGGACCATTCAAGATTATTGATCGTGTCGGACCAGTAGCTTACCGACTTGAGTTACCTCAACAACTCGCGGCTGTACATAACACTTTCCACGTCTCGAATTTGAAGAAATGTTTTGCTAAAGAAGATCTCACTATTCCGTTAGATGAAATCCAAATCAACGAAAAACTCCAATTCATCGAAGAACCCGTCGAAATAATGGATCGTGAGGTTAAAAGACTTAAGCAAAACAAGATACCAATTGTTAAGGTTCGATGGAATGCTCGTAGAGGACCCGAGTTCACCTGGGAGCGTGAAGATCAGATGAAGAAGAAATACCCGCATCTATTTCCAGAAGATTCGTCAACACCTTCAACAGCTTAAAATTTCGGGACGAAATTTATTTAACGGGTAGGTACTGTAGTGTCCCGAACTTTTCCATGTTTATATATATTAATTGAGATTGATGTTTACATGATTAAATGTTTCCAACATGTTAAGCAATCAAACTTGTTAAGACTTGATTAATTGAAATAGGTTTCATATAGACAATTGACCACCCAAGTTGACCGGTGATTCACGAACGTTAAAACTTGTAAAAAAAACTATATGATGACATATATATGGTTATATATATAGTTAACATGATATTATGATAAGTAAACATATCATTAATTATATTAACAATGAACTACATATGTAAAAACAAGACTATTAACTTAATGATTTTGAAACGAGACATATATGTAACGTTTATCGTTGTAACGACATTTAATGTATATATATCATATTAAGAGATATTCGTACATCATAATATCATGATAATATAATAATTTAAAATCTATTTTGTTATTATAAACATTGGGTTAACAACATTTAACAAGATCGTTAACCTAAAGGTTTCAAAACAACACTTACATGTAACGACTAACGATGACTTAACGACTCAGTTAAAATGTATATACATGTAGTGTTTTAATATGTATTTATACACTTTTGAAAGACTTCAATACACTTATCAAAATACTTCTACTTAACAAAAATGCTTACAATTACATTCTCGTTCAGTTTCATCAACAATTCTACTCGTATGCACCCGTATTCGTACTCGTACAATACACAGCTTTTAGATGTATGTACTATTGGTATATACACTCCAATGATCAGCTCTTAGCAGCTCATGTGAGTCACCTAACACATGTGGGAACCATCATTTGGCAACTAGCATGAAATATCTCATAAGATTACAAAAATATGAGTAATCATTCATGACTTATTTACATGAAAACAAAATTACATATCCTTTATATCTAATCCATACACCAACGACCAAAAACACCTACAAACACTTTCATTCTTCAATTTTATTCATCTAATTGAACTCTCTCAAGTTCTATCTTCAAGTTCTAAGTGTTCTTCATAAATTCCAAAAGTTCTAGTTTCATAAAATCAAGAATACTTTCAAGTTTGCTAGCTCACTTCCAATCTTGTAAGGTGATCATCCAACCTCAAGAAATCTTTGTTTCTTACAGTAGGTTATCATTCTAATACAAGGTAATAATCATATTCAAACTTTGGTTCAATTTCTATAACTATAACAATCTTATTTCAAGTGATGATCTTACTTGAACTTGTTTTCGTGTCATGATTTTGCTTCAAGAACTTTGAGCCATCCAAGGATCCATTGAAGCTAGATCCATTTTTCTCTTTTCCAGTAGGTTCATCCAAGGAACTTAAGGTAGTAATGATGTTCATAACATCATTCGATTCATACATATAAAGCTATCTTATTCGAAGGTTTAAACTTGTAATCACTAGAACATAGTTTAGTTAATTCTAAACTTGTTCGCAAACAAAAGTTAATCCTTCTAACTTGACTTTTAAAATCAACTAAACACATGTTCTATATCTATATGATATGCTAACTTAATGATTTAAAACCTGGAAACACGAAAAACACCGTAAAACCGAATTTACGCCGTCGTAGTAACACCGCGGGCTGTTTTGGGTTAGTTAATTAAAAACTATGATAAACTTTGATTTAAAAGTTGTTATTCTGAGAAAATTATTTTTATTATGAACATGAAACTATATCCAAAAATTATGGTAAAACTCAAAGTGGAAGTATGTTTTCTAAAATGGTCATCTAGACGTCGTTCTTTCGACTGAAATGACTACCTTTACAAAAACGACTTGTAACTTATTTTTCTGACTATAAACCTATACTTTTTCTGTTTAGATTCATAAAATAGAGTTCAATATGAAACCATAGCAATTTGATTCACTCAAAACGGATTTAAAATGAAGAAGTTATGGGTAAAACAAGATTGGATAATTTTTCTCATTTTAGCTACGTGAAAATTGGTAACAAATCTATTCCAACCATAACTTAATCAACTTGTATTGTATATTATGTAATCTTGAGATACCATAGACACGTATACAATGTTTCGACCTATCATGTCGACACATCTATATATATTTCGGAACAACCATAGACACTCTATATGTGAATGTTGGAGTTAGCTATACAGGGTTGAGGTTGATTCCAAAATATATATAGTTTGAGTTGTGATCAATACTGAGATACGTATACACTGGGTCATGGATTGATTCAAGATAATATTTATCGATTTATTTCTGTACATCTAACTGTGGACAACTAGTTGTAGGTTACTAACGAGGACAGCTGACTTAATAAACTTAAAACATCAAAATATATTAAAAGTGTTGTAAATATATTTTGAACATACTTTGATATATATGTATATATTGTTATAGGTTCGTGAATCAACCAGTGGCCAAGTCTTACTTCCCGACGAAGTAAAATCTGTGAAAGTGAGTTATAGTCCCACTTTTAAAATCTAATATTTTTGGGATGAGAATACATGCAGGTTTTATAAATGATTTACAAAATAGACACAAGTACGTGAAACTACATTCTATGGTTGAATTATCGAAATCGAATATGCCCCTTTTTATTAAGTCTGGTAATCTAAGAATTAGGGAACAGACACCCTAATTGACGCGAATCCTAAAGATAGATCTATTGGGCCTAACAAACCCCATCCAAAGTACCGGATGCTTTAGTACTTCGAAATTTATATCATATCCGAAGGGTGTCCCGGAATGATGGGGATATTCTTATATATGCATCTTGTTATTGTCGGTTACCAGGTGTTCACCATATGAATGATTTTTATCTCTATGTATGGGATGTGTATTGAAATATGAAATCTTGTGGTCTATTGTTACGATTTGATATATATAGGTTAAACCTATAACTCACCAACATTTTTGTTGACGTTTAAAGCATGTTTATTCTCAGGTGAATATTAAGAGCTTCCGCTGTTGCATACTAAAATAAGGACAAGATTTGGAGTCCATGTTTGTATGATATTGTGTAAAAACTGCATTCAAGAAACTGATTTCGATGTAACATATTTGTATTGTAAACCATTATGTAATGGTCGTGTGTAAACAGGATATTTTAGATTATCATTATTTGATAATCTACGTAAAGCTTTTTAAACCTTTATTTATGAAATAAAGGTTATGGTTTGTTTTAAAAATGAATGCAGTCTTTGAAAAACGTCTCATATAGAGGTCAAAACCTCGCAACGAAATCAATTAATATGGAACGTTTTTAATCAATAAGAACGGGACATTTCAGCTTGACTCCAATTCTTGTCCTTAATTTAGCATGCAACAGCGGAAGCTCTTAATAATCACCTGAGAATAAAAATGCTTAAAACGTCAACAAAAATGTTGGTGAGTTATAGGTTTAACCTATATATCAAATTATATTAATAGACCACAAGATTTCATTTTTCATAATACATACAGGAACACTCATCTGTATAAAAATCATTCATATGAAGAACACCTGGTAACCGACATTAACAAAATGCAATAAAAATTTAAGTACTAAAGCATCCATAACCTGGATGGGGTCTGTTAGGCCCAATAGATCTATCTTCAGGATTCGCGTCAATTAGTGGCGTTCACTAATTCTTAGGTTACCAAGCAAAATGAGTGATATTCAATAAGATAATTCAATCATAGAATTTAATTTTCAAGTACTTGTGTCTATTTTGTAAATCATTTATAAAAACTGCATGTATTCTCATCCCAAAAATATTCGATAGTAAAAATAGGACTATAACTCACTTTCACAGATTTTTCCTTCGTTGGAAAATAACACTTGGCCACTGGTCGATTCACGAACCTAAAACAAATATATACATATATATCAAAGTATGATCGAAATATATTCACAACATTTTTTTATTACGTTTTAATGATTTAAGTTTGTTAAGTTAATAGTCCAACGTTAGTAGTCCACAATTAGTTGTCTACAGTTAGTAGTATAGAAATAAATAATTATATATTATCTCGAATCCATTGACCCAGTGTATACAAGTCTCAGACTCGATCACAACTCAAAGTATGTATATTATTTTGGAATCAACCTCAGCCCTGTATAGCTAACTCGAGCATTACCGCATATAGAGTGTCTATGGTTATTCCAAATAATATATATAGATGACGTCGATATGATATGTCAAAACATTGTATACGTGTCATGAAAACAAGTTCAAGTAAGATTTCTACTCGAAATAAGATTGTTATAGTTATAGATATTGAATCAAAGTTTGAATATGAGTATTACCTTAAATTAGAGAGATAACCTACTGTAAATAACAAAGATTTCTTGAGGTTGGATGATCACTTGAAATGGATTTTCAAGATTGGAAGTGAACTAGCAAACTTGAAAGCATTCTTGATTTTATGAAACTAGAACTTATAGAATTTATGAAGAACACTTGGAACTTGAAGATAGAACTTGAGAAAGATCATTTAGATGAAGAAAATTTAAGAATGAAAGTGTTTGTATGTGTTTTTGGTCGTGACTCATGGATTAGATATAAAGGATATGTAAGTTTGTTTTCTTGTAAATAATTCATGAATGATTTATAATATTTTTGTAATTTTGCTAAATAATTCATACTAGATTACAAATAATGGTTCCCACATGTTTGATGACTCATTAAGGATGCTAAGGAGCTGATCATTGAAGTGTATATACCAATAGTATATACATTTGAAAACTGTGTATTGTACGAGTACGAATACGGGTGCATACGAGTAGAATTGTTGATGAAAATGAATGAGAATGTAATTGTAAGCATTTTTATTAAGTAGAGGTACTTTGATATGTGTCATGAAGTCTTTCAAAAGTGTATTAATACATCTTATTACATTACATGTATATACATTTTAACTGAGTCGTTAAGTCATCGTTAGTCGTTACATGTAAGTGTTGTTTCGAAACCTTTAAGTTAACGATCTTGTTAACTGTCATTAATCCATTGTTAATATACTTAAATGAGATGTTAAATTTTTATGTTAAAATAATAACATGGTGTATGAATATATCTTAATATCATATATATATATATATATATATATATATATATATATATATATATATATATATATATATATATATATATATATATGTTAAAATACTATTACAACGATAATCGTTACATATATATATTGTTTCAAAATCCTTAAGTTAGTAGTCTCATCTTACTTGTGTAGTTCATTGATAATACACTTAATAATATAATTAATTATCATTTTATTATGTTAAACATAGTGTGTTCATATCTTAATACAATACACATGTATTTATTTTAATTAAAACATTGTTATAACGATAATCGTTATATATATCGTTTCGAGTTTCTTTAATTCAGTAGTTTCGCTTTATGCATATAATTCTTTGTTAATATACTTTGTGAGATACTTACTTATCATAATATCATGTTATATATATATATATATATATATATATATATATATATATATATATATATATATATATATATATATATATATATATATATATATATATATATATATATCATGTCGTTTTTACAAGTTTTATCGTTCATGAAACGCCGGACAACTGGGTGGTTAATTGTCTACATGAAACTCATTTCAATTAATCATGTCTTAACAAGTTTGATTGCTTAAAATTCTGGAAAAATTTAATGATGCAAATATAGTTCTTATTTAATAGATAATCATGGAAAAGTTCGGGTCACTACAGTACCTACCCGTTAAATAAATTTCGTCCCGAAATTTTAAGAGTTGAAGGTGTTGACGCATTTTCTGGAAATAAGTGTGGGTATTTCTTCTTCATCTGATCTTCACGTTCCCAGGTGAACTCGAGTAATCTACGCGCATTCCATCGAAACTTAACGATTGGTATTTTATTTTGCGTAAGTCTCTTAAACTCACGATCCATTATTTCGACGGGTTCTTCAATGAATTGAAGTTTTTCATTGATCTGGATTTTGTCTAAAGGAATAGTGAGATCTTCTTTAGCTAAGCATTTCTTCAGATTCGAGACGTGAAAGGTATTATGTACGCCGGCTAATTGTTGAGGTAATTCAAGTTGATAAGCTACCGGTCCAACACGATCAATAATCATGAATGGCCCAATGTATCTTGGATTCAGTTTCCCCCGTTTACCAAATCGAACAACGCCTTTCCAAGTGATACTTTAAGCATGACCATGTCTGCAATTTCAAATTTTATATTTTTTCTTTTACTGTCTGCGTAGCTCTTTTGTCGACTCTAAGCGGTTTTCAAACGTTGTTGATTTTGAATAATTTTCTCGGTAGTTTCTTGGATAATTTCCGGACCCGTAATTTGTCTATCCCCCACCTCGCTCCAACAAATTGGAGACCTGCACTTTCTACCATAAAGTTCCTCAAACGGTGCCATCTCAATACTCGAGTGGTAACTGTTATTGTAGGAAAATTCTGCTAACGGTAGATGTCGATCTCAACTGTTTCCAAAATCAATTACACATGCTCGTAGCATATCTTCAAGTGTCTGTATCGTCCTTTCACTCTGCCCATCATTTTGTGGATGATAGGCAGTACTCATGTCTAGACGAGTCCCCAATGCTTGCTGTAATATCTGCCAAAATCTTGAAACAAATCTGCCATCCCTAGCAGAGATAATAGATATTGGTATTCCGTGTCTGGAGACGACTTCCATCAAGTATAGTCGTGCTAACTTTTCCATTTTGTCATCTTCTCTCATTAGTTGAAAGTGTGCTGACTTGGTAAGAAGATCGACTACTACCCAGATTGTATCATAACCACTTGCAGTCCTTGGCAATTTAGCAATGAAATCCATGGTGATGTTTTCCCATTTCCATTCCGGGATTTCTGGTTGTTGAAGTAGACCTGATAGTTTCTGATGTTCAGCTTTGACCTTAGAACAAGTCAAACATTTCCCTACATTTGTAGCGATATCAGCTTTCATACCCGGCCACTAAAAGTGTTTCTTGAGATCTCGGTACATCTTTCCCGCTCCAAGATGTATTGAATATCTGGTTTTATGTGCTTCACTAAGTACCATTTCTCTCACATCTCCAAACTTTGGTACCCAAATTCTTTCATCCCTATACCGGGTTCCGTCTTCCCGAATATTAAGATATTTCTCCAATCCTTTGGGTATTTCATTCTTCAAATTTCCCTCTTTTTAAACTACCTGTTGCGCTTCCTTTATTTGAGTAGTAAGGTTAGTATGAATAATTATATTCATAGCTTTTACTCGCATAGGTTCTCTGTCCTTTCTACTCAAAGCGTCGGCTACCTCATTCGCCTTTCCCGGGTGGTAACGAATCTCAAAGTCGTAATCATTCAACAACTCAATCCACCTTCACTGTCTCATATTCAGTTGTTTCTGATCAAATATATGTTGGAGACTTTTGTGATCGGTATCTATGATATTTTTAACCCCATATAAGTAGTGCCTCCATGTTTTTAATGCAAAAACAACAGCGCCCAATTCCAAATCTTGAGTCGTATAATTTTGCTCGTGAATCTTCAATTGTCTGGACGCATAAGTAATTACCTTCGTTCGTTGCATTAATACACAACCGAGGCCTTGCTTTGAGGCATCACAATAAATCACAAAATCATCATTCCCTTCAGGCAATGACAATATAGGTGCCGTAGTTAGCTTTTTCTTCAATAACCCAAACGCTTTCTCTTGTTCATCCTTCCATTCAAATTTCTTCCCTTTATGCGTTAATGCAGTCAAGGGTTTTGCTATTTTAGAAAAATCATGGATGAATCTTCTGTAGTAACCAGCCAATCCTAAAAATTGGCGTATCTGCGTCAGAGTTTTCGGGGTTTCCCATTTCTCAACGGCTTCAATCTCTGCCGGATCAACATGAATACCTTCTTTGCTCACTATGTGACCGAGGAATTGAACTTCTTTCAACCAAAATGCACACCTAGAAAACTTAGCGTACAGTTTCTCCTTCCTCAACAATTCTAGCACTTTTCTTAAATGTTATTCATGCTCTTTATCATTCTTTGAGTAAATAAGGATGTCATCGATGAAAACAATGACAAACTTGTCAAGATATGGCCCATACACTCGGTTCATGAGATCCATGAATACAGCTGGTGCGTTAGTCAATCCAAATAGCATAACCATAAACTCATAATGACCGTATCGCATCCTAAAAGTAGTCTTTGGAATATCATCCTCCTTCACCCGCATTTGATGATACCCGGAACGTAAATCGATCTTTGAATAAACAGACGAACCTTGTAGTTGATCAAATAAGTCATCGATTCGTGGTAGTGGGTAACAGTTCTTGATAGTAAGTTTGTTCAACTCTCGATAGTCGATACACAACCTGAATGTACCATCCTTCTTTTTAACAAACAAGACAGGAGCTCCCCATGGTGATGTGCTTGGTTGAATGAAACCACGTTCTAAAAGTTCTTGTAGTTAACTTTGAAATTCCTTCATTTCACTGGGTGTGAGTCTGTATGGAGCACGAGCTATTGGTGCAGCTCCTGTTACAAGATCTATTTGAAATTCCACAGATCGGTGTGGAGGTAATCCCGGTAATTCTTTCAGAAATACATCGGGAAATTCTTTTGCGACGGGAACATCATCGATGTTCTTCTCTTCGGTTTGTATTTTCTCGACGTGTGAACGGCATAGCAACCTTTTCTTATTAGCTTTTGCGCCTTCAAGTTACTAATAAGGTTTAGCTTCGCGTTGCTCTTTTCTTCGTACACCATTAAGGGTTTTCTCTTTTCGCGCATAATGCGTATCACATTTTTGTAACAAACAATTTCTGCTTTCACCTCTTTCAACCAGTCCATGCCAATTATCACATCAAAACTCCCTAACTCTACTGGTATCAAATCAATCTAAAACGTTTCGCTAACCAGTTTAGTTTCTCTGTTCCGACATATTTTATCTGCTGTAATTAATTTACCGTTTGCTAAATCGTGTAAAAATTTATTATCCAAAGGCATCAATGGGCAACTTAATTTAGCACAAAAATCTCTACTCATATAGCTTCTATCCGCACCCGAATCAAATAAAACATAAGTAGGTTTTTCATCAATAAGGAACGTACCCGTAACAAGCTCAGGGTCTTCCTGTGCTTCAACTGCATTTATATTGAAGACTCTTCCTCGGCCTTGACCATTATTATTCCCCGAGTTTGGATACGTATTTCTGTAATGACCCTTCTTCCCGCATCTGAAACATGTAACATCAGCATTACTTGTTCCGATGTTATACGTTCTTTTATTTCTGTTAACCGCTGGTCTGTAGAGTTCACACTTTGTAGCAATGTGACCCGTTCTGTTGCATTTGGTGCATAACTCCCTACAAAAGTCATCCGAATGATATTTCTCACACCTTAGGCATCGATTTTTCTGCCTCTTGCTGTTGTTGTTATTGTTGGGGTTGTTGTTGCGGTTGAAATTGTTGTTGGGATGGTTGTTGTAGTGGTTATTATTGTTGTTGGGGCGTTTGTTGTTGCGATAAATGGTGCAATGGAATTTGTGATTATTGTTGTGATGATTGTTGAGGTGATTGTTACTGTTGTTGTGTTGGTGACTCTTATCACCGTTTTCTTTCCACTTTCTCTTGACATGTTTCGTGTTGGCGTCTTCAGCCGCCTGTTCTTTAATCCTTCCCTCAATCTGATTTATGAGTTTGATGAGTTTGTGAGCCATTTGACTTTCCTTTTGTATGGAGGCGGGCTCGTTTGAACTCATATCTTCTTGAATCCTTTCTGGTAACCCTTTTACAAATGCGTCGATCTTCTCTTCTTCATCTTCGAACACTCTTGGACACAAAGGCACAACTCTGTGAATCGTCGTTCGTACGTGGTAATGTCGAAACCTTGCGTTTGTAATCCTCTAAGATCTACCTTGAGCTTATTGACCTCGTTTCTAGGACGGTACTGCTCGTTCATCAAGTGCATGTATGCTCACCACAATAGTGTGTAAGCAGCATCTTGTCCCACCTGCTCGACATAGGTGTTCCACCATGTTTGTAACGACCCGGAAATTTTTGACCAAATTTAAACTTGATCTTTATATGTTTCCGACACGATAAGCAAAGTCTATAATATTGAGTCTTAAAAATTTTGGAACTATGTTCATGTATTCAATTACCTTCGACCAATTTCGACGATTCACGAACTATTAATTGTAAATAGATATGTGTGTGTGTGTATATATATATATATATATATATATATATATATATATATATATATATATATATATATATATATATATAAAATGATAATTGAAAATATAATTTAAAATATTATATGTTAGTGCTATTAAAATTTAATTCTATAAAATAAAATAAAAATAGAATATTATAATAATTTATTATTTAAAATATATCTCTATATATAAATAAAGTATATTAAAAATAAATATTAAGTGATTGTAACACTCGTTTGATGTTCCGATTGATATTTAGCAAGTTAAATTCAAACTTATGTAATTTTAAAATAAACGGTGATACGAAAATGAGTTCTATAAATTTTAAACTTATTAAAAATGTATTTAGGAACTATTTGTTAAGTTTTAACACTTTTTATATTTTACCCAGAATTGAGAGGGACAGTTGATGTAATTTTTATTTAAGAAATTAAGGATCGAATTTTATACCATAATTACCAAAATAAATAAATATAGTTAATCTAAAAATTTGGGATTTTTCTGAAGACTTTTATCCGCCACTAATTAACCAACGGGGTACGATAGTACTATCCGT
The DNA here is from genome assembly GCF_046630445.1 of Rutidosis leptorrhynchoides. Classification (NCBI taxonomy): domain Eukaryota; kingdom Viridiplantae; phylum Streptophyta; class Magnoliopsida; order Asterales; family Asteraceae; genus Rutidosis; species Rutidosis leptorrhynchoides. The sequence continues at coordinate 160,787,844 of NC_092341.1, read as the reverse complement.
GAAAATCTGTCTGCACAAAATTATAAGGGAGTGGTTGCTTTCCTGTTTAATACAGTGTTAAATGATTGATTCATTTCTATATATCCATTTATATATATACATATGCACTACATACAGATACATAAGCATACACACATACACTAACATGATCATCTCCACACTTCACCACCGAGGGTCACTCGCCACCATGAACCACCGTCTGCCACCACTCCCTACCATCACCACAAAAACCGTTACTACCAAACCCACATTGTCTAGTTGATAATAATCTTTGAGCCAAGATAAACAATACCACCTTCATCATATAAACCACTATTATTACATCACCATCATCAACTATTTAAACAAACTACCATCTTCAATCACCACCATCATCATGTTGTTACTCGAACCACGCCATCCTTTATGTTTTCAGTTCCAAGATCGAAACCCATTTAAATCTTCTACTACAACGTTATTTCTATTTAGTTCATTTCAAACTCCACAAAACTCACTCGTAAGTATTACTGTACTCAACTCGTCTTCTTGTTCTTTCTATTTTCTAACACAACCGTCATCTACTCATCTTAAACCCATCAACCGGACCACCTTCTTTTTCCCTTCCTTCCTTCTGGTCACGTTCGTTCACCATCACCAGCACAAAACCAAACCCAAAACCATTTTGTTGTTCAAACAACCCACAACAACACCCATTAATATTATATATATATATATATATATATATATATATATATATATATATATATATATATATATATATATATATATATATATATACGGAATCTTCTTCTGTATTATGTTTTGACCAAAATGAACACCATCAAAACCTCCCATCATCCTTTGAGACAATACTGTTGGTCTCCTATTTTTTTTTTCAAAGGTAAACCGTTCACCACCATTAAAACCATCGTGAAAGATCACTATTTGTGACTCCTACTGCAGCATTTTCTGTTTCTTCTATTATAATAAAATGAATATAGGTGAATGATGAGTGATGTTAGCTGCTTCTTTATGTTTTTAATTGGAGCCAAACCCCACAAAGAATTTTATAACCTTCCAGCTTTTGTGATCGAATTTTGGGCTGTAAAGTAGGACAACACTTTTTTTTCCTTTCTTTTTTTTATGACACATTACAGATGCAAATTATGATTACTGCAGTTTGTTTGGACTGCTTTTGGGCCGAGAACTTAGTTTACTTATTGGGCCGTGAGATTGTTTTTGGGACACAATGTTTCTATTTTCTTGTCCAACATGACAGACCCATTTAACCATAACACCACACAAACCAGCGTAATTCATCATCAACCGCCAACAAACAATGTTGCTATTGCCGTTTGTGTTTTCTGTTTCTATTTTGAGTCACACATACCACCATCGTCACCTTACACCATTCCATACAACTAACCTACAACACCACTTACTCAATTACTTTCTGTCTTTATAACAATCGACAACCACCACAAAATCATATGAACTGCTATGTTTGTATTCATGTTTTAAACCGAAAAAACCACCTATTACTCGATCACTTTTGTTACTACAACAGGCTGCTGTAACAGCATCTAATGCATCTGCTTTTGTCGAATATCAAACCAAGTAAACCCACCCAATAAAACTAATATAAACCCTACGAATACTTTTCAATTCCTATTTCTTTTATTTCCGATCGATTCAAACACGATGATATGATGTTGTTATTAAGAATGATAATGAATAGGAAATAATAGAAGATGATGAGGAAATGATGAAGATGAATCGAAATTGTTTTGTTATTGGTCACTGTTACGAACCAAACCTGCAACCCACTTCTGATGCTACTGCTGTTCGATCTCAGACCAACATACAGACCACAACTATATCGTCGCTACTGTTCTATAATTGTTTCTATTGGAGATTAAAAGCACGAAGAAGCTCACCCTAACCCTACAAATTACCAACGTTTTTTTTTATTTTTGTTTTATTTGCTACTGGAATGGACTGGACTGCTTGCTTCATTTACTCCTTGGGCTTATTGAATCACTTGTTGGGCCGATACCTTGCTTCTCCTCAGTGGGCCATAAACTGATGGGCTATTATGATAATTGGGCAGTGTTCTATTTTGTTGGGTTGTTGCACAAGATTTCTGTTTCTTTCCTTTTTCGAAGCCCAATTATGCTTGTGCTTTCAATCGATTAGTTTTAGAAGAAAAAGGAAATGAAAACAGTTTAATATTTCGGGTTAAAAGGAATCAGTCGAAGAATTATAATAGAAAAACAAGATAGCCTAGTTGGTTTGGGTGTGTGGTTGTTAAACGAGAGGTCTCGAGTTCGAGCCCGGTATTAAGCAATTCTTTTTAGAGAACCTTTTAAAGGGTATACTCTTTTATTTTTTATTTCTATTATTAGTATTATAATTATTATTTTCATTATTATTATTATTAAGTATTAGTAAGTATTATTATTATTGTTATTATTAATATATGTATTAACATACAACATTTTTATTTATTAGTATTATCATGATTATTAGTATTACAATTATTTTCATTTTTAATAATATTATTATTTCTAATATTATTAATAAGAATATCATTAGGATTATTATTACTACTATCATTCTTATCATTATCAGTATTATTTCAGAAATATATATTTTTTACTATATCTCACTATATTTGTATTATTAAAAAGATATTAATTAAACTATGTATATATATAAGATATCAATTAATATATAAATATATATTTTATATTATTATATATAAACTTTAATATGAATTCTTATTATTAATGAGAAATATTAGTATATGTAAAACATATAAATTAAATATATTAAATTTACCTAAATAACATAATATAACAAGTATAGTATTAATAATAATATATAAACTTGCTTCGATTATCATTACATGTATTAATATACATAAATGATATAGGTTCGTGAATCCGAGGCCAACCCTGCATTGTTCAATATAGTCATATGTATTTTTACTACAAAATACATTAGGTGAGTTTCATTTCCTCCCTTTTTAAATGCTTTTGCAATATATATTTTTGGGACTGAGAATACATGCGCTTTTATAAATGTTTTACGAAATAGATACAAGTAATCGAAACAACATTATATGGTTGAATGATCGAAGCCGAATATGCCCCTTTTTGCTTGGTAGCCTAAGAATTAGGGAACATCACTAATTTTGAGAATTAGTGCACACCTAATTGACGCGAATCCTAATGATAGATCTATTGGGCCTAACGAACCCCATCCAAAGTACCAGATGCTTTAGTACTTCGAATTCGTTTTTATCATGTTCGAAGGATTTCTTGGAATGATATGCGATATTATTATATGCATCTTGTTAATGTCGATTACCAGGTGTTCAGTCCATATGAATGATTTTTGTCTCTATGCATGGGACGTATATTTATGAGAAATTAAAATGAAATACTTGTGGTCTATTAAAATGATGGAAATGATTATTTGTGTTAAACTAATGAACTCACCAACCTTTTGGTTGACACTTTAAAGCATGTTTATTCTCAGGTATGAAAGAAATCTTCCGCTGTGCATTTGCTCATTTTAGAGATATTACTTGGAGTCATTCATGACATATTTCAAAAGGCGTTGCATTCGAGTCGTCGAGTTCATCAAGATTACTATTAAGTCATTTATAGTTGGATATATTAGGAAATGGTATGCATGTGATGGTGTAGCGGAGTGGTATAAAATACTATTAAATTTTTGCAGGAAATACTATTAAATACGATACAATTTTACACAAGATATTTATTTATTTATAGAATGGATATACTTAAACCTTGCTACAACACTTATAGGCAGTGTACCTAATCGTACAGTAGTGTAGTTTTTAGTAAGTCCGGTTCGTTCCACAGGGAAAATCTTTAAACAAAGCTTAACGCTATATTAGTTTACTTTTATAAAAATACAAATATATATATATATAAGTAATATTATTATTATAAAGGGGGGTTTTACCGTTTAATGACCGGTTTTTCGATTTTAAAACTTTAGTCGCAGTTAAAACCAGATGTAAAATATTAAAAATGAATACAAGACTTAAATTAAAGCATAAAGTAAATAACGATAATGAAATTGCGAATAATAAAAGTGCGATAAAATAAACTTGCAATAATTAAAAAGTACGATAATTAAAAGTGCAATTAAATACAATAATAATAAAAATACGATATTTAGAAGTGCAATTAAATATAAAATAAAGGAAATTAAATATGAAATAAAAGAATTATGCTTATTTAAACTTCCGTAATCATGATGTTTGACGTGTTGATTTTTGTTTTATGCCCATGGGTTAATTGTCCTTTGTCCTGGATTATTTAATATGTCCGTCTGGTTTTTGTCCATAACAGTCCATCAGTCATAAATATAAAATGCGAGTGTCCTCGTCAAATCATCCTTATACCCGAAGTTAAATATTCCAACTAATTGGGGACTTAAACTGTAACAAGATTTTAATACTTTGTTTAATAATTACATCAGGATGTCGACTGAGTGTAACCCAAGGTTTTAATATTTTGATATCAATTATACCAAGTGTCCTTGTGCATAATTTCACCCCTGTTTTAATTATTCTAGTGGCTATTAATCCATTCCCGTATCCGGTTAAATGAACGATTATTCGTTGGTATAAATACCCAGCCCATCGTGTCCGATCGAGTGTATATGGTAATTTATAGGGACGCCCAATTGTAAATCTTTATATTAACATTAACAAACTATCATTTAGTTAAACAAATATAAAGCCCATTAATAGCCCAGAGTCTAATTTCCACAAGTGTCGTTCTTTTGTCCAAACCCCAATTATGGTACAAAGCCCAATTACCCAATTTTAGTAATTAGCCCAACATCATGATTACTTCGTTTTAAATAAGCATAATAATAACTTAGCTACGAGACATTAATGAAAAAAGGTTGAACATAACTTACAATGATTAAAAATAGCGTAGCGTTACACGGACAGAATTTCGACTTACACCCTTACAATATTCGCTAACATACCCTTATTATTAGAATTATAATTAAAATTAAAATTAAAATATAAATTATAAATATAAATATATCGTATGAATGAGGAGAAAAAAGATGATGATTTGCGATCAGAATTCGGTTGCTTTTATAGGAAAATTCGACTTTTGGGGCTCCGCGACTCGCGGTGAAATACTCTTCAAACTCCGCGAGTCGCGGAGAATGAAATTACAGCTCAGTCCCTTTGGAGTCTTTCTTGCCGACGGTTTTTATTATTTATTATAATATATAAATAATTATAAGAATTATTTAAATATTATATTATATTTATGTGCATAGTTGACTTGTAATTTTTAGTCCGTTGCGTCGAGCGTTGAGAGTTGACTCTAGTCCCGGTTCCGGATTTTCGAACGTCCTTGCGTACAATTTAATATCTTGTACTTTGCGTTTTGAATCTTGTACTCTTGTAATTTCGAGACGTTTCTTATCAATAATTGGAACCTCTTTGATTGTCTTTTGTACTTTTGAGCTTTTTGGTCGTTTGCGTCTTCAATTCGTCGAATCTATCTTTTGTCTTCACCTTTTATTATTTAAACGAATATCACTTGTAAATAGAACAATTGTAACTAAAAGCTTGTCTTTCTTGAGGAATAATGCTATGAAATATATATTCGTTTTTAGCATTATCAAATATTCCCACACTTGAGCGTTGCTTATCCTCAAGCAATATCGTCTTGAAATACTAGAATCACTTCTTTATTCTTCACACTTTGTACATCAGTGATTTCTATACGGCGGTATAAACAATGGTAGTAACGATATGGTTTACAGTCCCACATGACTATAAAAATTTAGATCCATTAAGGAAATTGGATCTTTATGAAAACATTTGATCTTTTGAAAATTAAATCTAGTTTTTACCCTAGATAAGTTTTCCGGAATAACCCTTTACCGGTGTTTGTAAAATATTTTTGTGGGTTTGGTGGGTTTCAGATTTGAAAATTTTAGCTCAAAACTTGCGGTTTTGTGTCATCCACTTGCTAACCTTGTATTTGGAAAGCAACACGTCCAGTTTACTTGTCCCGTATATTACCTTTCGGTAAACTACCGTCCGGTTGAAAGGAAAGCGTTGAACAAGCAACTGTTAAGGCAATGTCCCCTGATATGCTTTTAATTATGGTCTATAACGTGTCGGACGCAATTACTATCCTTGGTAGGAGCAATAGTAAAGCTCACCCTTATAATAATTTTTTTTTCGGTATGGCACAAGGTCCTGTCTTTTACCACTATGCAACCACCGTTCTTACGGTTGACACCCGATTTAGTTCAGGTGACCTAATGAATTCCAGGTGAATTCCTAGGATTTTACGTTCAATGGTAATGAACGCATTGAAAATAGGGTTTTCAGAAAACAAATCGGTTTGTAATTTTGATCAAAATATTTTCTCGTTCAAGCTCGAGTTTAGATATCATTGAATTCCATGAGTTTGAATTCTCAATCTTTAAGGTCAATCTCAAGGATTGAGTAATATCAGTCTTAAAAGCTGATTTTTAATCTTTAAGGAGATTATCCTTTCTGGGAATCTGATTCATTAGTCTTATCCAGCTAATTTACATGGTGCCCCCCATTGTACGAGATAAATCCTTCTCATGGTTAGGATAAATCTGACCACTTGGCGACCCTGTTTAATGCTGAGGTCCGTGGATTTCCTGCTGATTTTAGTGATGACTTTTCTAGATTTTTCGTCAACCTACAGCTGGTCTGGACGACAACTTCATGACCTAAATCAAGAAGCGCGTTTCTTTTTCGGAAGACTTTACTTCCTTTTAATGATGGAATTGATTCATCGTGTAGATCCATCTCTTCTTTTCTTTCATCAGTTAAAACAGTTTAGTTTATTCCAAAGCAAAAGTATTTTCAGTTATTTGTTACAGATATATGTGACATATGTTTAAGATAACTTGGTAAATTTTTCCACACTTGGCTTTTATTTTCCTTTTTATCGTCCTCTATTCCATTTTAAATGAATTTTAACATTTTAGTTTGTTTCTCAATTTATGTCCTTTCCGAGGTAACAATAATTTCGGTGTTAAAACCTAGTTTTATCGTTCATAAATATGTATAAACATGATTTTGAGTTCATTTAATTGAAAATTTTGAAAATTTTTACTAGAATTGGGTAGTTAGTATATAAGACTAGGGCTGTTCTTTTTTTATCAGAGAGCACTAGATTCTAATACAACTACTGCTTTACTAGTATTTTTAATGGTAACCAAGTGTATAAAGTAAAAAATTTTAAAATCCGAAAGAATTTAACCCCTTCCCACACTTAAGATCTTGCAAAGCCCTCATTTGCAAGAAATCAGGAATAATTTAAATTATTGAGAGTGATTTGTGTGAAAATGATTAAATTTTTACCAAAGTTTCCAAATATATTGGCGTTTGTTTGCTGAATGATAAATGGTGCACATCATTTGTTCATTCCGTCTTGTTGTTATTTCACATATATTTTGCATCTTGTCGTCAAAATTAGTTGCTTTTGCTGAACTTAATGCCAGTCTTTGAAAATGCGTTGTTTTACCCTGTTGTGTACATAAGATAAACTGCAACCATATATACATATTTTTGAAGTTTGGTATATTACCCCACATTCAAAAATTATTAAAATCTAAGAATAAAAGTTAGACAATTATAAAAACTATTACAATATTAACAAAAGTATTAAATGTATCAATCATTACAAATTAAAAAAAATAATAATAAGTATACTAGGGATGATACTGGTACCAATAGGGGTTCCAGGCATAACCATAGGTGCTATAGAATGCTTCGGCAGGGTTATACGTAGGATATGGTGGTTGCATCTCTATAGACCAGGGAGGGAAGATGGGTTTCGGTGTAGGAATATAGTTTCTACCTATATGTTGGCAATGAGCTATGATTTGGTTCTGATGAACTTGCCAATCTTCAAATGCTCTCTGTCTAGCATTTTCGTATTCCTGAGAAGCTATAAACCTTTGCATTTCTTGCATCTCATTCCCCCCTCCTACATTACCTTGCTGTTGGTTTCTCTCCACCTGTGGATGTCTACCATGGTATCGTACTGCGGCGTTATTTCGCCTCTTCAAAACTTTCGCACCATGGTATACATTTAAACCTATAGTATCGCGGGGTTCTGGTTCTTCTACTAATAACCCCCCCCCCCCCCCCCCCCGACTTATATCCACACCGAGATATTCACCAATCAAAGTAATAAAAATACCACCTCCTATTATGCTATGCGGTCGCATCCCCCGAACCATAGCTGATAAATAATAACCCACACAATACGGTATACTTACAGCGCTTTGTGGGTCTCGAATACACATATGGTAAAACAAATCCTGTTCATTTACTTTTTCCTTGTTCTTACCCCTTTGTGTAATCGAATTAGCTAAAAACCTATGTATCACTCTTAATTCGGCTCTATCTATATCCAAATAAGAGTAATTTCCCCCTTTGAAACGGTGATGGCTTGTCATTTGACTCCACACACCGTGTGTATCAAAATTTTCATCTATCTTTCTACCGTTTAGTATCAACCCTCTACAATCGGCAGATGCTAACTCCTCAGGCGTATATATACGTAAAGCCTGAGCCATGTCTAGTAAAGACATGTGGCGCATCGAACCGCCTAACAAAAATCTAATAAAAGAACGATCGGTTAAACTAGCTACCCGATCATTCAACTCTATACTACACAACAATTCTTCACACCATACTTTATATACAGGTCTACGCATGGTGAATAAACGGACCCAGTTATTAAAAGTAGAATTACCATACCTCTGTACAAGTAATTCCCTAATTGGCCCGGCCAATTCTACAGCTTCTAAGGGTCCCCATTCTATGACCCTCGGTACCTCAACAACCTTAGAATGAAGAGTATGCAAACCCCTTTGATATTTTGGATAATCTATCCAAAGTCTGTCAAATCTCAGGTTCGGGTGCAACTCTTCCAAGTGCATATCGGAAAAGGTCATGACTGGATGAGGTATATCCTGCTTGTAGTTGTTATCCACCTCCTGTTGTTCCGCATTCTCAGCAGGAGCATTACGGGCTTGGGATGAAGATTCACCCCTTTCAGTCTGTAAAACACATCAAACACAATTTTTGTGCATCCAAATATGCATTAGTGTCAGTAAAATCATCAATCAAAATAATTACAATGAAATTTTAAACTTAAGCTTATTTTCACATTTTTATCAAATCTACACTTTTTCAAATAAGCATATACGAAAATGTTCGCCAAGTTCATAAGCATTCAACTCAAATAACATGTCAAAATAATCATTACTAGCAATTAAACAAGTTTCAAATGGCATTATCTTTCAAAAATCAAGTTCATGAATTTTAGACTTGAAAAAGTCCACTTTAATTCTCAAAATCATGTTTAGGCTCAAAGTTTGGATCATTTAACTACCTAAACATGTTACACTACTTAATTTAGCAACAATTCATGACAAAAATCGGCCATAACCTGTTTATATCAAAAAGCCCCAAATTGCTCAAGAACACAAACCCTAGATTATTCAAAATTTGAAGTTTAAGGCTTCTAATCATGTTAAATAGCATCAATCTAGGTTATACAAGCATAATACATAAACAATTTAAGCCTAATTACACTAAAAAGCATCAAAATCAAATTGGGGAAAAAAATTGCTCAAGAACACTAATTTCGGATTAAATGGTGTTTAGGTGTAGAAATTTACCGTTTTTCTTGAGTAATTCCTAGATAGCATCCTTCTCAACATGATTTTAGTAAAAGATTTGGTGATTAACGGTTAAAAATTGTGATTTTGGGGGTTTTTTTCGGGTTTTTCGTGGGTTTTTTTCGCAGTTTGTTTGAGTTGTGGAGTGTGAAACTGATCTGTTGCAGCTCTTTATTATTTTTCTGTAATCTGGTACTCCCGCGACTCGCGGCATTTAAGCCTTCAAACTCCGCGAGTCGCGGAGTTTGCTATATTTTTTTTTTTTTTTTATAATCATTAACTTATGAAACAATTAAGTACTTAATTTTAAAATTTTGTTTCCCTTGTTATTTAGGACGAGGTCGTTTCAGATCGATGTCCTAGTCCGTCCCTCGACAAAATTTTAAAATTTGTCTTTTTGTAGCGATTGTTTTAAAAGCTAAGATTTTTGGGGTTTTTTTAATGTTTTTGGCATACTTTAATTCAATGAGATTAAAAATAATGATAATAAAAGTTCTCGTCCCTCTCTCGGGTAAAGCAATTTCGGTTCAAAGACCTAGTCTTCAACTTACAACGAATTTTAAAAATCATATTTTTAACTTAATGAGATAAAGTAAATTTTTGTTTTTAAATTCACACAACTTAAATATAAAATTCAAAATTTATATTAAAAATTCACACCAAACTTAAAATTCGAAATGCATAAAATTAAAAATTTATATTTTTTTAAAAATTAAAAATTCACACCAAACTTAATTTAAAAATTTATATTATAAATTTATACCAAACTTATATTAATTTTTCAAATATTTACAATTTTAAAATTTTTTTTTTTTTTTTTACAAAGTTTACAATATTAATTTAAGATTTAAATATTAATTTTAAAAACATGGTAAAAATAAAATTAAAAATCTTTTTGGCTTTTTATCCCACTTTAATCAATCAAATATTATCAAAAATATGCGCCCCTCTTTTCGGTAAAGTAATTTCGGTTCCAAAACCTAATTTAACTCATGACGAATTTTTGAAATATTTTGGGTTGATTGTTTAAAGATATTTATACCTTAAGAATAAACGTTAAATTTCGCAGTGATGTAATAAATTTTTTTGAATGATATCAATAATTTCGGTCGCCAAACCTAATTTTATTCAATACCAATTTAATACTTTTTAGCGAACAAATTAGCGTTTATTATCAAAAGGTTAAAAATAAAAATAAAAATAAAAACTGTACAGACATACCTGTGGAATAGATTTCTTAGTTATATGATCTATCCCATTCATAAGATAGTCGGTTTAATTGGTTTTCCATGGCTACATAGGCGTAACCTCGAGCATTCAGTGTCTTTTCTTCTAAACATATGAACGGTCCGTCTCTGCATAAAGTAACAAATTCGGTATTTGAATAGGTTTGATTATTTGAACATTTACCTCCATGTGACCATTTTCCGCATTTGTGACATCTTTCTAGGTGTCGTGCTCTTCTTTTCGCTGCGGATTTTGATTTTTCTTTACCAAATTGTAATTTATTATCTTCGCATCTGGATTGTTTTCTAACTCCGTCCATTCTTTCTCTGATTACTGATACTATTTCACTTGGTAGTATGTCATTATTTCTTTTAGTGATCAAAGCGTGTAGCATTAGACCATGGTTTAGTTCACAGGCAGTCTTCATTTTGTAAAAACCTAAAAAAAAAAAAAAAAATTCAGAATGGGGGGAGAAGACTAGTTCTTTAGGGTCTGCTAGGGAAAGACCATTCGGGTTCCATTTTCGAGAACTACACGAAAACAGACAATCTAACTCTATCAGAAATACATATTATCCTTTAAAGACTTGATTCTCTCCACACTTAGTTAGCTGTGGTGTCGAAATTGTGATTAACTTCGTTGTCGACTTCCATCGGACCATGTATGTAATGTTTAACTCTGTGACCATTAACTTTAAATTCAATCCCATTTGAATTTATTAATTCTATCATTCCGTATAGGAAAACTCTTTTGACTATGAATGGTCCAGACCATCTTGATTTCAATTTTCCTGGAAATAGCTTGAATCGTGAATTGAAAAGAAGAACTCTGTCTCCTTCTTTAAATTCTTTTGAACTTCTGATTCTTTTATCATGCCATTTCTTCGTTCTTTCTTTATAGATTAACGAATTTTCGTATGCTTCATGTCTTAATTCTTCTAATTCGTTTAGTTGACTTAATCGTAGACGTCCAGCTTCATGTAAATCAAGATTACATGTCTTCAAAGCCCAAAATGCTTTGTGTTCAATTTCTACTGGAAGATGACATGCTTTTCCATAAACAAATCTAAAAGGTGTGGTTCCAATTGGAGTTTTGTAGGCTGTTCTAAAAGCCCAGAGTGCATCCTCCAATTTAATGGACCATTCCTTCGGATTTGATCCTACAGTTTTCTCTAGAATACGTTTTAAAGCTCAGTTGGTATTTTCAACTTGTCCACTTGTTTGTGGATGATATGCGGTGGAGATTTTATGAGTTACTCCATATCTTTTAAGAACTTTCTCAAGTTGATTATTACAGAAATGAGTACCCTGATCACTTATTAAAGCTTTCGGTGTTCCAAACCTTGCAAAAAGACGTTTTAAAAAGTTGACTACAACTCGTGCATCGTTAGTTGGGAGAGCTTGCGCTTCCGCCCATTTAGATACATAATCAATGGCTACGAGTATATATAGATTATTATGAGATTTTGGAAATGGACCCATAAAGTCAATACCCCAAATGTCAATTACTTCACATACTTGGATGACATTTTGTGGCATTTCATCACGTTGACTTATTTTTCCGGCCCTTTGACATGCATCACAGGATTTGCAAAGAAGGTGTGCGTCTTTGTAAATTGTTGGCCAATAGAATCCAGCAACATAAACTTTTCTTGCTGTTAGTTGAGGCCCATAATGCCCTCCTGTTGGTCCTATGTGACAATGGTTTAATATTTTACTAGCTTCATCTCCAAATACACATCGGCGTATTATTCCATCTGGACAACTTTTAAACAGATGTGGATCTTCCCAAAAATAGTGTTTTATATCACTGAAGAATTTCTTTCGTCTTTGGTACGATAATCCTTTTTCAAGGAATCCACAAACTAAGTAGTTTGCATAGTCTGCAAACCATGGGATTTCTTTATAATCTATCTTCAATAGATATTCATCAGGAAAGTTGTCTTGTATAGCTGATTCATTCAGAACTTCTAATTCGGGATTTTCAAGACGAGAAAGATGATCAGCGGCGAGATTTTCTGCTCCTCTTTTATCTCGGATTTCAATATCAAACTCTTGTAAGAGTAAGATCCAACGGATTAATCTTGGTTTAGCATCTTGTTTTGAAAATAGGTATCTAAGAGCAGAATGGTCGGTATAGACCACCGTTTTTGCTAGAACGAGATATGATCGAAATTTGTCAAAAGCAAAGACAATAGCAAGGAGTTCTTTTTCAGTAGTTGTATAGTTCGTTTGTGTTCCTTGTAACGTCTTACTAGCATAATATATAGGTTGAAATCGTTTTTCAATCCTTTGTCCTAAAACGGCTCCCATTGCAAAATCACTTGCATCGCACATTAGTTCAAATGGTAGATTCCAATTTGGTGTTATCATGATCGGCGTATTAGTGAGTTTCTCTTTAAGAATATTAAAAGATTTGATACACTCATCTGAAAAGATGAATGGAGCATCCTTTTCTAGGAGTTTATTCATAGGAGTGGCAATTTTTGAAAAATCTTTTATGAAACGTCGGTAAAAACCGGCATGCCCTAGAAAACTCCTAACTCCTCTAACATTGGTGGGATGTGGAAGTTTAGCAATTACATCTACTTTAGCTCTATCCACTTCAATTCCTTCTTTTGAAATTTTATGTCCAAGAACGATGCCTTCTTTAACCATGAAATGGCATTTCTCCCAATTAAGTACTAGATTTGATTTTTCGCATCTAATTAGCATTCGTTCCAGATTAACTAGACATGATTTAAATGTATCACCGAAGACTGAAAAGTCATCCATGAATACTTCCATGCATTCTTCTATCATGTCGTGAAAAATCGCCATCATACACCTTTGAAAGGTTGCAGGGGCGTTACAAAGTCCAAATGGCATGCGTTTGTAAGCAAAAGTACCATAAGGGCACGTGAATGTGGTTTTCTCTTGATCTTCGGGTGCTATTGGAATTTGAAAATATCCGAAAAATCCATCTAGAAAACAATAGTAACTATTTCCGGCTAATCTTTCCAACATTTGATCTATGAAAGGTAAGGGAAAGTGATCTTTTCTGGTGGCGTCATTTAATTTTCTATAATCAATATACACACGCCATCCTGTTACAGTCCTAGTAGGAATAAGCTCATTTTTCTCATTTGTAATGACAGTCATGCCACCCTTCTTCGGCACGCATTGAACTGGGCTTACCCATGGACTATCAGAAATTGGATATATCAAACCTGCATCTAGCAGTTTAATAATCGCTTTCTTAACTACATCTTGCATATTAGGATTTAGTCTTCATTGGCGTTGCACATACGTTTTATGACCTTCTTCCATAAGGATTTTATGTGTGCAATACGAAGGACTTATTCCTTTAATATCATGAATCTTCCATGCAATGGCTGGTTTATGAGCTTTCAACACAGAAATGAGTTGTGATTTCTCATTTTCAGTAAGAGAAGACGATATTATTACAGGTAATTCAGATTCACCATGTAAATAAGTGTATTCCAAATGGTTTGGAAGTGGCTTTAACTCTAATTTCGGAGGTTCTTCTATCGATGATTTGTATCGATATATGTCTTCTTCTTTTAGCATTTGAATTTCTTCTGTTGTTGGTTCATATCCATTAGCTATAAGTGTAGCTAACATTTCAGCTTCATCAATTGGTTCATTACCTTCTCCTAAAGAACATTCTCCTGTTCCTTGTAATTCTGGAAATTCTTCTAATAATTCTGCATGTGCATCTATAGTTTGAATATAATAACATGTATCATCTGCAGATTGTGGTTGTTGCATTGCTCTATCAACTGAAAAGGTAACACTCTCATCCTCTATACTTAGGGTCAATTTCTTACCGAACACGTCTATCATTGCTTTAGCCGTGTTTAAGAATGGTCTTCCTAATATGAGAGGAACTTGAGAATCTTCTTCCATGTCCAAAACAACAAAATCTACTGGAAATACTAAAGTACCAACTTTAACTAGCATGTTCTCCATTATCCCTCTAGGATATTTTATTGATCTATCGGCTAGTTGTATGCTTATTCTGGTTGGTTTCAATTCTCCAAGGTCTAGTTTAGTGTATAGTGAATACGGCATTAGATTTATACTAGCACCTAAGTCTGCCAATGCTTCTATTGAACTAAGACTACCCAGAAAACATGGAATTGTGAAACTTCCTGGATCAGATAATTTTTCTGGTATCTTATTCAACAGCACTGCTGAACAATTAGCATTCATAGTAACAGCCGAGAGTTCTTCCATTTTCTTTCTATTTGAAATTAGATCTTTCAAGAATTTAGCATATCTAGGCATTCCTGAAATCACATCAATGAAAGGAAGATTTACATTTATCTGTTTAAACATATCCAAGAATTTGGATTGCTCGGCTTCAAGTTTCTCTTTCTTCATTTTACTCGGGTAAGGAAGTTGTGATGACCCGGAAATTTCTGACCAAATTTAAACTTAATCTTTAACGTTTCCGACACGATAAGCAAAGTCTATGAATTTGAATCTCAAAATTTTGAACTATACAATTACCGTTCGACTGTTCTCGATGATTCGCGAACAATTATATGTAAATAGATACCTATATATACTATAACCTGAAAGCGTAATAAGGTATTAATTGTATGATACCGTACATTGAACTTATTGGTTTATATATCTATTTGAATATATATGATAAGTTGGAATAGTAATTGTATGAATAACTTGCGACGTATATTTAAAACGTGGTTATGAATATTGAATATAATTAGTTCTAGAAAACTAAATTTTATAATATTTATATATGAAATGATAAAAATTTACTATTAAACGATGCTTTTTCTATTTAAAAATTTTACGTATTAAGTCGTTTTATTTTTATGATATAATTTTTGTAATTTTTTTTAAGAAACGAAGTTAAATTAAAAATGTACAATTTGTAAAGCATAACGTACAACAACGTGTAGCTTAAATAGTTGAATTTAAATTAATTCATTTACTATTCATTGAATAGTAAATGAAACGAAATTAATTAATTTACTATTCACATGAAAGCGACATGATAGAAATTATTAATTATAAGTTACATAATATAACCCTGAAGTATTTAATAAATACGACTTTTTTTAAACATTTACGATTCAAATTTGATTCTAAATATATTATTATATTATTATATTTTATTTCAATATTATTATATTATTATATATATTATATTTAAATATGTCGACAAGGAAAACAACAAAAATGATTATTATTTTATTATTTTATTATATTATATTAATGTTTTATTATATTATTAAATTTAAAATATCTACATCTATATCTCTATATATATACGCATATGGATAGATAGATGGATTACACTCAAACATTTTTTTTTATAAAACACACTTGTTACTTCATAGTATCAATATTTTATTATTATACTTAATATTATTATTATCAATTTTATTACTATTAGTATTATTATTTTTATGATACAAAAATAATAATATACATAAAATACAACGACGGGGTTATGTTCGGGTGATTTTGAAAACGAGTTTCAAGTGGGTTATAGCTAAGGAGGTTAAGGATAATGTTCGGGTGTATTGTTGGTGAATCTCAGACCAACTATGCATTCGTTGTTGTCATTGCATCTACATATTTTGCCTACAATATTGAACCACAATATTGAAATGTGAGTTTCATAAGAACCCTTTTTCTCTCAATATTTTTGGGCTGAGAATACATGCAAATGCTTTATTAACTGATTTACAATATTTATATGGGTGAGTTTCATACGATCCCTTTTTAATTGCTTTTGCAATATATATTTTTGGGCTGAGAATACATGCACTTTATTTTAAACATAATGGATACAAGTACATACTAAATTCTACACCGAGTTTGAACCGAAAATCCCTTAGCTTTGGTAACTGTTAACTGCCAGTTATAAGAACTGGTGGGCGCGAGTAGTAGTATATGGATCCATAGGGTTTGACATCCCCGTCTGTTCCAGGTATAGAAATCCTATCCTGAACTATAAAACAGACGTATGCTATTTGAGTGTATTGTACATGTTGGTTGCATGTTAAACGAGGGGTACTTATTATATAGACGTTAAAGCTTAGTTACCAGGGTGCTCATTCTTGTAGAATATTTTGATAACCATTTATGGAAGAAACAACTGAAATCTTGTGATCCATCTTTATATACAGATTATGCGAAACATATAAACTATGAACTCACCAACCTTTGTGTTGACACTTGTTAGCATGTTTATTCTCAGGTTCCCTAGAAGTCTTCCGCTGTTTGCTTATATGATATACAAGCTATGTGCATGGAGTCTTACCTGACATATTTTTCAAGAAAACGTTGCATTCACCAATTCATCACCATGTACCTTATTTGACTGTATTGTCAACGAAAGCACTATTGTAAACTATTATATACGGTGATTGTCTATATGTAGAAATCATCAGTTGTCGAAAACCTTTGATTTAAATATACATTTATGGTGTTCCTTTTCAAAAGAATGCAATGTTTACAAAACGTATCATATAGAGGTCAAATACCTCGCAATGAAATCAACGAATGACGTGTTCGTCCATATGGATTTGGAGCGATCGTCACAGTTGGTATCAGAGCGTTGGTCTTAGCGAATCAGGTCTTGCATTAATGTGTCTAACTGATAGATGTTAGGATGCATTCGTAAGTCTGGACTTTGACCGTGTCTGCATGTAAAAAGTTTTGCTTATCATTTCTTGTCGAAAATTACCTGTTTATCAATCTTACGTCTTGACACGTGTTTTTGCATTTATTGCATACACGGTGTATATACAAATCATATCCTATCATATCTACTACAGTGAATCTTATTTGGCGCTTTTCGAAATTTCCTCCGTAAATTACGGAATCCTTTTACTATATATACGTATGCGAGAAGACGAAGGTATCATCCAGTATTCAACCCTCAATTTATACCAAGAATCATTTCATAACTTTCTGTGAACACGTAAGATGGCCTCCTCGAATAGACCAAGTCCCTCCAACTCCGAAGACAGCGTGACGGGACCGCATCGACCGATCAACTACCGTGATTTCTTTAGAAAGTGGAGATGGGTTAGCGAAATACTTACCCTATGGAGAAATGAAGAAGGTACTCCATACCACGAGCCGAACCTACCGCCTAACGTCAGAGTACTCGATCCACTTACTGGTGAACCTGTTCGCAACACCGTTTATACTCTTTTTGCGAGAATTTTTCATCTTGAAGCTACCATTAACGGAACCAGAAAAGATATCCGACCTCACACCGATAACCAACCAGGGTTAAGTAGAAGAAGTTAAAGAACTTCGAGCTCGAGTGTTAACTTTAGAGAGCACGGTACACAATTTACAAACACCAGCAGTATCACCAACACCAGTAACATCACCATCCTCAGCACCAACAGCACTAGTACCACTGACAACAACACCAACAGTACCATTACCACCACCAACAACATCCACATCACACGCCTCAACATCACGATCTGTACCTCGGATATCAACATCATACGCACCATAGATACCAAGGAGTATCAACAACAATAAACGATGAAGTATTGATTCATAACTTCATCGGAGAAACATTCTACGGCGATTATGTAATTTCTAAAGTTTAGAGATTATCTATTCAAGCCTTAACCATAAATCAGATAGATTAGAAACCTTGATCGGAATAGTGAATGATTTACAAGTTAGACTTGTTATATCACAATAACAACAATACCCTTAGCCTCACCAGCACAGTCAGTGCTGTCAATATCGTTAGAATCGTCAGCACCTCTAACATCACAAGCTCCTCTAGGTCAAGAATTACCGTGGACATCATTACGAATCAATAACGCGTATATTGAATCAACGAGTTATAAAATAATAACTCATTCCCTCCGAAGAAATTATATGTATATCTTATATATATATAAATTTTAAACCCTAATAAATCTTTCTGTGCTAAGCTATTATGTATGAAACTTAACTACTCTGTTAATTCATATTACTAATATGATATGATGTACAACCTTCGTTAACTACAATCTCTGTTTCAATTCAATGAATTTCGTTTCATAATAAACCAAGTGTATTATTCAATAACATGGTTGATTTTACACTTTCATCTTCGATGCACTCGAAACTTTCTAGAAAACATCAATTGCACCTTGCAAAGTTAGCAAGAATTCCACGAATACCAACATCCTTTATTGAGGAATATTAATAAGAATAAATAATGAAGTATTGATTTCATTAGTGAAATACTCCGCGAAGATTATGCAATCTCTAATGTTTTAGAGATTATTCATTTCTAATTCAAGCCAAAAATCAAATGAGCTTAATATGATATTAACTCATTAAATCTGTATTACATCTGAAGAAAATATACATACATATATTTTTATAAAGACTGTAATAAAAATTCTTTTGTACAAAATGTTAATTGTGAAATCTTTAACGGGTAGGTAATACTCGGGAAATATATAAGTTCGCAATTAATATGTTAGATTGTACATTCTTCAACTTTGATTCACAAATCTATTAATCATGCTCACAATGATACCCAATCATCTCATACAAATTCAATTACACATTCTGATATTGACGGATCAGAATCCAATTCATAACTCTGAACCGGTGACATCATTCTTAGATCTCTACATCTTTCAAAGCTATACTTTGACTTCAAAACCGTGCAAGATCCTTTAGTGTTGTTTTTACCGAAAATAATCTTGCAATTCCTTTTCAAGGTATCTAGTGTTATCACCCTTGCAACCAGTAAATTTCGACCTTTCAGATTTGTAACCTTGACATATATGATATTGTTACCGGGGAACCTTTTATGTTCCACCACATTTACCAACAACTTCATTTGTTCTTGACCTTCTGAAAAATCCGTATACTCATTATAACCCTATCATGTACTCATCCACATCTCTTAACAATAATTGCCATACGAATTAAAGGAAATTAGCAATCAGTATTTTGAAATCTTGCAGCACCTCTACGCCAACAGTTACATACTTTGAATGTGAAGTTTCTGAAAAACACCCTGAACTGCGAACTAGTTCTAGAAATGCTGATGAAGCAGCAAAAACTGTAAACGACTTTAACAGTCAAAAGTTTGATGATAAAGAATGGTATGATGGTAAAGCTGAGAAAAGAGGAGGTTGGAACTGGAAAACGGATTGAGCAAAGTATGAAGGAGGATAAATCACAAAGATTGAACCTGCCTTCAAAGAATTCAAATGATTCAGTATCTGCCAAAGCCATTAACGAATACCTTACTCCTTACTCTAAAACCCTTACGGATAATATTCTTCATCATCATCTTATCTTGAATATTCTAAGATATCATCGTATCTTTCATTATAAATATCCTCAATATTTCTGAGGATAATTTCGTGACTATCTGAAATTATTCATTCCTTCACGCTATCTGTGTTACATCAT
Organism: Rutidosis leptorrhynchoides; assembly: GCF_046630445.1. Classification (NCBI taxonomy): domain Eukaryota; kingdom Viridiplantae; phylum Streptophyta; class Magnoliopsida; order Asterales; family Asteraceae; genus Rutidosis; species Rutidosis leptorrhynchoides. The sequence goes on along the minus strand of NC_092341.1, from coordinate 160,767,445 downwards.
AAAAGAAACTGTGTTAGTTTCTAAATTCTGAAAAATTCAAGTTTAAAATATGAATGTTATGAAGTAGTGTTGAGAACTGAAGCATGAATTAGTATAACATAATGACGTCAGGCCAACGTGATTATATTACAGTAAGTCATGCTGAGTTTCTAATGGAACGTGATGAAGGTTCACAGATCACACCCTCATCATGAACCATGTTACATAACTCTTTCATTCTATTTAACCTCTAAAATTATCAAGAAAACATATTTCTTGATGATTCGGCCTTTTCCAGATATTCTGGTAATTTGACAAATCAAGATCGTGCCATTACAATTTCTTTCCTTGAACATTAATTATGTTCATTCCGAAATCCATACCTACGAATTCTGGACCATTATTCGCTTGACTTAAATTCGGGAAGAGAGAACGAAAGCATGGAGCTCCGAAATATAACGGAGGATATAAAACCCTGGAACAACCCCGAAATTACAAACCGTGTATATCAATACGTATAGCAATATAAAGACACGGGAGAATGAAAAACACTATAACCCCAAGGTAATGGTAGAAGAAAGTAACTTCCTCTGGTGGTAGATGAAAAAGAAGAATGACAGATATGAAAGTTAGGAGTATATCAAGAATCAGAACTGGATTAAGCATTTCACAATCTGTTGAAAGTATGAAATAAGGAAGAAGATTATAGGAGTGGTGAAAATAAATGAAACGGAAGTGGTCAATTTATAGCGAAATATCAGATATAGCAATCAAGGTAGATTACGCATTCAATCAAAGGAAAACTTAATTTCCCTAATTCCCGAAGAATCAAATCTTATTTAGATTATGAAGATTTTCTATTCCTTAAATTCCGGAAATCAATCGTTACTACATCAAAAGTTAAGACGAATCTCTATTCCTTCAAATTCACTATTATGCGATAACTTCTCTCTTACGCTTCGAGTAATCGGATTGTTATATCCATATTATTCAACGGTGATAAAACTCTATTTATCGACTCATATACGTCATGAAAACATTGTTATTGTTAGCCATTACGACCTCACTCAAATTTCGGGACGAAATTTCTTTAACGGGGGGATACTGTGATGACCCGGAAATTTCTGACCAAATTTAAACTTAATCTTTAATGTTTCCGACACGATAAGCAAAGTCTATGAATTTGAATCTCAAAATTTTGAACTATACAATTACCCTTCGACTGTTCTCGATGATTCGCGAACAATTATATGTAAATAGATACCTATATATACTATAACCTGAAAGCGTAATAAGGTATTAATTGTATGATACCGTACATTGAACTTATTGGTTTATATATCTATTTGAATATATATGATAAGTTGGAATAGTAATTGTATGAATAACTTGCGACGTATATTTAAAACGTGGTTATGAATATTGAATATAATTAGTTCTAGAAAACTAAATTTTATAATATTTATATATGAAATGATAAAAATTTACTATTAAACGATGCTTTTTCTATTTAAAAATTTTACGTATTAAGTCGTTTTATTTTTATGATATAATTTTTGTAATTTTTTTTAAGAAACGAAGTTAAATTAAAAATGTACAATTTGTAAAGCATAACGTACAACAACGTGTAGCTTAAATAGTTGAATTTAAATTAATTCATTTACTATTCATTGAATAGTAAATGAAACGAAATTAATTAATTTACTATTCACATGAAAGCGACATGATAGAAATTATTAATTATAAGTTACATAATATAACCCTGAAGTATTTAATAAATACGACTTTTTTTAAACATTTACGATTCAAATTTGATTCTAAATATATTATTATATTATTATATTTTATTTCAATATTATTATATTATTATATATATTATATTTAAATATGTCGACAAGGAAAACAACAAAAATGATTATTATTTTATTATTTTATTATATTATATTAATGTTTTATTATATTATTAAATTTAAAATATCTACATCTATATCTCTATATATATACGCATATGGATAGATAGATGGATTACACTCAATCATTTTTTTTTATAAAACACACTTGTTACTTCATAGTATCAATATTTTATTATTATACTTAATATTATTATTATCAATTTTATTACTATTAGTATTATTATTTTTATGATACAAAAATAATAATATACATAAAATACAACGACGGGGTTATGTTCGGGTGATTTTGAAAACGAGTTTCAAGTGGGTTATAGCTAAGCAGGTTAAGGATAATGTTCGGGTGTATTGTTCGTGTATCTCAGACCAACTATGCATTCGTTGTTGTCATTGCATCTACATATTTTGCCTACAATATTGAACCACAATATTGAAATGTGAGTTTCATAAGAACCCTTTTTCTCTCAATATTTTTGGGCTGAGAATACATGCAAATGCTTTATTAACTGATTTACAATATTTATATGGGTGAGTTTCATACGATCCCTTTTTAATTGCTTTTGCAATATATATTTTTGGGCTGAGAATACATGCACTTTATTTTAAACATAATGGATACAAGTACATACTAAATTCTACACCGAGTTTGAACCGAAAATCCCTTAGCTTTAGTAACTGTTAACTGCCAGTTATAAGAACTGGTGGGCGCGAGTAGTAGTATATGGATCCATAGGGTTTGACATCCCCGTCTGTTCCAGGTATAGAAATCCTATCCTGAACTATAAAACAGACGTATGCTATTTGAGTGTATTGTACATGTTGGTTGCATGTTAAACGAGGGGTACTTATTATATAGACGTTAAAGCTTAGTTACCAGGGTGCTCATTCTTGTAGAATATTTTGATAACCATTTATGGAAGAAACAACTGAAATCTTGTGATCCATCTTTATATACAGATTATGCGAAACATATAAACTATGAACTCACCAACCTTTGTGTTGACACTTGTTAGCATGTTTATTCTCAGGTTCCCTAGAAGTCTTCCGCTGTTTGCTTATATGATATACAAGCTATGTGCATGGAGTCTTACCTGACATATTTTTCAAGAAAACGTTGCATTCACCAATTCATCACCATGTACCTTATTTGACTGTATTGTCAACGAAAGCACTATTGTAAACTATTATATACGGTGATTGTCTATATGTAGAAATCATCAGTTGTCGAAAACCTTTGATTTAAATATACATTTATGGTGTTCCTTTTCAAAAGAATGCAATGTTTACAAAACGTATCATATAGAGGTCAAATACCTCGCAATGAAATCAACGAATGACGTGTTCGTCCATATGGATTTGGAGCGATCGTCACAGAAGTGGTGGTTGGTATGGTTTAACATAAGGTTTATCCTTAAGTGTGTTATCTTCATTAACCTTTTCAACTACCGGTTCTTTTTCCTTATCTTGATCAGGTTGTGGTTCTTGTGGAGTAGGAATGGCTTCATCAGAAGTTACAGGTATTTCAGGTGGTTTAAGTGTTGTGCCACTTCTTGTGGTAATGGCTTTAGCTGTTTCACTCCGGGGGTTAGCATTTGTATCACTAGGTAGACTTCCCGGTTTTCTTTCACCTATTAACCTTGCTAGGTTACTCACTTCTTGTTCCAGATTTTGAATAGAAGCTTGTTGATTTCTAAATGCTTGAGCATTTTGTTCATTGGTTTGTTTCTGAGATGTGAAAAACTGCGTTTGAGTTTCAACTAGCTTCGTCATCATATCTTCTAAATTCGGCTTTTTATCATCGGTTTGTTGTGGTGGTTTGTTTTGAAAATTAGGTCTTTGCTGATTATAAGTATTATTGGATACTTGTTGATTGCTAGGACCTTGTTGGTTGTTGTATGGAATATTTCTGTTATAATTCTGGTTTTGATTGTAAATCGGTCTTGGCGGTTGATAATTATTCTGATAATTATTTCCAGGCCTTTGGTTTATGTATGAAATATTCTCTCTTTGTTCCATTGTTAATTCAATACTGAGACAATCTTTTGTCAAATGTGGTCCTCCACACTGCTCACAACTAATTCGTATTGAGTGAATATCTTTAGTCATCTTTTCCATTCGTCTCTCCACAGCATCTATCTTTGCGGAAATGGAATCTAAGTCATGGCTAGAATCGGCTCTAGCTGCTTTAGATGATCTAACGATGTCTTTTTCTTGGTGCCACTCATGTGAGTGGGAAGCAGTATTATCAATAATTTTGTAAGCATCAGTTTCAGTTTTCTTCATAATAGAACCACCAGCTGCTATATCTATGTCTTTTCTTGTAGTGATGTCGCATCCTTGGTAGAATATTTGTACTATTTGACAGGTGTCTAAACCATGTTGCGGACATCCTCTTAACAACTTTCCATATCTAGTCCACGCCTCATATAGAGTTTCATTTGGTTTCTGTGTGAACGTAACAATTTCTGCTTGAAGTCTTACGGCTTTAGATGCAGGAAAGAATTGTTTATGAAATTTGTCAACTAAAACGTCCCATGTATCGATCGCCCCTTCAGGTAACGATTCCAACCAATCTTTGGCTTCTCCCTTTAAAGTCCAGGGAAATAACATGAGATATATCTGTTCATCCTCCACTTCTCGGATTTTAAATAGTGTGCAGATCCTATTAAAGGTACGTAGATGTTCATTTGGATCTTCCTTCGGCGCACCACTAAATTGGCATTGATTAGTCACCATGTGTAGAATTTGTCCTTTGATTTCATAATCTGGCGCATTAATGTCTGGATGAGTAATTGCGTGACCTTGGCCAGTGCGTTTAGCTCTCATTCGGTCTTCCATACTTAAAGGTTCCAGATTCTCCATAATTGAATTTGTTGAATCGGTATCACTAGATGATTCTGATTTAATGGTTCGTTCCTCAACAATCTCTGTTTGAATGATTGGTGGCTCCGGAGGAAAGTTTAATGGTTCAGGATCTACGAACTGTTCCTGAATATTTTCCGGATTCTCAATTGTGAGGTCGGGTTCAAAAAATGGATTATCGGAAATTTGAACTGAAGTACTTGGTCTACTGGATGACGATTCTAAAGAAAAATCAACGGCGGTTATATTTGCTAAATGTCTTGATCTAGTTACAGGTGGTGAACGTACAAAAGGTGGTGAACGTCTTGCTCGGTGCATTCACTGAATATCCTATTAGTTTTAAAAAGGAAAGAAAAATTATAATAAGTTATCCAATCATTAGACTTTTCTGATTTTGCCCACGTTTCGAATAGCCAAAAGATGCAGCAGAGGGGCAGGATTCGTTTGGTCTCAATATAATTGAAGACTGTTTGGCTCCAATAACCCGGTCCACGTACAAATCCAACTATTACTACGAACCAGAAAATTTTGATGTCTATCAATTTAACCACTCAAAATAAATTTTCGTAATTTTAAGAAATTTAGATAAGAAGTAGAATAAAAATCTATGTCCTAAAACTAGAATAGCGAAAAATAAGAAAGAAAAAGAGTTCGTCGAAAAAGGTCGAAAAAGAAAAATGGTTGAAAAATAAAAGGTGACGAAAAAATAAAAGAAACTTATAAAACTTAAAAATACTTGACTAACCTAACCTTATTACTACAACTAACTTAAAATTATAATCGCAAATTGAAATTACTAATTGGAATGATAATTGATACATAGGTAAAAGTCATCTAAAAATATTAAAGCTTACAGGAAAAACTAAATCCCAAATGGAAATAACTTAAAAAGAAACTAAAACTTAAAAAGGCGTCGCAAAATTCTAAAGCACCTAAATCTTAGTCTAAAGAAAAAGCACTTAAGGAATTTTACGGCAAAGCCTAAAAATCTAGGAGTAAAAATAACTATAGCAAAAACTAAGTTTAAAACTAAATATGAGCTAAAAATACAAATATTATGCTACAACGATTAAAAAGGGACAAAATATAAAAATATACAAAAAGTTGTAAAAAGTACAATTTTTATAAAAATATTATTTTTATATTATTTATTTAATAAAACTATTAATTTAATATTTTAATTAAACTAATTAAACAAAATAATAATAAAAACTAAAATTAATAATTAATTAAAACCTAATTAGGGTTTTATATTAATAATTATAATATAATCCGTAATTAATGTGAAATTAGGGTTCTGTCAGCGTGTCAGAGCAGCTCCGCGACTTGCGGTATTCAAAGCTTCAAACCCCGCGAGTCGCGGGGTTCCAAAATTCAGCTGACAGGTTATTTAAATTCGACGCGTTTTTCTTTATTTATTTATTTTTTTTCTGTTTTTAATTTTTTCTGTTAAAAAAAAAATATGTGTATAAAAACTTATATTTTAAAAACTTAAATAAAATAGAACTACTTTATAATTTTAATAAATAAAATGCTTAAAACTAGATTTATATATATATATTTTTTTATGTTTTTAAATAAAAACAAAATACTTAAATAAAACTTATGTTTTTATAAAATAAAAATAAAGAAACTTTATAAAACTTAAATATTTAACAAAATCTTAAAAATACTTATATTTTTGTTTTTCTTTTTATATTTTCGAATATTTAAAACGTATTTTTACAAAAGCGACTTTTAATAGAAGTAAACTAAAAATCTTTTTTTTTTATATTAGCGTTGTTCTTCCGGCGTTAAGAAAGTTCCCCGGCAGCGGCGCCAAAAATACTTGATGGTGTAGCGGAGTGGTATAAAATACTATTAAATTTTTGCAGGAAATACTATTAAATACGATACAATTTTACACAAGATATTTATTTATTTATAGAATGGATATACTTAAACCTTGCTACAACACTTATAGGTAGTGTACCTAATCGTACAGTAGTGTAGTTTTTAGTAAGTCCGGTTCGTTCCACGGGGAAAATCTTTAAACAAAGCTTAACGCTATATTAGTTTACTTTTATAAAAATACAATATATATATATATATATATATATATATATATATATATATATATATATATATATGTATATATATATATATATATATATATATATATATATAAGTAATATTATTATTATAAAGGGGGGTTTTTACCGTTTAATGACCGGTTTGTCGATTTTAAAACTTTAGTCGCAGTTAAAACCAGATGTAAAATATTAAAAATGAATACAAGACTTAAATTAAAGCATAAAGTAAATAACGATATTGAAATTGCGAATAATAAAAGTGCGATAAAATAAACTTGCGATAATTAAAAAGTACGATAATTAAAAGTGCAATTAAATACAATAATAATAAAAATACGATATTTAGAAGTGCAATTAAATATAAAATAAAGGAAATTAAATATGAAATAAAAGAATTACGCTTATTTAAACTTCCGTAATCATGATGTTTGACGTGTTGATTTTTGTTTTATGCCCATGGGTTAATTGTCCTTTGTCCTGGATTATTTAATATGTCCGTCTAGTTTTTGTCCATAACAGTCCATCAGTCATAAATATAAAATGCGAGTGTCCTCGTCAAATTATCCTTATACCCGAAGTTAAATATTCCAACTAATTGGGGACTTAAACTGTAACAAGATTTTAATACTTTGTTTAATAATTACACCAGGATGTCGACTGAGTGTAACCCAAGGTTTTAATATTTTGTTATCAATTATACCAAGTGTCCTTGTACATAATTTCACCCCTGTTTTAATTATTCCAGTGGCTATTAATCCATTCCCGTATCCGGTTAAATGAACGATTATTCGTTGGTATAAATACCCCGCCCATCGTGTCCGATCGAGTGTATATGGTAATTTATAGGGACGCCCAATTGTAAATCTTTATATTAACATTAACAAACTATCATTTAGTTAAACAAATATAAAGCCCATTAATAGCCCATAGTCTAATTTCCACAAGTGTCGTTCTTTTGTCCAAACCCCAATTATGGTACAAAGCCCAATTACCCAATTTTAGTAATTAGCCCAACATCATGATTACTTCGTTTTAAATAAGCATAATAATAACTTAGCTATGAGACATTAATGAAAAAAGGTTGAACATAACTTACAATGATTAAAAATGGCGTAGCGTTACACGGACAGAATTTCGACTTACACCCTTACAATATTCGCTAACATACCCTTATTATTAGAATTATAATTAAAATTAAAATTAAAATATAAATTATAAATATAAATATATCGTATGAATGAGGAGAAAAAAGATGATGATTTGCGATCAGAATTCGGTTGCTTTTATAGGAAAATTCGACTTTTGGGGCTCCGCGACTCGCGGTGAAATACTCTTCAAACTCCGCGAGTCGCGGAGAATGAAATTACAGCTCAGTCCCTTTGGAGTCTTTCTTGCCGACGGTTTTTATTATTTATTATAATATATAAATAATTATAAGAATTATTTAAATATTATATTATATTTATGTGCATAGTTGACTTGTAATTTTTAGTCCGTTGCGTCGAGCGTTGAGAGTTGACTCTAGTCCCGGTTCCGGATTTTCGAACGTCCTTGCGTACAATTTAATATCTTGTACTTTGCGTTTTGAATCTTGTACTCTTGTAATTTCGAGACGTTTCTTATCAATAATTGGAACCTCTTTGATTGTCTTTTGTACTTTTGAGCTTTTTGGTCGTTTGCGTCTTCAATTCGTCGAATCTGTCTTTTGTCTTCACCTTTTATTATTTAAACGAATATCACTTGTAAATAGAACAATTGTAACTAAAAGCTTGTCTTTCTTGAGGAATAATGCTATGAAATATATGTTCATTTTTAGCATTATCAGCATGCCGTCAACTTTCGATGAAATGAAAGTTTGTCTTTTAAAAACAAATGCAATGTTTGTAAAATGTATCATATAGAGGTCAAGTACCTCGCCATGTAACCAAATGTAATGTATTCGTCCGGATGGATTTGGACGGGTCGTCTCAATGTTAACGCAATACCTGTGAAGTTATGCGTAGTGTACTTTACTTTGTCTTCTTCATTGCACTTACTTATGGCAAACACCGATTCGACCTTCTCGGTCCACCGTTTTAATCCAATTGGACCCTCAGTTCCATCGAATTCCAGAGGTTTACAAGCAGTGAATTCTTTGTAGGATCATCCCACACGATTTCTTTTGGAATTAGTTCCACTGCTAGATCCAGAGTTATTGATGTTATTTTGCATTGCGGCCTGCACTGCGGCTATGTTTGCTGCAAGGAAAACACGAAAGTGTTCCTCGCTCATGTTCAAGTTCTCACGAGTAGTCGGTGCCATTTCCTTTAAAAATAGCCAAAAGAATTGAATTAATCATATAGAATATCAAAAGTAGTCAATAGTATTTCGTAGCATAATATGAACTTATTTATAAAAGCTTTTTCTTCATAGTAGCGTTTTATAATTTTCCATTCGGGTAGACCCTACCCGTTAAGTTCATACTTAGTAGCTAATATACAATTCAACTACTACAATTCTATATGAAAAACTGAATACCATAATATTTCGTGTTCAAACTATTATACAAAATATTACAACTTACAATACCGCTATTTTACATATAGCATGAAATATATTACACAATAACTTTGATACCAGGCAGGTGCGAAGAAAATTTCTAGTTTAACGCAAGTCGTTCAGCAAAGACAATAAAGATTCGTAATTCGTAAGTCCAGAAACAAGTCATGCATTCGGGTTTTACTAATACTATTTCCCATCCTTGGTCTTGTGGAAAATAACCGTTGTGGCCGTTGGCTAGGCAGCATGTTGTAAAGTTGTCAAATGGACGGGGATTACGTAATGCCCAACAGCTCCGTAACAATCCAAAAACCTTATCTCTCACCCCCACTACTGAATTCATCACATGTGGAAATGTTATATTTGAAAGTTGCAATCCGATGTTCTTTTTCTCAATTTTGTGAGAAGCGTACATTACTAACCCGTAAACATAACATGCTTCTTTAAGTTGCATGTCTGAAGCTCTTTCTAAAGAACGAAGTCCTATGTTGGGATATGTGGAGTCAAAATAGGCTCTCAACCCGTAGCGGAGAGTTGTAGTAGGGTTTCCTTCACCCAAAGCCTTAATGAAAACACGCAGTAAGGTTTCCCCAATGTGAGATACATCATCTATCGAAGGAAAGCCTTTTATAAACTAAGGCATGTCTGAAACGTCTTTCAAATTTTCTACAAACTAATCTTGCCATAAACAATTGAGTCGATGACTCTTGACCAACTCTAGACCATATTTCATCAATAATATCCCCTGGTAGGTCTTCCAAAATATTCGGTTGCCTATCCTTAACGTCCATTTAGTGTTTTTATACTGTAAAATAGACGAAGATTAGATTCGTAAAAGATAACTAACAAACAATAAAAGCAATTTTTTACATATAACATAAAAGTACAAGCACATTACAATACATATATTACACAGCACGATTACAACTCTTTATTCCGACTCGCTTATTTCTTCCTCCTCGGACTTAGTTCGCTTTGATAATTTCCTAGGGATACATGGTGCTCCTCTAATAAGAGCCGTCGTTTTCACAAATGGTTTAGAAAAACATGGTGGCTTAGATGTTCCCGGGTTATAGTTAAAATTTAAGAAATACGGGTGTTTACGGTATACACCATAGGGGTATTTCATGTTAACATAAAGTTCATCGGTTTTGGGATCAGATTTTTTTATTTTATGGCTTTTCCCTTATTGTTTTCTTTTGCTTCATTAATTTGGGTCGGGGTAATTTCTATAACATCATCGGGATCCGATTCATCGGAAAATTGTTAATCTTCCCAATATTTTTTCTCCTCAGTGGAGACACTATAAACCATTTTTAGCTTTGGTCCATTAATTGATGATTTTCTTTTATTTAACCATTTTTCTGTAGTTTTAATATTTCCTCCTCCAGAACTTCTTCTTCTTCCGGTTCCACTTCTTCTGGTTCTTCTTCTTCCGGTTTCTCTTCTTCCGGTTCCTCTTCTTCCGGTTCCTCTTCGAGAATTTGTGAATCTTCCCAATATATATTCGACTCTTCATTGTTATTACGTGAGTCGATGGGATTGGTGTTGGAAGTAGACATCTATCACACATTAACTAACACCAAATATTATATACTTAAATAAAATAAAATCAGCGCAATAAATGCACGTCGATTCAGTATCACCAAAAATCCCCTTTAAAGGTTAAGATGGCAGACAAAATGTTGAATATTTTTCTCAAATACAGTCTTCTCGATCTGCGTTGTACACCAAACACAAAAAATTAAAAAAAAAACAAAAATGGAAGAAGTTACTCAAGCGAAAATACTCGAAACTCTTCCACAAGATATGCTTGTGGAAAATTTTTCTCGAGTTGGTCAGGATTCATCTGAGCAGTTGTTCATACTCAAGTTGGTTTGCAAAAGCTTTTTGAAGCTTTCTGAAGATCATTTGGTTTGTAAAAGGATGTCTTTAGATAGATGGGATCTCGTACCTTGGAGAAACCCTAAGATGGATCATATTATCGGACGTTGTTATTTTTTGGAAACCCTAATGCGATTTTTCGCAGGGGTGTGATAAATTATTTTGATAAATCTTACACCGAGTTAGGGCTTCGTCTTTTAGAAGAAGTTGCGAACAACCAAATTATAGAGGAGGTTTATGTTTATGGTTTGATAATGTTTTCCTCTCACCAAATAGAAGCAAAGCATGTCGAATTACAAGTTTTGAATAAAATATCCCACCAGTGCCGGACTTGGTGGTTGCGGTGACAACCAAGGTTTTTCATTTGTTGCATGAAGTATGTTTATATAACCGCCGTCCTTTTGATGACTTGGCAACATGTTGCCCTAACTCCTACCACAAGGGTTATTTTCCACACATCCAAGGGAGTGGTTTTGAAATGAGGACACCAGAATACATGTCATGTTTTTGGGCCTATGAGTTGGGTGTTTTTGCATACCGATTTGGGTATGTTACCCGGTGAATGTAAATATTAGTAGAAAAGAAAAGAAAAAAATTAGATTTATGTTGGTTTTTTTTTAGATTTTGTATAAATGTTAACCAGATAATTAATGTAAATGTTAGTAGTAATTTCTATTATCATATATATGATCAGTTGATTTTATTGCTTTCATTTTTCCTTCGTATTATGTGGATTGTGATGTTATTTATATTGCTATATCTAACATGACTATTGTCTTGGTTGAAATGTCCAGTTCATATCGATTATAAACGTTCCATATTAATTGATTTCGTTGCGAGGTTTTGACCTCTATATGAGACATTTTTCAAAGACTGCATTCATTTTTAAAACAAACCATACCCTTTATTTTATCGACAAGGTTAAAAAGACACCACCTAGATTATCCAGAAATGATAATCTAAAAATATCACACTTACACACTACCAATACATATTGGCTTACAATATTAATATGTTACAACAAAATAAATCTCGAATGCAGTTTTAAACAATATTATACAAGCATGCTGACACCAAATTTTGTTCAAATATTAGCATGCAACAGCGGAAGCTCTTAATAATCACCTGAGAATAAACATTCTTTAAACTTCTACAAAAATGTTGGTGAGTTATAGGTTTAACCTATATATTTATCAAATTGTAATAATAGACCACAAGATTTCATATTTCAAAATACATCCCATACATAGAGATAAAAATCATTCATATGGTGAACACCTGGTAATCGACATTAACAAGATGCATATAAGAATATCCCCTATCATTCCGGGAAATCCATCGGACATGATAAAACAACATCGAAGTACTAAAGCATCCGCAACCATAGATGGGGTTCGTTAGGCCCAATAGATCTATCTTTAGGATTCGCGTTAATTAGTAGATCGGTTTACTAATTCTTAGGTTACCAAGCAAAAGGGGCATATTCGGCTTCGATCATTCACCCATATAATGTAGTTTCATTTACTTGTGTTTATTTCGTAAAACATTTATAAAACTGCATGTATTCTCATCCCAAAATATTAGATTTTAAAAGTGGGACTATAACTCACTTTCACAGATTTTTACTTCGTCGGGAAGTAAGACTTGGCCACTGGTCGATTCACGAACCTATAACAAATATGTACATATATATCAAAGTATGTTCAAAATATATTTACAACATTTTTAATACGTTTTAATGTTTTAAGTTTATTAAGTCAGCTGTCCTCGTTAGTAACCTACAACTAGTTGTCCACAGTTATATGTACAGAAATAAATTGATATATATTATCTTGAATCAATCCACGACCCAGTGTATACACGTCTCAGGCTAGATCACAACTCAAAATATATATATTTTTAGAATCAACCTCAACCCTGTATAGCTAACTCCAACATTACTGCATATAGAGTGTCTATGGTTGTTCCAAATAATATATATACATGGGTCGATATGATATGTCAAAACATTTGCATACGTGTCTATGGTATCCTAAGATTACATAATCTATTAGAACACATGTATAATACAATAAGAGTTAGCTCGGATATGATTAATATAGATTTGTTACCAATTTTCACGTAGCTACAACAAGCAAAAATATCCAATCTTGTTTTACCCATAACTTCTTCATTTTAAATTCGTTTTGAGTGAATCCAATTGCTATGGTTTCATATTGAACTTAAGTTTATGAATCTATACAGAAAAAGTATAAGTTTATGGTCGGAAATACAGGTTACAAGTCGGTTTTGTAAAGGTAGTCATTTCAGTAAAAAGAACGACGTCTAGATAACCATTATGAAAAACATACTTCCACTTTGAGTTTAACCATGATTTTTGGATATAGTTTCATGTTCATAAGAAAAATCATTTTCCCATAAGAACAACTTTTAAATCAAAGTTTATCATAGTTTTTAATTAACTAACCCAAAACAGCCCGCGGTGTTACTACGACGGCGTATATTCAGTTTTACGGTGATTTTCGTGTTTTCAGGTTTTAAATCATTAAGTTAGCATATCATATAGATATAGAATATTTGCTTAGTTGATTTTAAAAGTCAATTTAGAAGGATTAACTTTTGTTTGCGAACAAGTTTAAAATTAACTAAACTATGGTCTAGTGATTTCAAGTTTAAACCTTCGAATAAGGTATTTTATATATATGAATCGAATGATGTTATGAACATCATTACTCCCTCAGGTTTTGTGGATAAACCTACTGGAAATAAAAAAAATAGATCTAGCTTCAAAGGATCCTTGGATGGCTTGAAAGTTCTTGAAGCAGAATCATGACACGAAAACAAGTTCAAGTAAGATTTCCACTCGAAATAAGATTGTTATAGTTATAGAAATTGAATCAAAGTTTGAATATGAGTATTACTTTGTATTAGAAAGATATTTTACTGTAAATAAGAAAGATTTTTTGAGGTTGGATGATCACTTTACAAGATTGGAAGTAAGCTAGCAAACTTGAAAGCATTCATGATTTTATGAAACTAGAACTTATAGAATTTATGAAGAACACTTAGAACTTGAAGATAGAACTTGAGAGAGATCAATTATATGAAGAAAATTGAAGAATGAAAGTGTTTGTAGGTGTTTTTGGTCGTTGGTATATGGATTAGATATAAAGGATGTGTAATTTTGTTTACATGTAAATAAGTCATGAATGATTACTAATATTTTTGTAATTTTATGAGATATTTCATGCTAGTTGCCAAATGATGGTTCCCACATGTGTTAGGTGACTCATATGGGCTGCTAAGAGCTGATCATTGGAGTGTATATACCAATAGTACATACATCTAAAAGCTGTGTATTGTACGAGTACGAATACGGGTGCATACGAGTAGAATTATTGATGAAACTGAACGATGATGTAATTGTAAGCATTTTTGTTAAGTAGAATTATTTTGATAAGTGTCTTGAAGTCTTTAAAAAGTGTATGAATACATATTAAAACACTACATGTATATACATTTTAACTGAGTCGTAAGTCATTGTTAGTCGTTACATGTAAATGTTGATTTGAAACCTTTAAGTTAACGATCATGTTAAATATTTTTAACCCAATGTTTATTATATCTAGTGAGATGTTAAATTATTACATTATCATGATATTTTGATATATCAATATATCTTAGTATGATATATATACAGTTAAATGTTGTTACAACGATAATCGTTACATATATGTCTCGTTTCGAAATCATTAAGTTAGTAGTATTGTTTTTACATATGTAGTTCATTGTTAATACACTTAATGACATGTTTACTTATCATTTATCATGATTAAACATAGTATATCAATATCTTAATATGATTCATATGTATTTAGTAAGACGTTGTTATAACGATAATCGTTATATATATCCTTTCGAGTTTCTTAATTCAATAAACTCAATTTTAGGTATATAACTCATTGTTAACTATATATATCATCATATATATGTCATCATATAGTTTTTAAAAGTTTTAACGTTCGTGAATCACCGGTCAACTTGGGTGGTCAATTGTCTACATGAAACTCATTTTAAATAATCAAGTCTTAACAAGTTTGATTGCTTAACATGTTGGAAACATTTAATCATGAAAATATAGTTTTCAATTAATATATAATCATGGAAAAGTTCGGGTCACTACAGTACCTACCCGTTAAATAAATTTCGTCCCGAAATTTTAAGCTGTTGAAGGTGTTGACGCATCTTCTAGAAATAGGTGAGGGTATTTCAGCTTCATCTGATCTTCATGCTCCCAGGTGAATTCGAGTCCTCTAGGAGCATTCCATCGAACCTTAACAATTGGTATCTTGTTTTGCTTAAGTCTTTTAACCTCACGATCCATTATTTCGACGGGTTCTTCAATGAATTGTAGTTTTTCGTTAATTGTAATCTCGTCTAATGGAATGGTGAGATCTTCTTTAGCAAAAAATTTCTTCAAATTCGAGACATGAAAAGTATTATGTACCCTGGCTAGTTGTTGCAGTAATTCAAGTCGGTAAGCTACTGGTCCGACACGATCTATAATCTTGAATGGTCCAATGTACCTTGGATTTAGTTTCCCCCGTTTACCAAATCTAACAACGCCTTTCCAAGGTGAAACCTTAAGCATGACCATCTCTCCAATATTCGGACCCGTAATCTATCTATCCCCCACTTCAATCCAACAAATCGGAGACCTGCACTTTCTACCATAAAGTGCTTCAAACGGTGCCATCTCAATACTCGAATGGTAACTATTATTGTAGAAAAATTCTGCTAACGGTATGTGTCAATCCCAACTATTTTTGAAATCGATAACACATGCTCGTAGCATGTCTTCAAGGGTCTGTATCATCCTTTCACTTTGCTCATCAGTTTGTGGATGATAAGCAGTACTCATGTCTAGACGAGTCCCCAATGCTTGTTGCAATGTCTGCCAAAATCTTGAAACAAATCTGCCATCCCTATCTGAGATAATAGAGACTGGTATTCCATGTCTGGAGACAACTTCCTTCAAGTATAATCGCGCCAACTTCTCCATTTTATCATCTTCTCTCATTGGCAGAAAGTGTGCTGACTTGGTAAGATGATTGACTATTACCCAAATTGTATCATAACCACTTGCAGTCCTTGGCAATTTAGTAATGAAATCCATGGTAATGTTTTCCCATTTCCATTTCGGGATTTCAGGTTGTTGAAGTAGACCTGATGGTTTCTGATGTTCAGCTTTGACCTTAGAACATGTCAAACATTCTCCTACATATTTAGTAATATCGGCTTTCATACCCGGCCACCAAAAGTGTTTCTTGAGATCTTTGTACATCTTCCCCGCTCCGGGATGTATTGAATATCTGGTTTTATGTGCTTCCTTAAGTACCTTTTCTCTCACATCTCCAAACTTTGGTACCCAAATTCTTTTAGACCTATATCGGGTTCCGTCTTCCCGAATATTAAGTTGTTTCTCCGATCCTTTGGGTATTTCATTCTTCAACTTTCCTTCTTTTACAACTCCCTGATGCGCCTCCTTTATTTGAGTAGTAAGGTTAGTACGAATAGTTATATTCATATCTTTTACTCGAATGGGTTCTCTGTCCTTTCTGCTCAAGGCGTCGGCTACCACATTTGCCTTCCCCGGGTGGTAACGAATCTCAAAGTCGTAATCATTCAACAATTCAATCCACCTACGTTGCCTCATATTCAGTTGTTTCTGATTAAATATGTGTTGAAGACTTTTGTGGTCAGTATATATAATACTTTTGACCCCATATAAGTAGTGCCTCCAAGTCTTTAATGCAAAAACAACTGCGCCTAATTCCAAATCATGCGTCGTATAATTCTGCTCGTGAATTTTCAATTGTCTAGACGCATAAACAATTACCTTCGTTCGTTGCATTAATACACAATCGAGACCTTGCTTTGAGGCATCACAATATATCACAAAATCATCATTCCGTTCAAGTAATGACAATATAGGTGCCGTAGTTAACTATTTCTTCAATAATTGAAACGCTTTCTCTTGTTCATCCTTCCATTCAAATTTCTTCCCTTTATGCATTAATGCAGTCAAGGGTTTTGCTATTTTGGAAAAATCTTGGATGAATCTCCTGTAATAACCAGCTAGTCCTAAAAATTGGCGTATATGCTTCGGAGTTTTCGGGGTTTCCCACTATTCAACGGTTTCAATCTTTGCCGGATCCACTTGAATACCTTCTTTGTTCACTATGTGACCGAGGAATTGAACTTCTTCCAACCAAAATGCACACTTTGAAAACTTAGCGTACAGTTTTTTCTTTCCTCAACAACTCTAGCACTTTTCTCAAATGTTCTTCGTGCTCTTGATCATTCTTTGAGTAAATAAGTATGTCATCGATGAAAACAATGACAAACTTGTCAAGGTATGGTCCACACACTCGGTTCACGAGGTCCATGAACACAGCTGGTGCGTTAGTCAACCCAAACGGCATAACCATAAACTCCTAATGACCGTAACGCGTCCTGAAAGCAGTCTTCAGAATATCATCCTCTTTCACCCGCATTTGATGATACCCGGAACATAAATCGATCTTTGAATAAACCGACGAGCCTTGTAGTTGATCAAATAAGTCCTCGATTCTCGGTAGTGGGTAACTATTCTTGATGGTAAGTTTGTTCAACTCTCGGTAGTCGATACACAACCTGAATGTACCATCCTTCTTTTTGACAAATAAAACAGGAGCTCCCCATGGTAATGTACTTGGTCGTATAAAACCACGCTCTAAAAGTTCTTGTAATTGGCTTTGGATTTCCTTCATTTCGCTGGGTGCAAGTCTGTATGGAGCACGAGCTATTGGTGCAGCTCCTGGTACGAGATCTATTTGAAATTCAACAGATCGGTGTGGAGGTAGTCCCGATAATTCTTTTTGAAATACATCGGGAAATTCTTTTGCTACGGGAACATCATCGATGTTCTTTTCTTCGGTTTGTACTTTCTCGACATGTGCTAGAACAGCATAGAAACCTTTTCTTATTAGTTTTTGCGCCTCTAAATTACTAATAAGATTTAGCTTCGCATTGCTCTTTTCTCCGTACACCATTAAGGGATTTCCTTTTTCTCGTACAATGTGAATTGCATTTTTGTAACATACAATTTCTGCTCTCTCCTTTTTCAACCAATCCATACCGATTATCACAT
Source organism: Rutidosis leptorrhynchoides (assembly GCF_046630445.1). Classification (NCBI taxonomy): domain Eukaryota; kingdom Viridiplantae; phylum Streptophyta; class Magnoliopsida; order Asterales; family Asteraceae; genus Rutidosis; species Rutidosis leptorrhynchoides. Next base: position 160,749,008 of record NC_092341.1, on the reverse strand, counting down.
CAAAACTCCCTAACTCTACTGGTATCAAATCAATCTTAAATGTTTCGCTAACCAAATTAATTTCTCAATTCCGACATATATTATCTGCTGTAATTAATTTACCGTTTGCTAATTCGAGTAAAAATTTGTTATCCAAAGGCGTTAGTGGACAACTTAGTTTAGCACAAAAATCTCTACTCATATAGCTTCTATCCGCACCCGAATCAAATAAAACATAAGCAGATTTATTGTCAATAAGAAACGTACCCGTAACAAGCTCCGGGTCTTCCTGCGCTTCTGCCATTAATATTGAAAACTCTTCCGCGGCCCTTCCCACTAGTATTCCCCTGATTTGGGCAATTTCTACTAATGTGGCCCGGTTTTCCACATGAAAAGCAAACTATGGCGGCATTATTTGTTCCGACATTATTTGTTCTTTTAATTCTGTTAAACTTTGGTCCGTAGGCCTCACACTTTGCCGCACTATGACCATTTATTCTACACCTAGTGCAAAATGTCGTGCAGAACCCCTGGTAATTCTCTTCACACCTTTGGCATGACTGTTTTTGGTTTTTGTTGCCATTGTTGTTATTGAGATTGTTGTTGGGATTGTTATTGTTGCTATTGTTGTTGTTGTTATTGTTGTTGGGACGGTTATTGTAGTTGTTATTAGGATGTTTGTTGAAGTTGTTGTTGCGATTGATGTTGTGGTTGTTGGGATAGTTATTGCGATTGTGGTTGTGATTGTTGTTGTTGTATTGGTGACTCTTGTCATTGGTTTCTTCCCACTTTCTCTTGACTTGTTTCATGTTAGCCTCTTCAGTCGTCTGCTCTTTAATCCTTCCTTCAATCTGGTTCACAAATTTGTGAGCCATTCAACTTGCCTTTTGTATTGAGGCGGGCTCGTGTGAACTCACATCTTCTTGAATCCTTTCCGGTAACCCTTTTACAAATGTGTCGATCTTCTCTTTTTCGTGTTCGAACGTTCTGGGGCACAATAGGCACAATTCGGTGAATCATCGTTCGTACGTGGTGATATCGAAACCTTGCGTTCGTAATTCTCTAAGCTCTGCCTTGAGCTTGTTGACCTCGTTTCTGGGACGATACTGCTCGTTCATCAATTGCTTGAATGCTGACCACGGTAGTGCGTAAGCAGCATCTTGTCCTACCTGCTCGAGATAGGTATTCCACCATGTTAGCGCCGTACCTGTGAAGGTATGCGTAGCGTACTTTACTTTGTCTTCTTCAGTACATTTATTTATGGCAAACACCGATTCAACCTTCTCGGTCTACAGTTTCAATCCAATTGGACCCTCGGTTCCATCAAATTCCAAAGGTTTGCAGGCAGTGAATTCTTTGTAGGAGCATCCTACACGATTTCTTGTGAAATTAGTTCCACTGCTAGATCCAGAGTTATATTTATTTTGCATCGCAGCCTGTACTACGGCTATGTTTGCTGCAAGGAAAACACGGAAGTCTTCCTCGCTCATGTTCAAATTCTGACGAGTCGCCGGTGCCATTTCCTTCAAAAATATCCCAAAAGAATTAAGTTAATCTTATAGAATTTTAAGAGTAGTCAATAGTATTTCGTAGCATAGTATGAACTTATTTATAAAAGCTTTTTCTTCATATTAGTGTTTTATAGTTTTTAATTCGGGTACTACCTACCCGTTAAGCTCAAACTTAGTAGCTAATATACAATTCAACTACTACAATTCCATATGTAAAACTGATTATAATAATATATCACATACAAATATTCTTCAAACTTACAACTTCGCTATATTACATATAACATGAAATATAGTACACTTTGATACAGGACAGTTTTGAAGATAAATCTAGTTAATACGCAAGTTGTTCAGCAAAGGAAATAAAGACACGTAATTCATAAGTCCAGAAACAAGTCATGCATTCTGTTTTTACTAAGACGACTTCCCATCCTTGGTCTTCTGGAAAATAACCATTATGACCATTGGCTAGGCAGCATGTTGTAATGTCGTCAAAATGACGAGGGTTTCGTAATGTCCAACAGCCCCGTAATAATCTAAAAACCTTGTTTCTCACCCCAACTACTGAATCCGTCACTTGTGGGAAGGTTTTATTTAAAAGTTGCAATCCGATGTTCTTTTTCTCACTTTGGTAAGAAGCGAACATCACTAACCCGTACGCATAACATGCTTCTTTATGTTGCATGTTAGAAGCTCTTTCTAATTCACGAAATCCTATGTTGGGATATGTTGAGTCAAAATAGGTTCTTAACCCGTAGCGTAAAATTGAATTTAGGTTCCCCGCATTTAACGCTTTAAAGAAAACACGGCGTAACTTACAGTCTCCCCAATGTGATATACCCCACCTATCAAAGGAAAGCCTTTTATAAACTAAGGCATTTCTAGAAAGTCTTTCAAATGTTTGACAAGTTAATTTTGCCATAATTAATTGTGCTGATGAATTCTGACCGACTCTAGATAAGATTTCCTCAATCATATCCTCTGGTAGATCTTCTAAAATATTCAGTTGTCTACCCTTAACGTCCATTTTGTTTTTATACTGTAAAATAGACAAGGATTAGATTCGTAAAAGATAATTAACAAACAATACTAGCAATTTTTACATAGAACATAAAAGTGCAAGCACACTACAATACATATAATACACAACATGATTACAACCCTCTAATCTGAATCACTGGTTTCTTCTTCTTCGGACTTGGTTTGTTTTCCTAATTTTCTAGGAATATATGGTGTTCCTCTAATACGAGCCGTCGTTTTCCACAATGGTTTAGGAAAAACCTGGTGGTTTAGAGGTTCCCGGGTCATTGTTACATTTTAGGAAATACGGATGTTGCCGATACATATAAAGTTCATCAGGGTTGGAATCGGGTTTCTCTATTTTTATATATTTTCCCTTATTATTTTCTTTCGCTTTATTAAATTGGGTCGAGGTAATTTCTATAACATCATCGAAATCCTCATCGGGATCCGATTCATCGGAAAATTGGTAATCTTCCCAATATTTTGCTTCCTCGGCAGAAACACCATTGACCTTTATTAACTTTGGTCCGTTGGTTGAGGATTTTCTTTTATTTAATCGAATTACTGTAGGTATCAATATTTATTCCTCAGGAACCTCTTCTTCTTCCGGTTCCTCCTCTTCCGGTTCCTCCTCTTCCGGTTCCTCTTCTTCCGATTCCTCCTCTTCCGGTTCCTCCTCTTCCGGTTCCTCCTCTTCCGGTTCTTCTTCGGGAATTTGTGAATCTTCCCAAAATATATTCGACTCTTCATTATTATTAGGTGAATCGATGGGATTTGTACTAGTGGTAGACATCTATCACACAATATCAAACACATTAAGAGGTTAATATATCACATAATATTTACATGTTAATGAAATATAGTTTCCAACAAAAGTGTTAAGCAATCGTTTTTAAAGAAAACACGGTCGAAGTCTAGATTCACTAATGTATCCTAACAAACTCGATAAGACACACTAATGCAAATTTCTGGTTCTCTAAGACCAACGCTCGGATACCAACTGAAATTTCCCGTTCATATCGATTATAAACGTTCCATATTAATTGATTTCGTTGCGAGGTTTTGACCTCTATATGAGACATTTTTCAAAGACTGCATTCGTTTTTAAAACAAACCATAACCTTTATTTTATCGACAAGGTTAAAAAAGACACCACCTAGATTATCCAGAAATGATAATCTAAAAATATCACACTTACACACTACCAATACATATTGGTTTACAATATTAATATGTTACAACAAAATAAATCTCGAATGCAGTTTTAAACAATATTAGACAAGCATGCTGACACCAAATCTTGTCCACATATTAGCATGCAACAATGGAAGCTCTTAATAATCACCTAAGAATAAACATGCTTTAAACGTCAACAAAATGTTGGTGAGTTATAGGTTTAACCTATATATTTATCAAATTGTAATAATAGACCACAAGATTTCATATTTCAAAATATATCCCATACATAGAGATAAAAATCATTTATATGGTGAACACCTGGTAACCGACATTAACAAGATGCATATAAGAATATCCCCTATCATTCTGGGAAATCCATCGGATATGATAAAACAACATCGAAGTACTAAAGCATCCGCAACCATGGATGGGGTTCGTTAGGCCCAATAGATCTATCTTTAGGATTCACGTCAATTAGTAGATCGGTTTACTTATTCTTAGGTTACCAAGCAAAAGGGGCATATTCGGCTTCGATCATTCACCCATATAATGTAGTTTCATTTACTTGTGTCTATTTCGTAAAATATTTATAAAACTGCATGTATTCTCATCCCAAAATATTAGATTTTAAAAGTGGGACTATAACTCACTTTCACAGATTTTTACTTCGTCGGGAAGTAAGACTTGGCCACTAGTCGATTCACGAACCTATAACAAATATGTACATATATATCAAAGTATGTTCAAAATATATTTACAACATTTTTAATACGTTTTAATGTTTTAAGTTTATTAAGTCATCTGTCCTCGTTAGTAACCTATAACTAGTTGTCCACAGTTAGATGTACAGAAATAAATCGATATATATTATCTTGAATCAATCCACGACCCAGTGTATACACGTCTCAGGCTAGATCACAACTCAAAGTATATATATTTTTGGAATCAACCTCAACCCTGTATAGCTAACTCCAACATTACTGCATATAGAGTGTCTATGGTTGTTCCAAATAATATATATACATTGGTCTATATGATATGTCAAAACATTTGCATACGTGTCTATGGTATCCCAAGATTACATATTATATTAGAATACATGTATAATACAATAAGAGTTAGCTAGAATATGATTAATATAGATTTGTTACCAATTTTCACGCAGCTACAACAAGCAAAAATATCCAATCTTGTTTTACCCATAACTTCTTCTTTTTAAATCCGTTTTGAGTGAATCCAATTGCTATGGTTTTATATTGAACTTAAGTTTATGAATATATACAGAAAAAGTATAAGTTTATGGACGGAAATACAGGTTACAAGTCGTTTTTGTAAAGGTAGTCATTTCAGTCGAAAGAACGACGTCTAGATGACCATTTTGAAAAACATACTTCCACTTTGAGTTTAACCATGATTTTTGGATATAGTTTCATGTTCATAAGAAAAATCATTTTTCTAGAAGAACAACTTTTAAATCAAAGTTTGTCATAGTTTTTAATTAACTAACCCAAAACAGCCTGCGGTGTTACTACGACGGCGTATATCCAGTTTTACGGTGTTTTTCGTGTTTTCAGGTTTTAAATCATTAAGTTAGCATATCATATAGATATAGAATATGTTTTTAGTTGATTTTAAAAGTCAAGTTAGAAGGATTAAATTTTGTTTGCGAAAAAGTTTAGAATTAACTAAACTATGGTCTAGTGATTTCAAGTTTAAACCTTCGAATAAGGTAGTTTTATATATATGAATCAAATGATGTTATGAACATCATTAATACCTCAGGTTTTGTGGATAAACCTACTGGAAATTAAAAAAATAGATCTAGCTTCAAAGGATCCTTGGATGGCTTGAAAGTTCTTGAAGCAGAATCATGACACGAAAACAAGTTCAAGTAAGATTTTCACTCGAAATAAGATTGTTATAGTTATAGAAATTGAATCAAAGTTTGAATATGAGTATTACCTTGTATTAGAAGTATATCTTACTATAAATAAGAAAGATTTCTTGAGGTTGGATGATCACTTTACAAGATTGGAAGTAAGCTAGCAAACTTGGAAGTATTCTTGATTTTATGAAACTAGAACATATAGAATTTATGAAGAACACTTAGAACTTGAAGATAGAACTTGAGAGAGATCAATTAGATGAAGAAAATTAAAGAATGAAAGTGTTTGTGGGTATTTTTAGTCGTTGGTATATGGATTAGATATAAAGGATGTGTAATTTTGTTTACATGTAAATAAGTCATGAATGATTACTAATATTTTTGTAATTTTATGAGATATTTCATGCTAGTTGCCAAATGATGGTTCCCACATGTGTTAGGTGACTCACATGGGCTGCTAAAAGTTGATCATTGGAGTGTGTATAGCAATAGTACATACATCTAAAAGCTGTGTATTGTACGAGTACGAATACGGGTGTATACGAGTAGAATTGTTGATGAAACTGAATGAGGATGTAATTGTAAGCATTTTTGTTAAGTAGAAGTATTTTGATAAGTGTCTTGAAGTCTTTCAAAAGTGTATGAATATATATTAAAACACTACATGTATATACATTTTAACTGAGTTGTTAAGTCATCGTTAGTCGTTACATGTAAATGTTGATTTGAAACCTTTAAGTTAACGATCATGTTAAATGTGGTTAACCCAATGTTTATTATATCTAATGAGATGTTAAATTATTACATTATCATGATATTATGATATATCAATATATCTTAGTATGATACATATACAGTTAAATGTTGTTACAACGATAATAGTTACATATATGTCTCATTTCGAAATCATTAAGTTAGTAGTCTTGTTTTTACATATGTAGTTCATTGTTAATACACTTAATGACATGTTTACTTATCATTTATCATGATTAAACATAGTGTATCAATATCTTAATATGATTCATATGTATTTAGTAAGACGTTGTTATAACGATAATCGTTATATATATCGTTTCGAGTTTCTTAATTCAATAAACTCAATTTTATGTATATAACTCATTGTAAAAATACCTAATGAGATACTTACTTATCATAATATCATGTTAACTATATATATAATCATATATATGTCATCATATAGTTTTTACAAGTTTTAACGTTCGTGAATCACAAGTCAACTTGGGTGGTCAATTGTCTACATGAAACTCATTTCAAAATAATCAAGTCCTAATAAGTTTGATTGCTTAACATGTTGGAAACATTTAATCATGCAAATATAGTTTTCAATTAATATATAATCATGGAAAAGTTCGAGTCACTATATTTGTTAACAAAAGAAAAATAAAGGCTAAATTGTTTTTGATTATTGAGTGCTTTTTGAAGTTATTTCAAACTAATTAAGTGCCTCTAACAAAACTAATAACAAAAAAAGAGAACACCCAAAGAGGTGATTCCTTGTTAACGTTTGTTGTTGATTAGCTGCTCTTTTTGAAATGTCCCGTTCATATTGATTATAAACGTTTGATATTAATTGATTTCGTTGCGAGGTATTGACCTCTATATGAGACGTTTTTCAAAGACTGCATTCGATTTTAAAAACAAACCATAACCTTTATTTTATCGATAAAGGTTTAAAAGCATGACGTAGATTATCAAGTAATGATAATCTAAAATATATTAGTTTTACACGCGACCATTACATAATGGTTTACAACAATATTACACATCGATTTAAAACTCCGAATGCAGTTTTTAAACAATATGTTACAAGCATGCTTGACTCCAATTCTTATCCTTAATTTAGCATGCAACAGCGGAAGCTCTTAATAATCACCTGAGAATAAACATGCTTAAAACGTCAACAAAAATGTTGGTGAGTTATAGGTTTAACCTATATATCAAATTATATTAATAGACCACAAGATTTCATTTTTCATAATACATACAGGAACACTCATCTGTATAAAAATCATTCATATAAAGAACACCTGGTAACCGAAATTAACAAAATGCGTATAGAATATCCCCAAATATACAGGAACACTCATCTGTATGTAACAATCGAAGTACTAAAGCATCCATAACCTGGATGGGGTCTGTTAGGCCCAATAGATCTATCTTCAGGATTTGCGTCAATTAGTAGCGTTCACTAATTCTTAGGTTACCAAGCAAAAGGGGTGATATTCAATAAGGTAATTCAATCATAGAATGTAATTTTCAAGTACTTGTGTCTATTTTGTAAATCATTTATAAAAACTGCATGTATTCTCATCCTAAAAATATTCGATAGTAAAAATGGGACTATAACTCACTTTCACAGATTTTTCCTTCGTCGAAAAATAACACTTTACCACTGGTCGATTCACGAACCTAAAACAAATATATACATATATATCAAAGTATGATTGAAATATATTCACAACATTTTTTTATTACGTTTTAATGATTTAAGCTTGTTAATTTAATAGCCCAATGTTAGTAGTCCACAATTAGTTGTCCACAGTTAGTAGTATAGAAATAAATCAATATATATTATCTCGAATCAATCCACGACCCAGTGTATACAAGTCTCAGACTCGATCACAACTCAAAGTATATATATTATTTTGGAATCAACCTCAACCCTGTATAGCTAACTCGAGAATTACCGCATATAGAGTGTCTATGGTTATTCCAAATAATATATATAGATGACGTCGATTTGATATGTCAAAACATTGTATACGTGTCTATGGTCTATCATGATTACATAATATATGTTAGAATACATGTATAATACAATATAAGTTAGTTAAGTTATGGTTAGTATAGATTTGTTACAAATTTTCACGTAGCTAAAACAAGCAAAAAAAAAATCCAATTTTGTTTTACCCATCATTTCTTCGTTACAAATCTGTTTTGAGTGAATCAAATTGATATGGTTTCATAATGAACTGAAAATTATGAAACTAAACAGAAAAAGTATAAGTTTATAGTCGGATATACAGGATACAAGTCATTTTTGTAAGAGGTAGTCATTTCCATCGAAAGAACAACATCTTGATGACCATTTTGAAAAACATACTTCCACTTTGGGTTTAACCATGATTTTTGGATATAGTTTCATGTTCATAAGAAAAATCATTTTCCCTGAAGAACAACTTTTAAATCAAAGTTTATCATAGTTTTTAATTATCTAACCCAAAACAGCCCCCAGTTTCACTACGACGGCGTATGTCCTGTTTTACTGTGTTCTTCGTGTTTACATGTTTTAAATCATTAAGTTAACATATCATATAGATATGGAACATGTGTTTAGATAATTTTAAAAGTTAAGTTAGAAGGATTAACTTTTTTTGCGAACAAGTTTAGAATTAACTAAACTATGTTCTAGTGATTACAAGTTTAAATCTTCGAATAAGATAGTTATATATATATGAATCGAATGATGTTATGAACATCATCACTACCTCAAGTATAGTAGGTAAACCTACTAGAAATGACAAGAAATTATCTAGAGCTTCAAAGGATCTTGGATGGCTTGGAAGTTCTTAAAGTAGAATCATGACATGAAAACAAGTTCAAGTAAGATTTCTACTCGAATTAAGATTGTTATTGTTATAGATATTGAATCAAAGTTTGAATATGAGTATTACCTTGAATTAGAGAGATAACCTACTGTAAATAAAAAAGATTTCTTGAGGTTGGATGATAACTTGAAATGGATTTGCAAGATTGGAAGTGAACTAGCAAACTTGAAAGTATTCTTGATTTTATGAAACTAGAACTTATAGAATTTATGAAGAACACTTAGAACTTGAGAGAGATCAATTAGATGAATAAAATTGAAGAAATAAAGTGTTTGTATGTATTTTTGGTCGTGACTCATAGATTTGATATAAAGGTTATGTAAGTTTGTTTTCTTGTAAATAATTCATGAATGATTTATAATATTTTTGTAATTTTGCTAAATAATTCATACTAGATTACAAAGAATGGTTCCCACATATTTGATGACTCATTAATGCTGCTAAGGAGATGATCATTTAAGTGTATATACCAATAGTATATACATTTAGAAACTGTGTATTGTACGAGTACGAATACGGGTGTATACGAGTAGAATTGTTGATGAAACTGAACGAGGATGTAATTGTAAGCATTTTTGTTAAGTAGAAGTATTTTGATAAGTGTCTTGAAGTCTTTAAAAAGTGTATGAATACATATTAAAACACTACATGTATATACATTTTAACTGAGTCGTTAAGTCATCGTTAGTCGTTACATGTAAATGTTGTTTCGAAACCTTTAAGTTAACGATCTTGTTAACTGTAATTAATCCATTGTTATTATACTTAAATGAGATGTTAAATTGTTATGTTAACATAATAAAATGGTGTATGAATATATCTTAATATCATATATATATATATATATATATATATATATATATATATATATATATATATATATATATATATATATATATATATATATATATATTGTTTCGCAATCCTTAAGTTAGTAGTCTCATCTTACTTGTGTAGTTCATTGTTAATACACTTAATGATATAATTAATTATCATTTTATTATGTTAAACATAGTGTGTTCATATATTAATACAATACACATGTATTTATTTTAATTAAAACATTGTTATAACGATAATCGTTATATATATCGTTTCGAGTTTCTTTAATTCAATAGTTTCATTTTATGCATATAACTCTTTGTTAATATACTGTGTGAGATACTTACTTATAATAATATCATGTTAAATATATACATACATACATATATACATACATACATATATATATATATATATATATATATATATATATATATATATATATATATATATATATATATATATATATCATCATGTCGTTTTTACAAGTTTTATCGTTCATGAATCGCCGGACAACTGGGTGGTCAATTGTCTACATGAAACTCATTTCAATTAATCAAGTCTTAACAAGTTTGATTGCTTAACATGTTGGAAATATTTAATCATGCAAATATAGTTCTTATTTAATAGATAATCAAGGAAAAGTTCGGGTCACTACACTTTTAGCCGTTGTATGTTGGTCTGCACTTTGCTGTTGACTTGTGGTTGCTTAAAACTATCACCATTAGTCCCTTGCTATATTTGGATATGTTAGGACCCAGAAATGTATATAGTATTAATGTGAAATAAGCCTAAATGATGGTTCCCTAGAAGAGGGCAATATAAGGAACCCAAGTGGTCCTAATTAGATAGCCATTGCATTGTAAACTAGTTTATGAAGCCATGTAATGTAAATTTACCGATTCTCTCTAATACCGAGTCTGTTCTTACCTTACTGAGTCTCACTCAATCTTATCGCATCTTCGATTCTCACTATGATCTGACCTATCATTTGGTATCAAAGCGTCCAGGGAGTGATATTACATCACCATATCGATTAAGAGATTGAAGATTACAGAATCTGTTCACATTCGTTTAGATTGAATCACATTCGGTATCATCAAAAGTGATAATCTGACGTTCAGATTCTTGTGATAAGTTTAGCGAAGGTTTATTAGGTGTATTAGAAAGAGTATTGATCATCATTACAGCTTTTTAACAACAATTATGGATAATCAAGCTGATTTTTAGAGTTCATGGCTAACATTCTCGGTATTGATCAATTTAAGCTTGATTCAGTGTTTAAGTGAAGGTTTGTGGATTCAGTTAAGTTCGTGAGGTGTTTAATCACATAATTGACAGTTCAATTTCAAAAATTCTTCAAGTATTGAAGATTTGATCACCATTCGGTATTCTAACTACTATACCGAGTCTGCTTCAAAGTTAGGAATTCATTTTAATTATTGCAGATTGTGGTGTGATTGTGATTCTATCACATTCAGTTTGGATATACGCAGCTGATTGGTGTGGTTTGAGCAAGGATTCAATTGATTTTCCAAGTTTTACACTTAGTCTTGGTTTGTCAACTGCTACAGTTGACATTCGGTATCATAAACTCTAGGTTTCATTGATATTTTGATTGTTACTAACTTGTTTCCTTGTGCAGCAAGGTTACCGAGTTTCTTTCAAGGGAATTGAATTGTTTTGAGTTCAAATTTTATAGAATTTGGCTGCCGAGCCAGATACCGAGCCAGATACCAGACCAGAATCTCTGTTTCACTTGATACTTTGAGTTTTAAGTGACTTAAGGCTTCATATTCTGTATTAATCGAATCTATACCGAATCTGGGTGTGATACTTGTTATTCTTATCAGTTTCTAATACAGAATCTGATATACCGAATCTGCTACAGTACCAAACCAGATATCGAGTCTGCTACAGTACCGAACCGGATACCAAATCTGACATTTTTGTGAGAATTTTGTGAACCAGAATCTTCGATTGTGTGATATACCGAATCTTTACTGAATCTACCTCATTATTAATATGTCTACTCAAGATACATTGATCATCGAATCAGATTCCTGACATCAACTGTTATTTGATAGCAAGTATAACCAGTGGCACCACCGTATCACTCAGTACATAGACTATAAGGGTGAGAAGGCAAAATACATATGGGTTTCTTTAAGAGATGGTCCAGTTGTAGAGTATCATCCGGATACTGGAATGCCAATTCCAGTCTATGAAATTTCTGGAGAGGAATGTGTGAGAGCTCAGGGTGATATAGAGGCTAAAAATATCATCATGCAAGCCATCTGATATCGGCCAAAAAGTCACATTTTTACCCCCGATATTGTGATGACCCGGGAATTTCCGACCAAATTTAAATTTAATCTTAGTAAGTTTCCGACATGATAAGCAGAAGTTTTAATGTTAAAGTCTCATAAACTTTGAACTGTGTTCATGCATCCATTTGACCTTTGACGATTTCCGACGATTCACGAACAGTTTTTGTAACTAAATAGATATATATATACATATAAATAAATGTATGAAAATATATAATTGGGATTAATAAAATATAACGTAAACTTTAAAAATTTAATACAGAGTAATTAAATGGTAATTAAAAATGAATTTATATAAATATATGATTTCTATACATAAGATATTAATAATATGTATCTTGTAATATGTGTTATATTGATTAGTATTATTATTAATATCAATGACAATAGTATTCTTTTCATTTTTATTTGTTTTATTAGCATCATTTTTTTTTATTAATACTAGCAACATTATATTTCTAATATTATTAGAATTTTTATTAAAATTACTTATGGAATTACATTAATAACTAACATTATGAAATTTAATAAAATAGATATACATAAACAGATATATATAATAAATATATATATATATATATAATAATCACAGCTACATAAATGTCTAATTAGATACAAAGGAAAATCTAGTTATTTATATATATTCAGATATATACACGAATACAATACAGATAAATATATCCTGTTAGAGGTCACATCTGCTTTACTTGTTTTTCTTCTTCTACTGCTCGATAACCTTGTTTCTGTCTCTAAATTGGTACAAGTTAGTTCAATACAAACAAGAATCAGTTAGCAATCTCATTCAACTTTTCTTTTTTTTTATTTCTTTTCGTACGTCTGATTGATCTTCCTGTCGAACTTCATTGCTGTAAAGCAATCAACTTAATCATGTTATCAGATATACACCATTTAAATATACCACCATTCTCATCACGGTTAAATTACTCAAAGTATTACCATTCAATAACCGTCACTAACTTGTTTTATATATTCATTCGGCACAAACACTTCGAAAACAAAATTATAAAACATGCAAACTACTACTTACTTGTGGACTTGATGAAATCGAGAACCATAAAGATTGACCCATATCACCATCCTCGCTTACTATTATTTTCCACACTAAACCACCCAACCATCACCTTTATAAATTGTTTTACTTTCGGTTTCCAATTAAAGTCGAACCACAACTCAAACCCACTTGTTGCCATTTTCTTCGATCAACCATTACCACCATTAACTCACCATCGTGAACCAAGCCAAGAAACAACTAACAACCACCACTAATACGCTGAATCTGCTACTGCCGTGTTACTATTTCGTGAACCTGCACTACTTCTTACTATAGATGCTTCCGTTTGCTTTTGTTCATGTCGAACAGCCACGTTTACTGCTGTTATACTTTCCTGATTCAGCTCTTAATTTCTGTTATCAGTAAGGACGATGATAGTGAGGATAATTAAGATGATACACGATGAGAGATGATTAGAAAGATATTCGTTTTACCTGATGTAGGTTCCGGTTGCTACTATGTTGTCTTTATGTTCCAATCAAATACATGAATTGCAGCTGTAAGTTTTTATGGTATACAATAATAAAAATAATAATTAAAGGAGATACTGATAACAATGATTAGATAGGAGGATAAAGGTGTTTGCTTTTCTTTTCCTTTTGGTCGATGGCCATCTAACCAAAACAAACAATTTGCAAGACTAGTAGGTGAGTTGACTAGTTGTTGAATTCTGATCATGACTGCTTCGATATTTCCAGTACAAGAAAACAAGTATAATCTTGAATCAATTAAATAATTAGTGGGTCGTGGTGAGATCCATATGTTAACAATTGGGTTGTGGACTCACTATGATAATTGGGCTGAGATTACTCATGTTTTTTTCTATTGGGCCGAGCTATTAATAAACGAGTTAAGTAGTTTAGCTAGGTGTATAAACAAGAAAAATAGCAGGCGGATCGGTGGTCATGGGAGTGAATGGGTGTTCGAGACGTCGCGGGTTCGAGTCCTGTCGTGGGCTTTTCTTTTGGTGGAAGTTTTAAAAGGGTATATATATCTTTATTTCCATTTCTATTATTATTATTATTATTATTATTATTATTATTATTATTATTATTATTATTATTATTATTATTATTATTATTATTATTATTATTATTATTATTATTATTATTATTATTATTGAATAAAATACAAGATATCATTTTTCTCATTAATATTAGTACTAGTATCACTTTTGTAACTATTAGTATTATTATTATTATTATTAAACAAAGGTAACATTATTAACAATATCTTTATTAATATTATTATTTTTAACAAAGTTATTATTATTATTATTATTAATAAATCATTAATATTATAACTACCATAAACAGTAAAATTAATATTGTTACAAGTACCATTATTAAAATCATTGTTATTATCACTAATAGAGTTATTATTAACATATGTATATTATTAATGTTATTATCATTATTTATTTTTACTAATATTAACTTAGTATAATAGAACTATTGTTTTGATAAACAAATTAAAAACATACATAAACATATATATTTAACACAAATAACATAACAAAATTTAATATTTTTTTGGTATATATATATATATATATATATATATATATATATATATATATATATATATATTAACATAAAAATGATATAACTAATACACTCATATATATATATATATATATATATATATATATATATATATATATATATATATATATATATATATATATATATATATATATATATATATATTCATATATGTGTTCAATTACAACTATGAATATTAATAAATATACAAATGATATAGGTTCGTGAATCCGAGGCCAACCATGCATTGTTCAATATAGTCATATGTATTTTTACTACAAAATACATTAGGTGAGTTTATTTGATTCCCTTTTACTCTTTACAGTTTTGGGCTGAGAATATATGCAAATGCTTTATTAACTGTTTTACAATATTTGTATGCGTGAGTTTTCATTACTCCCTTTTTATATATATTTTTGGGACTGAGAATACATGCGCTGTTTTTATAAATGCTTTACGGAATAGACACAAGTGATCGAAACTACATTCTATGGTTGAATTATCGAAATCGAATATGCCCCTTTTTATTAAGTCTGGTAATCTAAGAATTAGGGAACAGACACCCTAATTGACGCGAACTCTAAAGATAGATCTATCGGGCCCAACAAGCCCCATCCAAAGTACCGGATACTTTAGTACTTCGAAATTAATATCATGTCCGAAGGAGGATCCCGGAATGATGGGGATATTCTTATATACATATTGTGAATGTCGGTTACCAGGTGTTCAATCCATATGAATGAAATTTGTGTATCTATGTATGGGACGTATGCTTATGAGAAATGGAAATATGAAATCTTGTGGTCTATTAAAATTATGAAATGATTATTTATGTTAAACTAATGAACTCACCAACCTTTTGGTTGACACTTTAAAGCATGTTTATTCTCAGGTATGAAAGAAATCTTCCGCTGTGCATTTGCTCATTTTAGAGATATTATTGGAGTCATTCATGATATATTTCAAAAGACGTTGCATTCGAGTCATCGAGTTCATCAAGATTATTATTAACTCAAATATAGTTGGATGTATTATGAAATGGTATGCATGTCGTCAACTTTCGATGAAAATGAAAGTTTGTCTTTTAAAAATGAATGCAATGTTTGTAAAATGTATTATATAGAGGTCAAGTACCTCGCGATGTAACCAACTATTATGAATCGTTTATAATCGATATGGACTTCGTCCGGATGGATTAGGACGGGGCGTTTCAGATATTAGGCCCTAAATCCATAAAGTTCCAAACTTTATCGCAAAAATAATCTCTTTATCGGTTGATTTTGTAGATTAAGTAATTAGGAAGGCGATGCAAAATGAATCAAGTAAAACGGAGCTAAAACGAAGAATCTAGAGCAAAAACGGTGAAAGATAAGTTACGATCCAGGAAACAGGCTGACCAGGGTACCAAACGGGCTGCCAAATGGCCTGCCATAGTGTAAAACGGCTTCCAAACCGGTTAAGAAAATAGGCAACAAAAATGGGTGATCTAATCAAACGGCCTCAGCAAGCGGCCTGCCAGCCGTTTTCTGGCAAATTTCAAGTCTCTTTAAAGGGCTATTTCCATACATTTCAACACAAACTCAATTTGTAATTCACTTTATATTTTCAAGCTTTTTAGTTAGTTTTTAGTAGTAGCTAGTTTAGCTTTTATTTTCCAGAGGATATCCCGGCGAGTCCCTGCGATCACGGGCAGATTTCTTCGGCCTTTTCAGGTTTTTAATCGAAATGCTTGTCTTTTGTATTAAACATGTTTTGTTACCATTTATGTTTAATAATGCGTTCTGATATTACCATGTTAGCTTAATTAATCTGTATGTTGACATGATAGAAGTTTGGGTTAGCGTAGTTATGTTAAATTAGTACGGTTACCATTATGCTGAACTTGTGAGTCTGATAGATTTGTCTGCTAGCATCTTAAGAATTAACCAACCTAGGTTGTGATCAGGACTTGTCCACCTATATGAACTTAGCTACTTCATAGGATTGAGACTCCTGGTTATACTGTATCTGAAGATTCGATGAACTCGGTATGGCTGGAGTTCTCGAGAGCCATCTAATGCGCTTTTAGTACACGAAACATAGGAATTGAGACATGAATGACCTAGTATGCCTATTGACTGTTCCAAGGAGACCTCTTAGGAGCTGTTAAGATCTAGCTAGTGCCTTAACTGTATGATCCAAGCCTATTGCATGTTATTATTTGATTGTTTCCCGGATTAATTCATATCAACTGTTTAGTTATCTGCTAGGTTTCTATCTGCTTTACTGTCAGTATATCAACTGTAATGCTGTATAATGTTTGGATTGATATGATCTCATTAGTATGATGAAATGGTTGTTAGTTTTCATTTAAGGTTTTGTCAACTTAACCCGACGGACTCCTTCCGTTTGTGATCAGTGTTCAATCAACACGGCACGTTGTTATTCAGTTAACTAAACTGATAACGAGGGTTAGGATTAGAACTTAACCCACTAATAAACCTAGTGTTTTATTGAGGATAACCTCCTAGGTATTGATACCTTTCAATTATAAAATAAAGTGACATACTTTTCACTACTCAATGAGAACTCTGAGAGTCTAGAGATAAGTAGGTATGTGTAATTGGCTCATCTAACCAGATCTACACCATTCCAATCATTGCTTTAATATCAACATAATTACCTTTCCCTAACCCAAACTAATATCTTGGCCAACATTTCCTTGATCTGCATACTCCAGATATCCTTCCATTGTTTTTCCCGTAATTAGGACCATTAGCTGAAACCAGCTACTATCCTTTATCCAGGTAATTTAAATAAAAGACAATTATCCACTTGATCTTCAAATCGTTAAACCATTCAATAACACGATACTAGGTTAACTTACACCTTCTACACCTTAGAAACTTAAAAGTAAATTTAGGCCCCGCACAATATAAATAAACAAACCATTGTCTGCTACCTTGATCAACTGAATCTGATGACTTGCGGCCTAACGACACCGTATAAATAAAACCGCCCGTTTCAGCCATATCATAGTAGTAACAAGTTTTCTAGCGCCGCTGCAGGGGATCGAATATTTTGATTGAAAAAGATTTTAAACAGACAAAAGTATTATTGGTGGTGTTTAAGAAAGACACTTATACACGGACTTGGTTGTTGGATTTTCTGAACAGTCTCCAGTTATATTGGAACCAAAAGGATCCTGCCTCTCCGTAGTCGCCCTGGCCTCCAGAATATAAAGTAATCTGTGAGAAGCCCTATCAATTGAAATATACGATATGGTTAGCGACCGAATTTCAAGAATAATTGTTTTTATTAAATTATCGATCCTTTTATTCTATTAATATTTTCTAAAAGTTACTTTCAAGTCATTTTAAACAGAGAATCTAAAATTGAAACAACAAAACACCCTTGCTTCTATGCATAAGTCATGCTTAGAAGAAAGAGGAGGACCAATCACCTTAGGAACCAAAAGAACTCCTGAAATCAGTTCACACATGATTAAACTAGTCAGTATGATCTGTAAATTTCAAGGATTACCGACTGACGATCCCAACTTTCACTTAACAAATTTATCAGTCTGGTTGACTCTTTTAAGAAGGAAGAAAACGAGAAAAACTTTTTGAATATTCATCTTTCTCAATATTCTCTGTCTACACGCGCTTTAACATGGTTTGATGAGCTTAACTCGAATTCAATACATTCATGGGAAGAATTAGCCACTAAGTTTTTAAACAAATTTTATCCACCTTCCCTGCAAACCTATTTAAGAAATGACATCACAAACTTTTCTTAAAGAGAAAACGAGTCATTGTGTCTAGCATGGAATAGAGTAAAAGTGATGCTTAAAAGATGTCTGAATCATTCGTTAAGTCAGGCAAGACATAATCTGTAGTGACCCGAACTTTTCCATGTTTATATATTAATTGAAAACTTTATTTGCATGATTAAATGTTTCCAACATGTTAAGCAATCAAACTAGTTAAAACTTGATTATTTGAAATGAGTTTCATGTAGACAATTGACCACCCAAGTTGACCGGCGATTCACGAACGTTAAAAGCTTGTAAAAACTACATGATGATATATATATGCGTGTATATATATATATATATATATATATATATATATATATATATAGTTAACATGAGATTTTGATAAGTAAATATCTCACTAAGTATATTAACAATGAGTTATATACATAAAAATGAGACTATTGATTTAAGAAACTCAAAATGATATATATATATAACGATTTTTGTTATAACAACGTCATACTAAATACATATGAATCATATTAAGATATTGATATATATATGTTTAACATGATGAAATGATAATTTTATATATCATTATGTATGTTAACAATGAACTACATATGTAAAAACAAGACTACTAACTTAAGAATTTTGAAACGAGCCAGATATGTAACGATTATTGTTGTAACGACATTTTTAATGTATATATATATCATATTAAGATATATTCATAAATAATAATATCATGATAATGTAATAATTTAACATCTTATTAGATATAATAACAATGGGTTAACAACATTAAATGAGATCGTTAACTTAAAGGTTTCAAAACAACACTTACATGTAACGACTAACGATAAATAACGACTTAGTTAAAATGTATATACATGTAGTATATTAAGAAGTATTAGTAGACTTTTGAAAGATTTCAAGACACATATCAAAGTACTTCTACTTAACAAAAATGCTTACAA
This sequence comes from Rutidosis leptorrhynchoides, assembly GCF_046630445.1. Classification (NCBI taxonomy): domain Eukaryota; kingdom Viridiplantae; phylum Streptophyta; class Magnoliopsida; order Asterales; family Asteraceae; genus Rutidosis; species Rutidosis leptorrhynchoides. The sequence goes on along the minus strand of NC_092341.1, from coordinate 160,729,318 downwards.
TTTCATTCTCATTCATTTTCATCAACAATTCTACTCGTATGCAACCGTATTCGTACTCGTAAAATACCCAGCTCCTAGACGTATATACTATTGGTATATACACATAATAATCCAGCTCTTAGCAGCCCTAGATAGTCAACAAACATGTGGAACTAACAATTAGACAATTAGCATGACTTATGAGCAAGGAAACAAAAACAAGAACTCCTTTAATCCCACTTACCCTTCACCACTCACCACCCACTCCATTTCACTTCCTATTCCCTTTCTAATTCTCTCTAAACACACACACTCTCAAGAACGAAATTTGCAGTAAACTAATCATCATATTCATCAAAAATTACTTTAAGAATCAAGCTATAATCATCATAGGAATAACACTTCAAGAACACTTCAAAAATCCTTTCAAGTTTGCTAATTTACTTCCAATCTTGCAAATCCATTTCAAGTGATCATCCAGTATCAAGAAATATTTGTTATTTATAGTAGGTTATCTTTCTAAATCAAGGTAATACTCATATTCAAACTTTGATTCGATTTCTATAACTATAAACTATCTTAATTCGAGTAATAATCTTACTTGAAATTGTTTTCGTGTCATGATTCTGCTTCAAGAACTTCCAAGCCATCAAAGATCCATTCAAGCTCAAGATTATTTTTGTCATTTCCAGTAGGTTTACCTACTAAATTTGAGGTAGTAATGATGTTCATAACATCATTCAATTCATACATATATAACTATCTTATTCGAAGATTTGAACATGTAATCAGTAGAACATAGTTTAGTTAATTCTAAACTTATTCGCAAACAAAGTTAATCCTTCTAATTTAACTTTTAAAATCAACTAAACACATGTTCTATATCTTTATGATATGCTAACTTAATGATTTTAAACCTGAAAACACGAAAAACACCGTAAAACTGGACATACACCGTTGTAGTGAAACCGGGGGCTGTTTTGGGTTAGATAATTAAAAACTATGATAAACTTTGAATTAAAAGTTGTTCTTATGGGAAAATGATTTTTCTTATGAACATGAAATTATATCCAAAAATCATGGCTAAACTCAAAGTGGAAGTATGTTTTTCAAAATGGTCATCAAGACGTCGTTCTTTCTACTAAAATGACTACCTCTTACAAAAATGACTTGTAACCTGTATTTCTAACTATAAAATTATAATTTTTATGTTTAGTTTCATAAATTTCAGTTCATTATGAAACCATAGCAACTTGAATCGCTCAAAACGGATTTAAAACGAAGAAGTTATGGGTAAAACAAAATTAGATATTATTGGTTGTTGTAGCTACGTGAAATTTGTAACAAATCTATTCTAACCATAACTTAACTAACTTATATTGTATTATACATGTACTCTAACATATTATGTAATCTTGATAGACCATAGACACGTATACAATGTTTTGACATATCATATCGACGTCATCTATATATATTATTTGGAACAACCATAGACACTCTATATGATGTAATGCTGGAGTTCGCTATACAGGGTTAAGGTTGATTCCAAAATATATATACTTTGAGTTGTGATCTAGCCTGAGACTTGTATACACTGGGTCGTGGATTGATTCGAGATAATATATATTGATTTATTTCTGTACTATTAGCTATGGACAATTAGTTGTAGATTACTAACGATAGACTGCTAACTTAACAAACTTAAATCATTAAAACGTAATAAAAATGTTTTGAATATATTTCGATCATACTTTGATATATATGTATATATTTGTTATAGGTTTGTGAATCGACCAGTGGCCAAGTCTTATTTTCGGCAAAGTAAAAATCTGTGAAATTAGTTATAGTCCCACTTTTAAAATCTATTATTTTTGGGATGAGAATACATGCAGTTTATAAGTGTTTTACAAAATAGACACAAGTAATTGAAACTGCTTTCTATGTTGGATTATTGGACCAAATATGCCCCTTTTTAGCTTGGTACCCTAAGAATTAGGAGATGACCCCTAATTGAGGCGAATTCTAAAGATAGATCTATTTGGCCCAACAAGCCCCATCCGAGTTATAGATGCTTTAGTACTTCGATTTATCATATTCGATGAGAGTCCCGGAATGATGGGGATATTATATATGCATCCTGTTAAGGTCGGTTACTAGATGTTCAACATATGAATGAATTTTATCTCTATGCAGTTTGCGAAATGCCTGAGATGTATATTTATGGAAAAAATGAAATCTTGTGGTCTATTATTATGATTTGATAATATATAGGTTAAACCTATAACTCACCAACATTTTTCTTGAGGTTTTAAGAATGTTTATTCTCAGGTGATTATTAAGAGCTTCCGCTGTTGCATGCTAATTTAAAGACAAGAATCGGAGTCATCATGCTTGTATAATATTGTTTAAAAACTGCATTCGAAAACTTAAATTGTTGTGTAATATTATTGTAAACCATTTTGTAATGGTCGTGTGAAAACGCTATATTTTAGATTATCATTATTTGATAATCTTCGTAATATTTTAAACCTTTATCGATAAAATAAAGGTTATGTTTTGTTTTAAAAACGAATGCAGTCTTTGAAAAACGTCTCATATAGAGGTTAAAACCTCGTAACGAAATCAATTAATATGAAACGTTTATAATCGATATGAATGGGACATTTCAGTTGGTATCTGAGCGTTGGTCTTAGAGAACCATAAATTGAATTAGTGTGTGTCTAACCGAGTTTGTTAGGAGGCATTAGTGAGTCTGGACTTCGACCGTGTTTTCTTTATAAAAAACGATTGCTGAACACTTTTTGTTGGAAACTATATATATATATTGTTAACATGTAAATATTATGTGATATATTAATCTCTTAATGTGTTTGATATTGTGTGATAGATGTCTACCTCTAGTACAAATCCCATCGACTCACCTAATAATAATGAAGAGTCGAATATATTTTGGGAAGATTCACAGATTTCCGAAGAGGAACCGGAAGAAGATGAACCGGAAGAAGAGGAACCGGAAGAAGAGGAACCAGAAGAAGAGGTTCCGGAGGAGGAAATATTAGGAACCACAGAAAAATAGATAAATAAAACAAAATTCTCAACCAATGGACCAAAATTAAAAATGGTCAATGGTGTTTCCGCCGAGAAAACAAAATATTGGGAAAATTACCAATTTTCTAATGAATCGGATCCCGATGAGGATTCCGATGATGTTATAGAAATTACCTCGACCCAATTTGAAAAAGCAAAAGAAAATAATAAGGGAAAAGACATCAAAATAGAAAAACCTAATTCCAACCCCGATGAACGCTACGTTAACATGAAATACCCTGACGGGGTGTACCGTAAACACCCGTATTTTTTAAGTTTTAACTATAACCCGGGGACATCTAAGCTACCAGGTTTTTCTAAACCATTTGTGAAAACAACGGCTCGTATTAGGGGAGCACCATATATCCCTAGGAAATTAGCGAAACGAACCAAGTTCGAAGAGGAAGAAACAAGTGACTCGGAATGAAGAGCAGTAACCATGATGTGTAATATATGTATTGTAGTGTGCTTGTATCTTTATGTTATATGTAAAAATTGCCTGTATTATTTGTTAATTATCTTTTACGAATTTAATCCTAGTCTATTTTTACAGTATAAAAACACAAAATGGATGTTAAGGATACACAACTGAGTATTTTATAAGACCTACCAGGGGATATGATTGATGAAATCTTGTCCAGAGTCGGTTAGAATTCATCGGCATAATTATTTATGGCAAAATTAGTGTGTTGAACATTTGAAAAACGTTCAAGGCATGCCTTAGTTTATAAAAGGCTTTCCTTTGAGAGATGGGGTATATCACATTGGGGAGATCTTAAGTTACGCCGTGTTTTCTTTAAGGCATTAAGTGCGGGGAACCCAAATGCAATTTTGCGCTACGGGTTGAGAGCCTATTTTGACTCCACATATCCCAACATAGGACTTTGTTCTTTAGAAAGAGCTTCCAACATGCAACTTAAAGAAGCATGTTATGCTTACGGGTTAGTGATGTTCACTTCTCACCAAATTGAGAAAAAGAACATCGGATTGCAACTGTTAAACAAAACATTCCCACAAGTGACGGATTCAGTAGTTGGAGTGAGAGACAAGGTTTTTAGATTGTTACGGGGCTGTTGGGCATTACGTAACCCTCGTCCTTTTAACGACATTAAAACATGCTGTCTTGACAACGACCACAATGGTTATTTTCCACAAGACCAAGGATGTGAAATAATACTAGTAAAACCCGAATGCATGACTTGTTTCTGGACCTACGAATTACGTGTCTTTATTACCTTTGCTGAATGACTTGCGCATAACTAGAATTGACTTGACAACTGCCTTGTATCAAAGTTATTGTGTGCTATTTTTCATGCTATATGTAAAATAACTGTATTGTAAGTTTGTAATATATTGTATAAAAGTTTGAACGCGAAATATTATTTGTATTTAGTTTTTCATATAGAATTGTAGTAGTTGAATTGTATAGTAGCTACTAAGTATGAACTTAACGGGTAGGTACTACCCGAATTAAAACTATAAAACGCTAATATAAATAAAAAGCTTTTACAAATAAGTTCATATTATGCTACGAAATACTATTGACTACTCTTAAATTCTATATGATTAACTCAATTCTTTTGGCTATTTTTTTAAGGAAATGGCACTGACGATTCGTCAGAACTTGAACATGAGTGAGGAAGACTTCCGTGTTTTCCTTGCTGCGAACATAACCGCATTGCAGACCGCAATGCAAAATAACAAAAATAACTCTGGTTCTAGCAGTGGAACTAATTCCACAAGAGATCGTGTATGATGCTCCTACAAAGAATTCACTGCCTGGAAACCTTTGGAATTCGATGGAACCGAGGGTCCAATCGAATTAAATCGGTGGACCGAAAAGGTTGAATCGGTGTTTGCCATAAGTAAATGTACTGAAGAAGACAAAGTAAAGTACGCTACGCATACCTTCACAAGTACTGCGTTAACATGGTGGAACACCTATCTCGAGCAGGTGGGACAAGATGCTGCTTACGCACTACCGTGGTCAGCATTCAAGCACTTGATGAACGAGTAGTACCGTCTCAGAAACGAGGTCAATAAGCTCAAGGTAGAGCTTAGAGGATTACGAACGTAAGGTTTCGACATCACCACATACGAACGACGATTCACAGAGTTGTGCCTGTTGTGTCCAAGAGCGTTCGAATATGAAGAGGAGAAGATTGACTCATTTGTAAAAGGGTTACCAGAAAGGATTCAAGAAGATGTGAGTTCACACGAGCCCGCCTCCATACAAAAGGCAAGTCGAATGGCTCACAAAGTCATAAATCAGACTGAGGGAAGGATTAAAGAACAGGCGGCCGAAGAGGCCAACACGAAACAAATCAAGAGAAAGTGGAAAGAAAACAGTGACAAGAGTCACCAACACAACAACATTAACTATCGCTTCAACAATCAACACAACAATCACAACCACAATCGCACCATTTTTTGCAACAACAAATGCAATAAAAACCATCACAACAACAACAACTACAACAATCGTCCCTACAACAATACCAACCGCAACAACAACAATCCCAACAACAATCTCAATAACAATAATGGCAATCAAAATCAGAAAATTCCATGCCTAAGGTGTGAAAGGTACCAATCAACTACTTTTTGTTCGGCATCATGCATCAAATGTAATAGAATGGGTCATGATGCAACGAAGTGCGAAGTTTATGGACCAGCATGTAAAGGAACAAGTAATGCCCACATTATTTGTTATGGATGCGGGAAGAAGGGCCACTACAAAACTACGTGCCCAAACCAGGGAAACAATAATGGACAAAGCCGTGGAAGAGTTTTTAACATTAATACAGAAGAAGCACAGGAAGACCTGGAGCTTGTTACGGGTACATTTCTTATCGATGAAAACCTGCTTATGTTTTATTTGATTCGGGTGCGGATAGAAGCTATATGAGTAGAGATTTTTGTGCTAAATTATGTGGTCCATTGACGCCAATGAATAATAAATTTTTACTCGAATTAGCAAACGGTAAATTAATTTCAGCAGATAAAATATGTCAAAATCGAGAAATTAAACTGGTTAGCGAAACGTTTAAGATTGACTTGATACCAGTAGAGTTAGGGAGTTTTGATGTGATAATTGGCATGGAGTAGTTGAAAAAGGAGAGGGCAGAGATCGTATGTTACAAAAATGCAATTCGCATTGTACGAGAAGAAGGAAAACCCTTAGTGGTGTACGGAGAAAAGAGCAATGTGAAGCTACATCTTATTAGTAATTTGAAGGCGCAAAAGCTAATAAGAAAGGGTTGCTATGCTGTTCTAGCACACGTTGAGAAAGTACAAACTGAAGAAAAGAGCATCAATGATGTTCCCGTCGCAAAAGAATTTCCAGATGTATTTCCGAAAGAATTACCGGGACTACCTCCATACCGATCCGTTAAATTTCAAATAGATCTTGTACTGGGAGCTACACCAATAGCTCGTGCTCAATACAGATTCGCACCCAGCGAATTAAAGGAACTCCAAAGCCAATTACAAGAAATTTTAGAGCGTGGTTTCATTCGACCAAGCACATCACCATGGGGAGCTCCTATTTTATTTTTCAAAAAGAAGGATGGTACATTCAGGTTGTGTATCGACTACCGAGAGTTGAACAAACTTACCATCAAGAACCGTTACCCACTACCGAGAATCGATGACTTATTTGATCAATTACAAGGCTCATCAGTTTATTCGAAGACTGACTTACGTTCTGGGTACCATCAAATGCGGGTGAAGGAGGATGATATTCCGAAGACTGCTTTCAGAACGCGTTACGGTCATTACGAATTTATGGTTATGCCGTTTGGGTTAACTAACGCACCACCTGTGTTCATGGACCTCATGAACCAAGTGTGTGGACCATACCTTGACAAGTTTGTCATTATTTTCATCGATGACATAATTATTTACTCAAAGAATGATCAAGAGCACGAAGAACATTTAAGAAAAGTGCTAGAGTTGTTGAGGAAAGAAAAACTGTACGCTAAGTTTTCAAAGTGTGCATTTTGGTTGAAAGAAGTTCAATTCCTCGGTCACATAGTGAACAAAGAAGGTATTCAAGTGGATCCGGCAAAGATTGAAACCGTTGAAAATTGGGAAACCCCGAAAACTCCGAAGCATATACGCCAATTTTTAGGATTGGCTGGTTACTACAGAAGATTCATCCAAGATTTCTCCAAAATAGCAAAACCCTTGACTGCATTAACGCATAAAGGGAAGAAATTTGAATGGAAGGATGAACAAGAGAAGGCGTTTCAGTTATTGAAGAAAAAGCTAACTACGGCACCTATATTGTCATTACCTGAAGGGAATGATGATTTTGTGATTTATTGTGACGCATCAAAGCAAGGTCTCTGTTGTGTATTAATGCAACGAACAAAGGTGATTGCTTATGCGTCTAGACAAATTGAAGATTCACGAGCAAAATTATACAACTCACGATTTGGAATTGGGTGCTGTTGTTTTTGCATTAAAGACTTGGAGGCATTATTTATATGGAGTCAAAAGTATTATATATACCGACCACAAAAGTCTCCAACACATATTTAATCAGAAACAACTGAACATGAGGCAGCGTAGGTGGATTGAATTGTTAAATGATTACGACTTTGAGATTCATTACCACCCGGGGAAGGCGAATGTGGTAGCCGACGCTTTGAGTAGAAAGGACAGAGAACCTATGCGGGTAAAAGCTATGAATATAATTATTCGTACTAAACTTACTACTCAAATAAAGGAGGCGCAGCAGGGAGTTTTAAAAGAAGGAAATTTGAAGAATGAAATACCTAAAGGATCGGAAAAACATCTTAATATTCGGGAAGACGGAACCCGATATAGGGCTGAAAGAATTTGGGTACCAAAGTTTGGAGATGTGAGAGAAATGGTACTTAAGGAAGCACATAAAACCAGATATTCAATACATCCCGGAGTGGGGAAGATGTACAAAGATCTTAAGAAACACTTTTGGTGGCCGGGTATGAAACCCGATATTGCTAAATACGTAGGAGAATGTTTGACGTGTTCTAAGGTCAAAGCTGAACATCAGAAACCATCAAGTCTACTTCAACAACCTGAAATCATGGAATGGAAATGTGAAAACATTACCATGGATTTCATTACTAAATTGCCAAGGACTGCAAGTGGTTATGATACTATTTGGGTAATAGTCGATCATCTCACCAAGTCAGTACACTTTCTGCCAATGAGAGAAGACGATAAAATGGAGAAGTTGGCGCGATTATATTTGAAGGAGTTGTCTCCAGATGTGGAATACCAATCTCTATTATCTCTGATAGGGATGACAGATTTGTTTCAAGGTTTTGGCAGACATTACAGCAAGCATTGGGAACTCGTCTAGATACGAGTACTGCCTATCATCCACAAACTGATGGGCAGAGCGAAAGGACGATACAAACGCTTGAAGACATGCTACGAGCATGTTTTATTGATTTTGGAAACAGTTGGGATCGACATCTACCGTTAGCAGAGTTTTCCTACAACAACAGTTACCACTCGAGTATTGAGATGGCACCGTTTGAGGCACTTTATGGTAGAAAGTGCAGATCTCCGATTTGTTGGAGTGAAGTGGGGGATAGACAAATTACGGATCCAGAGATAATCCAAGAAACTACTGAGAAAATCATCCAAATTCAACAACGATTGAAAACCGCCCAAAGTCGACAAAGGAGCTACGCGGAAATTAAAAGAAAAGATATAGAATTTGAAATTGGAGAGATGGTCATGCTTAAGGTTTCACCTTGGAAAGGCGTTGTTCGATTTTGTAAACGGGGGAAATTAAATCCAAGATATATTGGACCATTCAAGATTATTGATCGTGTCGAACCAGTAGCTTACCGACTTGATCTACCTCAACAACTCACCGGGGTACATAAAACTTTTCATGTCTTGAATCTGAATAAATTTTTTACTAAATAAGATCTCACCATTTCGTTATACGAAATCCAAATCAATGAAAAACTTCAATTCATTGAAGAACCCGTCGAAATAATGGATCGTGAGGTTAAAAGACTTAAGCAAAATAAAATACCAATTGGTAAGGTTCGACGGAATGCTCGTAGAGGACCCGAGTTCACCTGGGAACATGAAGATTAGATGAAGCTGAAATACCCTCACCTATTTCCAGAAGATGCGTCAACACCTTCAACAGCTTAAAATTTCGGGACGAAATTTATTTAACGGGTAGGTACTGTAGTGACCCGAACTTTTCCATGTTTATATATTAATTGAAAACTTTATTTTCATGATTAAATGTTTCCAACATGTTAAGCAATCAAACTAGTTAAGACTTGATTATTTGAAATGAGTTTCATGTAGACAATTGACCACCCAAGTTGACCGGAGATTTACGAACGTTAAAAGCTTGTAAAAACTACATGATGATATATATATATATATATATATATATATATGCATATATATATAGCTAACATGAGATTTTGATAAGTAAGTATCTCACTAAGTATATTAACAATGAGTTATATACATAAAAATGAGACTATTGAATTAAGAAACTCAAAACGATATATATAACGATTTTCGTTATAACAACGTCTTACTAAATACATATGAATCATATTAAGATATTGATATATATATATATATATATATATATATATATATATATATATATATATATATATATATATATATATATATATATATATATATATATATATATATATATATATATGTTTAACATGATGAAATGATAATTTTATATATCATTATGTATGTTAACAATGAACTACATATGTAAAACAAGACTACTAACTTAAGAATTTCGAAACGAGGCAGATATGTAACGATTATCGTTGTAACGACATTTTTAATGTATATATATCATATTAAGATATATTCATAAATAATAATATCATGATAATGTAATAATTTAACATCTCATTAGATATAATAATAATGGGTTAACAACATTAAATGAGATTGTTAACTTAAAGGTTTCAAAACAACATTACATGTAACGACTAACGATAACTTAACGACTCAGTTAAAATGTATATACGTGTAGTATATTAAGAAGTATTAGTACACTTTAGAAAGACTTCAATACACATATCAAAGTACTTCTACTTAACAAAAATGCTTACAATTTCATTCTCATTCATTTTCATCAACAATTCTACTCGTATGCAACCGTATTCGTACTCGTACAATACCCAGCTCCTAGACGTATATACTATTGGTATATACACATAATAATTCAGCTCTTAGCAGCCCTAGATAGTCAACAAACATGTGGAACCAACAATTAGACAATTAGCATGACTTATGAGCAAGAAAACAAAAACAAGAACTTCTTTTAACCCCACTCACCCTTCACCACTCACCACCCACTCCATTTCACTTCCAATTCCCTTTCTAATTCTCTCTAAACACACACACACTCTCTCAAGAACGAAATTTCTAGTAAACTAATCATTATCTTCATCAAAAATTACGTTAAGAATCAAGCTATAATCATCATAGGAAGAACACTTCAAGAACACTTCAAAAATCCTTTCAAGTTTGCTAGTTTACTTCCAATCTTGCAAATCCATTTCAAGTGATCATCCAATCTTAAGAAATCTTTGTTATTTATAGTAGGTTATCTTTCTAAATCAAGGTAATACTCATATTCAAACTTTGATTCGATTTCTATAACTATAAACTATCTTAATTCGAGTAATAATCTTACTTGAAATTGTTTTCGTGTCATGATTCTGCTTCAAGAACTTCCAAGCCATCAAAGATCCATTCAAGGTCAAGATTATTTTTTATTTCCAGTAGGTTTACCTACTATATTTAAGGTAGTAATGATATTCATAACATCATTTTATTCAAAGTATATAACTATCTTATTCGAAGATTTGAACATGTAATCACTAGAACATAGTTTAGTTAATTCTAAACTTGTTCGCAAATAAAGTTAATCCTTCTAACTTAACTTTTAAAATCAACTAAACACATTTTATATATCTTTATGATATGCTAACTTAATGATTTAAAACCTGGAAACACGAAAAACACCGTAAAACTGGACATACGCCGTTGTAGTGAAACCGGGGGCTGTTTTGGGTTAGATAATTAAAAACTATGATAAACTTTATACTAAAAGTTGTCCTTCTGGGAAATTGATTTTTCTTATGAACATGAAACTATATCCAAAAATCATGGCTAAACTCAAAGTGAAAGTATGTTTTTCAAAATGGTCATGAAGACGTCGTTCTTTCAACTGAAATGACTAACTCTTAAAAAATGACTTATAACCTATATTTCTGACTATAAACTAATACTTTTTCTGTTTAGTTTCATAAATTTCAGTTCATTATGAAACCATAGCAACTTGAATCGCTCAAAACGGATTTAAAACGAAGAAGTTATGGGTAAAATAAAATTGCATATTTTTGCTTGTTGTAGCTACGTGAAATTTGTAACAAATCTATTCTAACCATAACTTAACTAACTTATATTGTATTATACATGTATTCTAACATATTATGTAATCTTTATAGACCATAGACACGTATACAATGTTTTGACATATCATATCGACGTCATCTATATATATTATTTGGAACAACCATAGACACTCTATATGCTGTAATGCTAGAGTTTGCTATACAGGGTTGATGTTGATTCCAAAATTTATATACTTTGAGTTGTGATCTAGCCTGAGACTTGTATACACTAGGTCGTGGATTGATTCGAGATAATATATATTGATTTATTTCTGTACTATTAGCTATGGACAATTAGTTGTAGATTACTAACGACTGCTAACTTAACAAACTTAAATCATTAAAATGAAATAAAAATGTTGTGAATATATTTCGATCACACTTTGATATATATGTATATATTTCTTATAGGTTCGTGAATCGACCAGTGGCCAAGTCTTATTTTCGGCAAAGTAAAAATCTGTGAAAGTGAGTTATAGTTCCACTTTTAAAATCTATTATTTTTGGGATGAGAATACATGCAGTTTATAAATGTTTTACAAAATAGACACAAGTAATCGAAACTACTTTCTATGTTAGATTATCGAACCGAATATGCCCCTTTTTAGCTTGGTAGCCTAAGAATTAGGAAAATGGCCCCTAATTAACGCGAATCCTAAAGATAGATTTATTTGGCCCAATAAGCCTCATCCGTGTTACGAATGATGTAGTACTTCGAATTATCATATCCGATGAGAGTCCCGGAATGATGGGGATATTCTATATGCATCCTGTTAAGGTCAGTTGCCAGGTGTTCAACCTATGAATGAATTTTATCTCTATGCAGTTTACGAAATGCCTGATATGAGATGTATATTTATGGTAAAAATGAAATCTTGAGGTCTATTATTATGATTTGATAATATATAGGTTAAACCTATAACTCACCAACCTTTTTGTTGAGGTTTTAAGCATGTTTATTCTCAAGTGATTATTAAGAGCTTCCGCTGTTGCATGCTAATTTAAAGACAAGAATCGAAGTCAGCATGCTTGTATAATATTCTTTAAAAACTGCATTCAAAGACTTAAATTGTTGTGTAATATTATTGTAAAGCATTATGTAATGATCGTGTGAGCACGCTATATTTTATATTATCATTATTTGATAATCTTCATAATGTTTTAAACCTTTATCGATAAAATAAAGGTTATGGTTTGTTTTAAAAACGAATGCAGTCTTTGAAAAACATCTCATATAGAGGTTAAAACCTCGCAACGAAATCAATTAATATGAAACGTTTATAATCGATATGAATGGGACATTTCATAATCTGCACGCTTTACAATGGTTTGACCAAGGCAATTTCATGTCACGAACAGCAGATGAAGCATGGAATCTTTTGGAAACAATCGCTGCACAACATGAAGATTGAAACAATGAAGCTGTTGAGAAGGATGGCATCTTCACTCATACGGTACAAATGCTGGAAGCCAGGTTACAAGATCTCACCTCACTCTTCAAAGTTTACCGATTCTTAAAAGTTCCGATGCTACCAGAATCAATCTAAGGTATCCCTACCCTAGATGGGCATACAAATAGTAGAATAGCTCTAACTTTAATATAATCCTCCTACTACACCAACCTACTATCCTCTCTAAGGAAACTTTAGTTGAATTTATGAAAAAGCAGTACACGATAAACCTTCAAGTCATAGAATGCCAAAATAAGTTCGATACTTTGATAAAGACTTTTGAAGAATTAATAATCAAATTTCAGCTTACGCTAAAATGATTAACCAATAAAGTTGAATTAGATTGTAGTGAGTTTGATGCTCTAGTAGTCACTAGAGGTGGGAAGGAAACAACCATTATGTCATGACCCGGATTTTTCCATGATTATATATTGAACAATATTAATACTTAAATGATTAAATGTTTCCAACATATTAAGCAATCAAACTTTTTAAGACTTGATTAATTGAAACGAATTTTATGTAAACATGTGACCACCCAACTTGTTCGATGATTCACGAACGTTATAACTTGTAAATAACATGATAATATATTTATGAACTTATATATATATATTCACATGATGAAATGATAATTAAGTATCTCATTAAGTATATTAATAATGAACTATATGCATAAAATGAGACTACTAACTTAAGGATTTCGAAACGATATATATACGTAACGATTATCGTTGTAATAACGTCTTAATATTTATATATCGTATTAAGATATATTAACACACTATGTTATCATGATAGTATAACAATTTAACATCCCATTAGATATAATAACAATGGGATTAATTACATTTAACAAGGTCGTTCACTTAAAGGTTTCGAAACAACATTTACATGTAACGACTAACGATGATTTAACGACTCAGTTAAAATGTATATATATATAGTGTATTAAGATGTATTAATACACATTTGAAGGACTTAAATACATATATCAAAACACTCTTACTTACAAAAATAATCACAATTGTATTCCCATTTGTTTTCATCAAGAATTCTACTCGTATTCGCTTGGTATTTGCACTCGTATTATACCCAGCTTCTAGATGTATTTACTATTAGTATATGCCAATAAAAATCTGCTCCTTAGCAGCCATAAATGATTAAGGAACATGTGGAACCAAAAATTTTTCAAGTAGCATGAATTATTTAGCAAGAAAACAAAATTAGGAATCTTTTCTTTCTTTATAAACTAAAAATGTTTTTATGCATACACACCATTTCTTCATTCCATTTTCTCATACTTACACTCCCAATTCTCTCTCAAAATACTCCTAACTTCATAATTGATCATCTCCAAGTATTTTCCCCATCATTTAGCTTCAATTACAAGCTTTAGTCAACATAAAAACAACCTAGAATCAAGAAGTTGCAAGATTACTTCCAATCTTTTTAATCCAATCCAACAACTCATCAAAGATCAAGAACTTCCATCTAATCTCAGTAACTTTTCATTCTTAATCAAGGTAATAATCATATCCAAGCTTTGTTTTAATTCCTATAAACATAACTACCTTAAATCAAGTAGTAATCTTATTTGAACTTGTTTTCGTGTCATGATTCCGCTTCAAGAACTTCCAAGCCATCAAAGATCCTTTGAAGCTCAAGTTATTTTCTCATCATTTCCAGTAGGTTTACCTACTATACTTGAGGTAGTAATGATGTTCGTAACATCATTCAATTCATATATATATATATATATATATAACTATCTTATTCAAAGATTTAAACTTGTAATCACTAGAACATAGTTTAGTTAATTCTAAACTTGTTCGCAAACAAAGTTAATACTTCTAACATAACTTTTAAAATCCACTAAATACATGTTCTATATCTATATTATATGCTAACTTAATGATTTAAAATCTGTAAACACGAAGAACACCGTAAAACCGGACATACGCCGTCGTAGTAAAACCGGGGTCTGTTTTGGGTTAGATAATTAAAAATTATGATAAACTTTGATTTAAAAGTTGTTCTTATGAGAAAATGATATTTCTTATTAACATGAAACTATATCCAAAAATCATGGTTAAACTCAAAGTGGAAGTATGTTTTTCAAAATGGTCATCAAGATGTCGTTTTTCGACGGAAATGACTACCTCTTTCAAATATGACTTGTAACCTGTAAATCTGACTATAAAACACTACTTTTTTAGTTTATTTCTAAATACTACAGTTCATTATGAAACCATAGCAATTTGATTCACGTTAAACGGAGTTGTAATGAATATTTGGGGAGCAAAACAAAATCTGCTAAAATTAACGTTGTATGGACGAAATTTATATTGTAAAAACTATATTAACCATATCCTTGCTAAGTTTTCTTATATATATTTGGACATGTTATCATTAGTATAACAAAATATTATAATCTTAGTTAATTCCGAGATTGTATATATATATAATAATCTTGGTACATTCCATGACAATAAGTATACAATACGTTTTGATAAATCCTAAGACAATAAGTATACAATTCGTTTTGATAAATTCTAAGACAATACGTATACAATACGTCGTTGGTTTGATGCAAAGACAATACGTATACAATACGTTATGGGGGTAATTATAAGATTATATATATACCGATTATTGGACTGTTGGACATTTCAGACTATTTTGGACTACTAACAAAGGACTACTAACATAAAAATGTAAAAAATTAATATATAAGTATTCTATGAACTTGTTTTATTTTATTCACATGTTTGTATTATTATCTGAATCATTATTATTGTTATAGGTTCGTGAATCCAAGGACGACGGCCATATTTTTAATAAGCTGAAAACTTATTATTAATATACTTTTACTACCGTGAGTATATAGTCCAATTTTTAAACTTTAAAAATATTTTGGGATGAGAATACATGCATTTTATGTTTTACGCCATGGATGCAAGTACTTAAAATATATTCTACGTTGAGTTGTACCACATTGAATATCTTCCCTAATAGCTTGGTAACTAATATTTGCATGTTGTAAGAACATGTAAGCGCAAATCCTATTGATAGATCTATCGGGTTTGACAACCCCAACCGGGCTAGTCGCTCTAGTATCGTAAACGGTTGCATAGTAATTCATTTTTACTACACTTGGTACAGTGTAGGGAGATTTCATAATAAAGGAAATATGCTACATTTATGGTTAAGTATGGTTACCGGAGCGCTCAACAACTTATAGAATATCTTTATTGAAATATTTATAACTATGAAATCTTGTGGTCTATATTTATATCGTCGCTAGCTTTAAACCTATATATCTCACCAACCTTTGTGTTGACTGTTTAAGCATGTTTATTCTCAGGTCCTTAAGAAAGTCTTCCGCTGTTGCATTATCTGAGCAAGCTGTGCATGGAGTCTCATGCTTTTGTTTAAATGAAGTGTTGCATTCAATAAAACAATTGCTATGTATTATATTCGACTGTTATGTCACGTGCGTAGTATTTGGAAACCGATGTATTATGGGGATTATTTCTTAAATAATCGCACACTTGTTTAAAACATGCATTATGTATAATAAGGGTGTGTCTTTTTATGAAACGAATATTTTCTAAAATGTATCATATAGAGGTCAAATACCTCGCTATGTGACCAATGAATAACGTACCACGGTTATAGTAATATGGACGAGTCGTTTCAGTTGGCATCAGAGCAGAGGTCTTAGCGAACCAGAAATTGCATTAGTGTGTCTGACCGGTATTTGTTAGGATGCATTAGTGAGTCTGGACTTTGACCGATCTTGTTTTTGAAAACCATTACTTATCATTTTTGGTCGGAAATTAAATATTATAACATGTAAATATTATGTGGTATATTACTAATGTGGTAGTTAATGTGTGATAGATGTCTACTTCTAGCACCAATCTCATTATCACATTCAGCGACTCCGAAGTTGAATCTCCAGCAAAAGTACTAATCATCGACTTATCTGATAAAGATGATGACCCGAAGGAAGGTGTATCAATCATCTATATAACTGATGACGATGATGACCTGGAGTTGGATGCATTTTTGGAAGACGTACAATTCCTAGAGGAACCAGAAGAGGAACCTATAATCGACAACCCAGAAATTCCAAAAGCAGAAACTAATAAAACAATTATTGTACCAAGTGCTCCCGATACTACCACACCTAGTCAACCATGTCTTACCAATACTAAAGAAATGTCATCTACTGAACCCCAACCAAAACCTAGACTTACCGCTGAAATACGCACTCTGACAGTAGGGAAGCGAAAATTCTATGATTTCCCAGATTTCTTTGAATTCCTAAGGAAGCCTCGTCGTTTCTAATCTGTTTTTGCAGCTATTCGACTTCACGCCTTATATAATAATATATCATGTGCTATATTTCATCTTACCTATGTTTTATGTAAATAGTGGTATTGAATTATTGTAAAATATTGTACCAAAAGAATAAGCATGAAGTATTAATGCATTAAGTTTTTCATGATAGAATATTATCATGATTGTAATAGTTAATTTGTGTACTAGCTATTAAGTATGAACTTTAACGGGGAGGTACTACCCTAGCTACAATTATAAAACACTAATAAGAAGAAAATTCTTTTGTAATAATTGGTTCATATTATTAATATGCCACGATGTACCATTAATTACTTGCTACAGAAAATTTAGGAGATTATCAACCAACGCGTAAACGACCGAATGCTTTGGGTCGAAGCGGCAAGAGTAGCAGCAAACAACATAAACCCTCGTGTTGGATGCTCATATAAAGCATTTCAAGGTTGCAAACCTTCATCATGTAGTGACCCGAACTTTTCCATGTTATATATATATATATATATATATATATATATATATATATATATATATATATATATATATATATATATATATTAAATGAAATTGATATTTACATGATTAAGTGTTTCCAACATGTTAAGCAATCAAACTTGTTAAGACTTGATTAATTGAAATAGGTTTCATATAGATAATTGACCACCCAAGTTGACCGGTGATTCACGAACGTAAAACTTGTAAAAACTGTATGATGACATATATATGGTTATATATATAGTTAACATGATATTATGATAAGTAAGTATCTCACTAAGTATATTAACAATGAGTGATATACATAAAAATGAGTTTATTGAATTAAGAAACTCGAAACGATATATATAACGATTATCGTTATAACAACGTCTTACTAAATACATATGAATCATATTAAGATATTGTTACACTATGTTTAAATATGATAATTGATAAGTAAACATATCATTAAGTATATTAACAATGAACTACATATGTAAAAACAAGACTACTAACTTAAGGGTTTCGAAACGAGACATATATGTAACGATTATCGTTGTAACGACATTTAAATGTATATATATCATATCAAGATATATTAATACATCATATTATCATGATAATATAATAATTTAACATCTCATTAGATATAATAAACAATGGGTTAATAACATTTAACAAGATCGTTAACTTAAAGGTTTTAAAACAACACTTACATGTAACGACTAACGATGACTTAACGACTCAGTTAAAATGTATATACATGTAGTGTTTTAATATGTATTCATACACTTTTGAAAGACTTCAAGATACTTCTCAAAATACTTCTATTTAACAAAAATACTTACAATTACATCCTCATTCATTTTCATCAACAGTTCTACTCGTATGCACTCGTATTTGTACTCGTACAATACACAGCTTCTAAATGTAACTACTATTGGTATATAGACTCCAATGATCAGCTCTTATTAGCCCATGTGAGTCACCTAACCATGTGGGAACCATCATTTAACATCTATCATGAAATATCTCACAAAATTACAAACTAATGGAGCCTATATGGAACCCCTAATTTCACGTGAACTAGAGGAACCATAAACACATTTCCATTTCAATTTTCTTGAATCAAATTACTCTCTCTCAAGTGTTCTTCCTTTGTTCTAAGTGTTCTTCATCATCTTCATTAAAATCTAGCACAATCTAGTTCATAAATCCATACATAAACCAAGATACAAAACAACCACTCAAGAACACACCAACAACACTTCCAAGTTTGCTAGCTTACTTTCAATCTTGCAAATCCATTTCAAGTGATCATCCAACCTCAAGAAATCTTTCTTATTTACAGTAAGATATCTCTCTAATACAAGGTAGTACTCATATTCAAATTTGATTCAATTTCTATAACTATAACAATCTTATTTCGAGTGGAAATCGTACTTGAACTTGTTTTCGTGTCATGATTTTGCTTCAAGAACTTTCAAGCCATCCAAGGATCCTTTGAAGCTAGATCTATTTTTCTCATTTTCAGTAGGTTTATCCACAAAACTTGAGGTAGTAATGATGTTCATAACATCATTCGAATCATATATATAAAACTATCTTATTCAGAGGTTTAAACTTGTAATCACTAGAACATAGTTTAGTTAATTTTAAACTTGTTCGCAAACAAAAGTTAATTCTTCTAACTTGACTTTTAAAATCAACTGGACACATGTTCTATATCTATATGATATGCTAACTTAATGATTTAAAACCTGAAAACACAAAAAACACCGTAAAACCGGATATACGCCGTCGTAGTAACACCGCGGGCTGTTTTGGGTTAGTTAATTAAAAACTATGATAAACTTTGATTTAAAAGTTGTTCTTCTGGGAAAATGATTTTTCTTACGAACATGAAACTATATCCAAAAATCATGGTTAAACTCAAAGTGAAAGTATATTTTCCAAAATGGTCATCTAGACGTCGTTCTTTCGACTGAAATGACTACCTTTACAAAAACGACTTGTAACCTGTATTTCCGACTATAAACTTATACTTTTTCTATTTAAATTCATAAACTTAAGTTTAATATAAAACCATAGTAACTTGAATCACTCAAAACGGATTTAAAAGAAGAAGTTATGGGTAAAACAAGATTGGTTAATTTTGCTTGTTGTAGCTACGTGAAAATTGGTAACAAATCTATATTAATCATATTCTAGCTAACTCATATTGTATTATACATGTATTCTAATATATTATGTAATCTTGGGATACCATAGACACGTATGCAAATGTTTTGACATATCATATCGACCCATGTATATATATTATTTGGAACAACCATAGACACTCTATATGCAGTAATGTTTGAGTTAGCTATACAGGGTTGAGGTTGATTCCACAAATATATATACTTTGAGTTGTGATCTAGCCTGAGACGTGTATACACTGGGTCGTGGATAGATAATATATATCGATTTATTTCTGTACATCTAACTGTGGACAACTAGTTGTAGGTTACTAACGAGGACAGCTGACTTAATAAACTTAATACATTAAAACATATGAAATGTTGTAAATATATTTTGAACATACTTTGATATATATGTACATATTTTTTATAGGTTCGCGAATCGACCAGTGGCCAAATCTTACTTCCTGACGAAGTAAAAATCTGTGAAAGTGAGTTTTAGTCCCACTTTTAAAAACTAATATTTTTGGGATGAGAATACATGCAGTTTTATAAATGTTTTACAAAATAGACACAAGTACGTGAAACTAAATTTTATGGTTGAATTGTCAAAATCGAATATGCCCTTTTAGCTTGGTAGCCTAAGAATTAGGGAACAGACCCCTTAATTGACGCGAATCCTAAAGATAGATTTATCGGGCCTAACAATCCCAATTCTGGAATTTGGAATGTTTTAGTACTTTGAGTTTATCATGTTCGATGGGTGTCCCGGAATGATGGGGATATTCTATATGCATCTTGTTAATGTCGGTTACCAGGTTTTCACCATATAAATGATTTTTTATACAGACTGTATATTATTGAAAGATGAAATCTTGTGGTCTATTATTATTACGATTTGATATATATAGGTTAAATCTATAACTCACCAATATTTTTGTTGACGTTTAAAGCATGTTTATTCTCAGGTGATTATTAAGAGCTTCCGCTGTTGCATGCTAAAATATGGACAAGATTTGGTGTCAGCATGTTTGTATAATCTTGTTTAAAACTGCATTCGAGATTTACTTTGTTGTAACATATTAATATTGTAAACCAATATGTATTGGTAGTGTGTAAGTGTGATATTTTTTGATTATCATTTCTGGATAATCTAGGTGGTGTCCTTTTAACCTTGTCTATAAAATAAAGGTTATGGTTTGTTTTTAAAAACGAATGCAGTCTTTGAAAAACGTCTCATATAGAGGTCAAAACCTCGTAACGAAATCAATTAATATGGAACGTTTATAATCAGTATGAATGGGACATTTCAGTTGGTATCAGAGCGTTGGTCTTAGAGAACCAGAAATTTGCATTAGTGGGTCTTATCGAGTTTGTTAGGATATATTAGTGAGTCTGGACTTCGACCGTGTTTTCTTTAAAAACGATTGCTTAACACTTTTATTGGAAACTATATATTATTAGCATGTAAATATTATGTGATATATTAACCTCTTAATATGTTTGATATTGTGTGATAGATGTCTACCACTAGTACAAATCCCATCGACTCATCTAATAATAATGAATAGTCGAATATATTTTGGGAAGATTTACAAATTCCCGAAGAGGAACCGGAAGAAGAGGAACCGGAAGAGGAAGAACCGGAAGAAGAGGAACCGAAAGAGGAGGAACCGGAAGAGGAGGAACCGGAAGAAGAAGAGGTTCCAGAGGAAGAAATATTGATACCTACAGTAAATCGATTAAATAAAAGAAAATCATCAACCAACGTACCAAAGTTAGTAATGGTCAATGATGTTTCCGCCGAGGAAGCAAAATATTGGGAAGATTACCAATTTTCCGATGAATCGGATCCCGATGAGGATTCCGATGATGTTATTGAAATTATCTCGATCCAATTTAATAAAGCAAAAGAAAATAATAATGGAAAAGGTATAAAAATAGAGAAACCTGATTCCGACCCTGATGAACTTTATATGTATCGACAACATCCGTATTTCCTAAATTGTAACAATAACTCGGGAACCTCTAAACCACCAGGTTTTTCTAAACCATTGTGGAAAACGACGGCTCGTATTAGAGGAACACCTTATATCCCTAGAAAATTAGGAAAACGAACCAAGTCCGAAGAAGAAGAAACCAGTGATTCAGATTAGAGGGTTGTAATCATGTTGTGTATTATATGTATTGTAGTGTGCTTGTACTTTTATGTTCTATGTAAAAATTGCTTGTATTATTTGTTAATTATCTTTTACGAATCTAATCCTTGTCTATTTTACAGTATAAAAACAAAACGGACGTTAAGGGTAGACAACCGAATATTTTAGAAGACCTACCAGGAGATATGATTGATGAAATCTTGTCTAGAGTCGGGCAAAATTCATCAGCACAATTAGTTACGACAAAATTAGTTTGTCAAACGTTTGAAAGAAATTCCAGGCATGCCTTAGTATATAAAAGGATTTACTTTGAAAGATGGGGTATATCACATTGGGGAGACTTTAAGTTACGCCAAGTTTTCTTTAAGGCATTTAGTGCGGGAAACCCAGATGCAATTTTACGCTACGGGTTACGAACCTATTTTGAATCAACATATCCCAACATAGGACTCCGTTCTTTAGAAAGAGGTTCTAACATGCAACATAAAGAAGCATGTTATGCTTACGGGTTAGTGATGTTCGCTTCTTACCAAAGTGAGAAAAAGAACATCGGACTGCAACTTTTAAATAAAACCTTCCCACAAGTGACAGATTCAGTAGTTGGGGTGAGAAACAAGGTTTTTAGATTATTACGGGGCTGTTGGACATTACGAAACCCTCGTCCTTTTGACGACATTACAACATGCTGCCTAGTCAATGGTCATAACGGTTATTTTTCACAAGACCAAGGATGGGAAGTCGTCTTAGTAAAACCAGAATGCATGACTTTGTTTCTAGATTTATGAATTACGTGTCTTTATTTTCTTTGCTGAACAACTTGTGTATTAACTAGATTTTTCTTCAAAACTGTCCTGTATCAAAGTGTACTATATTTCATGTTATATGTAGTATAGCGAAGTTGTAAGTTTGAAGAATATTTGTATGTGATATATTATTATAATCAGTTTTCATATAGAATTGTAGTAGTTGAATTGTATATTAGCTACTAAGTATGAACTTAACGGGTAGGTAGTACCCGAATTTAAACTTATAAAACGCTAATATGAAGAAAAAGCTTTTATAAATGAGTTCATATTATGCTATGAAATACTATTGACTACTCTTAATATTCTGTATGATTAACTCGATTCAGTTGGCTATTTTGAAGGAAATGGCACCGGCGACTCGTCAGAATTTGAACATGAGCGAGGAAGTCTTCCGTGTTTTCCTTGCAGCAAACATAGCCGCAGTACAGGCTGCGATACAAAATAACAATAACTCTGGATCTAGCAGTGGAACTAATTCCACAAGAAATCGTGTCGGATGCTCCTACAAAGAATTCACTGCCTGCAAACCTTTGGAATTTGATGGAACCGAAGAATCAATTGGATTGAAACGGTGGACTGAGAAAGTCGAATCGGTGTTTGCCATAAGTAAGTGTACTGAAGAGGACAAAGTTAAGTACGCTACGTATACCTTCACAGGTACTGCGTTAACGTGGTGGAACACCTATCTTGAACAGGTAGGACAAAATGCTACTTACGCACTACCGTGGTCGGCATTCAAGCAATTGATGAACGAGCAGTATCGTCCTAGAAACGAAGTCAATAAACTCAAGGTAGAACTTAGGGAGTTACGAACACAAGGGTTCTACATTACCACATATGAACGACGATTCACAAAGTTGTGCATATTGTGTCCAGGAGCATTCGAAGATGAAGAAGGGAAGATTGACGCATTTGTAAAAGGGTTACCAGTAAGGATTCAAGAAGATGTGAGTCCACACGAGCCCGCTTCCATACAAAAGGCAAGTCGAATGGCTCATAAACTCATAAATTAGATTGAGGGAAGAATTAAAGAGCAGGCGGCCGAAGAAGCCAACATGAAACAACTTAAGAGGAAGTGGGAGGAAAATGGTGACAAGAGTCACCAGAAAAACAACAACAACAACAACAACAACAACAACAACAATTACAACCACAATCGCAATAACTATCCCAACAACCGCAACAACAATCGCAACAATAACCGTAATCCTAATAATAACTAAAACAAACATCCCAACAACAACAACAACTACAACAACCGTTCCAACAATAATAACAATCTCAACAACAACCTCAATAACAACAACGGCAACAAAAACCAAAAATGCCAAAGGTGTGAAGAGTACCACCAGAATGGGTTATGCACGACATTTTGCACCAAGTGTAAAAGAACTGGCCATGGTGCGAAAAAGTGTGAGGTCTACGGACCAAAGTTTAACAGAACTAAAGGAACAAATAGTGGTAAAACAAGTAATGACGCCTTTGTTTGTTATGGATGTGGAAAAATGGGCTACATTAGAAGTAATTGACCGAATCAGGGGAATACTAATGGGCAGGGCCGCGAAAGAGTTTTCAATATTAATACGGCAGAAGCGCAGGAAGACCCGAAGCTTGTTTCGGGTACGTTTCTTATTGATAATAAATCTGCTTATGTTTTATTTGATTCGGGTGCGGATAGAAGCTATATGAGTAGAGATTTTTGTGCTAAATTAAGTTGCCCATTGACGTCTTTGGATAACAAATTTTTACTCGAATTAGCAAAGGGTAAATTAATTGCAGCAGATAATATATGTCGGGATAGATAAATTAAACTGGGGGATGAAATGTTTAAAATTGATTTAATACCAGTCGAGTTAGGGAGTTTTGATGTAATAATTGGTATGGACTGGTTGAAAAAGGTGAGAGCAGAGGTCGTTTGTTACAAAATGTGATTCGGATTGTGCGTGAAAAAGGAAAACCTTTAATGGTGTACGGAGAAAAGAACAACACAAAATTGAATCTTATTAGTAGTTTGAAGTCGCAGAAACTAATAAGAAAAGGTTGTTACATCATTCTAGCATTCATCAAGGAAGTTAAACGTGAAGAAAAGAACATCAGTGATGTTCCCGTCGCAAAAGAATTTCCCGATGTATTTCTGAAAGAATTACCGGGATTACCCCCACATTGATCCGTTGAATTTCAAATAGACCTTGTACCAGGTGCTGCACCAATAGCTCGTGCTCCATACAGACTCGTACACAGTGAAATGAAAGAATAACAAAGTCAATTACAGGAACTTTTAGAGCGTGGTTTCATTCAACCAAGTACATCACCATGGGGAGCTCCTGTTCTGTTTGTCAAGAAGAAAGATGGTACATTCAGGTTGTGTATCGACTACCGAGAGTTGAACAAACTTACCATCAAGAACTGTTACTCATTACCGAGAATCGACAATTTATTTGATCAACTAGAAGGCTCGTCGGTTTATTCGAAGATTGATTTACATTCTGGGTATCACCAAATGCGGGTGAAAGAGGATGACATTCCGAAGACTGCTTTTAGGACGCGTTACGGTCATTACGAGTTTATGGTTATGCCATTTGGATTGACTAATGCACCAGCTGTGTTCATGGACCTCATGAACCGAGTGTATGGGCCATATCTTAACAAGTTTGTCATTGTCTTCATCGATGACATACTTATTTACTCGAAGAATGATCAAGAGCAAGAAGAACATTTGAGAAAAGTGCTAGAGTTGCTAAGAAAAGAAAAACTGTATGCTATGTTTTCAAAGTGTACATTTTGGTTAGAAGAAGTTCAATTCCTCGGTCATATAGTGAATAAAGAAGGTATTCAGGTGGATCCAGCAAAGATTGAAACCGTTGAAAAGTAGGAAACCCTAAAAACTCCGAAACACATACGCCAATTTTTAGGACTAGCTGGTTACTACAGAAGGTTCATCCAAGATTTTTTCAAAATAGCAAAACCCTTGACTGCATTAACGCATAAAGGGAAGAAATTTGAATGGAAGGATGAACAAGAAAAAGTGTTTCAATTGTTGAAGAAAAAGTTAACTACGGCACCTGTATTGTCATTACCTGAAGGGAATGATGATTTTGTGATATATATTGTGATACCTCAAAGCAAGGTCTCGGTTGTGTATTAATGCAACGAACGAAGGTAATTGCTTATGCGTCTAGACAATTGAAGATTCATGAGCAGAATTATACGACGCATGATTTGGAATTAGGCACGGTTGTTTTTGCATTAAAGACTTGGAGGCACTACTTATATGGGGTCAAAAGTATTATATATACCGACCACAAAAGTCTTCAACACATATTTAATCAGAAATAACTGAACATGAGGCAGCGCAGGTGGATTGAATTGCTGAATAATTATGACTTTGAGATTCTTTACCACCCAGGAAAGACAAATGTGGTAGCCGATGCCTTGAGCAGAAAGGACAGAGAACCTATTCGAGTAAAAGCTATGAATATAATGATTCACACTAACCTTACTACTCAAATAAAGGAGGCGCAACAAGGAGTTTTAAAAGAGGGAAATTTAAAGGATGAAATACCCAAAGGATCGGAGAAGCATCTTAATATTCGGGAAGACGAAACCCGGTATAGGGCTGAAACAATTTGGGTACCAAAATTTGGAGATATAAGAGAAATGGTACTTAGAGAAGCTCATAAAACAAGATACTCAATACATCCTGGAACGGGAAAGATGTACACAGATCTCAAGAAATATTTTTGGAGGCCAGGTATGAAAGCCGATGTTGCTAAATATGTAGGGGAATGTTTGACGTGTTCTAAGGTCAAAGCTGAGCATCAGAAACCATCAGGTCTACTTCAACAACCCGAAATCCCGGAATGGAAATGGGAAAACATTACCATGGATTTCATCACTAAATTGCCAAGGACTGCAAGTGGTTTTGATACTATTTGGGTAATAGTTGATCATCTCACCAAATCCGCACACTTCCTGTCAATAAGAGAAGATGACAAGATGGAAAAGTTAACATGACTGTATTTGAAGGAAGTCGTCTCCAGACATGGAATACCAATCTCTATTATCTCTGATAGGAATGGCAGATTTATTTCAAGATTCTGGCAGACATTATAGCAAGCATTAGGAACTCGTCTAGACATGAGTACTGCCTATCATCCACAAACTGATGGGCAGAGCGAAAGGACGATACAAACGCTTGAAGACATGCTACGAGCATGTGTTATTGATTTCGGAAATAGTTGGGATTGACACCTACCGTTAGCAGAATTTTCTTACAACAACAGCTACCATTCAAGCATTAAGATGGCGCTGTTTGAAGCACTTTATGGTAGAAAGTGCAGGTCTTCGATTTGTTGGAGTGAATTGGGGGATAGACAGATTACGGTTTCAGAGATAATACAAGAAACTACCGAGAAGATTATCCAAATTCAACAACGGTTGAAAAATGCCCAAAGTCGACAAAAGAGCTACGCTGACATTAAAAGAAAAGATATAGAATTTGAAATTGGAGAAATGGTCATGCTTAAGGTTGCACCTTGGAAAGGCGTTGTTCGATTTGGTAAACGAGGGAAATTAAATCTAAGGTATATTGGACCATTCAAGGTTATTGATTGTGTCGGACCAGTAGCTTACCGACTTGAGTTACCTCAACAACTCGCGGCTGTACATAACACTTTCCACGTCTCGAATTTGAAGAAATGTTTTGCTAAAGAAGATCTCACTATTTCGTTAGACGAAATCCAAATCAACGAAAAACTTCAATTCATCGAAGAACCCGTCGAAATAATGGATCGTGAGGTTAAAAGACTTAAGAAAAACAAGATACCAATTGTTAAGGTTCGATGGAATGCTCGTAGAAGACCCGAGTTCACCTGGGAACGAGAAGATCGGATGAAAAAGAAATAACCGAACTTATTTCCAGAAGACACGTCAACACCTCCAACTGCTTAAAATTTCGGGACGAAATTTATTTAACGGGTAGGTACTGTAGTGACCCGAACTTTTCCATGTTTATATATGAAAGGACCCGTCCTAATCCATCTGGACGAAGTCACCAACAGCTGGTTCCATTGCGATGATCGACTCCAAATACTGTCTTTAAAATGAGCAAATGCACAGCGAATGTTTCTTTTATACCTGAGAAAAAACATGCTTTCAAGTGTCAACCAAGAGGTTGGTGAGTTCATAGGTTTATCATAAAACAATAAAATTCATCATTTTGATAGACCACAAGATTTAAATCCTGCATGGTACAAATGGGCCCGAATCCTATACCCACATGTAATGTACATGCGATATCTTTTAAATACATTACACATTTCTCGTGTACGAAATCATTTTAACAAATCTTTGTAACCGTGCACATATCTCATGTATAAAATATCATACACATAACCTGTGTATAAAATCATTCTCTCGATACATAACATTTACTTCAATTGGTGGCAATTATCATGTCCACATAATTCAATGGTGGCAATTATCATGTCCACATAATTCAATGGTGGCAATTATCATGTCCACATAATTGAATAATAATCCGCAGAACTTCTGTCTGCATAATAATTCATTCGAGGAATGTTTTGCTTGTGCCTATCTCGTCAAACATTTATAAAAGCATTTCATGTATTCGCAGTCTAA
This sequence comes from Rutidosis leptorrhynchoides, assembly GCF_046630445.1. Classification (NCBI taxonomy): domain Eukaryota; kingdom Viridiplantae; phylum Streptophyta; class Magnoliopsida; order Asterales; family Asteraceae; genus Rutidosis; species Rutidosis leptorrhynchoides. The sequence continues at coordinate 160,700,700 of NC_092341.1, read as the reverse complement.
ATATATTTCAAAAGCATTTAATAAAGCAGTTGTAGAAACAGCGCATGTATTCTCAGTCCCAAAAATGTAAAGAGAAAAAGGGAATCAAATGAACTCACCATACTGTATTTTGTAGTAAAAATACATATGACTAAATTGAACAATGCTTGGTTGTCCTCGGATTCACGAACCTATATCATTTATATATATATTACCACATATAATTGTAATCGAATCAATTTGTATAAATATAAATTTATTAGTTATATCATTGTTATGTTAATAACTTGATTAATTACATTTATTAGTATTTAAAATATTAATATAGTTATGTTATGGGTATTAAATATATTTTTATATAAAGATCGTTTATTTGTTAAATTAATAATTGTAATAATACTAAATTAAGGCTAATAATAATAATGATAGTAATAATAGTAATAATAAAAATGTTAATTTCTAAAAATGAAAACTTTTAATAATAACTTTAATAAAATTGATAATAATAATAATAATAATAATAATAATAATAATAATAATAATAATAATGATAATAATAATAATAATAATAATAATAATAATAATAATCATAATTGTATACATAATCCTAATAGTAATAATAAATGATACTTAATACTTGTATTAGTAATAATAATAACAATGACAATAATAATAATAGTAATAATACTACCTTTAAAGTCAAGCTTTAAAAAGAAAAGCCATTGCCCAGGCTCGAACCCAAGACCTCTCGATAACTCGACATGCACCTAACCGTTTCTCTGTTGCTTACTATCTGTTTTAAATCCCCACTTAATTTTATATAACTTCTCCTACTAAAAAATAAATTTATTTATGCCACAGCCCAGTTCGAACTCACGACCCCTTCGTTAGACACACATGACCTATACCACTGCTCCACTTATTATTTTCTATTTTTAATACTGATTTAAAACAATATAACCCGTATTTGTTTTCTGTTTCATCTTCTTCTTTTTTTCATATCATCATCTTTATTATTATTTTCATCATCTTTATTCATGTCATCTCCAAATTTTCATCATCATCAATCTTCTTTACCATTGTGATTATCGTAATAACATCATTAAATCGTCATCACAGAAAACATCATATCTATTATCATATTCATTCTAGCTATATATATATATATATATATATATATATATATATATATATATATATATATATATATATATATATATATATATATATATATATATATATATATATATATATATTTATTTATACGGGATCATCATCATCACCATTCACTGTAACACATCCTTTCCATAGCCTTTTTGGCCCAACCGAAACTGAAGTCCACGGCCCAGGTTCATCATGCATTTTACGGCCCATCCTAATATTTCACAAGCCCAGCTTTTAACGCATTGGATACCTGAAATGATTTGATAAAATGAAATAAAATGAATAAGAACGTGTTCACTTGTCTCTATCTGACATGAATTATTCCACCACTTTTGAGTGGGTGATTCACGAGAGAAAAAAAAAAGAAAGTGGGGTTCCTTCCTTTTGAGTTGTTGGCCATGAAGAGGAGTCACACAAAAGTAGTTCATTTATATCTTTTTTTTATACTGCATATTCAAATATATATTGGCTTTGTGTGTGTTGGAGTTTCAACCAAAAGGAAACAAAAGAAGAAAAAGAAAAATATATGGGAACAGAAGGTGACGAGTAGCAATGAAGAAGAAAAAAAAATGTTTAAAGATTTGTTGTTGATGTGGCTGTTTAAACGAAAAATAGATGCAGCCGAAATCGTGTAGTGTTAAATGGGTTTTGGAGTTGTTTGGGTCGATTGGAAGTGGAACTCGAAACAATCAGGATGTAGTAGCAGCAAGGTAACAGAGGTGATGGTTGGTGTTTGATCACGACAACAAGAAAGCATTTTAGTTTTATCATGGTTCGATAGTTGTAGTCATGAAAAGAAACACGAAAAGTGGAGATGATTATCATTCACAAAGGTGGAGGGTTTGAAGTGGGTGGTGTTGATTATTACCTCAGGAAACCGAAATAAAATATATGGTGAAGATGGGTGTCGACTAACAAATGAAAGAAGTGAAGCATTTGATGATTGAGATTGTAATTGGTTCTCGGTGATGGATGCTAGAGGTTGTGGTGATATTTGGTGGCGGTTTCATTGTAGATTTGGTTTACTCGCAGCAGAAGCGACATCGACAAAGAAATACGGGTAGTTAGTAGTGGTTTTGGGTTTGTTGTTTTCGTGATGTTTTGTCACGAAAGGAAGTGGCACACAATAGTGGTTTTGATCGTTTGAATGTGTCTTATGAAGGAGAGGGAGAGAGAGTGGAAAGTGTGATCAAGAGTGCAAATGTTCGGTTGTGGGTTTAGAGTAGTAGGATCACAAAGAGGGTGTTGTGTTTAATTGTTGAGTACTAAAGACAAAAGAATTGAGCACTTGCAAAAGTCTTGGTGTTAGCTTAGTATGAAAGAAGATGATACATGTATGTATGATTTATGTTAATAGAAGGGTCGACGTAGTATCAATCAGGAATAGGAAAAATAAAATAAAATAAATAAAGGTAGTACGAATTGCATCAGGTTTTAACTTCATCTGATAGGAAATCGAATCTGTATGCTGGATTAGATTAAGACTTATAACAAATTTTGGAATTTGATGTATGGATTGTATCTGATGGAATCCACTTTGTTAGTAGGCAACAAACAAAATTGCTGAAGGGTTGAGGACAATGTAAAACTGAATCCTATGTTAAATAAAAATTACGCGTATGACTGTATATATATATATGTTTATATATCAGTATTTAATTCTGTATATGTATATGTAATTAGCTGTATTTATACATCTATTTATATATCTTTATATGTATATATATATAATTTATATAGTTTGATAATTATCAAGTATAAATATATTAATACTATTAATAACACTAATAATAATATTACTAAGGATAATAATAAAGATAACAATAATAATAACTAATGATATTTAAATCTTAACTAAATTATATTTTTAATTTTTCTTATAATAATCTTTATATATAAAATCTTTATTTTAGATAATCTTAGTTTTACAACTAATGATAGTAATATTAATTTTAATACTGATCGTGATAATATTACTATAAAAACAACTACGTCTTAACTTGTAGTTACATATAATATATATTAATATCACATATTATTAATTTTGTAATATCTAATAATTAATCAATGTATAACAACATATATTGAATATTTAATATTTATACATTTTATATATTTTACAATACGTAATATTATTTATGTATAGTATATATATATATATATATATATATATATATATATATATATATATATATATATATATATATATATATATATATATATATATATATATATATATATATATATATATATATATATATATATATATATTTACATATTTATTTACACATAATTGTTCGTGAATCGTCGGAAATGGTCAAAGGTTAAATGTATTCATATAAACAATTCAAGAACTATTGAGACTCTACAATACAGATTTTTGCTTATCATGTCGAAATCAATAAAGATTAAGTTTAAAATTTGGTTGAAAATTCCCGGGTCATCACAGTACCTACCCGTTAAAGAAATTTCGTCTCGAAATTTGATTGAGGTGGTCATGGCTAACAATAAAAATGTTTTCATGATGAATATGAGTTGATAAATAGAGTTTTATCTCTGTTGAGTAATATGAAAAAGACAATTCGATTACTCGAAGAGTACAAGTGAAGCTATCACTAAATAGTGAAATTAGAAAGACATGTTTCATCATAACTTTTGACTAGTCATGGTTGAATTCCAGAATTCAAGGGATTTAAAGAAAATCTATGAAATCTATAAGATCTGATTTTTCGGTAAATGAGGAAATTAGGATCTCTTTAATTAAATGTGATGATCTGGCTCGATTGTTCTGCCTCATATTTCCATTATAAATTAAATTATTCCGTTCTATTATTCTCATCATTCCTATACTTTCTTTCTTAGTTCATACATCCAAACGATTGTGAAAATGCTTAATCCAGTTCTGATCCTTGTCCTCGTACTTACTATCGCAACAATCATTTTCCTTTTTCAACTTTCACCAGAGGAATCTGCTTTCTTCTACTTCGCCCTTGGGGTTATAGTGTTTTTAATTCTCCCGTGTCTTTATGTTGCGATAAACATTGACATACACGGTTTGTAATTTATGTGTTGTCGTCGAGTTTTATATCTTCCCTTATGTTTCAAAGCTCTTTGCCTTTTTATTCTCCTCTCGACTTCTAGTAAAGCGAGTAACGGTCCAGAATTCGTAAGTATGGAGTTTCGAATGAACTTAATGTCCTAAACAAGAGAGAACGTAATAGCACGATTTGATTTATCAAATTACCAGAATTCAAGAGAAAAGATAGAACTATCAAGAAAATATGTTCTTGATATGTTTATAGATTAGATAGAATGTAAGAGTCGTGTAAAATGGCACATGATCACGTTATGATCTGTAAATCATCATGTTCCAATAGAACTTCCAACATGACTTACTGTAATATAATCACGTTGGCCAAGTGTCATTATATTATACTAACTCATGCTCAAATTCTTAACACTTCTCCAGAATTCATTCGTAATTATACTTAGATTTTACAGAAGTTTTCAATATAATGAAATACAGAAAACACGAAGAGGTAGATAATTTCAGACAAGAATATTTATGAAAATATCCTCGGAAATATCGAAGATATTTATGATGATATTTTGAAATTTCTTCAAAGGTTGATGAATAAAAATTATCCGCAAGATTTTAACATGACCTCGGAGCAAGATATTCTCTAAAGATTTCATCAGATCCAGAATTACCTGGATTCTTTGAATATAGGGTTTGGTCCTTGTATTTGTCCTTGGTCTCCTTCACGGTTAGTTCAATCCATTTTTCAGTACCAAATCTTCTATTGAGCGTTCCTAGCACTCCATTCTTTATCATCAAACTCTTGGCTGTTTAGGCCATCTACCATTTTTCTGTTTCCTCTGCATTTAATGCAGCCATATCTGAATCGTTGGTTATCAATTTGCGGTGGTTTCAAGAGAATTGTGTTTCAAGATGATTAAACGCTGATTGTAATATGGTGGAATATAAAAGGTTCTCCGGTAACAATAAAAGAGCACGCGTATATATCAAGGTTATAATAAGGTTGTTTCGAATGAAAAGTCTAAGTTGTCTTGCTGGAGCTGTGATAAAATTGGCTAATTTGGAAAGGGTTTGCAAAGTTATTTTGGGTAATAATAACACTAAAGGAGTTAACACAGCTAGGTGTTAAACGTTTACTCCATTTTCGAGAGTTTTTAGGTGTATAGCTAGATGCATCGATCTTTTCTTTCGTAGATAACGTGTGGTTGAATCATCCTCTCGATTGATGTGTTTTCAAGAATCATGAAAGGTTTGGACGCAGATTGTAATTGTCAAGATACAAATGAGGTTTAAGATGAAATCAAGTGGCAAACTTGAAGAATTATTTAGTTTCATATGTTATAATCAGTATTTTAATTCATTTTAATTGTCCAGTAATATTCGTCCACAGTCGATAGTCCACAATTTACAGTCCAATAATTCATATATAGTTTAATATATAAAATTCGAATTAATTAATATGTATCGTGACCCGTGTACATGTCTCAGACTCGATCACAACTCAAATTATATATATTATTATAGAATCAACCTCAATCCTGTATAGAGAACTCTATCATTACTGCATATAGAGTGTCTATGGTTATTCCAAATAATATATATAAATGCGTTGATATGATATGTCAAAACCTTGTATACGTGTCCCGATATTTAAAGTGCGAAAAATAAATACAGAAATTAAATGACGATAAATAAAATGCGTAAAGTAAATAACAGAAATTAATTGACGATAAATAAAATTGTGAGAATGTAAATTGCGATAAATAAAGTGTAATCAGTTAGCTGGGAACAATTAGTTAGGAACAGTTAGCGTGGATTCTTAACAAAATTTCTCATAGTTAATTTGTTTGTTTCTAACAAATTTTATTTTGTCAAATGTTTTCTTCATTATGCCACTTGTTAGATTCTGATAGGTCAAAATCCAAATATGAAATTGAATGAAAATGGTTATTCTGCGGTGAACAGATACGTATATATGTAGATGTAAATAGGATAGTAAATGACTGTTGAATCAGAGTTGAAAGAATGTACAGTGTAACTTATTAACGTGAACTCTAAATATTCCTCGGGTATTACCTACCCGTTAAAATATTTTCACCATTAACAGTTTGTACAAAAGAAATTTTAATTACAATCTTTATGAAAACATATATATATATATATATATATATATATATATATATATATATATATATATATATATATATATATATATATATATATATATATATATTTTCTTCAGATGTAATCATGGATTTAATGAGTCAATATGATATTAAACTTATTTGATTTACCGTTAGAATAAGAATATATAATCTCTAAAACATTATAGATTACATAATCGCCATGTCGAACGAAGATAAATGATGTAGAACGATTCGCAGATTGATGATTATGCTCGAGGTACATAATGAGATGTTGAGGTGTGAGATGTTGAACTTGGATTGTTGGTGGTACTGTTGGTGTCGTTGATGTTGCTGAAGTTGGTAAATTTTGCACCATATTCTCCAAATTGATTACTCGAGCGCGAAGTTCGTTGGCTTATTCTATTATTTCGGAATGATTGTCGGTCAGAACGAGCGGATGAATAAGGTTTAGAATTTTGGATAGATTATAATCGTGACGAGTTATCCTGGAAATGAGAGAGAAAAATGGTGTCTCGAACACGTTCGCCGGTAAGCGCTTCAGGTGCATCGTCAAGAGGGAAAATCGGTGGGAGGAAAGGATCACCTTCTTCTTGTCTCCAATTGTTAAGTAGGCTACGAACCCATCAGATGAATTGGGGATGGCTGATTGATTGATTCATTCTGATGGTACTGCTTTCAGAGCTTAGGTGAATATCCATGTCGGAATAGCTGTCGGAATAACTATCGGAATAGCTATCGAAATCTGAGGGACTCGAACTGGTTACAGGATTCATCTCGTACGATCAGATGAAGAATTTTCTATAGGAAATAGATTATAGGATGTAGATTAGTACCCTGCAATACATAATTTACATATGCATATATAATACTAAAATCCTATAAGTTACGGAGGGATCTACGGAAAATGTCAGGCAAAGTTTACAGTAACAGATACGCTAAGATATGAATTAGCAGATATGATAAGATATGAATTTTGTCTATACACCAATCATGCAATCAATGCAATAAGATGTGTCTAGACAAAGGATGATAAGCAAGTGATTCCCTAAGAATGATAAGCAGGTAATTTTCGACACAAAATGATAAGCAAAACTTTTGACATACAGACACGGTCGAAGTCCAGACTCACTAATGCATCTATACAACTACTGGTTAGACACACTAATGCAAGACCTGGTTCGCTAAGACCACCGCTCTGATACCAACTGAAAGGACCCGTCCTAATCCATCTGGACGAAGTCACCAACAACTGGTTCCATTGCGATGATCGACTCCAAATACTGTCTATAAAATGAGCAAATGCACATCGGAATGTTTATTTTATACCTGAGAATAAACATGCTTTCAAGTGTCAACCAAAAGGTTGGGGAGTTCATAGGTTTATCATAAAACAATAAAATTCATCATTTTGATAGACCACAAGATTTAAATCCTGCATAGTACAAATGAGCCCGAATCCTATACCCACCTGTAATGTACATGCGATATCTTTTAAATACAGTACACTTTTCTCGTGTACGAAATCATTTTAACAAATCTTTGTAACCGTACACATATCTTGTGTACAAAATATCATACACATAACCTGTGTATAAAATCATTCTCTCGATACATAACATTCACTTCAATTGGTGGCAATTATCATGTCCACATAATTCAATGGTGGCATTATCATGTCCACATAATTCAATGGTGGCAATTATCATGTCCACATAATTCAATAATAATCCGCAGAACTTCTGTCTGTATAATAATTCATTCGAGGAATGTTTTGCTTGTGTCTATCTCGTCAAACATTTATAAAAGCATTTCATGTATTCGCAGTCCAAATATATTTCAAAAGCATTTAATAAAGTAGTTGTAGAAACAGCGCATGTATTCTCAGTCCCAAAAATGTAAAGAGAAAAAGGGAATCAAATGAACTCACCATACTGTATTTTGTAGTAAAAATACATGACTAAATTGAACAATGCAGGGTTGTCCTCGGATTCACGAACCTATATCATTTATATATATATTAACACATATAATTGTAATCGAATCAATTTGTATAAATATAAATTTATTAGTTATATCATTGTTATGTTAATAACTTGATTAATTACATTTATTAGTATTTAAAATATTAATATAGTTATGTTATGGGTATTAAATATATTTTTATTTAAAGATCATTTATTTGTTAAATTAATAATTGTAATAATACTAAATTAAGGCTAATAATAATAATGATAGTAATAATAGTAATAATAAAAATGTTAATTTCTAAAAATGAAAATTTTTAATAATAACTTTAATAAAATTGATAATAATAATAATAATAATAATGATAATAATAATAATAATAATAATAATAATAATAATAATCATAATTGTATCCATAATCCTAATAGTAATAATAAATGATACTTAATACTTGTATTAGTAATAATAATAACAATGACAATAATAATAATAGTAATAATACTACCTTTAAAGTCAAGCTTTAAAAAGAAAAGCCACTACCCAGGCTCGAACCCAAGACCTCTCGATAACTCGACACGCACATAACCGTTTCTCTGTTGCTTACTATCTGTTTTAAATCCCCACTTAATTTTATATAACTCGCCTGAATCTGTTTAAATTTCTTCTGCTACTAAAAAATAAATTTATTTATGCCACAGGCCAGTTCGAACTCACGACCCCTTCGTTAAACACACATGACCTATACCACTGCTCCACTTATTATTTTCTGTTTTTAATACCGATTTAAAACAATATAACCCGTATTTGTTTTCTGTTTCATCTTCTTCTTTTTTTCATATCATCATCGTTATTATTATTTTCATCATCTTTATTCATGTCATCTCCAACTTTTCATCATCATCAATCTTCTTTACCATTGTGATTATCGTAATAACATCATTAAATCGTCATCACAGAAAACATCATATCTATTATCATATTCATTCTCGCTATATGTATATATATTTATACGGGATCATCATCATCACCATTCACTGTAACATATCCTTTCCATAGCCTTTTTGGCCCAACCGAAACTGAAGTCCGCCCAGGTTCATCATGCATTTTATGGCCCATCCTAATATTTCCAAGCCCAGCTTTTAATGCATTGGATACTTGAAATGATTTGATAAAATGAAATAAAATGAATAAGAACGTGTTCACTTGTCTCTATCTGACATGAATTATTCCACCACCTTTGAGTGGGTGATTCACGAGAGGAAAAAAAAAGAAAGTGGGGTTCCTTCCTTTTGAGTTGTTGGCCATGAAGAGGAGTCACACAAAAGTAGTTCATTTATATCTTTTTTTTTATACTGCATATTCAAATATATATTGGCTTTGTATGTGTTGGAGTTTCTGAAAGGACCCGTCCTAATCCATCCGGACAAAATCCATATCGATTACAAACGATTCACAATAGTTGGTTACATCGCGAGGTACTTGACCTCTATATGATACATTTTACAAACATTGCATTCGTTTTTAAAAGACAAACTTGCTTTATATCGAAAATTGATGACATGCAAATCATTTCATAATATATTCAACTATAATTGACTAAATAATAATCTTGATGAACTCGACGACTCGAATGCAACGCCTTTTGAAATATGTCATGAATGACTCCAAGTAATATCTTTTAAATGACCAATTGTACAGCGAAAGACTTCTTTCATACCTGAGAATAAACATGCTTTCAAGTGTCAACCAAAAGGTTGGTGAGTTCATTAGTTTAACATAAATAATCATTTCATAATTTTAATAGACCACAAGATTTCATATTTCCATTTCTCATAAACATACGTCCCATGCATAGAGACAAAAATATCATTCAAATGGATTGAACACCTGGTAACCAACATTAACAATATGCATATTGAATATCCCCATCATTCCGGGATCCTCCTTCAGACATGATATAAATTTCGAAGTACTAAAGCATCCGGTACTTTGGATGGGGCTTGTTGGGCCAGATAGATCTATCTTTAGGATTCGCGTCAATTATGGTGTCTGTTCCCTAATTCTTAGATTACCGGACTAAATAAAAAGGGGCATATTCGATTTCGATAATTCAACCATAGAATGTAGTTTCACGTACTTGTGTCTATTTTGTAAATCATTTATAAAAATTGCGCATGTATTCTTAGCCCAAAAATATAAAGGGTAAAAAGGCAAATGAAACTCACAATTCAATATTTTGTAGTAAAAATATTCATACGACGGAACTGAACAATGCAAGGTTGGCCTCGAATTCACGAACCTATATCATTTGTATATATATATTAACACACGTAGTTGTAATCGAACAAATATATATTTATTGATATTAATTGTTATTTTAATAACTTATATGTTTCATTAATAACTTAATTAACTATATTTATTTTAGATAAATAGTTAGTATTTATTATACAAATATCAGTATATTTATATTATATGTCATAAATATATTTTTCTTATATATATATATATATATATATATATATATATATATAATATTCATTGAGTAAATTAATAATAGTAATCTTATTAGTGACAAAGGGAATAAAAATTTTGATAATAATAATAGCCAATTTATTTGTAGTAATAATAATACTGTAATAATGATAATATTAATGATAATAATAATAATGATAGTTTTAATAATAATAATAATGTTACTAGTAATTAATAATAATAATAATAATAATAATAATAATAATAATAATAATAATAATAATATTACTAGCAATAATAATAATAATAATAAAAATAATAAAATGACTACCTTAATGTAGCAATCTTTAAAAAGATAAACGCCCCGACCCGAGTTCGAACCCGCGACCTCCCGCTAACCCGAACCCTCTCCTAACCGTTACTCCGTTTTAGTTTTTCTGAAGTATATGATAACTTAAATCTAATTATCCTATACATATCTATTTCCTTCTTCTTCTAAACCCATTTAACATAATCAGTGTACACCTTCACCATCATCATCTTTATAACCCTTCCTTCATCTTCATTACAAACATAATCGATCATCATGTCATCATTTATATCATTCGTATGCATAATCGTCATCATCTTTCTTAGTTTCATTATTTTCGCATAACATCACTATCATGTTCTTCACTTCACAGCCAACGTCATCAGCATCTTCATGTCATCACTAACTTTGCTAGTCATCATCATCCAGCTCACCATGAATCATCATTTCATTCTGTCATCGTCTCTTATGCTTCATCATCACAGGCTCAACAAAACTCCATTACTATTACGGCCCAACAAGAGTTTATGTCCATTAGTCCACAAGAAAATTCCCATGGTTCTCGGCCCAATAGTTGTTTATAAATAGAAATTTACAAGTTACAAACTCGTTAAGATCCATCATTTTAGAAACCCTCAAGTCTATCGGTTCACCAACAATTCTTGGTCCAATCCCACTCGTTTGTTTCAAACTCTCCACAGTAGGAGTTACTATATTTATTCAGTTTAATCTAAACAATAAACACCTCTCTATTGTTTCCTTTACAGCACATAATCCCACTACTTGTTAAATAAAAAATTCGCTAGATTTTTCCTCCTCACAGCACTAAAGTTATATGGACAAAAAAGACTAATAATATTGGAGCACTAGAAGATGTTTGGCTATGTATTTCCATACTTGTCGGCCATAAAGAAGATAGAAAAGAAAAGCAGACCTCTAAATCCGTTTATAAATAGAGCAAAGGATAGCTGCCATCGTGGATTAAAAAAAATAAATGTGCAGCAGTTTTTGTATTTAATTGATGGTGATGGTTTGAGCTGAAGCAAAAACTATCCGGAAGAAGAAAAAGAAAAAAAAAATATAACGGAGGTGGTGGTGATCATTGTGGAAGAGGGTTTCGATTATGGTAGTTACTGGGTGTTCTAAACAAGAAGGCTAGCAGCTGTAGGAGCTTTTGAACGATACAGAATCATAATGACAGTGGCTGTAGCAGGCGTAAGTGGTTTCATGGTGATGTTTCACGTTTTGCAGGTGGTTGCGATAGACAAAACAACACAGAATGACACTTGTGATTTGTAGCAGTAGAAGGTTGATATAGCAGCAACAATTAATGTAGTTGTTGGTGTCGGTGTCATAATAGCGGAAAGAAGAAACATAAATAACTAAAAGATAGGTGATTCTACTGATATGGTGATCATTCGATGTAGGAATAGAAATGAACCATAGTAAGTTGGGAGTGGTGTGTTTGCAACCCGGAGTCGAGTAGTTAAATGGGTTAGATGGTTATTTGGGTTGATCAAGCATATGTATTAACCGAAGAAAAGAAAGAAGTTCGATGAGTTTGATCAAAATACAAAAGAGATTACCGTTTGCAGATTATGATTGAAAAGGATGGTGACCATAGTAATCGAATGAGAAGATGATAGTAATGTTCTTGGTGTTTGTTATCATTGCTATTTGCAGATGATGAAAATGGTGGCGAGTGTCGATCATATAAAGGACAATAAACAGAAGGTACTTGATGTCTTTGCGTGATTTTGATAGTTGAAGAAGAAGGAAAAATGGAGAGGAAGGAAGATGGTAATGGAGTGTGTTTTGGGTCTTTATGATATTTTGTGTTCTTTTCTTCCAGTCGTAGCAGTTGATATCAATAGGTAATGTAAATGAACAATTGTTGTGGTAATCATAAATCAATCTCGTTTGTATTGTAGTGTAAAGGTGTCGACAAAGATTCTCAACTAAAGAGAAGAATACAAAAATAAATAAAGAGATAAAGATGTTACACAATTCCAAATCATTAACTAACTTTATAATTTAAATATATAATTAATATTAATAATTAATAATCATAAATATATTAATAATAATACTTTTATTGTTATTAAAAATAATACTAATAATAATATTAATGATAAATAATGATATTTATTAATAATAATGTAGATAATTATATTAATAATAATAAAACTGATAATAATTTATAACAATAAAAATGATATCAATAATACTATTAATAATAATACTATTGATATAACAAGTTACGCGTATTAAATCTCATGTCTATATATTATATTTTAAATTAATAATATTAATAATGCTGATATTAATATTAATAATAAAAGTAATAGTAACATTAATACAGCAATTATATTTTAATTTGTGATTATTTACATATGAATATTATAAACTTCTTCATATAATATTTAGAAATTTTATCACAAAATTTATATCATAATTATGTATATATATTGCACATAACAACTTACAATTATAAATGTTCATTATCAACTCCGTTAAGATAAATAAAATCAGTATTTTTGAATATTGTGTTCAAAGTTTTTAATTCATATCCTAAACCCTTTTTCATCTTTAATTCTAATAATTAAGTTGCATATTATTTTATTAATGTATTTCAAGTTATCATGTTATAATATATATATCTACTCATATATTCAGATACATATATCTATTTGTAATTAATTATTCGTGAATCGTCGGGAGTAGTCAAAGGTCAAATGAATACATAAACACAGTTTACAGTTTTTGAGACTTCAACGTTACAGACTTTGCTTATCGTGTCAAAACCATAATAAGATTAAGTTTAAATTTGGTCGGAAATTCCCGGGTTGTCACAGTACCTACCCGTTAAATAAATTTCGTCCCGAAATTTGAGTGTGGTCGTCATGGCTAACAATAAAAATGTGTTCCTGACGAATATGAGTTGACACATAGAGTTTTATTGCCATTGAGTAATAAGGAATAAATAATTTGATTATTCGAAGAGTATAAGTGAAGCTGTCGCAAAAGATTGAAATACATAAATAGAGATTCGTTTTAACTTTTGATGTTCTCTTGGTTGAATTCCGAAATTCGAGGTATTTAAAGAAAATCTTCGAAATCTAAAAGATCTAATTCTTCGTTGAATAAGGTAATTAAGATCTCTTAAATTAAATGCGGATATATGCCTCGATTGCTATGTCGGATTTTCTTATTATAAATTTACCTCTACCGTTCCATTATTTTCACCACTTCTATATTTTCTTTCCTTGATTTACATTTCCAAGGATTTGTGAAAATGCTTAATCCAGTCCTGATCATTGTTCTTATTTTGACTATCGCAACATTCATTCTCCTCTTCCAACTCCCACCGGAGGAATCTGTCTTCTTCTACTTCGCTCTTGGGTTATAGTGTTTTTAATTTTCCCGTGTCTATATGTTGCGATAAACATTGACATACACGGTTTGTAATTCATGTGTTGTTATCGGGCTTTGTATACTCCTTTATATTTTGGGGCTCCATGCTTTTGTTTGCACTTCCCGACTTAAAGTCAAGCGAATAATGGTCCAGAATTCATAGGTATGGATTTTTGACTGAACATTCTTAAGGTTCTAAGTGAGATTGTGATAGCACGATCTTGATTGATTAAATTACCATAATCACTGAGAATGGAACTATCAAGAATATAATTTCTTGATATGTTCAGAGATTAAACAGAATGAAAGAGTTGTGTAACATGGCACATGTTGACATTATGATCTGTGAATCATCACGTTCCATTAGAAACTCAGCATTACTTACTGTAATATAATCACGTTGATCAAGTGTCATTATATTATACTAACTCATGCATCAATTTCCAACACTACTTTAAAATCATTCATAATTCAAACTCAAATTTTAAAGAAATTTAGAAACTAAAGTAGTTTCCTTTATGATGTAATATAGATAGCAGGAAGAGATAAATAATTTTGGACAAGAATATTTATGAAAATATCCTCAGAAATATCGAAGATATTTATGATGATATTTTGGAATTTCTAAGTTCGATGGTTGATGAAAAAAGATTTTTCCGCAAGATTTTAACATGACTTCGGAGTAAGATATTCTCTAAAGATTTCAACGGATTCAGAATTATCTGAATTCTTTGAATATAGAGTTTGGTCATTGTATTTGTCCTTGGTCTCCTTCATGGGTAGCTCAATCTGTTTTTCAATACCCAATTTCCTATCGAGCGTTCCTAACACTCCTTTCTTTATCATCAAACTTTTGGTTGTTCAGACCATCTACCATTTTTTAGTTTCCTCTGCATTTAATGCTATGATATCTGAATCATTGGTTATTAATCTGAGGTGGTTTCATGAAAATTGTGTTTTTAGATGATTAAACGCTGATGGTAATATAGTGGAATATGAAAGGTTCCTTGGTAACAACAAAAGAGCACGCGTATATATCAACGTTATGATAAGGTTGTTTCGTACGAAAAGTCGAAGTTGTCTTGCTGGAGCTGTGACAAAACTGGCTATCTCGAACAGCAGATGCAAAGTTATTTTCGGTAGTAATAACGTTAAAAGAATTTGCACAGCTACGTGTTAAACGTTTACTCAGGTTCCGAGTGTTTTCAGGTGCATAACTATATGCATTAACCTTTTCTTCCGTAGATGAAGTGCGGTTGGTTCATCCTCTCGATTGAGGTGTTTTCAAGAATCATAAAAGGTTTGAAAATAGACTGGAATTGTCAAGATACAAATGAGGTTTAAGATGAAATCAAGTGGCAAACTTGAAGAATTGTTTAATTTCATATGTTAAAATCAATATTTTAATTCATTTTTAATTGTCCAATCTTGATAGTCCACATTCGATAGTCCACAGTTAACAGTCCAATAATTCATATATAGTTTAATATATAATATTCGAATTAATTAATACGTATCGTGACCCGTGTACATGTCTCAAACTCGCTCACAACTCAAAGTATATATATTATTATAGAATCAACCTCAACCCTGTATAGAGAACTCAATCATTACTGCATATAGAGTGTCTATGGTGATTCCAAATAATATATATACATGCGTCGATATGATATGTCAAAACCTTGTATACGTGTCCCGATATTTAAAGTGTGTAAAATAAATAACAGAAATTAAATGACGATAATTTAAATGCGTAAAGTAAATGACAGAAATTTAAATGATGATAAATAAATTTGCGAGAATGTAATTTGTGATAATTAAATTGCGGTAAATAAAGTGTAATCAGTTAGCTGGGAACAATTAGCTAGGAACAGTTAGCGTGGATTCTTAACAAAATTTCTCATAGTTAATTTGTTTGTCTCTAACAAATTTTATTTTGTCAAATGTTTTCTTCATTATGCCACTTGTTGAATTCTGATAAGTCAAAATCCAAATATGAAATTGAATAACAATGGTTATTTTGCAGTGAACGGATATGTATATCGGTGTTTGTAAATAGAATAGTAAATGACTGTTGAATCAGATTCGAAGAATGTACAGTGTAACTTATTAATGTGAAATCTAAATATTCCTCGGGTATTACCTACCCGTTAAAATATTTTCACCATTAACAGTTTGTACAATAAAAATTTTGATTACAATCTTTATGAAAGCATATATACATATATATTTTCTTCAGACGTAATCATGGATTTAATGAGTCAATATAATATTAAACTCATTTGCTTTTCGGTTGGAACTAGAATAAATAATCTTTAAAACTTTAGAGATTACATATTCGAAATGTCGAACGAAGATCATACTCAAAGTACAGATGATGATATTCAAGCATGGATTGTTGATGGTACTGGTGCTGTTATTGATTGTACTGTTGGTGCCGGTGATGTTGCTGAAGCTGGTACATTTTGCACCATATTCTCCGAATTGATTATTCAAGCGCGAAGTTTGTTGACTTATTACCCCAGGATGATTGTCGGTTTGAACGAGCGGATGAATAAGGTTCAGAATTGTGGATGGAATATAATCTTGTCAAGTTACCCCGGAAATTAGACTGAAAATGGTGTTTCGAACAGGTTCGCCGGTAAACGCTTCAGGTTCATTGTCAAGAGGTGAATTCGGTTGGTGGAAGGGATTGCCTTCTGCGCGTTTCCATTAATTAAGTCGACTACGAACCCATCAGATGAATTGAAAATGGCTGATTGGTTGATTCATGCCGATGACGCTGTTTTCGGAGCTTAGGTGAACATCTATGTCGGAATAGCTGTCGGAATAACTATCGGAATAGCTATCGGAATCTAAGGGACTCGAACTGGTTTATGGATTAATCCCGTATGATCAGATGAAGGATTTTTGATAAGAAATAGATTATATGATATAGATTAGTACCCTGCAGTATATAATTTACATATGCATATATAATACTAAAATCCCATAAGTTACGGAGGAATCTACGGAAGCTGTCAGGCATCGGTAATAATAACAGGTACGCTAAGATATGAATTTATCCATACACTATTCATGCAATCTAGGCAGTAAGATATGTCTAGATTAAGAATGATAAGCAAGTGATTTCCTAAGAATGATAAGTAGGTAATTTTCGACACGAAATGATAAGCAAAACTTTTGACATGCAGACACGGTCGAAGTCCAGACTCACTAATGCATCCTAACGTCTTATCAATTAGACTCACTAATGCAGACCTGGTTCACTAAGACCACCGCTCTGATACCAACTGAAAGTACAGTGGGGACAACCACCGTCCCACCCAGTGCCTTCCCAGCTAACCGCCTGGTGACCACTGAGTGTACCTCAGATACTGATTTTAGGGCCTACCTCTCGGCTACTGCCAACCCTCGTAAGGGATCGTAAGGAGTAAGAGCCAATGCTTCATCACAGGTAACACTGTGAGAACCTCCTTTACGACTAACCAGCCACACATGGACGGCGTTATACCAGCTCTGATACCAACTGAAAGGACCCGTCCTAATCCATCTGGACAAAATCCATATCGATTACAAACGATTCACAATAGTTAGTTACATCGCGAGGTACTTGACCTCTATATGATACATTTTACAAACATTGCATTTGTTTTTAAAAGACAAACTTGCTTTATATCGAAAATTGATGACATGCAAATCATTTCATAATATATTCAACTATAATTGACTAAATAATAATCTTGATGAACTCGACGACTCGAATGCAACGCCTTTTGAAATATGTCATGAATGACTCCAAGTAATATCTTTTAAATGAGCAATTGTACAGCGGAAGACTTCTTTCATACCTGAGAATAAACATGCTTTCAAGTGTCAACCAAAAGGTTGGTGAGTTCATTAGTTTAACATAAATAATCATTTCATAATTTTAATAGACCACAAGATTTCATATTTCCATTTCTCATAAACATACGTCCCATGCATAGAGACAAAAATATTATTCATATGGATTGAACACCTGGTAACCGACATTAACAATATGCATATTGAATATCCCCATCATTCCGGGATCCTCCTTCGGACATGATATAATTTTCGAAGTACTAAAGCATCCGGTACTTTGGATGGGGCTTGTTGAGCCCGATAGATCTATCTTTAGGATTCGCGTCAATTAGGGTGTCTGTTCCCTAATTCTTAGATTACCAGACTAAATAAAAAGGGGCATATTCGATTTCGATAATTCAACCATAGAATGTAGTTTCACGTACTTGTGTCTATTTTGTAAATCATTTATAAAAATTGCGCATGTATTCTCAACCCAAAAATATAAAGGGTAAAAAGGCAAATGAAACTCACAATTCAATATTTTGTAGTAAAAATATTCATACGACGGAACTGAACAATGCAAGGTTGGTCTCGGATTCACGAACCTATATCATTTGTATATATATATATTAACACACGTAGTTGTAATCGAACAAATATATATTTATTGATATTAATTGTTATTTTAATAACTTATATGTTTCATTAATAACTTAATTAACTATATTTATTTTAGATAAATAGTTAGTATTTATTATACAAATATCAGTATATTTATATTATATGTCATAAATATATTTTTCTTATATATATATATATATATATATAATATTCATTGAGTAAATTAATAATAGTAATCTTATTAGTGACAAAGGAAATAAAAATTTTGATAATAATAATAGCCAATTTATTTGTAGTAATAATAATACTGTAATAATGATAATATTAATGATAATAATAATGATAGTTTTAATAATAATAATAATGTTACTAGTAATTAATAATATAAATAATAATAATAATAATAATATTACTAGCAATAATAATAATAATAATAAAAATAATAAAATGACTACCTTAATGTAGCAATCTTTAAAAAGATAAACGCCCCGACCCGAGTTCGAACCCGCGACCTCCCGCTAACCCGAACCCTCTCCTAACCGTTACTCCGTTTTAGTTTTTTTGAAGTATATGATAACTTAAATCTAATTATCCTATACATATCTTTTTCCTTCTTCTTCCAAACCCATTTAACATAATCAGTGTACACCTTCACCATCATCATCTTTATAACCCTTCCTTCATCTTCATTACAAACATAATCGATCATCATGTCATCATTTATATCATTCGTATGCATAATCGTCATCATCTTTCTTAGTTTCATTATTTTCGTATAACATCACTATCATGTTCTTCACTTCACAGCCAACGTCATCAGCATCTTCATGTCATCACTAACTTCGCTAGTCATCATCATCCAGCTCACCATGAATCATCATTTCATTCTGTCATCGTCTCTTATGCTTCATCATCACAGGCTCAACAAAACTCCATTACTATTACGGCCCAACAAGAGTTTATGTCCATTAGTCCACAAGAAAATTCCCATGGTTCTCGGCCCAATAGTTGTTTATAAACAGAAATTTACAAGTTACAAACTCGTTAAGATCCATCATTTTAGAAACCCTCAAGTCTATCGGTTCACCAACAATTCTTGGTCCAATCCCACTCGTTTGTTTCAAACTCTCCACAGTAGGAGTTACTATATTTATTCAGTTTAATCTAAACAATAAACACCTCTCTATTATTTCCTTTACAGCACATAATCCCACTACTTGTTAAATAAAAAATTCGCTAGATTTTTCCTCCTCACAGCACTAAAGTTATATGGACAAAAAAGACTAATAATATTGGAGCACTAGAAGATGTTTGGCTATGTATTTCCATACTTGTCGGCCATATAGAAGATAGAAAAGAAAAGCAGACCTCTAAATCCATTTATAAATAGAGCAAAGGATAGCTGCCATCGTGGATTAAAAAAAATAAATGTGCAGCAGTTTTTGTATTTAATTGATGGTGATGGTTTGAGCTGAAGCAGAAACTATCCGGAAGAAGAAAAAGAAAAAAAAAATATAACGGAGGTGGTGGTGATCATTGTGGAAGAGGGTTTCAATTATGGTGGTTACTGGGTGTTCTAAACAAGAAGGCTAGTAGCTGTAGGAGCTTTTGAACGATACATAATCATAATGACAGTGGCTGTAGCAGGCGTAAGTGGTTTCGTGGTGATGTTTCACGTTTTGCAGGTGGTGGCGATAGACAAAACAACACAGAATGACACTTGTGATTTGTAGCAGTAGAAGGTTAATATAGCAGCAACAATTAATCTAGTTGTTGGTGTCGGTGTCATAATACCGGAAAGAAGAAACATAAATAACTAAAAGATAGGTGATTCTACTGATATGGTGATCATTCGATGTAGGAATAGAAATGAACCATAGTAAGTTGGGAGTGGTGTGTTTGCAACCCGGAGTCGAGTAGTTAAATGGGTTAGATGGTTATTTGGGTTAATTAAGCATATATATTAACCGAAGAAAAGAAAGAAGTTCGATGAGTTTGATCAAACTACAAAAGAGATTACCGTTTGCAGATTATGATTGAAAAGGATGGTGACCATAGTAATCGAATGAGAAGATGATAGTAATGTTCTTGGTGTTTGTTATCGTTGCTATTTGCAGATGATGAAAATGGTGGCGAGTGTCGATCATATAAAGGACAATAAACAGAAGGTACTTGATGTCTTTGCGTGATTTTGATAGTTGAAAAAGAAGGAAAAATGGAGAGGAAGGAAGATGGTAATGGAGTGTGTTTTGGGTCTTTATGATATTTTGTGTTCTTTTCTTCCAGTCGTAGCAGTTGATATCAATAGGTAATATAATTGAACAATTGTTGTGGTAATCATAAATCAATCTCGTTTGTATTGTAGTGTAAAGGTGTCGACAAAGATTCTCAACTAAAGAGAAGAATACAAAAATAAATAAAGAGATAAAGATGTTACACAATTCCAAATCATTAACTAACTTTATAATTTAAATATATAATTAATATTAATAATTAATAATCATAAATATATTAATAATAAGACTTTTATTGTTATTAAAAATAATACTAATAATAATATTAATGATAAATAATGATATTTATTAATAATAATGTAGATAATTATATTAATAATAATAAAATTGATAATAATTTATAACAATAAAAATGATATCAATAATACTATTAATAATAATACTATTGATATAACAAGTTACGCGTATTAAATCTCATGTCTATATATTATATTTTAAATTAATAATATTAATAATGCTGATATTAATATTAATAATAAAAGTAATAGTAACATTAATACATCAATTATATTTTAATTTGTGATTATTTACATATGAATATTATAAACTTCTTCATATAATATTTAGAAATTTTATTACAAAATTTATATCATAATTATGTATATATATTGCACATAACAACTTACAATTACAAATGTTCATTATCAACTCCGTTAAGATAAATAAAATCAGTATTTCTGAATATTGTGTTCAAAGTTTTTAATTCATATCCTAAACCCTTTTTCATCTTTAATTCTAATAATTAAGTTGCATATTATTTTATTAATGTATTTCAAGTTATCATGTTATAATATATATGTCTACTCATATATTCAGATACATATATCTATTTGCAATTAATTATTCGTGAATCGTCGGGAGTAGTCAAAGGTCAAATGAATACATAAACACAGTTTACAGTTTTTGAGACTTCAACGTTACAGACTTTACTTATCGTGTCGAAATCATAATAAGATTAAGTTTAAATTTGGTCTGAAATTCCCGGGTCGTCACAGTTTCAACCAAAAGGAAACAAAAGAAGAAAAAGAAAAATATATGGGAACAGAAGGTGACAAGTAGCAATGAAGAAGAAAAAAAAATGTTTAAAGATTTGTTGTTGATGTGGCTGTTTAAATGAAAAACAGATGCATCTGAAATCGTGTAGTGTTAAATGGGTTTTGGAGTTGTTTGGTTCGATTGGAAGTGGAATTCGAAACAATCAGGATGTAGCAGCAGCAAGGTAACAGAGGTGATGGTTGGTGTTTGATCACGACAACAAGAAAGCATTTTAGTTTTATCATGGTTCGATAGTTGTAGTCATGAAAAGAAACACGAAAAGTGGAGATGATTATCATTCACAAAGGTGGTGGGTTTGAAGTGTGTGGTGTTGATTATTACCTCAGGAAACCGAAATAAAGTATATGGTGAAGATGGGTGTCGACTAACAAATTAAAGAAGTGAAGCATTTGATGATTGAGATTGCAATTGGTTCTCGGTGATGGATGCTAGAGATTGTGGTGATATTTGGTGGCGGTTTCATTGTGGATTGGGTCTACTCGTAGCAGAAGCAACATCGACAAAGAAATACGGGTAGTTAGTAGTGGTTTTGGGTTTGTGGTTTTCGTGATGTTTTGTCACGAAAGGAAGTGGCACACAATAGTGGTTTTGATCGTTTGAATGTGTCTTATGAAGGAGAGGGAGAGAGAGTGGAAAGTGTGATCAAGAGTGTAAATGTTCGGTTGTGGGTTTAGAGTAGCAGGATCACAAAGAGGGTGTTGTGTTTAATTGTTGAGTACTAAAGACACAAGAATTGAGCACTTGCAAAAGTCTTGGTGTTAGCTTAGTATGAAAGAAGATGATGCATGTATGTATGATTTATGTAAATAGAAGGGTCGACGTAGTATCAATCAGGAATAGGAAAAATAAAATAAAATAAATAAAGGTAGTACGAATTGCATCAGGTTTTAACTTCATCTGATAGGAAATCGAATCTGTATGCTGGATTAGATTAAGACTTATAACAAATTTTGGAATTTGATGTATGGATTGTATCTGATGGAATCCACTTTGTTAGCAGGCAACAAACAAAATTGCTGAAGGGTTGATGACAATGTAAAACTGAATCCTATGTTAAATAAAAATTACGCGTATGACTGTATATATATATATATATATATACATATATGTTTATATATCAGTATTTTATTCTGTATATGTATATGTAATTAGTTGTATTTATACATCTATTTATATATCTTTATATGTATATATATAATTTATTTATGTTGATAATTATCAAGTATAAATATATTAATACTATTAATAACACTAATAATAATATTACTAAGAATAATAATAAAGATAATAATAATAATAACTAATGATATTTAAATCTTACCTAAATTATATTTTTAATTTTTCTTATAATAATCTTTATATATAAAATCTTTATTTTTGATAATCTTAGTTTTACAACTAATGATAGTAATATTAATTTTAATACTGATCGTGATAATATTACTATAAAAACAACTACGTCTTAACTTGTAGTTACATATAATATATATTAATATCACATATTATTAATTTTGTAATATCTAATAATTATTCAATGTATAACAACATATATTGAATATTGAATATTTATACATTTCATATATTTTACAATACGTAATATTATTTATGTATAGTATTCATATATATATATATATACATATTTATTTACACACAATTGTTCGTGAATCGTCGGAAATGGTCAAAGGTTAAATGTATTCATATAAACAATTCAAGAACTATTGAGACTTTACAATACAGATTTTTGCTTATCATGTCGAAATCAATAAAGATTAAGTTTATAATTTGGTCAAAAATTCCCGAGTCATCACAATATATATTAAATGAAATTGATATTTATATGATTAAGTGTTTCCAACATGTTAAGCAATCAAACTTGTTAAGACTTGATTAATTGAAATAGGTTTTATATAGACAATTGACCACCCACGTTGACCGGTGATTCACAAACGTTAAAACTTGTAAAAACTATATGATGTCATATATATGGATATATATATATATATATATATATATATATATATATATATATATATATATATATATATATATATATATATATATATATATATATATATATATATATATATATATACATACATATAGTTAACATGGTATTATGATAAGTAAACATATCATTAAGCATATTAACAATGAACTACATATGTAAAACCAAGACTACTAACTTAATGATTTCGAAACGAGGCATATATGTAACGATTATCGTTGTAACGACATTTAATTGTATATATTGAAGGTATTTCGTATGCCCAAGAGACATATTAAATTAATGTGGCTAATATGTTATGATCCAAGTCGGGTCATACCCAATAACAAGCTTACCAACACTTTATACGTATTTAATCTTAACGATTGGATCGTTAAATAAATACGCGACACTTGAACTTTAGAAAATCGGTTTTCTAAAATATTATCACTTGAGATAAATTATTTGGATAATTTATATATATGTTAAGAATTTAATTATTTATAGGTTTAAATAATTATGTTGTGTTATGATTTATAAATTGGTTTATAAATATGCAAGTAACTTAATTAAAAGAATGGGTTTTATCTTGTTTTATAAAAGAATTCTTTTTTTTAAAACCCCTTGAGTGGTGGACGGTTTTTGATGGACACAAGGACTCACCCATGCTCAACTTTGTTACTTTTGAGACTACACAACTCTTAAGGTACATGGCTATTAGTTTACCAAGGGCTTTGACTCAAGTGACACTTGCAACACACATAAAATTAACAAGAAAAAAAACTGCACACTCTCTCTAGTGCAGCTATTTCTGGTCGAGATATTCAAGGAGAGAAAGAGAGTTCTTTTTCTTGTTTGCAAGCATATTTTCAAGTGGTAATTAAATCCTAACCAAAGGCTAAGTGTTGGTGAAAATTTTGGGGTATAATCTCTTGAGGTTTCATTGTTTTGAGGCTTCATTCATCATCATTGCTTGGAGCGTTCTGCTGTCCAAATTCAGCTCATTACTCAACATAGAAAGGAGGTATAATCTTCTTCTTTTACTTGTTTTATATGTAAGCATAATTCATGACATGATATTAATATGGGATTTAACAAAATGACTTAACAATATACTTATTCTATTAATGCTTCTGCTTGCTTTTACTATCTTAAAATTGGTTTTATGATTGTGTAAACTACATGAACATGTTGTTTATGATACTTGTTAAATTCCATCAATGGTATCAGAGCCAAGGTCTATGAATTATGCTGCGTATATTGTCTTTAAACCCACTATATTTGCATTCCAAGTACATGCATGAAAATGGAATGCAAAATTTTTCGGGTTCGGGGGGGTTGAAAAGGTTGGCTGATTTCTATGGAGTTCCAAAAGGGTTTGGAACTTGCAACTTGGTCATATTTGGTTGTATGTTGTTGTTCACAATCTAGCCAAGACCTTGTGTTTGAATGGATATTTGTTTGGTTGATTTATTATTTTGATATGGTTGTAATATTCATTCATTTTGGTTTGTAATAATATTTATTCAATTGGTTTGTAATAATATTATTTTGGTTATGTAATTTATTTTATATTTGGTATGTAAAAAAGATTAGGTTGTAATTTCATTTTTTAGATAAAATGTATTAGGATATATTTTGTAAAATAATGAAGATAATGAAGACTTGAAGAACACAAGGAAGGATGCAAGATTAAGTGGGAGATCTTGAAATCTCCTGCTTTGTGTTATAACCCGTTTACCGGTGGCATTTGTTTTCAGCTAAACAAATGTCTACCAAAATGGCTTGATTGTGAACATATTTGTTTTGCATGCATGGTTGTTTATTGTATGATTGTGGATTGTATGTTTGTATGCTACAAGTTAATCACACAAGTTAACAACAAACAAAACTAAAATTTAATTGGTTAAATTTGACATTATTATGACATGCAAAAAGATGATTTAATTGGTTAAATTAAGAGTGGCAAAAGGATTATAATAAATGGTTATTGAATCACATATATAAAATGGTTTATATTAAGTAATTGGCTAAATTACAAGACATGAAAATGGTTTTTCGATAGTACGATACACTAAATGCATGTTGGTGTATGGCATAAAGTTTTCTTAAACTAGAAATAATGGAAACTTAAAATCCCTTTAATTGACAAGGTAAACAAGTTAAACGCCATCCTTTTGTGTGACACTTAAAAATATTAGGGAACTCATAATGGGATAAAGGTCACCTAACCGTTATGAGCAAACTAATATGATTAAGGTGAATTTCGCACACTTGTGGGATAAATGTAGCGACCCGACCAAATCATGTTTGACGGCGCCGACTACTTAGGTCCCGTTACGTGGTCATAAGTCTTTAACATGACGTTTGACCAAAATATGTCGCATTCATTTCATAAGTAAAAGGATGTTTCAAGTTTACAAATGTAGTTCAAAAGACTAGTTACATTACAAAGTTTAACGTACGAATGAAACCTATGTGACACAATTTAAAGTAGTCAAAAGACGCTCCAACTATGCATGTATACTCGACATCCAAGCAAGTATCAAAAAGAGTGCGGAAGCATGTATCAAGTAGCTTTCAAGGACCTGAGAAAACATATAGAAAACTGTCAACGAAAATGTTGGTGAAATCATAGGTGTTTTAGTAAACGTTGCATTTGAACCACAAGATTTAATATAATATGATTATCTAAATCATTTGCATTCCAAAGTTGTTATTTGTTTTGCGGGCACCCAATTATCAAACTTAATTGTTTTGCACCCTTTGCGTAGTGTTAGAACATACACTAGACCCGAAAATATATTTCATCCGCTAACGGTAGCGAACCGTCCGAATGAGGCTCGTTAAGCCCATGTGATCACATAATATAAGTTCACGTTTACACCCTGCAAGTGTAACTAATGATAATTGAATTGAGGATTTTCGTACAAACCCGTACGTGGAATGTTCGTTTTCGTACTTGTGTTCAAAGTGTAAAAGTATGATACGTATATGTTTCTCATCCCATAGTTTAAAGCATGAAAGTTGTTTGAAAGATGGGACTATGATCTCACCTTGGGTGCACGTATGAAAAGTACTTCACAAAGTAACATGTGCGAAGGATAATGCTAGTCTTGACCTAAACAAATAGGTCGTATCAATAACGGTAAACACGATAGGTCAAAGATGTTCAGTTAGTCCTATGGCTCGTTACGACTCGATTATGTAGCATGTGAATCAAATTGTCAAGTTTCATGCAAGATACAAGTATAGAAACAAGTTAGGAAGGTTGCATAATCATTAGGTTAAGTTTGACAAAAAGTCAAACTTTAGTCGGTCAAAGTCAACGAAAAAGTCAACACATTCGGGTCGGGTCCCGAACTATTTTTCTGAGGTTTTTATTCATATATAAATATATTAGAACAAGTCTCATGTGAATCGGAGGTCCATAGGGTGCCAAACATTTTTCATATATTTAACATGTAGGTCAGAACCTGAACACGGCTTAGGCCGCGCCGCGACCTAGGATTGCCGCGCCGTGACAATACGCGGGAGCTGGTACCTGGTCAGTCTCAATTGTCCAAGTCTTAATTCAAAACACTTTCAAGCATGACTCGCAAACCGCTAATACTTAGAACTCGTATCTTATATCGTTAGAAAGGTAATTTGACAAAGAACACGACTAAATACATTTCACCAACCAAAAACGTTATTTGTAACAATCAGCTTTCCAAAGTAAATGATCAATTAATGCACACATTTAATACTCAAATTTGATAAGTGCACATTTATGATTCGGGCATTTAATGCATACATACAACATGCCGTTTTGTAGGTAATCGAGCATACAATACAACTAACTACTTACTAACAATAATTCATGGCATTCAATGCATCAAATATTCATTTCAAGCTTATCAAACCCTAACCCAAATTCACCAAAATCACTAATCAAGTTTATGGAGTTTTCTCAAGCAACCTACACATGAAATTGAAGCTAGTGATGTTAGGAACACATTTAATACATGCATTTATGGCATTTAACATCATTCAATCAACCAAAACACCAAATCAAACACACCAAAGTTTATGTTCATGCTAGTTACT
The DNA here is from genome assembly GCF_046630445.1 of Rutidosis leptorrhynchoides. Lineage (NCBI taxonomy): Eukaryota > Viridiplantae > Streptophyta > Magnoliopsida > Asterales > Asteraceae > Rutidosis > Rutidosis leptorrhynchoides. The sequence goes on along the minus strand of NC_092341.1, from coordinate 160,672,334 downwards.
TCAAATAACAAAATCGAACATATAAATCATATATTCATGTTAGACTTGAGCCATAAACACTAATTAACAACTTTATAAGTTAAAAACATCAAGAACACCAAATCTAGTGATTTTAGAAAGTTACCTAAATGTAATGAAGTCGGTATGGAATCGAAGAGGAAATTGCAAGGATTCCAAATATGTAATTTGTTTTGGTTGAAGCTTGATCGATTTGTTTTAGATGATGAATTCTTGTTTGAAGATTTGAGAGAAACTTTGAAAGTAATTAGAAAAAATGGAAAAGAAATGGGGAGGTGGGTTTGACTAGTCAAAAGCTAGTCACCTCTTTGGCATTTTGGCAAAACTAGTCCCTCGAGTTCGGTTGCGGGTGCGTGAATTACCTAAACGAGATATTTTTAAAACGCGTATTAATGAGGAATGTCATAATCATATAACGGAATTTAAATAGTTAAACGGAAAAGTAAACGGAAAAAGGCGGGATGTTACATTACCTACTCCTTAAAAGAAATTTCGTCCCGAAATTTAAGTAGGCGTAGCGGTCGTTGTTTCTTCCTCAAAATCTTGCGTTTCCGGAATCGAGAATAAGTGAGGGTATTTCTTTTGCATTTGATCTTACCTTTCCCAAGTAAACTCAGGTCCTCTTTTGGCGTTCCAACGGACTTTGAAAATTGGGATTCGGCTTTGTTTCAAAGTCTTGACGGAGGTGTCCACAATTTCAACCGGTTCTTCCACAAAATGAAGTTTGTCATCAATAGTAAGTTCCTCGAGAGGGATGACGATATCGGGTTCGGCAAGACACTTTTTCAAGTTAGATACATGGAAGGTAGGATGAACAGAGCTCAATTGGGGTGGAAGATCTAAACGATAAGCAACGGTTCCTATACGCTCCAAGATTTCGAAAGGACCAATATACCGCGGATTTAGCTTCCCGCATTTCCCAAAACGGATTACACCCTTCCAAGGTGCGACTTTTAACATGACGCGGTCACCGACTTGAAATTCAAGGTCGTTGCATCTTTTGTCGGTATAGCACTTTTGACGACTCCGGGCCGTCCGAAGCCTATCTCGGATTTGAACGATCTTCTCAGTGGTTTCGTGAATGAGTTCGGGTCCGGTGATTTGTACGTCGCCTACTTCGGCCCAACAAAGAGGAGAACGGCATTTTCGGCCATATAGCGCTTCAAAAGGTGCGGCTTTAATACTCTCGTGATAACTATTGTTGTAAGAGAACTCGGTGAGAGGTAAGTGCTTGTCCCAAAATTTTCCAAAATCAACCACGCAAGCTCGTAACATGTCCTCCAAGGTTTGAATTGTGCGTTCGCTTTGCCCATCGGTTTGGGGATGATATGCGGTGCTCATGTCTAAACGCGTTCCCAACGCTTCTTGCAAGGTACGCCAAAATCTAGAAACAAAACAGCCATCTCGGTCGGAGATAATTGATAAAGGTACACCGTGTCGGGCTACGATCTCCTTGATGTAAAGTTGTGCAAGTTTCTCCATTTTGTCGGTTTTTTTTCATAGCGAGAAAGTGTGCGGATTTGGTGAGACGGTCAACAATAACCCAAATGGTATCATAACCGCCCGTCGTTTTTGGTAGTTTGTTGATAAAATCCATCGTTATCCTTTCCCACTTCCATTACAGGATCTCGGGTTGTTGAAGTAGTCCGGACGGTCTTTGGTGTTCGGCTTTGACTTTGGAACATGTCAAACACTTGGAAACATAAGTAGCTACGTCCCTTTTGATGTTTGGCCACCAATATTGTTGTTTAAGGTCGTGGTACATCTTATTGGAACCATGGTGAATCGAGTATCATGACTTATGGGCTTCATCTAAAATAAGACATCGTAGGTCCCCATAACTAGGCACCCAAATCCTTCCGGCGAAATATCGGAGTCAGGTTTCCTTAGTTTCGAATCGAGAGACGAGAATGTTCAAGAGCTCGTGTGAAACGTTTTCATCCTTGAGAGCCTCATCTTGGGCTACCAGAATTTGGCTATTAAGGTTGGTGTGGATGGTGATGTTTAAAGCTCAGACACGAAGAGGCACCGCTCTTTCTTTTCGACTTAAGGCATCAGCTACTACATTTACCTTCTCGGGATAGTAACGAAGCTCGCAATCGTAATCGTTTAAGGTTTCAATCCACCTTCGTTATCTCATGTTTAGTTGCTTTTGATCGAAGATGTGTTGGAGACTTTTATGATCGGTAAAGATAGTACTCTTGGTCCCATAAAGATAGTGTCTCCACATTTTAAGTGCAAAGACAACGGCTCCAATTTCGAGATCATGTGTCGTATAGTTTCGTTCACGAATTTTGAGTTGTCGAGAAGTATAAGAAATGACTTTCGTTCGTTGCATCAACACACACCCAAAACCATGTTTCGAGGCATCGCAATATACAACAAAATCGTCATTGCCTTCGGGAAGTGACAAGATAGGAGCGGTGGTTAGCTTTATTTTCAAGATTTGAAATGCGGATTCTTTTTTGGTCGCCCAAATAAATTTCTTTCCTTTGTGAGTTAATGCGGTTAGAGGACGACCAACCAAAGAAAAATCTTTGATGAATCTACGATAGTATCCGGCGAGACCCAAGAATTGACGAATGTGAGTAGGAGTAGTAGGAGTCTCCCATTTACTAATGGCTTCGATTTTCGTTGAATCGACTTTAATACCTTGGTCACTTACGACATGACCAAGAAATTGAACTTCCTTTAACCAAAATTCACACTTGGAGAATTTGGCATAGAGTCGTTCTTGCCTTTAAAAGTTCAAGCACAAGTCGAAGGTGTTCCTCGTGTTCTTCTCGCTTTTTGAATAAACCAAAATATCATCGATGAACACGATAACGAATTTGTCAAGATACGGTTTGCACAAGCGGTTCATAAAATCCATGAACACCGCCGGTGCATTAGTGAGACCAAGTGGCATTACAAGAAATTCATAGCTACCATAACGAGTTCGGAAAGCGGTTTTGGAGACATCTTCCCCCTTAACCCTTAATTGATGATAACCCGAGCGGAGATCGATTTTTGAATATACACAAGACCCTTGTAGTTGATCAAAGAGGTCATCGATGCGAGGAAGAGGATATCGGTTCTTAACCGTCAATTTGTTTAGTTCACGATAATCAATGCACATTCGTAGGGATCCATCTTTCTTTTTAACAAACAAAATCGGAGCGCCCCAAGGTGAATGGCTAGGTTGGATAAAACCACGATCAAGTAGTTCTTGGATTTGACTTTGCAATTCTTGCATTTCGGATGGAGCGAGTCTGTATGGTACACGTGCTACGGGCGCAGCTCCCGGAATAAGATCGATTTGGAATTCAACTGGTCGATGAGGTGGAAGACCCGGCAATTCGTCGGGAAATACATCGGAATAGTCACTAACAATTGGCACATCATCGATGTGCTTCTCATCGAACTCGACTTTCTTAACGTAAGCAAGGATCGCAAAACAACCCTTACGGAGTAGTTTTCTAACTTTAATGCATGAAACGAGGTTGAGTCCGGTGCAACTCTTATCGCCATAGACGATTAAAGGTTAACCATTCTCGATAGGAATTCGGATTACGTTAAGATCACAAAGGATGTTTGATTTCGTTTTGGCTAGCCAATTCATACCGATTATTACATCGAAGCTTCCTAGTTCCATGTGTATCAAGTCAATTTCAAACTCATTACCCAAAATGTTTAACGTACATCCCCGGTAATATGTGTCAGCACTCAATAGTTTTCCATTGGCCACTTCACTGGTATAAGTGGTATCTAGTGGAAGTGGTGGAGTATTAAAAGAATGAGTCAAAGTCTTGGATACAAAACTCTTATCGGCACCCGAATCGAATAAACAAGTAACATAAGTGTTGTTAAGGAGAAACGTACCCGTGACTAATTCATTGTCATCTCGGGCTTCCTCGGTGTTGATGTTGAAAAATCATCCGCGCGTGTTGGTGTTGGCTTTCTTCTTCGGCCACGCATTTCTAAAATGACCCGTTTGGCCACCTTCATAACAAGTACTCAGTTTTGGTGCATTGGGCACCTTTTGAGCGACGGGGGCGGCACTTCTACAATCGTTGTCCACATGACCACCCCTTTGGCACCGATGTCAAAATAGATTGCTACATTCACCATAGTGGTGTTTGTGGCATTTGTTGCAAAATGGTTTATTTCCGCCATAACTTTTCTTGGCGTCGGAGGTGAAAGGCTTTTTGGTGAAGTTGTTGTTGTTGTAGTTGTTGCTTGATTGGGGGGCTTCCCATTTTCTTTTGTTGCCGCCCGATTTATCCTCAGCCTTAGGTGCTGGAACTATAATTTTGTCAACCGTTTCGATCAATTGGCGGGCCATGTTCAAAGCTTATTGTAGGTTAGCGGGTTTGGATGACATCACTCCTTGTTTGATGCTCTTTGGAAGACCATCCATATAGAGTTCAACCCTTTGAGATTCGGGGTTCACAAGGTTGGGACACATTAAGGATAGCTCGGCGTATCGTTGATTGTAGGCCTTGAGATCGTTTCCGACCTCCTTTAAAGTTCTTAGCTCTTGTTCGAGCTTTCGAGTTTCTTCACGAGGGAAAATTTCGACGATCATCCTTTCTTTCAAATCGGCCCAAGAGAGGGCGTGAGCTTGATCGGTACCCACCGATTGTACATACGTGTTCCACCACGTGAGGGCGATATCAGCAAAGGTGTGGGTGGAGTATTTGACTTTATCTTGGTCCCAACAACCGCTTATGCTAAAAACGGCTTCCGTTTGTTCGAACCATCGAGTGAGCACAACCGGTCCCCCAGTTCCATCAAAATTGTGAGGTTTGCACCCCATGAAGGCTTTGTAGGAGCACCCTTCGCTTGAGTTACCGGCCCCTTGATTGTTGTTGTGGTTGTTGTTATTGTTGGAGGAGTGATCGGCCATGGCCGCTTCCACGGCGGTGGCTATCATTCGTTGTAGTGCTTGTTCGGTAGTCTCATGGCGTGGCACACGACAAGGAGGCATTGTTCTTTCAAAACACAAGAATACCGTTGATTAGTATTCTTAATAATACTAACCATGATATAGAATAAGGATAAAGAGAAATTTTCCTTGACTCGCCTTAAATTCTTTATGTCATAATGTCGGAATGTTCATATGAGTCACCGTAATATAATCCCGGAAATTATATTACCCTAATTCATATGCGCATTCGACACTAATTAATATAGTCAAGGTGGCGCATCAATTGAATCAAGTAACGTGAGATTAAGATTGAATAAGAATTAGATATGATAGATGAGTTCGAGTATAATGCAGAAGTAGTCAAGTAATTCCTACTTCAAGTCTATATGCCGGTTGTAGTCTAGACTCACTAATGTACCCTATGACTCGGGGTTGACACCAATGAACTCTAAATCCCTACAACCAACGCTCTGATACCATCTGTAGCGACCCGACCAAATCATGTTTGACGGTGCCGACTACTTAGGTCCCGTTACGTGGTCATAAGTCTTTAACATGACGTTTGACCAAAATATGTCGCATTCATTTCATAAGTAAAAGGATGTTTCAAGTTTACAAATGTAGTTCAAAAGACTAGTTACATTACAAAGTTTAACGTACGAATGAAACCTATGCGACACAATTTAAAGTAGTCAAAAGACGCTCCAACTATGCATGTATACTCGACATCCAAGCAAGTATCAAAAAGAGTGCGGAAGCATGTATCAAGTAGCTTTCAAGGACCTGAGAAAACATATAGAAAACTGTCAACGAAAACGTTGGTGAAATCATAGGTGTTTTAGTAAACGTTGCATTTGAACCACAAGATTTAATATAATATGATTATCTAAATCATTTGCATTCCAAAGTTGTTATTTGTTTCGCGGGCACCCAATTATGAAACTTAACTATTTTGCACCCTTTGCATAGTGTTAGAACATACACTAGACCCGAAAATATATTTCATCCGCTAACGGTAGCGAACCGTCCGAATGAGGCTCGTCAAGCCCATGTGATCACATAATATAAGTTCACGTTTACACCCTGCAAGTGTAACTAATGATAATTGAATTGAGGATTTTCGTTCAAACCCGTATGTGGAATGTTCGTTTTCGTACTTGTCTTCAAAGTGTAAAAGTATGATACGTATATGTTTCTCATCCCATAGTTTAAAGCATGAAAGTTGTTTAAAAGATGGGACTATGATCTCACCTTGAGTGCACGTATGAAAAGTACTTCACAAAGTAACGTGTGCAAAGGATAATGCTAGTCTTGACCTAAACAAATAGGTCGTATCAATAACGGTAAACACGATAGGTCAAAGATGTTCAATTAGTCCTATGGCTCGTTACGACTCGATTATGTAGCATGTGAATCAAATTGTCAAGTTTCATGCAAGATACAAGTATAGAAACAAGTTAGGAAGGTTGCATAATCATTTGGTTAAGTTTGATAAAAAGTCAAACTTTGGTCGGTCAAAGTCAACGAAAAAGTCAACACGTTCGGGTCGGGTCTCGAACTATTTTTCTGAGGTTTTTATTCATATATAAATATGTTAGAACAAGTCTCATGTGAATCGGAGGTCCATAGGGTGCCAAACATTTTTCATATATTTGACATGTAGGTCAGAACCTGAACACGGCTTACGCCGCGCCGCGACCCAGGATTGCCGCGCCGTGACAATACGCGGGAGCTGGTACCTGGTCAGTCTCAATTGTCCAAGTCTCAATTCAAAACACTTTCAAGCATAACTCGCAAACCGCTAATACTTAGAACTCGTATCTTATATCGTTAGAAAGGTAATTTGACAAAGAACACAACTAAATACATTTCACCAACCAAAAACGTTATTTGTAACAATCGGCTTTCCAAAGTAAATGATCAATTAATGCACACATTTAATACTCAAATTTGATAAGTGCACATTTATGATTCGGGCATTTAATGCATACATACAACATGCCGTTTTGTAGGTAATCGAGCATACAATACAACTAACTACTTACTAACAATAATTCATGGCATTCAATGCAACAAATATTCATTTCAAGCTTATCAAACCCTAACCCAAATTCACCAAAATCACTAATCAAGTTTATGGAGTTTTCTCAAGCAACCTACACATGAAATTGAAGCTAGTGATGTTAGGAACACATTTAATACATGCATTTATGGCATTTAACATCATTCAATCTACCAAAACACCAAATCAAACACACCAAAGTTTATGTTCATGCTAGTTACTTCAAATAACAAAATTGAACATATAAATCATATATTCATGTTAGACTTGAGCCATAGACACTAATTAACAACTTTATAAGTTAAAAACATCAAGAACACCAAATCTAGTGATTTTAGAAAGTTACCCAAATGTAATGAAGTCGGTATGGAATCGAAGAGGAAGTTGCAAGAATTCCAAATATGTAATTTGTTTTGGTTGAAGCTTGATCGATTTGTTTTAGATGATGAATTCTTGTTTGAAGATTTGAGAGAAACTTTGAAAGTAATTAGAGAAAATGGAAAAGAAATGGAAAAGAAATGGGGAGGTGGGTTTGACTAGTCAAAAGCTAGTCACCTCTTTGGCATTTTGGCGAAACTAGTCCCTCGAGTTCGGTTGCGGGTGCGTGAATTACCTAAACGAGATATTTTTAAAATCCGTATTAACGAGGGATGTCATAATTATATAACGGAATTTAAATAGTTAAACGGAAAAGTAAACGGAAAAAGGCGGGATGTTACAATAAAGGTCACCTAACCACTTGTATGTTAAATTTACACATTTACACAAGTAGGACGACTTGATTTGGGAGTCATGAACTTAGGGTCACCGAAGCATGAAGAATAAATAGGCGTTGATGGAATAAATATGCCATGCAAAAGGATTGCATGATTCCATAACTTAGAAGTTGTAAAAGGATTACAATTGTCATATAATGACTACATAGCTAAATCAAATGACAGGATAAAGGTCACCTAACTGAAATTTGGTTTACCGTTGGATTCTAAAATTTAATAAATATCAATTGGATTTAAAGGGTATTGATTGTTAAATTAAAATTGATACTTAAACAACTTTGTTAAATTTTTTAGATGGCCGCCAATAACAACAACATCCCAAACGCACCAATCAACTTTAACAATCTATCGTTGAGATCAATCCTCGAAAAGGAAAAACTCAACCATACGAACTTCATGGATTGGTTCCGCAATCTAAGAATTGTCCTCAAACTAGAGGATAGGGTGTATGTGTTGGAAGACCCCATTCCCGATCAACCGGACGAGGATGATACGGAAGGCATGGCTTATTGGGAGAAATATTGCACCGATTCAGTGCAAGTTTCTTGCCTCATGCTTGGGACTATGATACCTGAACTCCAAAAGGATTTTGAGCATCATAGTGCATATGACATGATCACACAGTTGAAGGAGATGTTCCTTCAAAAATCTCGTGTCGAGCTCTTTGAAACGGTCCGAGCCCTTCATGCATGTCAGATGGTGTGATGACCTGGCAATTTCTGACCAAATTTAAACTTAATTCTTATATGATTCCAACACGATAAGCAAAGTCTGTAATGTTGAGTCTCAAAAACTTTGAACTGTTATGTATATTCAATTGACCTTCGACCATTCTCGACGATTCACGAACAACTATATATAAATAGATACATATACAATATTATTTGAAATAATATATGATTTAATTGTTGAAAATAAATATGAAAATAATATGCGATGTAATGAAAACTATTATTATAAATATATAGATATATATTTATATATATGAATATGTATATAAATATTACTAGTAAATATATAAATTATATTAAATTCAATGGTTTAAAGATATATAATAAATTTATTTAGTAGTTAAACTTGCTATTTAAAACTCTTTATATATAGAAAGAGAATATATTAAAAATAATTGATTTCGAGCTATATTAGTAAACGTCAGTAACAATCGGTTGACGTTTCGTTAGTTTTGATATAGATATAATACATGTTCATGATTGATTAAGATAAAGTTGGACTGTAAATTGATTACGAAGATTTTGGACTTGTTAAAAATATTTTTACCTTTTTAAGTTTAAATATTAGTACTCCGTACATATAAATTGGAACAGAAAATAAACATTCATCGAACCTTTTTGATCAAGTTTCAAACAGTTAATGAGTGAAATAATTAATTATATTTAATCTAAAAATTTGGGATTTTTAGGAACACTTTTATACGCTAACTGTTTAGCAATGGACACGATATAGCCATCCGGGGAAAAGTGTCGGCAATTAATTACACGTGATGGATGCTAACTCAAATGAAAATACTATTTGTAACTGTTCAATCAATGACTTTAATTTCATTATTTTTGTATTTATTATTATTATTATTATTATTAATTAACTTTAATATTATAAATCCTATAAATATATTTATATATACATACAAAGATTGGAAGTGCCATCACCAACACTTTCTGTGTTTTCTATCTAGCTTGCCATGAGAACACTCTTATCACCACCTTCCCCATTGCTTCAACCACCTGAGACCATCATCGGCCACCACATAACCACCCTTTTTCAACCAAAACAACCATCACCACTCACGACTACATCCTACAACCACCATGTCCACCACTCCATCACCAATCACGACCACCATATCCATCGTCCACTTTCACCACCACAAAACCGCCATCACCAACGATCAAGACAACCACCTCCACCATCACCACCTTTCTCTTTTCTCTCTCCTCTCTCTCTCTCTCTTCAAATTTGTTTCTGCTGTTTCTGTTGCGAGACCCAAAAGCCTGCGACCATCATCAACATTAGAGCAACCACCATTTCATTATCAACCACCGCACCTTCAACTTGTATACCATGAAACCCACAACTGTCACCATTAAAACCCACTTGATCATAACCACTTGTACGTTCAATGAAACCCTCGAAGTCCACTTCTAAGTTAATGTTTTCTGTTGGAATCTAATAAACGAAAATAATGATGATGATGAACAGTGGAAACGAAATGAAGATGATGATGATTGCATGATACGTTGATAACGATGGTGGGTGTTCGATGGAGAAAATGATCAAGATACGTTAATGGTATAATGATAACTGTGACGAATAAATGATTATAATTATGTTTTCTTTTGATAATAATAAAGATATCAAATGATAAATGATAATATAAAGAGGGTGATTATCATGTATGATTGTGAAATGAAGGAATGTTGATGGTGAAACTTTGTTGAAGAGGGAAAACTGTTTTGTACATGTTAATTGATTTTTCACACGAGTATAAACAGAAACGATATAATGGTGCAATGGTCTGGAGAGTCTCTTGTTAAACGACTGGTCCTGGGTTCGATTCTCGCCTGCTTCGGTTCTCCTTAATTTTTTTTTTAAATAGTCTTGGGCTATAGCAAAATGGATAGATTATTGGGCTGTCATATTCCTACTTGTGCCGAGAACTAGTTACAGTTGGGCTTATGAAACTCGGCTGGGTTTGTGAAACTGTTTTGGGCCAGAGTGATTGAGCTTTACGTATTAAAAACAGAAAACGGTATATATATATCTGGGTCGCAACATTAATCAGAAAACTGGAAATGGATTGATGGTTAGGAGTGTTTTGATTTGGCGAGAGGTCGTGGGTTCGAATCTCGTATGGGGCATTTTAAAAAAAAAAAAAAAAACTTGGAGAGGGTATACACTTTTACTTTATTTCTATTATTATTATTATTATTATTATTATTATTATTATTATTATTATTATTATTATATTATTATTATTATTATTATTATTAGCAGTAAAATAAGTATGATTATTATTATCACTATCAATATAAGTATCATTATTAATAAAATTATTATTTTTAGAATTATTGTTATTAATATTAGTATTATTATTAGTAATAAGGATATTATTAGTAACACCATTATGAGTAAAACCATTATTGTTATTATTATATTTATTACTAATTAAACCATTAACATTATGAACATTATTATTATTATTATCATTGTAATGTTATTATGATCCCTATTACTAAAAGTAATTTTTATTATTATTGAAATTAACCTTTTATTTAAACTATCAATTTAAATTGAAAGTATCACTTTTGTTATTATTAGAATTTTCATAATTTTTATCATAAGTAGTATTACTTTTATCATTAGTATTATTTATATATTAAATAAAGATTTTCTATATAGGACATAAAATCTAACTATATTAATACTTTAGTAATAAATGTTAATTATCTATATAAAAATAAATATATCTAATTAAGTTATTAATAAAACTCATGATATAAAATAACAATTAAAATCACTAATAATTTATATATATATATATATATATATATATATATATATATATATATATATATATATATATATATATATATATATATATATATATATATATATATATATATTTGTTCGATTTCCATTACATATGTTAATATACATAAATAAATAATATAGGTTCGTGAATCTGAGGCCAACCCTGCATTGTTCAATGTCGTTATATGTATTTTTACTACAAAATACAGTATGGTGAGTTTCATTTGCCCTTTTTACTCATTACGTTTTTGGGCTGAGAATACATGCAAATGCTTTATTAACTGTTTTACAATACTTATATGCGTGGGTTTCATTTGCTCCCTTTTTAAATGCTTTTGCAATATATATTTTTGGGACTGAGAATACATGCGCTGCTTTTATAAATGTTTTATGAAATAGACACAAGTACGTGAAACTACATTCTATGGTTGAATTATCGAAATCGAATATGCCCTTTTTAATAAGTCTGGTGATCTAAGAATTAGGGAACAGACACCCTAATTGACGCGAATCCTAAAGATAGATCTATCGGGCCCAACAAGCCCCATCCAAAGTACCGGATGCTTTAGTACTTCAAAATTTAGATCATGTCCGAAGGAGGATCCCGGAATGATGGGGATATTCTTATATGCATATTGTGAATGTCGGTTACCAGGTGTTCAATCCATATGAATGATTTTTGTCTCTATGTATGGGACGTATGTTTATGAGAAATGGAAATATGAAATCTTGTCGTCTATTAAAATTATGAAATGATTATTTATGTTAAACTAATGAACTCACCAACCTTTTGGTTGACACTTGAAAGCATGTTTATTCTCAGGTCTGAAAGAAATCTTTCGTTGTGCATTAGCTCATTTTAAAGATATTACTTGGAGTCATTCATGACATATTTCAAAAGACGTTGCATTCGAGTCATTGAAGTTCATTAGAGATTATTATTAAGTAAATGACAGATTAGGTCATTTATAGTTCGGATATTATGAAATGGTATGCATACCTGTCAACTTTCAATGAAATGAAAGATTGTCATTTAAAAACGAATGCAATGTTTATAAGATGTATCATTTAGAGGTCAAGTACCTCGCGATGTAATCAACTATTATGAATCGTTTATAATCAATATGGACTTCGTCCGGATGGATTAGGACGGGTCTTGACAGTTGGTATCAGAGCGGTGGTCTTAGCGAACCGGGTTTTGCATTAGTGTGTCTAACTGATAGTTGTTTAGATGCATTAGTGGGTCTAGACTTCGACTGTGTCTGCATATCAAAAGTTTTGCTTATCATTTCGTGTCGAAAATCACTTGCTTATCATTTTTAGTCTAGACACGTCTTACTACATTTAGTGCATCGATAGTGTACAGACAAAAATTCATATCTTAGCGTATCTATTACTGTAGACTTTGCCTGACAGCTTCCGTAGATTCCCCCGTAACTTATGGGATTTTAGTATTATATATGCATATGTAAATTATGTATTGCAGGGTACTAATCTACATCCTATAATCTATTTCTTATCGAAAATCCTTCATATGATCGTGCGAGATGAATCCCTCAACAAGTTCGAATTTCTCGGATTCCGACAGCTATTCCGATATGGAGTTTCACCTATCAGCGTCACCAGAATGAATCAACCAATCAGTCATCCCCAATTCATCTGATGTGTTCGTAGTCGACTTAATCAATGGAGACGAGAAAAAGGCGATCCTTTTCATCGACTGAATTCACCTCTTGGCGATGAACCTGAAGCACTTACCGACGAACCTATTCGAAACACCATTTTCTCTCTCATTTCCAAAGTATATCGTCACGAATAAATAATATCTCAAATTCTAAACCTTATTCATCCGCTCGTTTCTATCAATAATCATCCCGGAGAAATGAGTAAACGAGCTTCGCGTTCGAGTTGTAGCTTTGGAACATATGGTGCAAAACGTACCAGCTTCAGTAACAGCACCAGCAACATCAATACCATCAACAATCCATGACTCAACATCTTATTCTATACCTCGTCTATAAACATCGTTCTACGTATCGTTCTATATCAATTATCTTCGTTCTTCATGGCGATTATGTAATTTCTTATGTTTTAGAGATTATGTATTCTAGTTTGGATGTTGACCAAATGAGATTAATATCATATTAACTCATTAAATCCATAATTACATCTAAAGAAAATATATATATGTAAGTATATTTTCATAAAGATTGTAATTAAAAATTCTTTTGTACAAAATGTTAATGGTGAAAATATTTTAACGGGTAGGTAATACCTGAGGAATATTTAGATTTCACATTACTAAGTTACATTGTATATTCTTCGAATCTGATTCAACGGTCATTTACTATCCTATTTACTTCTACCGATATACGTATCCGTTCAACGCTGAATAACCCTTTTTCATTCAAACTGATAATTGGATTTTGACCTATCAGAATTTAACAAGTGGCATAATGAAGAAAACATTTAACAAAATAAAATTTGTTAGAAACAAACAAATTAACTATGAGGAATATTGTTAAGAATCCACGCTAATTGTTCCTAGCTAATTGTTCCTAGCTAACTGACTATATTTTATTTATCGCAATTTACATTCTCGCAATTTTATTTATCGTCATTTAATTTCTGTTATTTACTTTACGCATTTTATTTATCGTCATTTAATTTCTGTATTTAGTTTTCGCACTTTAAATATCGGGACACGTATACAAGGTTTTGACATATCATATCGACGCATTTATATATATTATTTGGAATAACCATAGACACTCTATATGCAGTAATGATCGAGTTCTCTATACAGGGTTGAGGTTGATTCTATAATAATATATATAATTTGAGTTGTGATCGAGACTGACACGATATGTATTAATTAATTTAAATATTATATATTAAACTATATATGAATTATTGGACCGTCAACTGTAGACTATCAACTGTGGACTAATAACATTGGACAATTAAAATGAATTAAAATATTGATTATAACATATGAAACTAAATAATTTTTCAAGTTTGCCACTTGATTTCATTTTAAACCCCATTCGTATCATCACGATTACATCTGCGTTCAAACATTTCATGATTCTTGAAAACACCTAAATCGATAGGATGAATCAACCGCACTTCATCTACGGAAAGAAAGATTTATGCATATAGTTATGCACCTGAGAAACTCTCGGCAACTGAGTAAAAGTTTAACACATAGCCGCGTCAGATCCTTTTGTCATTTATTAGCAAAAATAACTTGCGATCCCTTTTCAAAGTAGCAAATTTTGTCACAGCTTCAGCAAATCAACTTCGACTTTTCGTTCGAAACAACCTTATTATCACCTTAATTTATATGTATGTTCTTTTATTGTTACCGGGGAACCTTTTGTATTCCACCATATTACCGTCAACGTTTAATCATCTAAAAACACAATTCTCTTGAAATCACCTCGGATCGATAACCAATGATTCAGATATGGTAGCTGTAAATGTAGAGGAATCGGCAATCAGTACTTTGAAAACTCACAGCATATCTACATCAACAGTTATATGTATAACATTTATCTTTTAGAATAATGATCTTCCATTCTGAAAAGCACCCAGCCTACGAATTAATACATTGAACTTTGAAAAAGCTGAATGAAGCAGCAGAAACTGTAGATAATCGTAAACGACCTTAACCGTCGAAAGTTTGATGATAAATAATGGAGTATTGGAAACACTCAATAGAAAAATTTAGTACTAAAAAGCGGATTATGCGAAACTATGAAGGAAGCCGTGGACAAATCACAAAGAATAAGTTTGACTTCAAAGAATCCAAATGATTCTATTTCTGATGAAATCTTTAGTAAATACCTTGCTTCTGAATCTAAACCCTTACGGATAAATCTTCTTCATCACCCATCAATATTAGAAATTCCAAGATATCATCGTATCTTTCATTATAAATATCCTCCATATTTCTGAAGATATTTTCATAACTATTCTTATCTGAAATCATTAATCTCTTCATGATATCAGTGTTACATCATATAGAAACTGTTAGTTTCTATATTCTGTAAACTTTCGAGCTTAAAATATGAATGTTATTGAAGTAATGTTGGGAACTGAAGCATAAGTTAGTGTAATATAATGACACTTGATCAACGTGATTATATTACAGTAAGTCATGCTGAGTTTCTAATGGAACGTGATGATTCACAGATCATATCATCATCACGTGCCATGTTACATAACACTTTTATTCAAATTAACTTCTGAACATATCAAGAAAATATATTCTTGATAGTTCTATTCTCAATGATTCTGGTAATTTGACAAATCAAATCGTGCTATTACGTTCTTTCTTGCTTGGAACATCAAGTTCATTCGAAACTCCATACCTATGAATTCTGGACCGTTACTCGTTTTACTAAGCAATCGAGAGGAGAATAAAAAGGCAAGGAGCTCCGAAACATAAGGGAAGATATAAAACCCAACAACAATGCAGAGGTTACAAACCGTAGATATTAGTACGAATAGCAATATAAAGTCACGGTATAATTAAGAATAGTATCACCTCAAGGTAATAGTAAAAGTAAATAGATTTTTTCTGGTGGAAGATTGAAAAGAAGGATGACATAAATGATAATTAGGAAAATATCAAGGATTAGAACGGGATTACACATTTTCACAATCTTTTGGATGTATGAACTAAGAAAGAAAGTATAGGAATTGTGAGAATAATAGAAAGGAAGAGTTTAATTTATAATGGAAATATCAGACATAGTAATCGAGGCAGATCACTGTATTTAATTATAGAGATCTTAATCTCCTTATTCGCCGAAGAATCAAATCTCTTAGATTTCGAAGATTTTCTTTAAATCCCTTGAATTCTGGAATTCAATCGCGACTACGTCAAAAGTTATGGAAAATCTCCATTTCTTCATCTCGATTTTTTGCGATAACTTCATTCATACGATTCGATTAATCGAATCATTTTATCTATATTATTCAATGATAATAAAACTCTATTTATCAACTCATATTCGTCATGAAAACATTTTTATTGTTAACCATGATCACCTCACTCAAATTTGGGGACGAAATTTCTTTAACGGGTAGGTACTGTGCTGACCCGGCAATTTCCGACCAAATTTAAACTTAATTCTTATATGATTCCGACACGATAAGCAAAGTCTGTAATGTTGAGTCTCAAAAACTTTGAACTGTTTTGTATATTCAATTGACCTTCGACCATTCTCGACGATTCACGAACAACTATATATAAATAGATACATATACAATATTATTTGAAATAATATATGATTTAATTGTTGAAAATAAATATGAAAATAATATGCGATGTAATGAAAACTATTATTATAAATATATAGATATATATTTATATATATGAATATGTATATAAATATTACTAGTAAATATATAAATTATATTAAATTCAATGGTTTAAAGATATATAATATATTTATTTAGTAGTTAAACTTGCTATTTAAAACTCTTTATATATAGAAAGAGAATATATTAAAAATAATTGATTTCGAGCTATATTAGTAAACGTCAGTAACAATCGGTTGACATTTCGTTAGTTTTGATATAGATATAATACATGTTCATGATTGATTAAGATAAAGTTGGACTGTAAATTGATTACGAAGATTTTGGACTTGTTAAAAATATTTTTACCTTTTTAAGTTTAAATATTAGTACTCCATACATATAAATTGGAATAGAAAATAAACATTCATCGAACCTTTTTGTTCAAGTTTCAAACAGTTAATGAGTGAAATAATTAATTATATTTAATCTAAAAATTTGAGATTTTTAGGAACACTTTTATACGCTAACTGTTTAGTAATGGACACGATATAGCCATCCGGGGAAAAGTGTCGGCAATTAATTACACGTGATGGCTGCTAACTCAAATGAAAATACTATTTGTAACTGTTCAATCAATGACTTTAATTTCATTATTTTTGTATTTATTATTATTATTATTATTATTATTAATTAACTTTAATATTATAAATCCTATAAATATATTTATATATACATACAAAGATTGGAAGTGCCATCACCAACACTTTCTGTGTTTTCTATCTAGCTTGCCATGAGAACACTCTCATCACCACCTTCCCCATTGCTTCAACCACCTGAGACCATCATCGGCCACCACATCACCACCCTTTTTCAACTAAAACAACCATCACCACTCACGGCTACATCCTACAACCACCATGTCCGCCACTCCATCACTAATCACGACCACCATCTCCATCGTCCACTTTCACCACCACAAAACCGCCATCACCAACCATCAAGACAACCACCTCCACCATCACAACCTTTCTCTTTTCTCTCTCCTCTCTCTCACTTCAAATTTGTTTCTGTTATTTCTATTGCGAGACCCAAAAGCATGCGACCATCATCAACATTAGAGCCACCACCATTTCATCATCAACCACCGCACCTTCAACTTGTGTACCATGAAACCCACATCCGTCACTATTAAAACCCACTTGATCATAACTACTTGTACGTTCAATGAAACCCACGAAGTCCACTTCTAGGTTGATGTTTTCTGTTGGAGTCTAATAAACGAAAATGATGATGACGATGAACAGTGGAAACGAAAAGAAGATGATGATGATTGCATGATACGTTGATAACGATGGTGGGTGTTCGATGGAGAAAATGATCAAGACACGTTAATGGTATAATGATAACTGTGACGAATAAATGATTATAATTATGTTTTCTTTTGATAATAATAAAGATATCAAATGATAAATGATAATATAAAGAGGGTGATTATCATGTATGATTGTGAAATAAAGGAATGTTGATGGTGAAACTTTGTTGAAGAGGGAAAACTATTTTGTACATGTTAATTGATCTTTCATACGAGTATAAACAGAAACGAAATAATGGTGCAATGGTCTAGAGAGTCTCTTGTTAAACGACTGGTCCTGGGTTCGATTCTCGCCTGCTTCGGTTCTCCTTAATTTTTTTTATTTAAACAGTCTTGGGCTATAGCAAAATGGATAGATTATTGGCCTGACATATTCCTACTTGGGCCGAGAACTAGTTACAGTTGGGCTTATGAAACTCGGTTGGGTTTGTGAAACTGTTTTGGGCCAGAGTGATTGAGCTTTACGTATTAAAAACCGAAAACGGTATATATATATCTGGGTCGCAACATTAATCAGAAAACTGGAAATAGATTGATGCTTAGGAGTGTTTTGATTTGGCGAGAGGTCGTGGGTTCGAATCTCGTATGGGGCATTTTTTTAAAAAAAAAAAAAAACTTGGAGGGGGTATACACTTTTACTTTATTTCTATTATTATTATTTATATTATTATTATTATTATTATTATTATTATTATTATTATTATTATTATTATTATTATTATTATTATTATTATTATTATTATTATTATTATTATTATTATTATTATTATTATTATTATTATTATTATTATTATTATTATTATTATTATTATTATTATTATTATTATTATTATTATTATTATTATTATGATTATTATTATTATTATTATTATTATTATTATTATTATTATTATTATTATTATTATTATTATTAATAGTAGTAGTAAAATAAGTATGATTATTATTATCACTATCAATATAATTTTCATTATTAATAAAATTATTATTTTTAGAATTATTGTTATTAATATTAGTATTATTATTAGTAATAAGGATATTATTAGTAACAGCATTATGAGTAAAACCATTATTGTTATTATTATATTTATTACTAATAAAACCATTAACATTATGAACATTATTATTATTATTATCATTTTAATGTTATTATGATCCCTATTACTAAAAGTAATTTTTTATTATTATTGAAATTAACCTTTTATTTAAACTATTAATTTAAATTGAAAGTATCACTTTTATTATTATTAGAATTATCATAATTTTTATCATAAGTAGTATTACTTTTTTCATTAGTATTATTTATATATTAAATAAAGATTTTCTATATAGGACATAAATTCTAACTATATTAATACTTTAGTAATAAATGTATATATATATATATATTAATACTAACTATATTAATACTAACTATATAGGACATAAATTCTAACTATATTAATACTTTAGTAATAATGTTAATTATCTATATAAAAATAAATATATCTAATTAAGTTATTAATAAAACTCATGATATAAAATAACAATTAAAATCACTAATAATTTATTTATATATATATATATATATATATATATATATATATATATATATATATATATATATATATATATATATATATATATATATATATATATATATATATATATATATATATATATATATATATATATATATATATATATATATATATATATATTTGTTCGATTTCCATTACATATGTTAAAATACATAAATAAATAATATAGGTTCGTGAATCCGAGGCCAACCCTGCATTGTTCAATGTCGTTATATGTATTTTTACTACAAAATACAGTATGGTGAGTTTCATTTGCCCTTTTTACTCTTTACATTTTTGGGCTGAGAATACATGCAAATGCTTTATTAACTGTTTTACAATACTTATATGCGTGGGTTTCATTTGCTCCCTTTTTAAATGCTTTTGCAATATATATTTTTGGGACTGAGAATACATGTGCTGCTTTTATAAATGTTTTACGAAATAGACACAAGTACGTGAAACTACATTCTATGGTTGAATTATCGAAATCGAATATGCCCTTTTTATTAAGTCTGGTAATCTAAGAATTAGGGAACAGACACCCTAATTGACGCGAATCCTAAAGATAGATCTATCGGGCCCAACAAGCCCCATCCAAAGTACCGGATGCTTTAGTACTTCGAAATTTATATCATGTTCGAAGGAGGATCCCAGAATGATGGGGATATTCTTATATGCATATTCTGAATGTCGGTTACCAGGTGTTCAATCCATATGAATGATTTTTGTCTCTATGTATGGGACGTATGTTTATGAGAAATGGAAATATGAAATCTTGTGGTCTATTAAAATTATGAAATGATTATTTATGTTAAACTAATGAACTCAACAACCTTTTGGTTGACACTTGAAAGCATGTTTATTCTCAGGTCTGAAAGAAATCTTCCGCTGTGCATTAGCTCATTTTAAAGATATTACTTGGAGTCATTCATGACATATTTCAAAAGACGTTGCATTCGAGTCGTTGAAGTTCATTAGAGATTATTATTAAGTAAATGACAGATTAGGTCATTTATAGTTTGGATATTATGAAATGGTATGCATACCTGTCAACTTTCAATGAAATGAAAGATTGTCTTTTAAAAACGAATGCAATGTTTATAAGATGTTTCATTTAGAGGTCAAGTACCTCGCGATGTAATCAACTATTATGAATCGTTTATAATCAAGATGGACTTCATCCGGATGGATTAGGACGGGTCTTGACAGATGGATGACTCCCAATCTATTTCATCTTATGTCCTTAAGATGAAAAGCCTAATTAATCGAGCGAACCTTCTAAACTGCAACGTGTCTAATGAATTAGCCACGGACCTTATCCTTAATTCTTTGTCAAAGAGGTTTGACACATTTGTAATGAATTACAACATGAGTGGATGGGATAAGAGCATTGGCGAATTACATGCCATGCTTAAGACGGCCGAAGCGAGCATGGGTAAAAGGGCTTCACCCATGTTTATGATCAATGAAGCGGGTCCAAAAACCATAACACTTCTAAGCCGAAGGCGGCTAAGAGGAAAGAACCCGCCTACTAAGGCAAGGGCAAGAGAAAGGGAAATATGGTTACCCCAACCAACAAGAACAAAAAGCAAAAGGTTGCCGGTAAAGCTAACCCCAAGGAAGATCCGTGCTTTGGTTGCGGTGAAATGGGTCACTGGAAACGCAACTGCCCGATCTACCTCAAGGAGTTGAAAGAAAAGAGGGATGCAGGGCAAACCTCAGGTAATGTATATATGGTATACATTGAGCTTAGTATTACTTCTTCTAATACATGGGTATTAGACACAGGATGTGGAACTCATATTTGCAATTCTTTGCAGGGGTTCAAAAGAAGTAATCAAGATATGAGAACAACAAGTCTTTTCATGGGAAATGGAGCAAGGGTGCAAGTGAAAGCTTAAGGAGACTATGTTTTAAAGCTTCCAAGTGGTTTGGAGCTTATTTTGAAAAATGTTTTGTATGCACCCGATTTATCACGGAACATTATTTCTGTATCCCGTTTGAAACAATATGGTTTTAATCTTAATTTCATTAATGATGATATCCATATTTCTTTAGATAATGTGTTCTATTTTAAGGCTTCACCTTCGAATGGTATTTATGAATTGGTTCATGATGACACATCATACAATAGCTCAATATACCATGCAAACACCAAGAAACTCAAAAGGGATTTGAGTGATTCCTACTTATGGCATTGTCGCCTTGGTCACATAAACAAGAACCGTATGCATACACTTCAAAAGAATGGCCTTTTGAAATCAAGTGAGCTAGACTCATTTGATGTATGTGAATCTTATTTACAAAGCAACATGACTAAAGCACCTTTAAAAGGGACCTATGAAAGGGCTAAAGACTTATTAGGATTAATACATTCGGATGTATGTGGACCTTTTAAGCCCATGACTAGGAAAGGTGAAAGATACTTCGTCACCTTCATTGATGACTTCAGTTGTTTCGGATATGTCTATTTATTAAGGCACAAGGACGATGTAGTGACCCGAACGTTTCCATGTTTATATATATTAATTGAGATTGATATTTACATGATTAAATGTTTCCAACATGTTAAGCAATCAAACTTGTTAAGACTTGATTAATTGAAATATGTTTCATATAGACAATTGACCACCCAAGTTGACCGGCGATTCACGAACGTTAAAACTTGTAAAAACGACATGACGATATATATATGGATATACATATGGTTAACATGAGATTATGATAAGTAAGTATCTCCATAAGTATATTAACAATGAGTTATATACATATAAACAAGACTACTAACTTAAGGATTTCGAAACGAGACATATATGTAACGATTATAGTTGTAACGACATTTAAATGTATATATATCATATTAAGATATATTAATATATCATAATATCATGATAATATAATAATTTAACATCTCATTAGATATAATAAACAATGGGTTAACAACATTAATTGAGATCGTTAACTTAAAGGTTTCAAAACAACACTTACATGTAACGACTAACGATGACTTAACGACTCAGTTAAAATGTATATACATGTAGTGTATTTAGATGTATTAAAATACTTTTGGAAGACTTCAAGACATATATCAAAACACTCATACTTAACGAAAATGGTTACAGTTACTTTTCCATTCTTTTCTTTCATCAAGAATTCTAGTCGTATTCTTACCCGTATTATACACAGCTTCAAAACGTACTTACTGTGAGTATATACCAATAGCAACTAGCATGGGATTCCACTCTTGATTATGTCATGTATGACTAATCAATTTTAACTTCTACCATGAGCTAGTCAACTAACTAGAACTCCTTTTAACTCCACTCACCACTCACCAATTACCACTCATCATTCACTCCATTTCACTTCCAATTCTCTTTCTAATTCTCTCTCAACACACACACACACACTCTATTATGAACGTATTTTTCCAGTAGTTAATCATCATCTTCATCAAAAATCACTTCAAGAATCAAGCTATAATCATCATAGGAAGAACACTTCAAGAACACTTCAAAAATCCCTTCAAGTTTACTAATTTACTTCCAAGCTTTCTAATCCATTCCAAGTAATCATCTAAGATCAAGAAAACTTTGTTATATACAGTAGGTTATCTTTCTTATTCAAGGTAATATTCATATTCAAACTTTGATTCAATTTCTATAACTATAAACTATCTTAATTCGAGTAAAAATCTTACTTGAACTTGTTTTTGTGTCATGATCCTACTTCAAGAACTTTCAAGCCATCCAAGATCCTTTGAAGCTAGATCATTTCTTGTCACTTCCAGTAGGTTTACCTACTAAACTTAAGATAGTAATGATGTTCATAACATCATTCGATTCATCTATATAAAACTATCTTATTCGAAGGTTTAAACTCGTAATCACTAGAACATAGTTTAGTTAATTCTAAACTTGTTCGCAAACAAAAGTTAATCCTTCTAACTTGACTTTTAAAATTAACTACACACATGTTCTATATATATATGATATGCTAACTTAATGATTTAAAACCTGGAAACACGAAAAACACCGTAAAACCGGATTTACGCCGTCGTAGTAACACCGCGGGCTGTTTTGGGTTAGTTAATTAAAAACTATGATAAACTTTGATTTAAAAGTTGTTATTCTGAGAAAATGATTTTTATTATGAACATGAAACTATATCCAAAAATTATGGTTAAACTCAAAGTGGAAGTATGTTTTCTAAAATGGTCATCTAGACGTCGTTCTTTCGACTGAAATGACTACCTTTACAAAAATGACTTGTAACTTATTTTTCCGACTATAAACCTATACTTTTTATGTTTAGATTCATAAAATAGAGTTCAATATGAAACCATAGCAATTTGATTCACTCAAAACGGATTTAAAATGAAGAAGTTATGGGTAAAACAAGATTGGATAATTTTTCTCATTTTAGCTACGTGAAAATTGGTAACAAATCTATTCCAACCATAACTTAATCAACTTGTATTGTATATTATGTAATCTTGAGATACCATAGACACGTATACAATGTTTCGACCTATCATGTTGACACATCTATATATATTTCGGAACAACCATAGACACTCTATATGTGAATGTTGGAGTTAGCTATACAGGGTTGAGGTTGATTCCAAAATATATATAGTTTGAGTTGTGATCAATACTGAGATACGTATACACTTGGTCGTGGATTGATTCAAGATAATATTTATCGATTTATTTCTGTACATCTAACTGTGGACAACTAGTTATAGGTTACTAACGAGGACAGCTGACTTAATAAACTTAAAAACATCAAAATATATTAAAAGTGTTGTAAATATATTTTAAACATACTTTGATATATATGTATATATTGTTATAGGTTCGTGAATCAACCAGTGGCCAAGTCTTACTTCCCGACGAAGTAAAAATCTATGAAAGTGAGTTATAGTCCCACTTTTAAAATCTAATATTTTTGGGATGAGAATACATGCAGGTTTTATAAATGATTTACAAAATAGACACAAGTACGTGAAACTACATTCTATGGTTGAATTATCGAAATTGAATATGCCCCTTTTTATTAAGTCTGGTAATCTAAGAATTAGGGAACAGACACCCTAATTGACGCGAATCCTAAAGATAGATCTATTGGGCCTAACAAACCCCATCCAAAGTACCGGATGCTTTAGTACTTCGAAATTTATATCATATCCGAAGGGTGTCCCGGAATGATGGGGATATTCTTATATATATGCATCTTGTTAATGTCGGTTACCAGGTGTTCACCATATGAATGATTCTTATGATATTGTGTAAAAACTGCATTCAAGAAACTTATTTTGTTGTAACATATTTATATTGTAAACCATTATGTAATGGTCGTGTGTAAACAGGATATTTTAGATTATCATTATTTGATAATCTATGTAAAGCTTTTTAAACCTTTATTGATGAAATAAAGGTTATGGTTTGTTTTAAAATGAATGTAGTCTTTGAAAAACGTCTCATATAGAGGTCAAAACCTCGCAACGAAATCAATTAATATGGAACGTTTTTAATCAATAAGAACGGGACATTTCAGTTGGTATCCGAGCGTTGGTCTTAGAGAACCAGAATTTTGCATTAGTGTGTCTTATCGAGTTTGTTAGGATGCATTAGTGAGTCTGGACTTCGACCGTGTTTACTTGAAAAAATGATTGCTTAACAAATTTTGTTGGAAACTATATATTTTTAACATGTGAATATTATGTGATATATTAATCTCTTAACGCGTTTGATATTATGTGATAGATGTCTACCTCTAGAACAAGTCCCATTGACTCACCTAATAATAATGAAGAGTCAAATGTAAATTGGAATGATTCGTGGACTGATTCACAAGTTCCCGAAGAGGAACCGGAAGAAGAGTCGGAACCGGAAGAAGAATCGGAACCGGAAGAAGAATCGGAACCGGATGAAGAAATAGAACCGGTGGGGGAAATAATAAAACGGTTAAGTAAAAGAAAATCCTCAACCAACCGACCAAGGTTAATTATGGTCAATGGTGTTTCCGCCAAGGAAGCAAAATATTGGGAGGATTACCAATTCTCCGATGAATCGGATTCCGACGAGAATTCCGATGATGTTATAGAAATTACCTCAACTAAATTTAAAAAGGCAAAAGAAAATAATAAGGGAAAGGGCATAAAAATAGAGAAATCTAATTCCAACCCCGATGAACTTTATATGTATCGTCAACCCCCGAAGTCCTTAAGTTGTAACAATGACCCGGGAACCTCTAAACCACCCGGTTTTTCTAAACCAATGTGGATAACGACGGCTCGTATTAGGGGAACATCATATATCCCTAGAAACTTGGCAAAACGAACCAAAACCGAAGAAGAAGAAACGAGCGAGTCGGAATAAGATAGTTGTATTCGTGTGGTGTAATATATGTAATATAGTGTGCTTATGCTTTATGATATATGTAAAAATTGCTTGTATTAATAAGTATTTTTTTATGAATCTAACTCTTGTCTATTTTACAGTTTAAAAACACAAAATGGATAGACAACCCAATATTTTAAGAGACCTACCCGGAGACATGATTGATGAAATCTTGTTTAGAGTCGGTCAGAATTCCTCGGCACAACTATTTAAGGCGAGATCAGTTTGTAAGACATTCGAAGAACGTTCCAAGAATGTCTTGGTTTATAAGAGACTTTCGTTTGAAAGATGGGGGATATCACATTGGGAAACCCATAAGTTACGATGTGTTTACTTTGACGCATATATTGCGGGGAACCCAAATGCTATTTTACGCAACGGGTTAAGAAATTATTTTGACTAATATATCCGAATATTGGACTTCGTGATTTAGAAAAAGCGGCTAACATGCAACATAAAGAAGCATGTTATGCTTACGGATTAGTAATGTTCGCTTCTCACCAAAGTGAGAACAAGAACATCGGGCTACAACTATTAAACAAAACGTTTCCACAAGTGACGGAGTCGGTAATTGGGGTAAGAAATGAGGTTTTTAGATTATTACGGGACTGTTGGACATTACGTAACCCTCGTCCCTTTGACGACGTTACAACACGTTGTCTTATCAACGGCCATAACGGTTATGTTCCACAAGACCAAGGATGGGAAGTAGTCCTAGTAAAACTAGAATGCATGACTTGTTTCTGGACATATGAATTACGTGTCTTTATTGCCTTTGCTGAACGACTTGTGTACTAGCTAGAATTATCTTCACAACTATCTTGTATCAAAGTTATTGTGTGCTATATTTCATGCTTTATGTAAAATAAGCGGTATTGTAAGTTTGTAAAATATTGTATAAAAGTTTGAACGCGAAATATTATTATAATCAGTTTTTAATATAGAATTGTAGTAGTTGAATTGTATATTAGCTACTAAGTATGAACTTAACGGGTAGGTACTACCCGAATTTAAACTTATAAAACGCTAATATGAAGAAAAAGCTTTTATAAATGAGTTCATATTATGCTACGAAATACTATTAACTACTCTTAATATTCTGTATGATTAACTTGTTCCATTTGACTATTTTGAAGGAAATGGCACCGACTACTCGACACACCGTGAATATGAATGAAGAGGAATTCCGTACTTTTCTAGCTTCAAACATAGCCGCAGTACAGGCTGCGCTACATACCAACAATAACCTTGGATCTAGCAGTACAGGAAATCGTGTAGGATGCACCTACAAAGAATTCACTGCCTGCAAACCTTTGGAATTTGATGGAACCGAAGGACCGATCGGATTGAAACGGTGGACCGAGAAGGTCGAATCGGTGTTTGCCATAAGTAAGTGTACTGAAGAGGACAAAGTGAAGTACGCTACGCATACCTTCACAGGTTCTGCGTTAACATGGTGGAATACCTATCTAGAGCAAGTGGGACAAGACGATGCATACGCACTACCGTGGTCAGCATTCAAGCACTTGATGAACGAGAAGTACCGTCCCGGAACCGAGGTCAATAAGCTCAAGACAGAACTTAGAGGGTTACGAACCCAAGGATTTGATATTACCACGTACGAAAGACGATTCACAGAATTGTGCTTATTGTGTCCGGGAGCATTCGAAGATGAGGAAGAGAAGATCGACGCGTTTGTGAAAGGATTACCGGAAAGAATCCAAGAAGATATAAGTTCACACGAGCCCGCCTCCATACAACAGACATGTAGAATGGCTCACAAACTAGTGAACCATATTGAAGAAAGAATTAAAGAACAGACTGCTGAAGAGACCAATGTGAAGCAAGTCAAAAGAAAGTGGGAGGAAAACGGTGATAAGAATCACCAATACAACAACAACAGCAATTACAACAATAATCGCAACAATTACCCCAACAATCGCAACATCAATCGCAACTACAACAAATGGCCCAACAACAACAACAACAACAACAACAACAACAACAACAACAGCAACTACAACAATCATCCCAACAACAATAATAACCGCAACAACAACAACAACAACAATCAGAAGCAGCTATGCCAAAGGTGTGAAAAGTATCACTCGGGGTTCTGCACCAAATTTTCAACAAGTGTAAAAGAAATGGTCATAGCGCGGCGAAGTGTGAGGTCTACGGACCAGGGGTTAATAGAACGAAAGGAACAAATGGTGTCGGAACGAGTAATGGCGGAGCAAGTAGTGTCGGAGCAAGTTATGCCAATGTAGTTTGTTATAAATGTGGAAAACCGGGCCACATTATTAGAAATTGCCCGAACCAGGAGAACACGAATGGACAAGGCCGCGGAAGAGTTTTCAATATTAATGCGGCAGAGGCACAGGAAGATCCGGAGCTTGTTACGGGTACGTTTCTTATTGACAATAAATCTGCTTACGTTTTATTTGATTCGGGTGCGGATAGAAGCTATATGAGTAGAGATTTTTGTGCTAAATTAAGTTGTCCATTGACGCCTTTGGATAGTAAATTTTTACTCGAATTAGCAAATGGTAAATTAATTTCAGCAGATAATATATGTCGGAATCGAGAAATTAAACTGGTTAGCGAAACATTTAAGATTGATTTGATACCAGTAGAGTTAGGGAGTTTTGATGTGATAATTGGTATGGACTGGTTAAAAGAAGTGAAAGCAGAGATTGTTTGTTACAAAAATGCAATTCGCATTATACGAGAAAAAGGAAAACCCTTAATGGTGTACGGAGAAAAGGGCAACACGAAGCTACATCTTATTAGTAATTTGAAGGCACAAAAACTAATAAGAAAAGGTTGATATGCTGTTCTAGCACACGTCGAGAAAGTATAAACTGAAGAAAAGAGCATCAATGATGTTCCCATTGCAAAAGAATTTCCCGATGTATTTTCGAAAGAATTACCGGGATTACCCCCACATCGATCCGTTGAATTTCAAATAGATCTTGTACCAGGAGCTGCACCAATAGCTCGTGCTCCTTACAGACTCGCACCCAGAGAGATGAAAGAACTGCAAAGCCAATTACAAGAACTTTTAGAGCGTGGTTTCATTCGACGAAGCACATCACCGTGGGGAGCTCCTGTTTTGTTTGTCAAGAAGAAAGATGGTACATTCAGGTTGTGTATCGACTACCGAGAGTTGAATATACTTACCATCAAGAACCGCTACCCACTACCGAGAATCGACGACTTATTTGATCAACTACAAGGCTCATCTGTTTATTCAAAGATTGACTTACGTTCCGGGTATCATCAAATGCGGGTGAAAGAAGATGGTATTCCAAAGACTGCTTTCAGAACACGTTACGGTCGTTACGAGTTTATGGTCATGCCGTTTGGCTTAACTAATGCACCAGCTGTGTTCATGGACCTTATGAACCGATTGTGTGGACCATACCTTGACAAGTTTGTCATTGTTTTTATTGATGACATACTTATTTACTCAAAGAATGACCAAGAACACGGTGAACATTTGAGAAAGGTGTTAGAAGTATTGAGGAAGGAAGAATTGTACGCTAAGTTTTCAAAGTGTGCATTTTGGTTGGAAGAAGTTCAATTCCTCGGTCACATAGTGAACAAAGAAGGTATTAAGGTGGATCCGGCAAAGATAGAAAATGTTGAAAAGTGGGAAACCCCGAAAACTCCGAAACACATACGCCAGTTTTTAGGACTAGCTGGTTACTACAGAAAGTTCATCCAAGACTTTTCCAGAATAGCAAAACCCTTGACTGCATTAACGCATAAAGGGAAGAAATTTGAATGGAATGATGAACAAGAGAAAGCGTTTCAGTTATTGAAGAAAAAGCTAACTACGGCACCTATATTGTCATTGCCTGAAGGGAATGATGATTTTGTGATTTATTGTGACGCATCAAAGCAAGGTCTTGGTTGTGTATTAATGCAACGAACGAAGGTGATTGCTTATGCGTCTAGACAATTGAAGATTCACGAACAAAATTATACGACGCATGATTTGGAATTAGGCGCGGTTGTTTTTGCATTAAAGACTTGGAGGCACTACTTATATGGGGTCAAAAGTATTATATATACCGACCACAAAAGTCTTCAACACATATTTAATCAGAAACAACTGAATATGAGGCAGCGTAGGTGGATTGAATTATTGAATGATTACGACTTTGAGATTCGTTACCACCCGGGGAAGGCAAATGTGGTAGCCGATGCCTTGAGCAGGAAGGACAGAGAATCCATTCGAGTAAAATCTATGAATATAATGATTCATAATAACCTTACTACTCAAATAAAGGAGGCGCAACACGGAGTTTTAAAAGAGGGAAATTTAAAGGATGAAATACCCAAAGGATCGGAGAAGCATCTTAATATTCAGGAAGACGGAACCCGGTATAGGGCTGAAAGGATTTGGGTACCAAAATTTGGAGATATGAGAGAAATGGTACTTAGAGAAGCTCATAAAACCAGATACTCAATACATCCTGGAACGGGGAAGATGTACAAGGATCTCAAGAAACATTTTTGGTGGCCGGGTATGAAAGCCGATGTTGCTAAATACGTAGGAGAATGTTTGACGTTTTCTAAGGTCAAAGCTGAGCATCAGAAACCATCAGGTCTACTTCAACAACCCGAAATCCCGGAATGGAAATGGGAAAACATTACCATGGATTTCATCACTAAATTGCCAAGGACTGCAAGTGGTTTTGATACTATTTGGGTAATAGTTGATCGTCTCACCAAATCAGCACACTTCCTGCCAATAAGAGAAGATGACAAGATGGAGAAGTTAGCACGACTGTATTTGAAGGAAGTCGTCTCCAGACATGGAATACCAATCTCTATTATCTCTGATAGGGATGGCAGATTTATTTCAAGATTCTGGCAGACATTGCAGCAAGCATTAGGAACTCGTCTAGGCATGAGTACTGCCTATCATCCACAAACTGATGGGCAGAGCGAAAGGACGATACAAACGCTTGAAGACATGCTACGAGCATGTGTTATTGATTTTGGAAATAGTTGGGATCGACATCTACCGTTAGCAGAATTTTCCTACAACAACAGCTACCATTCAAGCATTGAGATGGCGCCGTTTGAAGCACTTTATGGTAGAAAGTGCAGGTCTCCGATTTGTTGGAGTGAAGTGGGGGATAGACAGATTACGGGTCCGGAGATTATACAAGAAACTACCGAGAAGATCATCCAAATTCAACAACGGTTGAAAACCGCCCAAAGTCGACAAAAGAGCTACGCTGACATTAAAAGAAAAGATATAGAATTTGAAATTGGAGAGATGGTCATGCTTAAAGTTGCACCTTGGAAAGGCGTTGTTCGATTTGGAAAGGTATATTGGACCATTCAAGATTATTGATCGTGTCGGACCAGTAGCTTACCGACTTGAGTTACCTCAACAACTCGTGACTGTACATAACACTTTCCACGTCTCGAATTTGAAGAAATGTTTTACTAAAGAAGATCTCACTATTTCGTTAGATGAAATCCAAATCAACGAAAAACTTCAATTCATCGAAGAACCCGTCGAAATAATGGATCGTGAGGTTAAAAGACTTAAGCAAAACAAGATACCAATTGTTAAGGTTCGATGGAATGCTCGTAGAGGACCCGAGTTCACCTGGGAGCATGAAGATCAGATGAAGAAGAAATACCCGCATCTATTTCCAGAAGATTCGTCAACACCTTCAACAGCTTAAAATTTCGGGACGAAATTTATTTAACGGGTAGGTACTGTAGTGACCCGAACGTTTCCATGTTTATATATATTAATTGAGATTGATATTTATATGATTAAATGTTTCCAACATGTTAAGCAATCAAACTTGTTAAGACTTGATTAATTGAAATATGTTTCATATAGACAATTGACCACCCAAGTTGACCGGCGATTCACGAACGTTAAAACTTGTAAAAACGACATGACGATATATATATGGATATACATATGGTTAACATGAGATTATGATAAGTAAGTATCTCCATAAGTATATTAACAATGAGTTATATACATATAAACAAGACTACTAACTTAAGGATTTCGAAACGAGACATATATGTAACGATTATAGTTGTAACGACATTTAAATGTATATATATCATATTAAGATATATTAATATATCATAATATCATGATAATATAATAATTTAACATCTCATTAGATATAATAAACAATGGGTTAACAACATTAATTGAGATCGTTAACTTAAAGGTTTCAAAACAACACTTACATGTAACGACTAACGATGACTTAACGACTCAGTTAAAATGTATATACATGTAGTGTATTTATATGTATTAAAATACTTTTGGAAGACTTCAAGACATATATCAAAACACTCATACTTAACGAAAATGGTTACAGTTACTTTTCCATTCTTTTCTTTCATCAAGAATTCTAGTCGTATTCTTACCCGTATTATACACAGCTTCAAAACGTACTTACTATGAGTATATACCAATAGCAACTAGCATGGGATTCCACTCTTGATTATGTCATGTATGACTAATCAATTTTAACTTCTACCATGAGCTAGTCAACTAACTAGAACTCCTTTTAACTCCACTCACCACTCACCAATTACCACTCATCATTCACTCCATTTCACTTCCAATTCTCTTTCTAATTCTCTCTCAACACACACACACACACACACACACACTATTATGAACGTATTTTTCCAGTAGTTAATCATCATCTTCATCAAAAATCACTTCAAGAATCAAGCTATAATCATCATAGGAAGAACACTTCAAGAACACTTCAAAAATCCCTTCAAGTTTACTAATTTACTTCCAAGCTTTCTAATCCATTCCAAGTAATCATCTAAGATCAAGAAACCTTTGTTATATATAGTAGGTTATCTTTCTTATTCAAGGTAATATTCATATTCAAACTTTGATTCAATTTCTATAACTATAAACTATCTTAATTCGAGTAAAAATCTTACTTGAACTTGTTTTTGTGTCATGATCCTACTTCAAGAACTTTCAAGCCATCCAAGATCCTTTGAAGCTAGATCATTTCTTGTCACTTCCAGTAGGTTTACCTACTAAACTTGAGGTAGTAATGATGTTCATAACATCATTCGATTCATCTATATAAAACTATCTTATTCGAAGGTTTAAACTCGTAATCACTAGAACATAGTTTAGTTAATTCTAAACTTGTTCGCAAACAAAAGTTAATCCTTCTAACTTGACTTTTAAAATTAACTACACACATGTTCTATATATATATGATATGCTAACTTAATGATTTAAAACCTGGAAACACGAAAAACACCGTAAAACCGGATTTACGCCGTCGTAGTAACACCGCGGGCTGTTTTGGGTTAGTTAATTAAAAACTATGATAAACTTTGATTTAAAAGTTGTTATTCTGAGAAAATGATTTTTATTATGAACATGAAACTATATCCAAAAATTATGGTTAAACTCAAAGTGGAAGTATGTTTTCTAAAATGGTCATCTAGACGTCGTTCTTTCGACTGAAATGACTACCTTTACAAAAACGACTTGTAACTTATTTTTCCGACTATAAACCTATACTTTTTCTATTTAGATTCATAAAATAGAGTTCAATATGAAACCATAGCAATTTGATTCACTCAAAACGGATTTAAAATGAAGAAGTTATGGGTAAAACAAGATTGGATAATTTTTCTCATTTTAGCTACGTGAAAATTGGTAACAAATCTATTCCAACCATAACTTAATCAACTTGTATTGTATATTATGTAATCTTGAGATACCATAGACACGTATACAATGTTTCGACCTATCATGTCGACACATCTATATATATTTCGGAACAACCATAGACACTCTATATGTGAATGTTGGAGTTAGCTATACAGGGTTGAGGTTGATTCCAAAATATATATAGTTTGAGTTGTGATCAATACTGAGATACGTATACACTTGGTCGTGGATTGATTCAAGAAAATATTTATCGATTTATTTCTGTACATCTAACTGTGGACAACTAGTTGTAGGTTACTAACGAGGACAGCTGACTTAATAAACTTAAAAACATCAAAATATATTAAAAGTGTTGTAAATATATTTTAAACATACTTTGATATATATGTATATATTGTTATAGGTTCGTGAATCAACCAGTGGCCAAGTCTTACTTTCCGACGAAGTAAAAATCTGTGAAAGTGAGTTATAGTCCCACTTTTAAAATCTAATATTTTTGGGATGAGAATACATGCAGGTTTTATAAATGATTTACAAAATAGACACAAGTACGTGAAACTACATTCTATGGTTGAATTATCGAAATTGAATATGCCCCTTTTTATTAAGTCTGGTAATCTAAGAATTAGGGAACAGACACCCTAATTGACGCGAATCCTAAAGATAGATCTATTGGGCCTAACAAACCCCATCCAAAGTACCGGATGCTTTAGTACTTCGAAATTTATATCATATCCGAAGGGTGTCCCGGAATGATGGGGATATTCTTATATATATGCATCTTGTTAATGTCGGTTACCAGGTGTTCACCATATGAATGATTTTTATCTCTATGTATGGGATGTGTATTGAAATATGAAATCTTGTGGTCTATTATTATGATTTGATATATATAGGTTAAACCTATAACTCACCAACATTTTTGTTGACGTTTTAAGCATGTTTATTCTCAGGTGATTATTAAGAGCTTCCGCTGTCGCATACTTAAATAAGGACGAGATTTGGAGTCCATGCTTGTATGATATTGTGTAAAAACTGCATTCAAGAAACTTATTTTGTTGTAACATATTTATATTGTAAACCATTATGTAATGGTCGTGTGTAAACAGGATATTTTAGATTATCATTATTTGATAATCTATGTAAAGCTTTTTAAATCTTTATTGATGAAATAAAGGTTGTGGTTTGTTTTAAAATGAATGTAGTCTTTGAAAAACGTCTCATATAGAGGTCAAAACCTCGCAACGAAATCAATTAATATGGAACGTTTTTAATCAATAAGAACGGGACATTTCAGTTGGTATCCGAGCGTTGGTCTTAGAGAACCAGAATTTTGCATTAGTGTGTCTTATCGAGTTTGTTAGGATGCATTAGTGAGTCTGGACTTCGACCGTGTTTACTTGAAAAAATGATTGCTTAACAAATTTTGTTGGAAACTATATATTTTTAACATGTGAATATTATGTGATATATTAATCTCTTAACGCGTTTGATATTATGTGATAGATGTCTACCTCTAGAACAAGTCCCATTGACTCACCTAATAATAATGAAGAGTCAAATGTAAATTGGAATGATTCGTGGACTGATTCACAAGTTCCCGAAGAGGAACCGGAAGAAGAGTCGGAACCGGAAGAAGAATCGGAACCGGAAGAAGAATCGGAACCGGATGAAGAAATAGAACCGGTGGGGGAAATAATAAAATGGTTAAGTAAAAGAAAATCCTCAACCAACCGACCAAGGTTAATTATGGTCAATGGTGTTTCCGCCAAGGAAGCAAAATATTGGGAGGATTACCAATTCTCCGATGAATCGGATTCCGACGAGAATTCCGATGATGTTATAGAAATTACCTCAACTAAATTTAAAAAGGCAAAAGAAAATAATAAGGGAAAGGGCATAAAAATAGAGAAATCTAATTCCAACCCCGATGAACTTTATATGTATCGTCAACCCCCGAAGTCCTTAAGTTGTAACAATGACCCGGGAACCTCTAAACCACCCGGTTTTTCTAAACCAATGTGGATAACGACGGCTCGTATTAGGGGAACATCATATAACCCTAGAAACTTGGCAAAACGAACCAAAACCGAAGAAGAAGAAACGAGCGAGTCGGAATAAGATAGTTGTATTCGTGTGGTGTAATATATGTAATATAGTGTGCTTATGCTTTATGATATATGTAAAAATTGCTTGTATTAATAAGTATTTTTTTATGAATCTAACTCTTGTCTATTTTACAGTTTAAAAACACAAAATGGATAGACAACCCAATATTTTAAGAGACCTACCCGGAGACATGATTGATGAAATCTTGTTTAGAGTCGGTCAGAATTCCTCGGCACAACTATTTAAGGCGAGATCAGTTTGTAAGACATTCGAAGAACGTTCCAAGAATGTCTTGGTTTATAAGAGACTTTCGTTTGAAAGATGGGGGATATCACATTGGGAAACCCATAAGTTACGATGTGTTTACTTTGACGCATATATTGCGGGGAACCCAAATGCTATTTTACGCAACGGGTTAAGAAATTATTTTGACTAATATATCCGAATATTGGACTTCGTGATTTAGAAAAAGCGGCTAACATGCAACATAAAGAAGCATGTTATGCTTACGGATTAGTAATGTTCGCTTCTTACCAAAGTGAGAACAAGAACATCGGGCTACAACTATTAAACAAAACGTTTCCACAAGTGACGGAGTCGGTAATTGGGGTAAGAAATGAGGTTTTTAGATTATTACGGGACTGTTGGACATTACGTAACCCTCGTCCCTTTGAAGACGTTACAACACGTTGTCTTATCAACGGCCATAACGGTGATGTTCCACAAGACCAAGGATGGGAAGTAGTCCTAGTAAAACTAGAATGCATGACTTGTTTCTGGACATATGAATTACGTGTCTTTATTGCCTTTGCTGAACGACTTGTGTACTAGCTAGAATTATCTTCACAACTATCTTGTATCAAAGTTATTGTGTGCTATATTTCATGCTTTATGTAAAATAAGCGGTATTGTAAGTTTGTAAAATATTGTATAAAAGTTTGAACGCGAAATATTATTATAATCAGTTTTTAATATAGAATTGTAGTAGTTGAATTGTATATTAGCTACTAAGTATGAACTTAACGGGTAGGTACTACCCGAATTTAAACTTATAAAACGCTAATATGAAGAAAAAGCTTTTATAAATGAGTTCATATTATGCTACGAAATACTATTAACTACTCTTAATATTCTGTATGATTAACTTGTTCCATTTGACTATTTTGAAGGAAATGGCACCGACTACTCGACACACCGTGAATATGAATGAAGAGGAAATCCGTACTTTTCTAGCTTCAAACGTAGCCGCAGTACAGGCTGCGCTACATACCAATAATAACCTTGGATCTAGAAGTACAGGAAATCGTGTAGGATGCACCTACAAAGAATTCACTGCCTGCAAACCTTTGGAATTTGATGGAACCGAAGGACCGATCGGATTGAAACGGTGGACCGAGAAGGTCGAATCGGTGTTTGCCATAAGTAAGTGTACTGAAGAGGACAAAGTGAAGTACGCTACTCATACCTTCACAGGTTCTGCGTTAACATGGTGGAATACCTATTTAGAGCAAGTGGGACAAGACGATGCATACGCACTACCGTGGTCAGCATTCAAGCACTTGATGAACGAGAAGTACCGTCCCAGAACCGAGGTCAATAAGCTCAAGACAGAACTTAGAGGGTTACGAACCCAAGGATTTGATATTACCACGTACGAAAGACGATTCACAGAATTGTGCTTATTGTGTCCGGGAGCATTCGAAGATGAGGAAGAGAAGATCGACGCGTTTGTGAAAGGATTACCGGAAAGAATCCAAGAAGATATAAGTTCACACGAGCCCGCCTCCATACAACAGGCATGTAGAATGGCTCACAAACTAGTGAACCATATTGAAGAAAGAATTAAAGAACAGACTGCTGAAGAGACCAATGTGAAGCAAGTCAAAAGAAAGTGGGAGGAAAACGGTGATAAGAATCACCAATACAACAACAACAGCAATTACAACAATAATCGCAACAATTACCCCAACAATCGCAACATCAATCGCAACCACAACAAATGGCCCAACAACAACAACAACAACAACAACAACAACAACAACAACAACAACTACAACAATCATCCCAACAACAATAATAACCGCAACAACAACAACAATCAGAAGCAGCTATGCCAAAGGTGTGAAAAGTATCACTCGGGGTTCTGCACCAAATTTTCAACAAGTGTAAAAGAAATGGTCATAGCGCGGCGAAGTGTGAGGTCTACGGACCAGGGGTTAATAGAACGAAAGGAACAAATGGTGTCGGAACGAGTAATGGCGGAGCAAGTAGTGTCGGAGCAAGTTATGCCAATGTAGTTTGTTATAAATGTGGAAAACCGGGCCACATTATTAGAAATTTCCCGAACCAGGAGAACACGAATGGACAAGGCCGCGGAAGAGTTTTCAATATTAATGCGGCAGAGGCACAGGAAGATCCGGAGCTTGTTACGGGTACGTTTCTTATTGACAATAAATCTGCTTACGTTTTATTTGATTCGGGTGCGGATAGAAGCTATATGAGTAGAGATTTTTGTGCTAAATTAAGTTGTCCATTGACGCCTTTGGATAGTAAATTTTTACTCGAATTAGCAAATGGTAAATTAATTTCAGCAGATAATATATGTCGGAATCGAGAAATTAAACTGGTTAGCGAAACATTTAAGATTGATTTGATACCAGTAGAGTTAGGGAGTTTTGATGTGATAATCGGTATGGACTGGTTAAAAGAAGTGAAAGCAGAGATTGTTTGTTACAAAAATGCAATTCGCATTATACGAGAAAAAGGAAAACCCTTAATGGTGTACGGAGAAAAGGGCAACACGAAGCTACATCTTATTAGTAATTTGAAGGCACAAAAACTAATAAGAAAAGGTTGATATGCTGTTCTAGCACACGTCGAGAAAGTATAAACTGAAGAAAAGAGCATCAATGATGTTCCCATTGCAAAAGAATTTCCCGATGTATTTTCGAAAGAATTACCGGGATTACCCCCACATCGATCCGTTGAATTTCAAATAGATCTTGTACCAGGAGCTGCACCAATAGCTCGTGCTCCTTACAGACTCGCACCCAGAGAGATGAAAGAACTGCAAAGCCAATTACAAGAACTTTTAGAGCGTGGTTTCATTCGACGAAGCACATCACCGTGGGGAGCTCCTGTTTTGTTTGTCAAGAAGAAAGATGGTACATTCAGGTTGTGTATCGACTACCGAGAGTTGAATATACTTACCATCAAGAACCGCTACCCACTACCGAGAATCGACGACTTATTTGATCAACTACAAGGCTCATCTGTTTATTCAAAGATTGACTTACGTTCCGGGTATCATCAAATGCGGGTGAAAGAAGATGGTATTCCAAAGACTGCTTTCAGAACACGTTACGGTCGTTACGAGTTTATGGTCATGCCGTTTGGCTTAACTAATGCACCAGCTGTGTTCATGGACCTTATGAACCGAT
Source organism: Rutidosis leptorrhynchoides (assembly GCF_046630445.1). Lineage (NCBI taxonomy): Eukaryota > Viridiplantae > Streptophyta > Magnoliopsida > Asterales > Asteraceae > Rutidosis > Rutidosis leptorrhynchoides. The sequence continues at coordinate 160,633,103 of NC_092341.1, read as the reverse complement.
TGTGTGGACCATACCTTGACAAGTTTGTCATTGTTTTTATTGATGACATACTTATTTACTCAAAGAATGACCAAGAACACGGTGAACATTTGAGAAAGGTGTTAGAAGTATTGAGGAAGGAAGAATTGTACGCTAAGTTTTCAAAGTGTGCATTTTGGTTGGAAGAAGTTCAATTCCTCGGTCACATAGTGAACAAAGAAGGTATTAAGGTGGATCCGGCAAAGATAGAAAATGTTGAAAAGTGGGAAACCCCGAAAACTCCGAAACACATACGCCAGTTTTTAGGACTAGCTGGTTACTACAGAAAGTTCATCCAAGACTTTTCCAGAATAGCAAAACCCTTGACTGCATTAACGCATAAAGGGAAGAAATTTGAATGGAATGATGAACAAGAGAAAGCGTTTCAGTTATTGAAGAAAAAGCTAACTACGGCACCTATATTGTCATTGCCTGAAGGGAATGATGATTTTGTGATTTATTGTGACGCATCAAAGCAAGGTCTTGGTTGTGTATTAATGCAACGAACGAAGGTGATTGCTTATGCGTCTAGACAATTGAAGATTCACGAACAAAATTATACGACGCATGATTTGGAATTAGGCGCGGTTGTTTTTGCATTAAAGACTTGGAGGCACTACTTATATGGGGTCAAAAGTATTATATATACCGACCACAAAAGTCTTCAACACATATTTAATCAGATACAACTGAATATGAGGCAGCGTAGGTGGATTGAATTATTGAATGATTACGACTTTGAGATTCGTTACCACCCGGGGAAGGCAAATATGGTAGCCGATGCCTTGAGCAGGAAGGACAGAGAACCCATTCGAGTAAAATCTATGAATATAATGATTCATAATAACCTTACTACTCAAATAAAGGAGGCGCAACACGGAGTTTTAAAAGAGGGAAATTTAAAGGATGAAATACCCAAAGGATCGGAGAAGCATCTTAATATTCAGGAAGACGGAACCCGGTATAGGGCTGAAAGGATTTGGGTACCAAAATTTGGAGATATGAGAGAAATGGTACTTAGAGAAGCTCATAAAACCAGATACTCAATACATCCTGGAACGGGGAAGATGTACAAGGATCTCAAGAAACATTTTTGGTGGCCGGGTATGAAAGCCGATGTTGCTAAATACGTAGGAGAATGTTTGACGTGTTCTAAGGTCAAAGCTGAGCATCAGAAACCATCAGGTCTACTTCAACAACCCGAAATCCTGGAATGGAAATGGGAAAACATTACCATGGATTTCATCACTAAATTGCCAAGGACTGCAAGTGGTTTTGATACTATTTGGGTAATAGTTGATCGTCTCACCAAATCAGCACACTTCCTGCCAATAAGAGAAGATGACAAGATGGAGAAGTTAGCACGACTGTATTTGAAGGAAGTCGTCTCCAGACATGGAATACCAATCTCTATTATCTCTGATAGGGATGGCAGATTTATTTCAAGATTCTGGCAGACATTGCAGCAAGCATTAGGAACTCGTCTAGGCATGAGTACTGCCTATCATCCACAAACTGATGGGCAGAGCGAAAGGACGATACAAACGCTTAAAGACATGCTACGAGCATGTGTTATTGATTTTGGAAACAGTTGGGATCGACATCTACCGTTAGCAGAATTTTCCTACAACAACAGCTACCATTCAAGCATTGAGATGGCGCCGTTTGAAGCACTTTATGGTAGAAAGTGCAGGTCTCCGATTTGTTGGAGTGAAGTGGGGGATAGACAGATTACGGGTCCGGAGATTATACAAGAAACTACCGAGAAGATCATCCAAATTCAACAACGGTTGAAAACCGCCCAAAGTCGACAAAAGAGCTACGCTGACATTAAAAGAAAAGATATAGAATTTGAAATTGGAGAGATAGTCATGCTTAAAGTTGCACCTTGGAAAGGCGTTGTTCGATTTGGAAAGGTATATTGGACCATTCAAGATTATTGATCGTGTCGGACCAGTAGCTTACCGACTTGAGTTACCTCAACAACTCGCGGCTGTACATAACACTTTCCACGTCTCGAATTTGAAGAAATGTTTTACTAAAGAAGATCTCACTATTTCGTTAGATGAAATCCAAATCAACGAAAAACTTCAATTCATCGAAGAACCCGTCGAAATAATGGATCGTGAGGTTAAAAGACTTAAGCAAAACAAGATACCAATTGTTAAGGTTCGATGGAATGCTCGTAGAGGACCCAAGTTCACCTGGGAGCGTGAAGATCAGATGAAGAAGAAATACCCGCATCTATTTCCAGAAGATTCGTCAACACCTTCAACAGCTTAAAATTTCGGGACGAAATTTATTTAACGGGTAGGTACTGTAGTGACCCGAACGTTTCCATGTTTATATATATTAATTGAGATTGATATTTACATGATTAAATGTTTCCAACATGTTAAGCAATCAAACTTGTTAAGACTTGATTAATTGAAATATGTTTCATATAGACAATTGACCACCCAAGTTGACCGGCGATTCACGAACGTTAAAACTTGTAAAAACGACATGATGATATATATATATGGATATACATATGGTTAACATGAGATTATGATAAGTAAGTATCTCCATAAGTATATTAACAATGAGTTATATACATATAAACAAGACTACTAACTTAAGGATTTCGAAACGAGACATATATGTAACGATTATAGTTGTAACGACATTTAAATGTATATATATCATATTAAGATATATTAATATATCATAATATCATGATAATATAATAATTTAACATCTCATTAGATATAATAAACAATGGGTTAACAACATTAATTGAGATCGTTAACTTAAAGGTTTCAAAACAACACTTACATGTAACGACTAACGATGACTTAACGACTCAGTTAAAATGTATATACATGTAGTGTATTTAGATGTATTAAAATACTTTTGGAAGACTTCGAGACATATATCAAAACACTCATACTTAACGAAAATGGTTACAGTTACTTTTCCATTCTTTTCTTTCATCAAGAATTCTAGTCGTATTCTTACCCGTATTATACACAGCTTCAAAACGTACTTACTATGAGTATATACCAATAGCAACTAGCATGGGATTCCACTCTTGATTATGTCATGTATGACTAATCAATTTTAACTTCTACCATGAGCTAGTCAACCAACTAGAACTCCTTTTAACTCCACTCACCACTCACCAATTACCACTCATCATTCACTCCATTTCACTTCCAATTCTCTTTCTAATTCTCTCTTAACACACACACACTATTATGAACGTATTTTTCCAGTAGTTAATCATCATCTTCATCAAAAATCACTTCAAGAATCAAGCTATAATCATCATAGGAAGAACACTTCAAGAACACTTCAAAAATCCCTTCAAGTTTACTAATTTACTTCCAAGCTTTCTAATCCATTCCAAGTAATCATATAAGATCAAGAAACCTTTGTTATATACAGTAGGTTATCTTTCTTATTCAAGGTAATATTCATATTCAAACTTTGATTCAATTTCTATAACTATAAACTATCTTAATTCGAGTAAAAATCTTACTTGAACTTGTTTTTGTGTCATGATCCTACTTCAAGAACTTTCAAGCCATCCAAGATCCTTTGAAGCTAGATCATTTCTTGTCACTTCCAGTAGGTTTACCTACTAAACTTGAGGTAGTAATGATGTTCATAACATCATTCAATTCATCTATATAAAACTATCTTATTCGAAGGTTTAAGCTCGTAATCACTAGAACATAGTTTAGTTAATTCTAAACTTGTTCGCAAACAAAAGTTAATCCTTCTAACTTGACTTTTAAAATTAACTACACACATGTTCTGTATCTATATGATATGCTAACTTAATGATTTAAAACCTGGAAACACGAAAAACACCGTAAAATCGGATTTACGCCGTCGTAGTAACACCGCGGGCTGTTTTGGGTTAGTTAATTAAAAACTATGATAAACTTTGATTTAAAAGTTGTTATTCTGAGAAAATGATTTTTATTATGAACATGAAACTATATCCAAAAATTATGGTTAAACTCAAAGTGGAAGTATGTTTTCTAAAATGGTCATCTAGACGTCGTTCTTTCGACTGAAATGACTACCTTTACAAAAATGACTTGTAACTTATTTTTCCGACAATAAACCTATACTTTTTCTGTTTAGATTCATAAAATAGAGTTCAATATGAAACCATAGCAATTTGATTCACTCAAAACGGATTTAAAATGAAGAAGTTATGGGTAAAACAAGATTGGATAATTTTTCTCATTTTAGCTACATGAAAATTGGTAACAAATCTATTCCAACCATAACTTAATCAACTTGTATTGTATATTATGTAATCTTGAGATACCATAGACACGTATACAATGTTTCGACCTATCATGTCGACACATCTATATATATTTCGGAACAACCATAGACACTCTATATGTGAATGTTGGAGTTAGCTATACAGGGTTGAGGTTGATTCCAAAATATATATAGTTTGAGTTGTGATCAATACTGAGATACGTATACACTTGGTCGTGGATTGATTCAAGATAATATTTATCGATTTATTTATGTACATCTAACTGTGGACAACTAGTTGTAGGTTACTAACGAGGACAGCTGACTTAATAAACTTAAAAACATCAAAATATATTAAAAGTGTTGTAAATATATTTTAAACATACTTTGATATATATGTATATATTGTTATAGGTTCGTGAATCAACCAGTGGCCAAGTCTTACTTCCCGACGAAGTAAAAATCTGTGAAAGTGAGTTATAGTCCCACTTTTAAAATCTAATATTTTTGGGATGAGAATACATGCAGGTTTTATAAATGATTTACAAAATAGACACAAGTACGTGAAACTACATTCTATGGTTGAATTATCGAAATCGAATATGCCCCTTTTTATTAAGTCTGGTAATCTAAGAATTAGGGAACAGACACCCTAATTGACGCGAATCCTAAAGATAGATCTATTGGGCCTAACAAACCCCATCCAAAGTATCGGATGCTTTAGTACTTCGAAATTTATATCATATCCGAAGGGTGTCCCGGAATGATGGGGATATTCTTATATATATGCATCTTGTTAATGTCGGTTACCAGGTGTTCACCATATGAATGATTTTTATTTTTATGTATGGGATGTGTATTGAAATATGAAATCTTGTGGTCTATTATTATGATTTGATATATATAGGTTAAACCTATAACTCACCAACATTTTTGTTGACGTTTAAAGCATGTTTATTCTCAGGTGATTATTAAGAGCTTCCGTTGTCGCATACTTAAATAAGGACGAGATTTAGAGTCCATGCTTGTATGATATTGTGTAAAAACTGCATTCAAGAAACTTATTTTGTTGTAACATATTTATATTGTAAACCATTATGTAATGGTCGTGTGTAAACAGGATATTTTAGATTATCATTATTTGATAATCTACGTAAAGCTTTTTAAACCTTTATTGATGAAATAAAGGTTATGGTTTGTTTTAAAATGAATGCAGTCTTTGAAAAACGTCTCATATAGAGGTCAAAACCTCGCAACGAAATCAATTAATATGGAACGTTTTTAATCAATAAGAACGGGACATTTCAGACGAAACTTATGAAGCATTCAAAGAATATCAAAACGAAGTACAAAATCAACTCAATAAGACAATTAAGGTACTTCGTACCGATAGAGGAGGTGAATACCTAAGCGATACCTTCCAAGATCATCTTAGAAGTTGTGGGATTATCTCGCGACTTACTCCACCTGGAACACCCCAATTTAATGGAGTTTCCGAAAGGAGGAACCGAACCCTAATGGATATGGTTCGATCTATGATGGCTAGAAGCTCGTTGCCTCTATCATTTTGGGGTTATTGTCTATGCTCCGCGGCTCGTATTCTAAATATGGCCCCAACTAAGAAAGTGGAACGAACTCCTCATGAGATGTAGTTTGGAAAACCTCCATCTCTATCATACTTAAAGGTATGGGGATGTGAAGCTTATCCTAAACGTTACATCCCTAATAAGTTGAATGCTGGATCCACAAAGTGTATCTTCATAGGATATCCCAAGGATGATATGGGATACTATTTCTATGATCCAACCGAGCAAAATGTATTTGTTGCTCGAAAGGATGAATTCCTTGAAACTAAGTTCCTAATGGAAGGAAACAGTGAAAGGAAGATAGATCTTGAAGAGGTTCAAGATCAAGTAGATGATACACAATTGGTTGACATTGGCACTCAACATGAAAATGTTGAGAGTGATCAAATGGATGATCAAAATACACAAGACGTTCGCATATCTGGTAGGATTAGTAATCCTCCTGAGAAATATGGGTTTCTCATGGATGGTTGCTATGTGGTTGATTTGGATGAACCAACAAACTACCATGATGCTTTATCAACGATTAATAAGGATAAATGGCAGGAAGCCATGAACGCTGAGATGCAATCCATGTATGACAACCAAGTTTGGGAACTTGTTGAACAACCTACTGGCTCAAGGCTAGTTGATTGTAAATGGCTTTTTAAAATGAAAACCGACATACATGGAAACTTGGATATATATAAAGCTAGACTTATAGCAAAAGGTTTCACTCAAACTCAAGGGGTTGACTATGATGAAACTTTTTCGCCTGTGGCAATGCTAAAGTCTATTAGGATATTACTTGCCATTGCTGCTCATTATGATTATGAAATATGGCAAATGGATGTCAATACCGCTTTCCTAAATGGACATCTTGAGAAAGATGTCTATATGGTTCAGCCCGAAGGTTTTGTTGATCATAAATATCCTAAAAAGCTATGCAAGTTAAAAAAGTCAATCTACGGATTGAAACAAGCATCTAGAATGTGGAATCATCGTTTTAATGAGGAGGCCAAGAAATTTGGCTTCATTAAAAATGGTGATGAAGCTTGTGTATACAAGAAAGCTAGTGGGAGCACTATCATGTTTCTTGTACTATATGTGGATGATATATTGTTATTTGGAAATGATATTCCGGCAATGGAAGGTGTTAAAACTTGGCTAAGTAAGTGCTTCTCCATTAAGGATCTTGGAGAAGCACAATACGTTTTGGGGATTGGGATCTACAGGGATAGACCTAAGAAACTGATAGGTTTGAATCAAAGTGCATACATTGAAAAGATCTTGAAAAGATTCAAGATGGCGAACTCTAAGAAAGGTTTGGTACATATTCAAAAGGGAACGCTTCTCAGTTCATCTCAGTGCCCTACCACGAAAGATGAACAAGAGAGAATGAAGAAAGTCCCATACACATCAACTATTGGGTCAATCATGTATGCAATGATATGCACTAGACCGGATGTGTCATGCGCTCTTAGCTTGACAAGTAGATACCAGAACAACCCAGGAAACAGTCATTGGATTGCGGTTAAAAGTATATTGAAATACCTTAGGAGGACTAAGGATATGTTTCTAATATATGGGTCTGGTGAGGAGGAACTCACTGTAAAAGGTTACGTGGACGCGAGTTTCCAAACTGATCGAGATGATTCTCGATCACAATCCGGTTATGTATTCACAGTAAATGGAGGTGCGGTCTCTTAGAAGAGTTCAAAATAGGATGTTGTTGCATTATCCACTACAGAGTCAGAGTACATTGCCGCCTCTTTGGTAGCTCAGGAAGCTGCATGGATGAAGAAATTCATTGACGACTTAGGAGTAGTCCCTTCCATTCAGGACCCTCTTGAGATCTTTTGTGACAACGAGGGTGCGATTGCTCAAATCAAGGAACCACGTACTCACCAAAAGTCCCGTCACAATGAACGGAGATTCAACTACATAAGGGATGAAGTTGAAAAGGGAAAGATATGTATTCGCAAAGTTCATACAGATCCTAATATAGCGGATCCTCTCACGAAGCTCTTACACGGAGCAAAACATACTGGACATGTTTGTGCATTAGGGCTTCGATATTCTAGTGATTGGTCATAATCGGTTTTAAGTATTGTAACGGAAAGAAATTGTTCAAACTCACTAATATAATTATGGTATTAATTTATTTTGAGTCATGTTCCAATTTTGCATATTTTATCCATGAATGAATAATTCTAAATTCCGTAGTCGATTACATTTGTGGGAACAAGTGTGAGGTTTAGACTATTATGAACTTGGATTGGTATACATTCACGAGATGAATGTGGGGCAAGGTTTCAACCAAGGTTCATAGATATTTGTGGGATACAAATATTGGAAGACCCACCCTCAAGATTTACTAAATGGATCCTTTGTGGTTGATCACATGCAATCTTGAGTAAAGGCGAATATCATTGTATCCTCTGACCTGAGATACATATTGGGTTCGGATATTCACTAAGTATTATGCCTTGATTCTTTCCTTCGCTATTCTGAAATATGGTAGTTCATAAGGAAGAGCTCAGATATAATGCAAGGTGTATATTTAGGACGTATGTAGTCAAGATGGAATTTGTCCCTCTTATTCGTTGAAAGTCGGATATCTAAGACCTGATAAAGTTAAATCTAAAATAGAGTGATCACTCTGTATCTCTTAAATTTAACATGACATCTAGGACGAAAGGATGTGATGAAAGATTCACCTATTCATATTCGAGATGGGAACTCGAAAAGGATGATGTTATTGAATGGCACAAAGTTATAATATATTGGGGGTGAGGGACGGTCGTTAGGTGGTATCCGTCACTTGCATTAATTTCTTATGTTTCTCGTGCTAGTGGGAGATTGAAGGTATTTCGTATGCCCAAGAGACATATTAAATTAATGTGGCTAATATGTTATGATCCAAGTTGGGTCATACCCAATAACAAGCATACCAACACTTTATACGTATTTAATCTTAACAATTGGATCGTTAAATAAATACGCGACACTTGAACTTTAGAAAATCGGTTTTCTAAAATATTATCACTTGAGATAAATTATTTGGATAATTTATATATATGTTAAGAATTTAATTATTTATATGTTTAAATAATTATGTTGTGTTATGATTTATAAATTGGTTTATAAATATGCAAGTAACTTAATTAAAAGCATGTGTTTTATCTTGTTTTATAAAAGAATTCTTTTTTTTTAAACCCCTTGAGTGGTGGACGGTTTTTGATGGACATAAGGACTCACCCATGCTCAACTTTGTTACTTTTGAGACTACACAACTCTTAAGGTACATGCCTATTAGTTTACCAAGGGCTTTGACTCAAGTGACACTTGCAACACACATAAAATTAACAAGAAAAAAAACTGCACACTCTCTCTAGTGCAGCTGTTTCTGGCCGAGATATTCAAGGAGAGAAAGAGAGTTCTTTTTCTTGTTTGCAAGCTTATTTTCAAGTGGTAATTAAATCCTAACCAAAGGCTAAGTGTTGGTGAAAAATTTGGGGTATAATCTCTTGAGGTTTCATTGTTTTGAGGCTTCATTCATCATCATTCCTTGGAGCATTCTGCTGTCCAAATTCAGCTCATTACTCAACATAGAAAGGAGGTATAATCTTCTTCTTTTACTTGTTTTATATGTAAGCATAATTCATGACTTGATATTAATATGGGATTTAACAAAATGACTTAACAATATACTTATTCTATTAATGCTTCCGCTTGCTTTTACTATCTTAAAATTGGTTTTATGATTGTGTAAACTACATGAACATGTTGTTTATGATACTTGTTAAATTCCATCATATATATCATATTGAGATATATTAATACATCATAATATCATGTTAATGTAATAATTTAACATCTCATTTGATATAATAAACAATGGGTTAACAACACTTAACAAGATCGTTAACCTAAAGGTTTCAAAACAACACTTACATGAACGACTAACGATGACTTAACAACTCAGTTAAAATGTATATACATGTAGTGTTTTAATATGTACTCATACACTTTTTAAAGATTTCAAGACACTTATCAAAATACTTCTACTTAATAAAAATGCTTACAATTACATCCTCGTTCAGTTTCATCAACAATTCTACTCGTATGCACCCGTATTCGTACTCGTACAATACACAGCTTTTAGATGTATGTACTCTTGGTATATACACTCTAATGATCAGCTCTTACCAGCCCATGTGAGTCACCTAACACATGTGGGAACCATCATTTGGCAACTAGCATGAAATATCTCATAAAATTACAAAAATATTAGTAATCATTCATGACTTATTTACATGTAAACAAAATTACACATCCTTTATATCTAATCCATATACCAATGATCAAAAATACCTACAAACACTTTCATTCTTCAATTTTCTTCATCTAATTGATCTCTCTCAAGTTCTATCTTCAAGTTCTAAGTGTTCTTCAAAAATTCTATAAGTTCTAGTTTCATAAAATCAAGAATACTTCCAAGTTTGCTAGCTTACTTCCAATCTTTTAAAGTGATTATCCAACCTCAAGAAATCTTTAATATTTACAGTAAGATATCTTTCTAATACAAGGTAATACTCATATTCAAACTTTGATTCAATTTCTATAACTATAACAATCTTATTTCGAGTGGAAATCTTACTTGAACTTGTTTTCGTGTTATGATTCTGCTTCAAGAACTTTCAAACCATCCAAGGATCCTTTGAAGCTAGATCTATTTTTCTCATTTCCAGTAGATTTATCCACAAAACCTGAGGTAGTAATGATGTTCATAACATCATTTGATTCATATATAGAAAACTACCTTATTCGAAGGTTTAAACTTGAAATCACTAGAACATAGTTTAGTTAATTCTAAACTTGTTCGCAAACGAAAGTTAATCCTTCTAAATTGACTATTAAAATCAACTAGATACATGTTCTATATCTATATGATATTCTAACTTAATAATTTAAAACCTGAAAACACGAAAAACACCATAAAACTGGATATACGCCGTCGTAGTAACACCGCGGGCTGTTTTGGGTTAGTTAATTAAAAACTATGTTAAACTTTGATTTAAAAGTTTTTATTCTGGGAAAATTATTTTTCTTATGAACATGAAACTATATCCAAAAATCATGGTTAAACTCAAAGTGGAAGTATGTTTTCCAAAATGGTCATCTAGACGTCGTTCTTTCGACTGATATGACTACCTTTACAAAAATGACTTGTAACCTATATTTCTGACTATAAACTTATAATTGTTCTGTATATATTCATAAACTTAAGTTCAATATGAAACCATAGCAATTGGATTCACTCAAAACGGATTTAAAACGAAGAAGTTATAGGTAAAACAAGATTGGATATTTTTGCTTGTTGTAGCCACCTGAAAATTGGTAACAAATCTATATTAATCATATCCTAACTAAATTGTATTGTATTATACATGTATTCTAATATATTATGTAATCTTGGGATACCATAGACACGTATGCAAATGTTTTGACATATCATATCGACCCATCTATATATATTACTTGGAACAACCATAGACACTCTATATGCAGTAATGTTGGAGTTAGCTATACAGGGTTGAGGTTGATTCCAAAAATATATATACTTTGAGTTGTGATCTAGCCTGAGATGTGTATACACTGGGTCGTGGATTGGGTCAAGATAATATATATCAATTTATTTTCTATACATCTAACTATGGACAACTAGTTGTAGGTTACTAACGAGGACAGCTGACTTAATAAACTTAAAACTTTAAAACGTATTAAAAATGTTGTAAATATATTTTGAACATATTTTGATATATATGTACATATTTGTTATAGGTTCGTGAATCGACCAGTGGCCAACTCTTACTTTCCGATGAAGTAAAAATATGTGAAAGTGAGTTATAGTCCCACTTTTAAAATCTAATATTTTGGGATGAGAATACATGCAAATTTATAAATGTTTTACGAAATAGACACAAGTAAATGAAACTATTTTGTATGGGTGAATGATCGAAGCCGAATATGCCCCTTTTTAGCTTTTTAGCCTAAGAATTTGGGAACAGACCCCCAAATTGACGCGAATCCTAAAGATAGATCTATCGGGCCCAACAAGCCCCATTCTGGAATTTGGAATGCTTTAGTACTTCGAAATTATCATGTCCGATGGGTGTCCCAGAATGATGGGGATATTCTATATGCATCTTGTTAATGTCGGTTTCCAGGTGTTCACCGTATGAATGATTTTTATCTCTATGTATGGGATGTATTGAAATATGAAATCTTGTGGTCAATTATATCGATTGATAAATATATAGGTTAAACCTATAACTCACCAACATTTTTGTTGATGTTTAAAGCATGTTTATTCTCAGGTGATTATTAAGAGCTTCTGCTATTGCATACTAAAATAAGGACAAGATTTGGAGTCCATGCTTGTATGATATTATGTAAAAACTGCATTCAAGAAACTTATTTTTGATGTAATATATTCTTATTGTAAACCATTATGTAATGGTCGTGTGTAAACGGTATATTTTAGATTATCATTATTTGATAATCTACGTAATGCTTTTTAAACCTTTATCGATAAAATAAAGGTTACGGTTGTTTTAAAAATGAATGCAGTCTTTGAAAGACGTCTCATATAGAAGTCAAAACCTCGCGACGAAATCAATTAATATGGAACGTTTATAATCAATATGAACGGGACATTTCATAAGTATCTCACTAAGTATATTAACAATGAGTGATATACATAAAAATGAGTTTATTGAATTAAGAAACTCGAAACGATATATATAACGATTATCGTTATAACAACGTCTTACTAAATACATATGAATGATATTAAGATATTGTTACACTATGTTTAAATACGATAATTGATAAGTAAACATATCATTAAGTATATTAACAATGAACTACATATGTAAAAACAAGACTACTAACTTAATGGTTTCGAAACGAGACATATATGTAACGATTATCGTTGTAACGACATTTAAATGTAAATATATCATATCAAGATATATTAATACATCATATTATCATGATAATATAATAATTTAACATCTCATTAGATATAATAAACAATGGGTTAACCACATTTAACAAGATCGTTAACTTAAAAGTTTCAAAACAACATTTACATGTAATGACTAATGATGACTTAACGACTAAGTTAAAATGTATATACAGGTAGTGTTTTAATATGTATTCACACACTTTTTAAAGATTTCAAGACACTTATCAAAATACTTCTACTCGTATGCACCCGTATTCGTACTCGTACAATACACAGCTTTTAGATATATGTACTCTTGGTATATACACTCCAATGATCAGCTCTTAGTAGCCCATGTAAGTCACCTAACCATGTGGGAACCATCATTTAACATCTAGCATGAAATATCTCACAAAATTACAAACTAATGGAGCCTATATGGAACCCCTAATTTCACGTGAACTAGAGGAACAACAAACACATTTCCATTTCAATTTTCTTGAATCAAATTACTCTCTCTCAAGTGTTCTTCCTTTGTTCTAAGTGTTCTTCATCATCTTCATCAAAATCTAGCTCAATCTAGTTCATAAATCCATACATAAACCAAGATACAAAACAACTACTCAAGAACACACCAACAACACTTCCAAGTTTGCTAGCTTACTTTCAATCTTGCAAATCCATTTCAAGTGATCATCCAACCTCAAGAAATCTTTCTTATTTATAGTAATATATCTCTCTAATACAAGGTATTACTCATATTCAAACTTTGATTCAATTTCTATAACTATAACAATCTTATTTCGAGTGGAAATCTTACTTGAACTTGTTTTCGTGTCATGATTTTGCTTCAAGAACTTTCAAGCCATCCAAGGATCCTTTGAAGCTAGATCTATTTTTCTCATTTTCAGTAGGATTATCCACAAAACTTGAGATAGTAATGATGTTCATAACATCATTCAAATCATATATATAAAACTATCTTATTCAGAGGTTTAAATTGTAATCACTAGAACATAGTTTAGTTAATTCTAAACTTGTTTCACAAACAAAAGTTAATCCTTCTAACTTGACTTTTAAAATCAACTGGAAACATGTTCTATATCTATATGATATGCTAACTTAATGATTTAACACCTGAAAACAGAAAAAACACCGTAAAACCGGATATACGCCGTCGTAGTAACACAACGGGCTGTTTTGGGTTAGTTAATTAAAAACTATGATAAACTTTGATTTAAAAGTTTTTCTTCTGGTAAAATGTCTTATGAACATGAAACTATATCCAAAAATCATGGTTAAACTTAAAGTGAAAGTATGTTTTCCAAAATGGTCATCTAGACGTCGTTCTTTCGACTGAAATGACTACCTTTAAAAAAATGACTTGTAACCTATATTTCCGACAATAAACTTATACTTTTTCTGTTTAGATTCATAAACTTAAGTTCAATATGAAACCATAGAAACTTGAATCACTCAAAACGGATTTAAAACGAAGAAGTTATTGGTAAAACAAGATTGGATAATTTTGTTTGTTGTAGCTACGTGAAAATTGGTAACAAATCTATATTAATCATATCCTAGCTAACTCATATTGTATTATAGATGTATTCTAAAATATTATGTAATCTTGGGATACCATAGACACGTATGCAAATGTTTTGACATATCATATTGACCCATGTATATATATTATTTGGAACAACCATAGACACTCTATATGCAGTAATGTTTGAGTTAGCTATACAGGGTTGAGGTTGATTCCAAAAATATATATACTTTGAGTTGTGATCTAGCCTGAGACGTGTATACACTGGGTCGTGGATTGATTCAAGATAATATATATCGATTTATTTCTGTACATCTAACTGTGGACAACTAGTTGTAGGTTACTAACAAGGACAACTGACTTAATAAACTTAAAACATTAAAACATATTAAATGTTGTAAATATATTTTGAACATACTTTGATATATATATACATATTTGTTATAGGTTCGTGAATCGACCAGTGGCCAAGTCTTACTTCCCGACGAAGTAAAAATTTGTGAAAGTTAGTTATAGTCCCACTTTTAAAATCTAATATTTTTGGGATGAGAATACATGCAGTTTTATAAATGTTTTGCAAAATAGACACAAGTACGTGAAACTACATTTTATGGTTGAATGATCGAAATCGAATATGCCCTTTTAGCTTGGTAGCCTAAGAATTTGGGAACAGACCCCCTAATTGACGCGAATCCTAAAGATAGATCTATCGGGTCCAACAAGCCCCATTCTGGAATTTGGAATGCTTTAGTACTTCGAGTTTATCATGTCTGATGGGTGTCCCGGAATGATGGGGATATTCTATATGCATCTTGTTAATGTCGGTTACCAGGTGTTCGCCATATAAATGATTTTTTATACAGATTGTATATTATTGAAAGATGAAATCTTGTGGTCTATTATTATTACGATTTGATATATATAGGTTAAATCTATAACTCACCAACAATTTTGTTGACGTTTAAAGCATGTTTATTCTCAAGTGATTATTAAGAGCTTCCGCTGTTGCATGCTAAAATATGTACAAGAGTTGGTGTCAGCATGTTTGTATAATATTGTTTAAAACTGCATTCAAGATTTACTTTGTTGTAACATATTAATATTGTAAACCAATATGTATTGGTAGTGTGTAAATGTGATATTTTTAGATTATCATTTCTGGATAATCTAGGTGGTGTCCTTTTAACCTTGTCGATAAAATAAAGGTTATGGTTTGTTTTTAAAAACGAATGCAGTCTTTGAAAAACGGCTCATATAAAGGTCAAAACCTCGCAACGAAATCAATTAATATGGAACGTTTATAATCAGTATGAACGGGACATTTCACATCTTTCAGTGGAACAGAAGGACCAGTCGGTTTCCCCGATGGTTCGAAAAACTGGAGTCCGTATTTAAAATCAGTGGTTTTACGGAAGGGGATCGGACAAAGTATGCTTCATGCACATTACAGGATGGTGCACTTACATGGTGGAAAAACTATGTAAAAGCTATAGGGGCGATGAAGCATATGATACTCCTTGGGAGGAATTGAAAAATATGATAATCAACTAATACTGCCCAAGGAATGAGGTTAGGAAGATGGAAGCCGAGTTACGAAATTTGAAAGTTGTCGAAACGGAACTTACCAACTATAACAGGCGATTCATGGAATTAGCCTTGTTATGTCCTGAATTGGTACCAACGGAAGAGCGAAAGATTGAATTGTACAAAAATGGTCTGCCAAAGAACATCAAGGCCAATGTTACAGCATCCAAACCCAAGACAATTCATGAAGCTATCACCATGGCAAACGAGCTAATGGATCAGATCATCCTGGATAAGAACGCATCAAATACCGATGCCAAGGTATCGGATAAAAAAAGAAAGTGGGATGGAAACCGTGATCGAGGTCACCAGCAATAATCTCTCAAGAAACAGGAAACCACGCAAGGTGCGAGTAGTGGTTCAAGCTCGGGTTACAAATGGCGTAATCCCTTATGTAACAGATGCCACAAATATCACACTGGTTTTTGCAATGTGGTGTGCATCAAATGTAATCGAAGGGGTCATCTTGCTGAAGATTGTTGGGTTCCTGTTACAAATACAAATGGCACCAAGACTCCTGCCACCAATGCAAATAGAACTACCCTGGCTACTGTTACTTGTTACGGGTGTGGGAAACAGGGTCATATTAAGAGCCAGTGCCTGAATCCAGAGAAGAATAACGGACCTGCACGGGGAAGAGCATTTGGTATTAATGCTAGAGAGGCATGTGAAGACCTGGAGCTTGTTACGGGTACGTTTAAAATTAATGACTTATCAGCATCTATTATATTTGATACTGGTGCTGATATAAGTTACATGTGTAGAGACTTTTACGCTAAATTGAATTATTCATCATTACCTCTAGATGCTAAGTACATGATTGAGTTAGCTAATGGTAAACTAATTAAAGCCGATAAAATTTGCCGTGATTATAAAATAAAGTTAGCCGGAGAAACATTTAAAATTGATTTGATACCCATAGAATTAGGAAGTTTTGATGTAATAGTCGGTATGGACTGGATGTCCAAAATAGGAGCTAAGGTTGTGTGTGCCAAGAAGGCAATTCGCATTCCTCGAAAGGATAAAACGGCAGTAATGATATATGGAGAGAAGGGTAACTCAAAGCTAAAACTCATTAGCTGCTTGAAAGTCCAAAAGTGATTGAAGAAAGGGTGCTATGCTATCCTAGCACATGTTAATAAAGTCAAAACGAAGGAAAAAGAGAAGAGCATCAACGACGTGCCTGTGGCAAGAGATTTTCTTGAAGTCTTTCTGGAAGAGTTGCCAGGATTACCTCCATTTAAATCTGTAGAATTTCAAATAGATCTAGTACCAGGAGCTGCACCAGTGGCTCGTACTCCATAAAGACTTGCACCATCTGAGATGAAAGAGTTACAAAGCCAGTTACAATAATTACTGGACCGTGGATTCATTCGACCGAGTACTTCATCGTGGGGAGCTCCAATTTTATTCGTCAAGAAGAAAGATGGATCCTTCCGAATGTATATAGATTACCGCGAATTGATGACTTGTTTGATCAGCTGCAAGGATCACGTGTTTACTCCAAAATTGATCTAAGATCGGGATATCAACAGTTACGTGTCGAAGAAGAAGATATCCCAAAAACCGCATTTCGGACACGCTACGGTCATTATGAATTTTTAGTCATGCCGTTCGGGCTGACAAACGCACCAGCTGTATTCATGGACCTCATGAATCGGGTATGCAGTCCGTATTTGGATAAGTTTGTTATCGTATTTATTGATAATGTTCTTATTTATTCCAAAAATGAACAAGAACATGAGCAACATTTAAGGTTGGTGCTGGAACTGTTGAAGAAAGAATAGTTATACACAAAGTTTTCTAAGTGCACCTTTTGGTTAAAGGAAGTACAATTCCTTGGTCACATCGTGAGAAGTCAAGGAATTCAGGTCGATCTTGCGAAGGTTGAAGCCATTGAAAAATGGGAAACCCCAAAGACTCCGACGCAAATACGCCAATTTTTGGGTCTTGCTGGCTATTACAGAAGGTTTATTCAAAAATTTTCCGGAATAGCCAAACCATTGATGTAACGACCCGGATTTTTCCGCTAATATAAGGAAGATTAATATTTACATAATTAATGTTTCCAGCATGTTAAGCAATCAAACTCATTAAGATTTGGTTATTTGAAATGAATTTTATACAAATGTTTGGCCACCCAGTTTGTCTGACGATTCACGAACGTCATAACTCGAAATAATTATATAATGATGTATATATGGATATATATATACTTATGATTTGATAAAATGATATTTAAGTATCTCATTAAATATAATAACATTTGGTTATATACATAAAATGAGATTACTAACTTAAAGACTTCAAGATTATATACATATATATATAACGATTAACGTTGTAATACCTTCTAAATTAAAATGTATGTATATGTATTGTATTAATATGTATTAATACACTTTTGAAGGACTTAAACATATATACTAACATACTTATACTCAAAAAAGATAGCTATACTCATAATTTCATTCAATTCCATCAAGAATTCTATTCGTATTCATTCGGTATTTACACCCGTATCATACACAGCTTCCATACTTAAATACTATGAGTATATACCAATATGAAATACCAATTATAGCCTCCTTAGCAGCCCTATGAGTCTGAAGACAATGATAAACATAATGGAGACTTGTGGGAACCAACATTTAACTTCTAGTTTGCATTATTATGCTATATTCTAAATTTTGATAAAGTCTCTTAACCATATGCATGAAACACGAATTTTAACACTCTTTTTACTCATTTATATCAGCTATTTAACTTACCTTCACTCTCATAATACTCATACACAAGAACTCCAAGTATTCTCTCCATTTCGTACTCTTTAAACACTCTTTAAACACACATACTTCAAGTACTAGAAAATCTTCATTCACTTTGATCATAAACTAGCTTCAAGAACACTTTGTTAACTCATCTGCTCCTCTTTATCAAGGTAAGAATCATATATAAGCTTTAGTTCAATTCATATACTTATAACTATCTTAATTCAAGATAGAAATCTTATTCGAACTTTTGTTCATTCTATGATTCCACTCCAAGGATTACAAGCCATCAAGGATATCTTTGATCACAAGATTATCATCTTATTTTCTCAGCAACTTTGTTCATTTAATTTGAGGTAGTCACCTTATTCATAATCTTTTTCAATTCATATCCATATAGCTATCTTATTTTGAGTTATAACTAATAACAACAAGAACATAGTTTAGATTATTTCTAAACTTGTTTGCAAATAAACTTAATCCTTCTAACTTGAATTTTAAAATACTTCAAAACATGTATTATGACAGTATGTCAAGCTAACATAAGGATATAAAACTTGTAAACACGAAGAACACCTTAAAACTGAACATACGCCGTCATAGATCATCGGGGGCTGTTTTGGGTTAATTTTAAAATCCTATCTTAAACTTTGAATTAAAAGATTTTCTTTGGTGAAAATTTTTATTTTATATAGATATGAAATATATCCAAAATCCATGGTTAAACTCTAAGTGGAAGTATGTTTTTCAAAAGGGTCATCAAGATGTCGTTCTTACGACGGATATGATTATCTTCTCTTATTTGACACCTAAGCTGTATTTTCAACTATAAACCTATACTTTTTCTGTTAAGATTAATAATGTTGAGTTCAATACGAAACCATGGCAACTCGAATCACTCAAAACGGATTTGTAACGAAGAAATTATGGGTAAAACAAAATTGGATATTTTTGCTTGTTTTTAGCTACGGTTTTGATTAATAAAAATGGATGCTAACCTTATCCTAGCTAACTTACCTTGTATCCTACATGTATTTATACATGTCTTGTTCCCGAACTTATGGAAATACAATTTATAATAGTCGTGATTAAGTTCTACGACAATATATTATAGTCTTAATAAAGATCGTAAGGCACCATATATATATATATATATATATATATATATATATATATATATATATATATATATATATATATATATATATATATATATATATATATATATATATATATTACTTGATCACCGTGGATCCGTATACAGCGTTTTGACATATCATTTTGATTTCTTCTATATATATTATTGGAACGAACTATAAGACACCATTGGCAGTAATTTCGAGTTAGCTGTGGGTCGAAGTGGATTCCAAAATATTATATACTTTGAGTTGTGATCGAGCCTGAGACATGTATACAATGGGTCGCGGATTGCTTCAGACAATATACATATTATGTGTCTTATTATATTAAGACAATATATTATAGTGTTAGTGAATCCTAACAAAATATACGCATTTATATTTATATATATATTTATACTATTAGACTATTGGACTATTGGACTATGAACATTGGACTACTAACAATGGACAATTAAAATTATCACAAGTATCATAAGTATGGAATATTAATTATATATATATATATATATATATATATATATATATATATATATATATATATATATATATATATATATCTTGACAAGTGAGTTAAGTCCCATTTTTACAATCTAAATTATTTTGGGATGAGAATACATGCAAATTTATAAATGTTTTACAAAATAAGCACAAGTTCATGAAACTACATTCTACGACTATTTTCTTATACCGAATATCTGTACTTATTATTATTATGCTTGGTAATCTAAGAATTAGTGAAAAACACTAATTGACGCGAATCCTAAAGGTAGATCTACGGGCACCAACCACCCCCTTTTTCGAATAGTGGAAATGCTTTAGTACTTCGAAGGATTCTTGTCATACATTTGAATAGTGGAATGTATGATGCCAGATATCTTAAACGCTCTATGTTAAGGTCGGTTACCAGGCTACTCATCGTATGAATGATTTTTGCAGTTGTAATGATTCTGCGCATTTAATTAAATGAAATCTTGTGGCTTATTAAATGTTATGATTATTATATAGAAATTAAACATATGACTCACCAAATTTTTGTTGATGTTTTAAGCATGTTTATTCTCAGGTGAATATTAAAAACGCTTCCGCTTTCGTATGCCAACCAAGGTCAAGATTTGGAGTCTGCATAATTTTTTATACTGTTTAAACTTGCATTCGGAGTATTTGTTGTAATATATTTGATCATATTGTAATGGGTTGTGTAAAAACTTATTTATTTGAGGAGATTGTCTTTGATAGACAATCTAAATTATGTCATTAAGACCTTTATTCAATAATAAAGGTTATGGTTGTTTTTAAAAACGAATGCAAGATTTGAAAAACGTCTCATATAGAGGTCAAAACCTCGCAAAGAAACCAATTAATATGAAACGTTTATAATTAAAATGAACGGGGCATTTCAATTGACAGCATTAACACATAAAGGGAAGAAGTACGAATGGACTTCTGAGCAGGAAGCCGCATTTCAATTATTGAAGAAGAAGTTGACTACATCGCCTATTCTATCGTTACCTGAAGGAAACGATGATTTTGTAATTTATTGTGACGCTTCGCGACAAGGTTTTGGTTGTGTCCTCATGCAACGAAAGAAGGTTATTGCATATGCATCTCGACAATTGAAGATTCATGAACAAAATTATACGACTCATGATCTAGAATTGGGAGCAGTGGTGTTTGTATTAAAGATTTGGAGACACTACTTGTACTGGGTTAAATGTACTGTGTATACCGACCATAAAAGCCTTCAAAATATCTTCAACCAAAAACAACTGAACTTGAGGCAACGTAGGTGGGTCGAGCTGATAAACGACTTTGATGGTGAAATTCGCTATCATCTCGGGAAAGCAAATGTAGTAGCAGATGCTTTAAGCAGGAAGGAAAGAGAGTCGATTCGAGTATGGGCAATGAATATCAAGATTCATACAAACCTGACTACATAAATAAAGGAGGCTCAACGAGGAGCTCTTACTGAAGAAAACTTTGGAAATGAGATGCTCAAGGGTTTAGTCAAGCAACTTGAGATACGAGAAGACGGAACCCGGTATTTTAATGGACGTATTTGGGTACCGAAGTTTAAAGGGTTAAGAAAATTGGTTTTGGATGAGGAACATAAGACGAGATACTCGATACATCCCGGAGCTGGAAAGATGTATCAAGATCTTAAGGCACACTTTTGGTGGCCAAATTTGAAAGCTGATATTGCAACATACATTGGAGAATGTTTGACTTGCTCCAAATTCAAGGCGGAACATCAGAAACTATCAGGGTTGCTTCAACAACTAGAAATCCCTGAATGGAAATGGGAATGTATTACTTTGGATTTCATCACGAAGCTACCAAAGACTGCATGGGGTTATGACACCATTTGGGTAATTGTCGATCGTCTCACCAAATCTGCACATTTCTTACATATGAAGGAAATGGATAAGATGGAGAAATTGGTACGATTATACATGAAGGAAGTTATTTCAAGACATGGAGTACCTATTTCCATTATATCTGATCGCGACAGTAGGTTTACGTCAAGGTTTTGGCAATCACTACATGAAGCTCTAGGGACTCGACTGGATATGAGCACTGCATATCATCCTCAGACCGATGGGTAAAGTGAAAGGACCATTCAGACTCTTGAAGACATGCTTAGAGCATGTGTGATCGATTTCGGAAACGGATGGGATAAATATTTACCATTGGCAGAATTCTCGTATAACAACAGTTATCATACGAGTATTAATGCTGCACCATTCGAAGCACTTTATGGAAGAAAGTGTAGATCCCCTATCTGTTGGAATGAAGTAGGTTACAGGCAACTGACTGGTCCCGAGATCATACAGGAGACTACTGAAAAGATTTTACAAATCAAGGAGAGATTGAAGACTGCCCAAAGTCATCAAAAGAGCTATGCTGATATTCGAAGGAAGCTGTTAGAATTTCAGGTTGATGACATGGTTATGTTAAAGGTATCACCTTGAAAATATGTGATACGCTTTGGTAAGAGGGGTAAATTGAACCCAAGATACGTAGGACCATTCAAGATCATCGAACATATTGGACCGGTGGCTTATCGACTTAAGCTACCACAACACCTTCCTGGAGTACACAATACCTTTCACGTCTCGAACCTAAGAAAATGCCTTGCAAAAGAAGACCTCACTGTTCCTCTTGAAGAAATCCAAATCGACGAGAAACTGCATTTTATAGAAGAGCCTGTCAAAATCATGGATCGTGAAGTCAAACGGCTCAAGCAAAGCAACATACCTATAGTTAGGGTTCGTTGGAATGCTCAAAGAGGTCCTGAGTTCACTTGGGAAAGATAGGACCAGATGAAACAGAAATATCCATAGCTGTTTACAAACACCGCCCATTGAATAGGTATTACTTCAAATTTCGGGACGAAATTTCTTTAACGGGTAGGTACTGTCATGACCCGGATTTTTCCATGATTATATATTGAACAATATTAATATTTACATAATTAAATATTTCCAAAATATTAAGCAATCAAACTTTTTAAGACTTGATTAATTGAAACGAATTTTATGTAAACGTGTGACCACCCAACTTGTCCGATGATTCACGAACGTTATAACTTGTAAATAACATGATAATATATATATGAACTTATATATATATTTAACATGATGAAATGATAATTAAGTATCTCATTAAGTATATTAACAATGAACTATATATATAAAATGAGACTACTAACTTAAGGATTTCGAAACGATATATATACGTAACGATTATCGTTGTAATAACGTCTTAATATTTATATATCGTATTAAGATATATTAACACACTATGTTATCATGATAATATAACAATTTAACATCCCATTAGATATAATAACAATGGGATTAATTACATTTAACAAGGTCGTTAACTTAAAGGTTTCGAAACAACACTTACATGTAACAACTAACGATGATTTACGACTCAGTTAAAATGTATATATATATATATATATATATATATATATATATATATATATATATATATATATATATATATATATATATATATATATATATATAGTGTATTAAGATGTATTAATACACATTTGAAGGACTTCAATACATATATCAAAACACTCTTACTTAACAAAAATAATCACAATTGTATTCCTATTTGTTTTCATCAAGAATTCTACTCGTATTCGCTTGGTATTTGTACTCGTATTATACCCAGCTTCTAGATGTATTTACTATTAGTATATACCAATAAAATTCTACTCCTTAGCAGCCTTAAATGATTAAGAAACATGTGGAACCAACCATTTGTCAAGTAGCATGAATTATTTAGCAAGAAAACAAAATTAGGAATCTTTTCTTTCTTTATAAACCAAAAACGTTTTTATGCATACATACCATTTCTTCATTCCATTTTCTCATACTTACACTCCCAATTCTCTTTCAAAATACTCCTAACTTCATACTTGATCATCTCCAAGTATTTTCCCCATCATTTAGCTTCAATTACAAGCTTTAATCATCATAAAAACAACCTAGAATCAAGAAGTTGCAAGATTACTTCCAATCTTTTTAATCCAATCCAACAACTCATCAAAGATCAAGAACTTCCATCTAATCTTAGTAACTTTTCATTCTTAATCAAGGTAATAATCATATCCAAGCTTTGGTTTTATTCCTATATGTAACACCCCAACCCGTAATCCATACGATAATTTTTTTTTATATACAACACAATTACACGCCAAATAAATATGTAACCCATTTCACGAGTTTCATTTAAAATGCACAATAATTAATTGTTTACAAAAGGCACGAGGGCCACGAATAAAGTTTAGTACAAGTTTGACCCATTACAAATGATAGTTTACAATCCAAACGACACTTCGAGCATAGTTTGTGTAACGACCCCAATTTTTCTGATCGTTTTACACTTATAAGATTAATATTTACATAAATTAAACCTTACCAACATGATAAGCAATCTAAATTGTTGAGACTTATGTTTTTGAAAAGAGTTTTACACAACGTTTGACCGTCCAATTTGACCGATGATATCACGAACTATATAACATACGATAATTATACGTTTGTGTATATATATGTATTTTTATATATTTAACAAGATCTAAGAATATTTTAACATCTCATTGTGTACTAATAACAATGAGTTATAAGTATATTTTGAGACTACTAACTTAAGTTTTCAAAACGATAACTATATGTGACGTTCTTCGACTTAAATACTTAAAACTTATAATGCTTATACATGTATCGTATAGATATGTATTTTATCACTTTTAAAGGATTTATATACATAAAACAATATAATTATATTTACAAAAGATAGCTATATTTGAATCCTCGTTCCGTTTTCTCAAGATTTTTATACGTATATCTAGGGTATATGTACCCGTATCATACCCAGCTTCTATACGTATTTACTATTAGTATATACACATCACAATCACTTTATTAGCAGCCATGAGTCAGCCAATTTTGGATCTTAGCATGCATGATTAATCAATTTGGCATATTACAAGACTTTTGCACAATATTACAAATTTATACATCTTTTCACCACCATTTATACTCCATTCCATTTTCATTTTTACTACACATTTTCTCTAACCAAAAACACACTCTTAGGAACCTTAAGTGTTCTTCACAATCTCAGCAAATAACCATGAAGATCTAGCTTCAAAAACAACCCTTAATCATCATAAGAAAATCCATTCAAGAACACTTCAAAAATCCTTCCAAGTAAACAAGTTTACTTCCAACCTTTCAATCCAACTCCACCACTCTTTTGATTCTAGGATTTTTCTCATCTCTTACAGTAACTTTGTCCAAGTAACTTGAGGTAGTAACCTTATTCATAATCTTATTCAATTCATATTCATATAGCTATCTTATTTTGTGGTATAAAATTTTAACAACAAGAACATAGTTTGAATGATTTCAAACTTGTTCGCAAACTAAATAGATCCTTCTAACTTGACTTTTAAAAAACTTCAAGACCTGTAATATATCATAATGATATGCTAACTTAACAAGATATAACTTCATTTTACAAAGAACACCTTAAAAACTGAATCTACGTAGTCGGAGTGCAACCGGGGGCTGTTTTGGGTTGGATAAATAAAAACTATCTTGAACTTTGAATTGGAAGTTTATGTTCTGGAAAAATGATATTTCTTATGAATATGTTAACACATAAAAATTCATGGTTTAACTCAAAGTGTAAGTATTTTTAGAAAAATGATCATTAAATGTTGTTTTTATGATGGAAAATGATCACTTTCATAAGTTTCACCAAAGTTTGACCTATAATCTGTGATTTCGAATACAACCTAAGGTATTTTCAGTTCATATTCTTAAAATTTGATTCGATCCAAGGAAGTGGCAAGTTGAACCAACAAAAACGGAGTTGTAATGAGGAAACTACGACTAAAACAAGATCGGGTATCCGAAGCTAGTTTAGCTACGAAAATATTTGGAGAAAAATTAAATTAATCATATATTTTCTAATTAATATGATATTTCATATATATTTACTTATGATTTGATTTTATATATTTCAGGACCACCCGTAAAACAACACGAGAAGATTAATCATAAGACCTCATGATTGTACGCAACACGTCATTTGACAACACGGTACTTTATGTATGCAACACGTCACTTGACAACATGGTACCATGGGTCGAGATTAATTCTGATCAATACGAATACGATGGGGTCTTTATTTATTTTATTTAAGCAAGTAATTGTGGACCACTAACATCGGACTGCTAACTACGGACTAAGAAAATATTAAAAGTATTAAAAGTATATATATATATATATATATATATATATATATATATATATATATATATATATATATATATATATATATATATATATATATATGTAACGATTACTTGAAAAGAAAATATGTTGATATATTATATATATGGTTAGGTTTGTGATATCAATCGGAGACCAAGTCGTGTTTATTACCTTCAAGGCAAAAGTGAGTATATAGTCCCACTTTTAAACTCTAAATATTTCGGGATGAGAATACATGCATTTTATGATTTACGTTATGGACACAAGTGATTAAAAATATATATTCTACGTTGAGTTGTACCACTGGCATACTTCCCTGTAACTTGGTAACTATTATTTACATGAGGTATTGTAAACGCGAATCCTGTTGATAGATCTATCGGGCCTGACAACCCCAACCGGACTGGATGACCAGTATTCAACGGTTGCACAGTACTTCGTTTCGGTGACTACACTTGGTACGGTGTAGTAAGATTTAATAATAAAGGGAATATGCGACGTTGATTAAATGTTAAGTATGGTTATCAAGTGCTCAACAACTTAGAATATTTTTATTAAAACGTTTATATATGAAATCTTGTGGTTTATATTTATAATGCTGTCGGCATTAAACCTATATCTCACCAACTTTATGTTGACGTTTTAAGCATGTTTATTCTCAGGTGATAACTAAAAGCTTCCGCTGCAACATGTTGAATTCAAGCAAGATCTTGAGTATGCATATTTTTGTAAAAAATAAAACTGCATATCGGAGGATTTGTAATGTAAAATATGTTGGAAGTCGTATTGTTATTATCACATGTAAAGTTTGTAAGTCTAAGATTATCGCTAAAAGATAATCATTATTAAGTTGTTTAAACCTTGTATTTGTAATAAAAGCTATGGTTTGTATTGTAAAAACGAACGCACTTTTTGAAAAATGTCGCATATAGAGGTCAATACCTCGCGATGAAATCATATGTTATTGTAATCGTCCTTATGGTTAAGGTCGGGTTATGACAGTTTGGGACTAAACTACCCAAAACGTTAGGCCAACATCAAAACTCCAACAAAGCATCATCACGGGACACCTAAAGTCCGATAACCCCCTTGCCCTTAACTGCGCCTGCATCTAAAAAGATAAACAACGAGAGGGTAAGCTAACGGTTAGTGAATGCAATGATTATACACATACATATATAACCTACTTACATGCTGTAGTGACCCGAACTTTTCCATGTTTATATATATATTAAATGAAATTGTTATTTACATTATTAAGTGTTTCCAACATGTTAAGCAATCAAACTTGTTAAGACTTGATTAATTGAAATAGGTTTCATATAGACAATTGACCACCCAAGTTGACCGGTGATTCACGAACGTTAAAACTTGTAAAAACTATACGATGACATATATATGGTTATATATATAGTTAACATGATTTTATTATAAGTATGTATCTCATTAGGTATTTTAACAATGAGTTATATACATAAAAATGAGACTATTAATTTAAGAAACTCGAAAACGATATATATAACGATTATCGTTATAACAACGTCTTACTAGGTACATATGAATCATATTAACATATTGATACACTTGGTTAATTATGTTAAATGATAAGTAAATATATTATTAAGTGTATTAACAATGAAATATATATGTAAAAATAAGACTACTAGCTTAATGATTTCGAAACGATACATATATGTAACGATTATCGTTGTAACGACATTTAACTGTATATATATCATACTAAGATATATTATATATCATAATATCATGATAATATTACAATTTAACATCTCATTTGTTATAATAAACAATGGGTTAACAACATTCAACAAGATCGTTAACCTAAAGGTTTCAAAACAACATTTACATGTAACGACAAACGACGACTTAAAGACTCAATTAAAATGTATATACATATAGTGTTTTAATATGTATTCATACACTTTTGAAAAACTTCAAGACACTTATCAAAATACTTCTACTTAACAAAAGTGCTTACAATTACATCCTCGTTCAGTTTCATCAACAATTCTACTCGTATGCACCCGTATTCGTACTCGTACAATACACAGCTTTTAGATGTATGTACTATTGGTATATACACTCCAATGATCAGCTCTTAGCAGCCCTTGTGAGTCACCTAACACATGTGGGAACCATCATTTGGCAACTAGCATGAAATATCTCATAAAATTAGAAAAATATGAGTAATCATTCATGACTTATTTACATGAAAACAAAATTACATATCCTTTATATCTAATCCATACACCAACGACCAAAAACACCTACAAACACTTTCATTCTTTAATTTTCTTCATCTAATTGATCTCTCTCAAGTTCTATCTTCAAGTTCTAAGTGTTCTTCATAAATTCCAAAAGTTCTAGTTTCATAAAATCAAGAATACTTCCAAGATTGCAAGTTTACTTCCAAGTTTTCTAAATCCATTCCAAGTAATCATCCAAGTTCAAGAAACCTTTGTTAATTACAGTAGGTTATCTTTCTAATACAAGGTAATAATCATATTCAAATTTTAATTCAATTTCTATAACTATAACAATCTTATTTCGAGTGGAAATCTTACTTGAAATTGTTTTCGTGTCATGATTCTGCTTCAAGAACTTTCAAGCCATCCAAGGATCCTTTAAAGCTAGATCTATTTTTCTCATTTCCAGTAGGTTTATCCAAGGAACTTGAGGTAGTAATTATGTTCATAACATCATTCGATTCATACATATAAAGCTATCTTATTCGAAGGTTTAAACTTGTAATCACTAGAACATAGTTAAGTTAATTCTAAACTTGTTCGCAAATAAAAGTTAATCATTCTAACTTGACTTTTAAAATTAACTAAACACATGTTATATATCTATATGATATGCTAACTTAATGATTTAAAACCTGGAAACACGAAAAACACCGTAAAATCGGATTTACGCCGTCGTAGTAACACCGCGGGCTGTTTTGGGTTAGTTAATTAAAAACTATGATAAACTTTGATTTAAAAGTTGTTATTCTGGGAAAATGATTTTTATTATTTACATGAAATTATATCCAAAAATTATGGTTAAACTCAAAGTGGAAGTATGTTTTCTAAAATGGTCATCTAGACGTCGTTCTTTCGACTGAAATGACTACCTTTACAAAAACGACTTGTAACTTATTTTTCTGACTATAAACCTATACTTTTTCTGTTTAGATTCATAAAATATAGTTCAATATGAAATCATATCAATTTGATTCACTCAAAACGGATTTAAAATGAAGAAGTTATGGTTAAAACAAGATTGGATAATTTTTCTCATTTTAGCTACGTGAAAATTGGTAACAAATCTATTCCAACCATAACTTAATCAACTTGTATTGTATATTATGTAATCTTGAGATACCATAGACACGTATACAATGTTTCGACCTATCATGTCGACACATCTATATATATTTCGGAACAACCATAGACACTCTATATGTGAATGTTGGAGTTAGCTATACAGGGTTGAGGTTGATTCCAAAAATATATATAGTTTGAGTTGTGATCAATACTGAGATACGTATACACTGGGTCGTGGATTGATTCAAGATAATATTTATCGATTTATTTCTGTACATCTAACTGTGGACAACTAGTTGTAGGTTACTAACGAGGACAGCTGACTTAATAAACTTAAAACATCAAAATATATTAAAAGTGTTGTAAATATATTTTGAACATACTTTGATATATATGTATATATTGTTATAGGTTCGTGAATCAACCAGTGGCCAAGTCTTACTTCCCGACGAAGTAAAAATCTGTGAAAGTGAGTTATAGTCCCACTTTTAAAATCTAATATTTTTGGGATGAGAATACATGCAGGTTTTATAAATTATTTACAAAATAGACACAAGTACGTGAAACTACATTCTATGGTTGAATTATCGAAATCGAATATGCCCCTTTTTATTAAGTATGGTAATCTAAGAATTAGGGAACAGACACCCTAATTGACGCGAATCCTAAAGATAGATCTATTGGGCCTAACAAACCCCATCCAAAGTACCGGATGCTTTAGTACTTCGAAATTTATATCATATTCGAAGGGTGTCCCGGAATGATGGGGATATTCTTATATATGCATCTTGTTAATGTCGGTTACCAGGTGTTCACCATATGAATGATTTTTATCTCTATGTATGGGATGTGTATTGAAATATGAAATCTTGTGGTATATTGTTACAATTTGATATATATAGGTTAAACCTATAACTCACCAACATTTTTGTTGACGTTTAAAGCATGTTTATTCTCAAGTGAATACTAAGAGCTTCCGCTGTTGCATACTAAAATAAGGACAAGATTTGGAGCCCATTTTGTATGATATTGTGTAAAAACTGCATTCAAGAAACTGATTTCGATGTAACATATTTGTATTGTAAACCATTATGTAATGGTCGTGTGTAAACAGGATATTTTAGATTATCATTATTTGTTAATCTACATAAAGCTTTTTAAACCTTTATTTATGAAATAAAGGTTATGGTTTGTTTTAAAAATGAATGCAGTCTTTGAAAAACGTCTCATATAGAGGTCAAAACCTCGCAACGAAATCAATTAATATGGAACGTTTTTAATCAATAAGAACGGGACATTTCAGTTGGTATCCGAGCGTTGGTCTTAGAGAACCAGAAAATTTGCATTAGTGTGTCTTATCGAGTTTGTTAGGATGCATTAGTGAGTCTGGACTTCGACCGTGTTTTCTTTAAAAATGATTGCTTAACATTTTTGTTGGAAACTATATATTATTAACATGTATATATTATGTGATATATTAATCTCTTAACATGTTTGATATTGTGTGATAGATGTCTACCTCTAGCAAAAATCCCATTGACTCACCTAATAATAACGAAGAGTCGAATATATATTGGACTGATTCACAAGTTCCCGAAGAAGAACCGGAAGAAGAATCAGAACCGGAAGAAGAATCAGAACTGGAAGAGGAGGAACCGGAGGAGGAACCGGAACCGGTGGGGGAAATAATAAAACGGTTAAGTAAAAGAAAATCCTCAACCAACCGACCAAGGTTAATTATGGTCAACGGTGTTTCCGCCAAGGAAGCAAAATATTGGGAGGATTACCAATTATTCGATGAATCGGATCCCGACGAGGATTCTGATGATGTTATAGAAATTATCCCAACTGAATTTAAAAAGGCAAAAGAGAACAATAAGGGAAAGGGCATAAAAATAGAGAAATCTGATTCCAACCCCGATGAACATTATATGTATCGTCAACACCCGTATTTCTTAAGTTGTAACAATGACCCGGGAACCTCTAAACCACCAGGTTTTTCTAAACCGTTGTGGAAAACGACAGCTCGTATTAGGGGAACATCATATATCCCTAGAAACTTTCCAAAACGAACCAAAACTGAAGAAGAAGAAACGAGCGAGTCGGAATAAGATAGTTGTATTCGTGTGGTGTAATATATGTAATATAGTGTGCTTATGCTTTATGATATATGTAAAAATTGCTTGTATTAATAAGTATTTTTTTTTATGAATCTAACTCTTGTCTATTTTACAGTATAAAAAAACAAAATGGATAGACAACCCAATATTTTAAGAGACCTACCCGGGGACATGATTGATGAAATCTTGTCTAGAGTCGGTCAGAATTCTTCGGCACAACTATTTACGGCGAAATCAGTTTGTAAGACATTCGAAGAACGTTCCAAGAATGTCTTGGTTTATAAGAGACTTTCATTTGAAAGATGGGGGGTATCACATTGGGAAACCCATAAGTTACGATGTGTTTACTTTGACGCATATATTGCGGGGAACCCAAATGCTATTTTATGCAACGGGTTAAGAAATTATTTTGACTCAATGTATCCGAATATAGGACTTAATGATTTAGAAAAAGCGGCTAACATGCAACATAAAGAAGCATGCTATGCTTACGGGTTAGTAATGTTCGCTTCTCACCAAAGTGATAAAAAGAACATCGGGCTACAACTATTAAACAAAACGTTCCCACGAGTGACGGAGTCGGTAATTGGGGTAAGAAATGAGGTTTTTAGGTTATTACGAGACTGTTGGTCATTACGTAACCCTTGTCCCTTTGACGACGTTACAACACGCTGTCTTATCAACGGCCATAACGGTTATGTTCCACAAGACCAAGGATGGGAAGTAGTCCTAGTAAAACCAGAATGCATGACTTGTTTCTGGACGTATGAATTACGTGTCTTTATTGCCTTTGCTGAACGACTTGTGTACTAGCTAGAATTATCTTCACAACTATCTTGTATCAAAGTTATTGTGTGCTATATTTCATGCTTTATGTAAAATAAGCGGTATTGTAGGTTTGTAAAATATTGTATAAAAGTTTGAACGCGAAAGATTATTATAATCAGTTTTTCCTATAGAATTGTAGTAGTTGAATTGTATATTAGCTACTAAGTATGAACTTAACGGGTAGGTACTACCTAAATTTAAACATATAAAACGCTAATATGAAGAAAAATCTTTTATAAATGAGTTCATATTATGCTACGAAATACTATTAACTACTCTTAATATTCTGTATGATTAACTTGTTCCATTTGACTATTTTGAAGGAAATGGCACTGACTACTCGACACACCGTGAATATGAATGAAGAGGAATTCCGTACTTTTCTAGCTTCAAACATAGCCGCAGTACAGGCTGCGCTACATACCAACAATAACCTTGGATCTAACAGTACAGGAAATCGTGTAGGATGCACCTACAAAGAATTCACTGCCTGCAAACCTTTGGAATTTGATGGAACCGAAGGACCGATCGGATTGAAACGGTGGATCGAGAAGGTCGAATTGGTGTTTGCCATAAGTAAGTGTACTGAAGAGGACAAAGTGAAGTACGCTACGCATACCTTCACAGGTTCTGCCTTAACATGGTGGAATACCTATCTAGAGCAAGTGGGACAAGATGATGCGTACGCACTACCGTGGTCAGCATTCAAGCACTTGATGAACGAGAAGTACCGTCCCAGAACTGAGGTCAATAAGCTCAAGACAGAAATTAGAGGGTTACGAACCCAAGGATTTGATATTACCACGTACGAAAGACGATTCACAGAATTGTGCCTATTGTGTCCGGGAGCGTTCGAAGATGAGGAAGAGAAGATCGACGCGTTTGTGAAAGGATTACCGGAAAGAATCCAAGAAGATATAAGTTCACATGAGCCCGCCTCCATACAACAGGCATGTAGAATGGCTCACAAACTAGTGAACTAGATTGAGGAAAGAATTAAAGAACAGATGGCTGAAGAGGCCAATGTGAAGCAAGTCAAAAGAAAGTGGGAGGAAAACGGTGATAAGAATCACCAATACAACAACAACAGCAATTACAATAATAATCGCAATAATTATCCCAACAATCGCAACATCAATCGCAACTACAACAAACGGCCCAACAACAACAACAACAACAACAACAACAACAACAACAACAACAATAACAACAACTACAGCAATCATCCCAACAACAATAACAACCGAAACAACAACAACAATCAGAAGCAGCTATGCCAAAGGTGTGAAAAGTATCACTCGGGGTTCTGCACCAAATTTTGCAACAAGTGTAAAAGAAATGGTCATAGCGCGGCGAAGTGTGAGATCTACGGACCAGGGGTTAACAGAACGAAAGGAACAAATGGTGTTGAAACGAGTAATGGCGGAGCAAGTAGTGTCGGAGCAAGTTATGCCAATGTAGTTTGTTATAAATGTGGAAAACCGGGCCACATTATTAGAAATTGCCCGAACCAGGAGAACACGAATGGACAAGGCCGCGGAAGAGTTTTCAATATTAATGCGGCAGAGGCACAGGAAGACCCGGAGCTTGTTACGGGTACGTTTCTTATTGACAATAAATCTGCTTACATTTTATTTGATTCGGGTGCGGATAGAAGCTATATGAGTAGAGATTTTTGTACTAAATTAAGTTGTCCATTGACGCCGTTGGATAGTAAATTTTTACTCGAATTAGCAAACGGTAAATTAATTTCAGCAGATAATATATGCCGGAATCGAGAAATTAACTGGGTAGCGAAATATTTAAGATTGATTTGATACCAGTAGAGTTAGGGAGTTTTGATGTAATAGTTGGCATGGACTGGCTGAAGAAAGTGAAAGCAGAGATCGTATGTTATAAAAATGCAATTCGCATTGTACAATAAGAAGGAGAACCCTTAATGGTGTACGGAGGAAAGGTCAACATGAAGCTACATCTTATTAGTAATTTGAAGGAACAAAAACTAATAAGAAAAGGTTGCTATGCTGTTATAGCACACGTCGAGAAAGTACAAACTGAAGAAAAGAGCATCAATGATGTTCCCGTCGCAAAAGAATTTCCCGATGTATTTCCGAAAGAATTACCGGGACTACCTCCACATCGATCTGTTAAATTTCAAATAGATCTTGTACCAGGAGCTGTACCAATAGCTCGTGCTCCTTATAGACTCGCACCCAGCGAGATGAAAGAACTGCAAAGCCAACTGCAAAAACTATTAGAACGTGGTTTCATTCGACCAAGCACATCACCATGGGGAGCTCCTGTTTTGTTTGTCAAGAAGAAGGATGGTACATTTAGGTTGTGTATTGACTACAGAGAGTTGAACAAACTTACCATCAAAAACCGTTATCCACTGCCGAGAATTGACGACTTATTTGATCAACTACAAGGCTCGTCGGTTTATTCGAAGATCGATTTACGTTCTGGATATCATCAAATGCGAGTAAAGGAGGATGATATTCCAAAAACTGCTTTTAGGACGCGTTATGGTCATTACGAGTTTATGGTTATGCCATTTGGATTGACTAACGCACCAGCTGTGTTCATGGACCTTATGAACCGAGTGTGTGGGCCATATCTTGACAAGTTTGTCATTGTTTTCATCGATGACATACTTATTTACTCAAAGAATGATCAAGAGCATGAAGAACATTTGAGAAAAGTGCTAGAAGTATTGAGGAAAGAAAAACTGTACTCTAAGTTTTCAAAGTGTGCATTTTGGTTGGAAGAAGTTCAATTCCTCGGTCACATAGTGAACAAAGAAGGTATCCAGGTGGACCCGGCAAAGATCAAAACCGTTGAAAAGTGGGAAACCCCAAAAACTCCGAAGCATATACGTCAATTTTTAGGATTGGCTGGTTACTATAGAAGATTCATCCAAGATTTCTCCAAAATAGCAAAACCCTTGACTGCATTAACGCATAAAGGGAAGAAATTTGAATGGAAGGATGAACAAGAGAAGGCGTTTCAATTATTGAAGAAAAAGCTAACTAAGACACCTATATTGTCATTGCCTGAAGGGAATGATGATTTTGTGATTTATTGTGACGCATCAAAGCAAGGTCTCGGTTGTGTATTAATACAACGGACGAAGGTGATTGCTTATGCGTCTAGACAATTGAAGATTCACGAGCAAAATTATACGACGCATGATTTGGAATTAGGCGCGGTTGTTTTTGCATTAAAGGCTTGGAGGCACTACTTATATGGGGTCAAAAGTATTATATATACCGACCACAAAAGTCTTCAACACATATTTAATCAGAAACAACTGAATATGAGGCAGCGTAGGTGGATTGAATTGTTGAATGATTACGACTTTGAGATTTATTACCACCTGAGGAAGGCAAATGTTGTAGCCGACGCCTTGAGCAGAAAGGACAGAGAACCCATTCGAGTAAAATCTATGAATATAATGATTCACACTAACCTTACTACTCAAATAAAGGAGGCGCAACAAGGAGTTTTAAAAGAGGGAAATTTAAAGGATGAAATACCCAAAGGATCGGAGAAGCATCTTAATATTCAGGAAGACGGAACCCGGTATAGGGCTGAAAGATTTTGGGTACCAAAATTTGGAGATATGAGAGAAATGGCACTTAGAGAAGCTCATAAAACCAGATACTCAATACATCCTGGAACGGGGAAGATGTACAAGGATCTTAAGAAACATTTTTGGTGGCCAGGTATGAAAGCCGATATTGCTAAATATGTAGGAGAATGTTTGACGTGTTCTAAGGTCAAAGCTGAAAATCAGAAACCATCAGGTCTACTACAACAACCTGAAATCCCGGAATGGAAATGAGAAAACATTACCATGGATTTCATTACTAAATTGCCAAGGACTGCAAGTGGTTATGATACTATTTGGGTAATAGTTGATCATCTCACCAAGTCAGCACACTTCCTGCCAATAAGAGAAGATGACAAGATGGAGAAGTTAGCACGACTGTATTTGAAGGAAGTCGTCTCCAGACATGGAATACCAATCTCTATTATCTCTGATAGGGATGGCAGATTTATTTCACGATTCTGGTAGACATTACAGCAAGCATTGGGAACTCGTCTAGACATGAGTACTGCCTATCATCCACAAACTGATGGGTAGAGCGAAAGGATGATACAAATGCTTGAAGACATGCTACGAGCTTGTGTTATTAATTTCAGAAACAGTTGGGATCGACATCTACCGTTAGCAGAATTTTCCTACAACAACAGCTACCATTCATGCATTGAGATGGCGCCGTTTGAAGCACTTTATGGTAGAAAGTGCAGGTCTCCGATTTGTTGGAGTGAAGTGGGGGATAGACAGATTACGGGTCCGGAGATAATTCAAGAAACTACCGAGAAAATCATCCAAATTCAACAAAGATTGAAAACAGCCCAGAGTCGACAAAAGAGCTACGCGGACAGTAAAAGAAAAGATATAGAGTTTGAAATTGGAGAAATGGTCATGCTTAAGATTTCACCTTGGAAAGGCGTTGTTCGATTTGGTAAACGGGGGAAACTAAAT
Organism: Rutidosis leptorrhynchoides; assembly: GCF_046630445.1. Taxonomy (NCBI): domain Eukaryota; kingdom Viridiplantae; phylum Streptophyta; class Magnoliopsida; order Asterales; family Asteraceae; genus Rutidosis; species Rutidosis leptorrhynchoides. The sequence continues at coordinate 160,595,558 of NC_092341.1, read as the reverse complement.
CCAAGGTACATTGGACCATTCAAGATTATAGATCATGTCGGACCAGTAGCTTACCAACTGGAGCTACCTCAATAACTCGCGGCTGTACATAACACTTTCCACGTCTCAAATTTGAAGAAATGTTTTGCTAAAGAAGATCTCACTATTCCGTTGGACGAAATCCAAATCAATGAAAAACTTCAATTCATTGAAGAACCCGTCGAAATAATGGATCGTGAGGTTAAGAGACTTAAACAAAACAAGATACCGATTGTTAAGGTTCGATGGAATGCTCGTAGAGGACCCGAGTTCACCTGGGAGCGTGAAGATTAGATGAAGAAGAAATACCCGCATTTATTTCCAGAAGATACGTCAACACCTCCAACTGCTTAAAATTTCGGGACGAAATTTATTTAACGGGTAGGTACTGTAGTGACCCGAACTTTTCCATGTTTATATTTATATATATATTAAATGAAATTATTATTTACATGATTAAGTGTTTCCAACATGTTAAGCAATCAAACTTGTTAAGACTTGATTAATTGAAATAGGTTTCATATAGACAATTGACCACCCAAGTTGACCGGTGATTCATGAACGTTAAAACTTGTAAAAACTATACAATGACATATATATGGTTATATATATAGCTAACATGATTTTATTATAAGTATGTATCTCATTAGGTATTTTAACAATGAGTTATATACATAAAAATGAGACTATTAATTTAAGAAACTCGAAAACGATATATATAACGATTATCGTTATAACAACGTCTTACTAGGTACATATGAATCATATTAAGATATTGATACACTTGGTTAATTATGTTAAATGATAAGTAAATATATTATTAAGTGTATTAAAAATGAAATACATATGTAAAAATAAGACTACTAACTTAATGATTTCGAAACGAGACATATATGTAACGATTATCGTTGTAACGACATTTAACTGTATATATATCATACTAAGATATATTATATATCATAATATCATGATAATATAACAATTTAATATCTCATTTGTTATAATAAACAATGGGTTAACAACATTCAACAAGATCGTTAACCTAAAGGTTTCAAAACAACATTTACATGTAACGACTAACGATGACTTAACGACTCAGTTAAAATGTATATACATGTAGTGTTTTAATATGTATTCATACACTTTTGAAAGACTTTAAGACACTTATCCAAATACTTCTACTTAACAAAAATGCTTACAATTACATCCTCGTTCAGTTTCATCAACAATTCTACTCGTATGCACCCGTATTCGTACTCGTACAATACACAGCTTTTAGATGTATGTACTATTGCTATATACACTCCAATGATCAGCTCTTAGCAGCCCATGTGAGTCACCTAACGCATGTGGGAACCATCATTTGGCAACTAGCATAAAATATCTCATAAAATTACAAAAATATGAGTAATCATTCATGACTTATTTACATGAAAACAAAATTACATATCCTTTATATCTAATCCATACACCAACGACTAAAAACACCTAAAAACACTTTCATTCTTCAATTTTCTTCATCTAATTGATCTCTCTCAAGTTCTATCTTCAAGTTCTAAGTGTTCTTCATAAATTCCAAAAGTTCTAGTTTCATAAAATCAATAATACTTCCAAGATTGCAAGTTTACTTCCAAGTTTTCTAAATCCATTCCAAGTAATCATCCAAGATCAAGAAACCTTTGTTAATTACAGTAGGTTATCTTTCTAATACAAGGTAATAATCATATTCAAACTTTAATTCAATTTCTATAACTATAACAATCTTATTTCGAGTGGAAATCTTACTTGAAATTGTTTTCGTGTCATGATTCTGCTTCAAGAACTTTCAAGCCATCCAAGGATCCATTGAAGCTAGATCTATTTTTTTCATTTCCAGTAGGTTTATCCAAGGAACTTGAGGTAGTAATGATGTTCATAACATCATTCGATTCATACATATAAAGCTATCTTATTCGAAGGTTTAAACTTGTAATCACTAGAACATAGTTTAGTTAATTCTAAACTTGTTCGCAAATAAAAGTTAATCCTTCTAACTTGACTTTTAAAATCAACTAAACACATGTTCTATATCTATATGATATGCTAACTTAATGATTTAAAACCTGGAAACACGAAAAACACCGTAAAATCGGATTTACGCCGTCGTAGTAACACCGCGGGCTGTTTTGGGTTAGTTAATTAAAAACTATGATAAACTTTGATTTAAAAGTTTTTATTCTTGGAAAATTATTTTTATTATGAACATGAAACTATATCCAAAAATTATGGTTAAACTCAAAGTGGAAGTATGTTTTCTAAAATGGTCATCTAGACGTCATTCTTTCGACTGAAATGACTACCTTTACAAAAATGACTTGTAACTTATTTTTCTGACTATAAACCTATACTTTTTCTGTTTAGATTCATAAAATATAGTTCAATATGAAATCATAGCAATTTGATTCACTCAAAACGGATTTAAAATGAAGAAGTTATGGTTAAAACAAGATCGGATAATTTTTCTCATTTTAGCTACGTGAAAATTGGTAACAAATTTATTCCAACCATAACTTAATCAACTTGTATTGTATATTATGTAATCTTGAGATACCATAGACACATATACAATGTTTCGACCTATCATGTCGACACATCTATATATATTTCAGAACAACCATAGACACTCTATATGTGAATGTTGGAGTTAGCTATACAGGGTTGAGGTTGATTCCAAAATATATATAGTTTGAGTTGTTATCAATACTGAGATACGTATACACTGGGTCGTGGATTGATTCAAGATAATATTTATCGATTTATTTCTATACATCTTACTGTGGACAACTAGTTGTAGGTTACTAACGAGGACAGCTGACTTAATAAACTTAAAACATCAAAATATATTAAAAGTATTGTAAATATATTTTGAACATACTTTGATATATATGTATATATTATTATAGGTTCGTGAATCAACCAGTAGCCAAGTCTTACTTCCCGACGAAGTAAAAATCTGTGAAAGTGAGTTATAGTCCCACTTTTAAAATCAAATATTTTTGGGATGAGAATACATGCTGGTTTTATAAATGATTTACAAAATAGACACAAGTACGTGAAACTACATTCTATGGTTGAATTATCGAAATCGAATATGCCCCTTTTTATTAAGTCTGGTAATCTAAGAATTAAGGAACAGACACCCTAATTGACGCGAATCCTAAAGATAGATCTATTGGGCCTAACAAACCCCATCCAAAGTACCGGATGCTTTAGTACTTCGAAATTTATATCATATCCGAAGGGTATCCCGGAATGATGGGGATATTCTTATATATGCATCTTGTTAATGTCGGTTACCAGGTGTTCACCATATGAATGATTTTTATCTCTATGTATGGGATGTGTATTGAAATATGAAATCTTGTGGTCTATTGTTACGATTTGATATATATAGGTTAAACCTATAACTCACCAACATTTATGTTGATGTTTAAAGCATGTTTATTCTCAGGTGAATACTAAGAGCTTCCGCTGTTGCATACTAAAATAAGGACAAGATTTGGAGCCCATGTGAAATGTCCCGTTCTTATTGATTAAAAACGTTCCATATTAATTGATTTCGTTGCGAGGTTTTGACCTCTATATGAGACGTTTTTCAAAGACTGCATTCATTTTTAAAACAAACCATAACCTTTATTTCATAAATAAAGGTTTAAAAGCTTTACGTAGATTATCAAATAATGATAATCTAAAATATCCTGTTTACACACGACCATTACATAATGGTTTACAATACAAATATGTTACATCGAAATTAGTTTCTTGAATGCAGTTTTTACACAATATCATACAAACATGGACTCCAAATCTTGTCCTTATTTTAGTATGCAACAGCGGAAGCTCTTAATATTCACCTGAGAATAAACATGCTTTAAACGTCAACAAAAATGTTGGTGAGTTATAGGTTTAACCTATATATATCAAATCGTAACAATAGACCACAAGATTTCATATTTCAATACACATCCCATACATAGAGATAAAAATCATTCATATGGTGAACACCTGGTAACCGACAATAACAAGATGCATATATAAGAATATCCCCATCATTCCGGGACACCCTTCGGATATGATATAAATTTCAAAGTACTAAAGCATCCGGTACTTTGGATGGGGTTTGTTAGGCCCAATAGATCTATCTTTAGGATTCGCGTCAATTAGGGTGTCTGTTCCCTAATTCTTAGATTACCAGACTTAATAAAAAGGGGCATATTCGATTTTGATAATTCAACCATAGAATGTAATTTCACGTACTTGTGTCTATTTTGTAAATCATTTATAAAACCTGCATGTATTCTCATCCCAAAAATATTAGATTTTAAAAGTGGGACTATAACTCACTTTCACAGATTTTTACTTCGTCGGGAAGTAAGACTTGGCCACTGTTGATTCACGAACCTATAACAATATATACATATATATTAAAGTATGTTCAAAATATATTTACAACACTTTTAATATATTTTGATGTTTTAAGTTTATTAAGTCAGATGTCCTCGTTAGTAACCTATAACTAGTTGTCCACAGTTAGATGTACAGAAATAAATCGATAAATATTATCTTGAATCAATCCACGACCCAGTGTATACGTATCTCAGTATTGATCACAACTCAAACTATATATATTTTGGAATCAACCTCAACCCTGTATAGCTAACTCCAACATTCACATATAGAGTGTCTATGGTTGTTCCGAAATATATATAGATGTGTCGACATGATAGGTCGAAACATTGTATACGTGTCTATGGTATCTCAAGATTACATAATATACAATACAAGTTGATTAAGTTATGGTTGGAATAGATTTGTTACCAATTTTCACGTAGCTAAAATGAGAAAAATTATCCAATCTTGTTTTACCCATAACTTCTTCATTTTAAATCCGTTTTGAGTGAATCAAATTGCTATGATTTCATATTGAACTCTATTTTATGAATCTAAACAGAAAAAGTATAGGTTTATAGTCGGAAAAATAAGTTACAAGTCGTTTTTGTAAAGATAGTCCTTTCAGTCGAAAGAACGACGTCTAGATGACCATTTTAGAAAACATACTTCCACTTTGAGTTTAACCATAATTTTTGGATATAGTTTCATGTTCATAATAAAAATCATTTTCTCAGAATAACAACTTTTAAATCAAAGTTTATCATAGTTTTTAATTAACTAACCCAAAACAGCCCGCGGTGTTACTACGACGGCGTAAATCCGGTTTTACGGTGTTTTTCGTGTTTCCAGGTTTTAAATCATTAAGTTAGCATATCATATAGATATAGAACATGTGTTTAGTTGATTTTAAAAGTCAAGTTAGAAGGATTAACTTTTGTTTGCGAACAAGTTTAGAATTAACTAAACTATGTTCTAGTGATTACAAGTTTAAACCTTCGAATAAGATAGCTTTATATGTATGAATCGAATGATGTTATGAACATCATTACTACCTTAATTTCCTTGGATAAACCTACTGGAAAAGAGAAAAATGGATCTAGCTTCAATGGATCCTTGGATGGCTCGAAGTTCTTGAAGCAGAATCATGACACGAAAACAAGTTCAAGTAAGATCATCACTTGAAATAAGATTGTTATAGTTATAGAAATTGAACCAAAGTTTGAATATGATTATTACCTTGTATTAGAATGATAACCTACTGTAAGAAACAAAGATTTCTTGAGGTTGGATGATCACCTTACAAGATTGGAAGTGAGCTAGCAAACTTGAAAGTATTCTTGATTTTATGAAACTAGAACTTTTGGAATTTATGAAGAACACTTAGAACTTGAAGATAGAACTTGAGAGAGATCAATTAGATGAAGAAAATTGAAGAATGAAAGTGTTTGTAGGTGTTTTTGGTCGTTGGTGTATGGATTAGATATAAAGGATATGTAATTTTGTTTTCATGTAAATAAGTCATGAATGATTACTCATATTTTTGTAATTTTATGAGATATTTCATGCTAGTTGCCAAATGATGGTTCCCACATGTGTTAGGTGACTCACATGGGCTGCTAAGAGCTGATCATTGGAGTGTATATACCAATAGTACATACATCTAAAAGCTGTGTATTGTACGAGTACGAATACGGGTGCATACGAGTAGAATTGTTGATGAAACTGAACGAGGATGTAATTGTAAGCATTTTTGTTAAGTAGAAGTATTTTGATAAGTGTATTGAAGTCTTTCAAAAGTGTATAAATACATATTAAAACACTACATGTATATACATTTTAACTGAGTCGTTAAGTCATCGTTAGTCGTTACATGTAAGTGTTGTTTTGAAACCTTTAGGTTAACGATCTTGTTAAATGTTGTTAACTCAATGTTTATAATATCAAATGAGATTTTAAATTATTATATTATCATGATATTATCATGTATGAATATCTCTTAATATGATATATATACATTAAATGTCTTTACAACGATAATCGTTACATATATGTCTCGTTTAAAAATCATTAAGTTAGTAGTCTTGTTTTTTTACATATGTAGTTCATTGTTAATATACTTTATGATATGTTTTCTTATCATAGTATCATGTTAACTATATATATATATATATATCCATATATATGTCATCATATAGTTTTTACAAGTTTTAACGTTCGTGAATCACCGATCAACTTGGGTGGTCAATTGTCTATATGAAACATATTTCAATTAATCAAGTCTTAACAAGTTTGATTGCTTAACATGTTGGAAACATTTAATCATGTAAATATCAATCTCAATTAATATATATAAACATGGAAAAGTTCGGGTCACTACACCATGTTTGTATGATATTGTGTAAAAACTGCATTCAAGAAACTGATTTCGATGTAACATATTTGTATTGTAAACCATTATGTAATGGTCGTGTGTAAACAGGATATTTTAGATTATCATTATTTGATAATCTACGTAAAGCTTTTTAAACCTTTATTTATGAAATAAAGGTTATGGTTTGTTTTAAAAATGAATGCAGTCTTTGAAAAACGTCTCATATAGAGGTCAAAACCTCGCAACGAAATCAATTAATATGGAACGTTTTTAATCAATAAGAACGGGACATTTCACATGCAATCACATACACAATTACCTCATACACGCTAGCAATTAAAAAGACATACCAACGTAAGGCATAACGCTAAATCTCCAAGACCACAAGCTAGCACAACGATAACATATATAACTCGAATAATGTGAAAACACCACACAACAAACACATAGCCATGGTTAACCAATAGTACAAGGAATGGTACTTCGAATTTCCCATTGGTGTTCCCAACAACCGTTAGTGCACAACAAATTATAACATTAACCCCGGAGTGGTATCGATCGCCCAAACTTTAAACCCACCCGTCACGTGTAATGTGGTATCGAACGCCCGAACTTTTAACCCCCACTACATGCCCACACACATATATGACATGGAATCGAACGCCCAAACTTAAACCCATATCATATATTGACCCGATGTGGTATTGACCGCCCGAACTTAAACCCACATCGAATCTCGTACAAGTAAATACATTATATACACATATGCATAATCATTCCACTTGTTGGGATTTAACAAGTTTCATGATACATAAAACCTTTTAAGAATCAAATTAAAGCGGAAGCATGTTGTTATTACCATTTAAACTTGTTAATCTTTAACCAATTAAAGTTAAATCCCAATTAGGATCAAGTTATGAAGTATGCTTACAAACTACAAGCAAGTAAAGAGTTTATACCTACTCCAAGCTTGTAAGTGATGATGAAGATGTTGAAGAATGGAGCTTCAAAATGAACCCTCAAGTGTGCAATACCCTAATCCTTTGATGAACCAACACCACCCTTTAAGTTAGTTAAGATTTAGACACTTAACTAGATAATTAACCAAGCTTAAAACCCTTTTATTTGCACCCAAAATTCTGATCAGCAGCAACTAGAAAGATGATGGTGAATGGAGCCTCAAAACTATGAAACCTCAAGAGATAATACCCCAAACTTTTACCCAACACCTAATACTATGGTTAGGATTTATTGACACTTGAAGATAAGCTTCCAAACAAGCTCAAGGACTCTCTATTCTAGCTCCAAAATTCGGCCAGAATGCAGCAAGTTTGAAAAAGAGAGTGTTTTTGCATGTATGGATGTATTATGTATTCTCTCTTGAGTCAAGGACTTGATACCCATGTACCTTAATACTTGTGTTATGTTAAAAGTAACAAAACAAGCATGGGATGCTTGTCTTGGAGTCCCAAAATCTGCATTCCACTTCACATGGGTTTTATATAAAATAACCCTTTTATTTTTATAAAACTTGTATACAAAAAAAAAACATGACTTGTTAAGTTACATACATATTTATTTTATAAACCTTTTATAAAATATAACACAATGTATTGTTTATCCTTATAAACAATTAAGTCCTTAATTTACAAATTATCCAAATAATTTATCTCAAGTAATAATATTTTAGAAAACCGATTTTCAAAAATCCAAGTGTCGCGTATTGATTTAATGATCCATTCATTAAGATCAAGTACGATTAAGGTGTCGGTAAGCTTGTTATTGGGTATGACCCAACTTGGATCATAACATATTAGCCACATTAATTAAATATGTCTCTCGGGCATACGAAAACCTTCACCACTCACCTCAAGACTCTTGTGGAAGCTAACCGAGCTTGCAAACCTTCAATGTAACGTACCTATTACATTATGCATTTTATTAACATACAATCTAGTTGAATTTAATGCCAACTTCTAACCCTTGAGCATTTAATGACCCGATTGCATTAAATGACTCAACTACCCAAAATCGCCCATTAATGACCATTCCATATCATAAATCACTAAAAGCTAGTGATTAGGGTCTATTAACATCAACTAACATAAACTTGGTGTATTTCATAACCATTTCACCCGATTAGGTCAACTAGTGCTCTTTTGACTCTTTGACTCACAAACCAAGTCCAACTTACACATTAAAAATTCTTTCATCCTTTTAAAAGTGCATTAGTGACTAACAACATCACTTAGCACTTACAACCTCAAATCATAAGACCAAACCCTAGATAATAGCTATTTAGGGTTTCCTCTTAACAATCCCACCCAAAATCCACCCATTTAACCCTCAAATGGGTCACACAAGTTCCATATGAACCAAACCCTAGCTTAAACTAAATGAAACTCAAAACTTAGAGTTGAGACTTACCAAAACTATCCTCTTATAGCTAATAACAAGGAGAGCAACTTTAATTCTTGCTTCTAGGATTGATTCACAAAACTTCACCTTCAAATCTTGAGTTTAATCTAAGTGGGTTTTAGGATTTGAGAGGAAAATGTGAAAGAAAATGGAAAAGAAATAAGAAATGGAGAACAAGTGGCTGATATTAAAAGCACCAAACAGATCTACACACAAAAAGACCAAATTGCCCCTAAACCCTATTTAATTTGAGCAGAATTTGGAGTCTGATCTCGCCATTCGTCGCGGCGCCACGAATCGAAGGAAAAATGATCACTCTTAACCCTCTTTCTGATCCTGGTTTGCTTCAATGGTCGCGGCGCGGACCTGTTTGTTGCGGCGCGGCGTTAGCCTAGGTCTGGTCACTTCGACAATTTAACATGAATCAAGGGTTCAACAACTAGCACACCTCATTCACCCTTCCTATGCACGTCTAAACTTCAACCTTAAGTCTCACACGACTCAACGCCATCACGTCACATTCATATACGCGTACACGCACGCATTCGAATGTACCCATATATATATACACACATATACATATATGCACTTACACCTAACTAACACTTTAGTTCATTTAATCACATAACGAATAAGTTATAAGCGTACTATTGATTAAGTACGTACCTTTAGACGCGCACGGGAAAACGGGGTGTTACAACTCTCCCCCACTTAAATCGGAGCGCGTCCTCGCGATCCAAGCCGCATGACACGAGGGAAAGTAAACCAACACGAATTTTTCGGGCTCCCAAGTAAACTCGGAACCTTTACTACGATGCCATTGGACCTTAAAGGTCCTCACCTCTTTGTTACGCAACAATTTTACCTTCTCATCGAGTATAGCAATCGGCTCTTCAACGTATTCTAACTTGTTGTTTAACTCAATTTCGTCTAAAGGCATCCATGAAGAATCATCCGCAAGACACTTACGGAGGTGGGAAACATGAAATGTGTTATGGATCCCCGCAAGTTCTTCGGGTAATTCCAAACGATACGCGACTTCACCAACAGGAGCTAAAACCTTAAACGGCCCAATAAACCGAGGAGCTAACTTTCCCCGTTTTTGAAACCAAATGATACCCTTCCATGGCGAAACCTTGAGCATCACCCTATCACCTTCTTGGAATTCGATCAAACGTCTACGCTTATCGGCGTAAGACTTTTTCCTATCTTGCTCCTTTTTCAAATGCTCCCGAATCATATCGATTTTTTCATTTGTCTCCAATACCAAGTCGGAGCTCCCGACTTCCCTTTGACCCACTTCGCCCCAACAAATCGAGGTTCGACACCTTCTACCATACAACATCTCATACGGTGGCATTCCAATACAAGAGTGAAAACTATTATTGTACGATAATTCCACCAAAGGTAAATGTTCATCCCAACTACCATCGAAGTCAATGATACACGCACATAACATATCCTCCAATGTTTGGTTCGTACGTTCAGTTTGACCATCTGTTTGAGGATGGTACGCCGTACTCATATTTACCCTCGTACCCATATCTTCATGAAACTTCTTCCAAAATCGAGAAGTAAAACGCGTGTCCCTGAAATGTCCCGTTCTTATTGATTAAAAACGTTCCATATTAATTGATTTCGTTGCGAGGTTTTGACCTCTATATGAGACGTTTTTCAAAGACTGCATTCATTTTAAAGCAAACCATAACCTTTATTTCATAAATAAAGGTTTAAAAAGCTTTACGTAGATTATCAAACAATGATAATCTAAAATATCCTGTTTACACACGACCATTACATAATGGTTTACAATACAAATATGTTACATCGAAATCAGTTTCTTGAATGCAGTTTTTACACAATATCATACAAACATGGACTCCAAATCTTGTCCTTATTTTAGTATGCAACAACGGAAGCTCTTAGTATTCACCTGAGAATAAACATGCTTTAAACGTCAACAAAAATGTTGGTGAGTTATAGGTTTAACCTATATATATCAAATCGTAACAATAGACCACAAGCTTTCATATTTCAATACACATCCCATACATAGAGATAAAAATCATTCATATGGTGAACACCTGGTAACCGACATTAACAAGATGCATATATAAGAATATCCCCATCATTCCGGGACACCCTTCGGATATGATATAAATTTCAAAGTACTAAAGCATCCGGTACTTTGGATGGGGTTTGTTAGGCCCAATAGATCCATCTTTAGGATTCGCGTCCATTAGGGTGTCTGTTCCCTAATTCTTAGATTACCAGACTTAATAAAAAGGGGCATATTTAATTTCGATAATTCAACCATAGAATGTAGTTTCACGTACTTGTGTCTATTTTGTAAATCATTTATAAAACCTGCATGTATTCTCATCCCAAAAATATTAGATTTTAAAAGTGGGACTATAACTCACTTTCACAGATTTTTACTTCGTTGGGAAGTAAGACTTGGCCACTGGTTGATTCACGAACCTATAACAATATATACATATATATCAAAGTATGTTCAAAATATATTTACAATACTTTTAATACATTTTGATGTTTTAAGTTTATTAAGTCAGCTGTCCTCGTTAGTAACCTACAACTAGTTGTCCACAGTTAGATGTACAGAAATAAATCGATAAATATTATCTTGAATCAATCCACTACCCAGTGTATACGTATCTCAGTATTGATCACAACTCAAACTATATATATATTTTGGAATCAACCTCAACCCTGTATAGCTAACTCCAACATTCACATATAGAGTGTCTGTGGTTCTTCCGACGTGTGCTAGAACAACATAGCAACCTTTTCTTATTAGTTTTTATGCCTTCAAATTACTAATAAGATGTAGCTTCTCGACGTGTGCTAGAACAACATAGCAACCTTTTCTTATTAGTTTTTATGCCTTCAAATTACTAATAAGATGTAGCTTCGTGTTGCCCTTTTCTCCGTACACCATTAAGGGTTTTCCTTTTTCTCGTATAATGGGAATTGCATTTTTGTAACAAACGATCTCTGCTTTCACTTCTTTCAACCAGTCCATACCGATTCTGACATCAAAACTCCCTAACTCTACTGGTATCAAGTCAATCTTAAATGTTTCGCTAATCAGTTTAATTTCTCGATTCTGACATATATTATCTGCTGAAATTAATTTACCATTTGGTAATTCGAGTAAAAATTTACTATCCAAAGGCGTCAATGGACAACTTAATTTAGCACAAAAATCTCTACTCATATAGCTCCTATCCGCACCTGAATCAAATAAAACGTAAGCAGATTTATTGCTAATAAGAAACGTACCCGTAACAAGCTCTGGGTCTTCCTGTGCCTCTGCCGCATTAATATTGAAAACTCTTCTGCGGCCTTGTCCATTCGTGTTCTCCTGGTTCCGGCAATTTCTAATAATGTGGCCCGGTTTTCCACATTTATAACAAACTACATTGGCATAACTTGCTCCGACACTACTTGCTCTGCCATTACTTGTTCCGACACTATTTGTTCCTTTCGTTCTGTTAACCCCTGGTCCGTAGACCTCACACTTCGCTGCGCTATGACCATTTCTTTTACACTTGTTGCAAAATTTGGTGCAGAACCCCAAGTGATATTTTTCACACCTTTGGCATAGCTGCTTCTGATTGTTGTTGTTGTTGCGGTTATTATTGTTGTTAAGATGATTGTTGTAGTTGTTCTTGTTGTTGTTGTTGTTATTGTTGTTGTTGTTGGGCCGTTTGTTGTAGTTGCGATTAATGTTGCGATTGTTAGGATAGTTGTTGCGATTATTGTTGTAATTGCTGTTGTTGTTGTATTGGTGATTCTTATCACCGTTTTCCTCCCACTTTCTTTTAACGTGCTTCACATTGGCCACTTCAGCAGTCTGTTCTTTAATTCTTTCTTCAATCTGGTTCACTAGTTTATGAGCCATTCTACATGCCTGTTGTATGGAGGCGGGCTCGTGTGAACTTATATCTTCTTGGATTCTTTCCAGTAATCCTTTCACAAACGCGTCGATCTTCTCTTCCTCATCTTCGAACGCTCCCGGACACAATATGCATAATTCTGTGAATCGTCTTTCGTACGTGGTAATATCAAATCCTTGGGTTCGTAACCCTCTAAGTTCTGTCTTGAGCTTATTGACCTAGGTTCTGGGACGGTACTTCTCGTTCATCAAGTGCTTGAATGCTGACCGCGGTAGTGCGTAAGCATCATCTTGTCCCACTTGCTCTAGATAGGTATTCCACCATGTTAACGCAAAACCTGTGAAGGTATGCGTAGCATACTTCACTTTGTCCTCTTCAATACACTTACTTATGGCAAACA